>NW_028123838.1:0-745872 GCF_965194805.1 Balaenoptera borealis
GTTCCTTATCTTATCCTAGTGTCTAAACTCTTCTCCATGGCTGGACCCCCAAATAATATTCCTTTACGTGCTAAGGGGGAGCTAGAGAGTGGGATAGGTTTACTAACTACCCTAGCCCTAACGCGTAACCTAACCCTAACCCCTACCCTAACCCTAACACGTACCCTAATCCTAACCCGTACCCTAAACCGAGCCCTAACCCTAACACTAACCCAAAACCTAACCCTAACCCATAGCCTACGCCGTACACGAACACCTCCCCGAACCCACACCCCAAGCCGTACCCTAAACCTAACCCTAAGCCTAACCCTAACACTAGGCTACCCTTGACTGCTTCTGCCTCCAATAGATTTCCTAAGCACTAGTGTTTTAAGGAACAGCTTAAAAAGAGAATCCTAATGTGATTTCTTTATAATGGGTGTGTTCCTTATCTTATCCTAGTGTCTAAACTCTTCTCCATGGCTGCACCCCCAAATAATATTGTCTTACGTGCTAAGGGGTATCTAGAGAGTGGGATAGGTTTAATAACTACCCTAACCCTAATGCGTACTCTAACCCTAACCCCTACCCTAACACTAACACGTACCCTAATCCTAACCCGTACCCTAAACCGAGCCCTAACCCTAACACTAACACTAACCCTAACCCTAACCCATACCCTACGCCGTACCTGAACCCCTCCCCAAACCCGTACCCTAAGCCGTACCCTAAGCCTAACCCTAAGCCTAACACTAACCCTAGGCTACCCTTGACTGCTTCTGCCTCCAATAGATTTCCTAAGCACTAGTGTTTTAAGCAACAGCTTAAAAAGAGAATCCTAATGTGATTTCTTTATAATGGGTGTGTTCCTTATCTTATCCTAGTGTCTAAATTCTTCTCCATTGCTGGAACCCCAAATAATATTCCTTTACGTGCTAAGGGGTATCTAGAGAGTGGGATAGGTTTACTAACTACCCTAACCCTAACGCGTACCCTAACCCTAACCCCTACCCTAAACCTAACACGTACCCTAATCCTAACCGTACCCTAAACCGAGCCCTAACCCTAACACTAACCCTAACCCTAACCCTAACCCATACCCTACGCCGTACCCGCACCCCTCCCCGAACCCGTACCCTAAGCCGTACCCTAAGCCTAACCCTAAGCCTAACCCTAACCCTAGGCTACCCTTGACTGCTTCTGCCTCCAATAGATTTCCTAAGCACTACTGTTTTAAGGAACAGCTTAAAAAGAGAATCCTAATGTGATTTCTTTATAATGGGTGTGTTCCTTATCTTATCCTAGTGTCTAAACTCTTCTCCATGGCTGCACCCCCAAATAATATTCCCTTACGTGCTAAGGGGTATCTAGAGAGTGGGATAGGTTTAATAACTACCCTAACCCTAACGCGTACCCTAACCGTAACCCCTACCCTAACCCTAACACGTACCCTAATCCTAACCTGTACCCTAAACCGAGCCCTAAACCTAACACTAACCCTAACCCTAACCCTAACCCATACCCTACGCCGTACCCGAAACCCTCCCCGAACCCGTACCCTAAGCCGTACCCTAAGCCTAACCCTAAGCCTAACCCTAACCCTAGGCTACCCTTGACTGCTTCTGCCTCCAATAGATTTCCTAAGCACTAGTGTTTTAAGGAACAGCTTAAAAAGAGAATCCTAATGTGATTTCTTTATAATGGGTGTGTTCCTTATCTTATCCTAGTGGCTAAACTCTTCTCCATGGCTGGACCCTCAAATAATATTCCTTTACGTGCTAAGGGGTATCTAGAGAGTGGGATAGGTTTAATAACTACCCTAACCCTAACGCGTACCCTAACCCTAACCCCTACCCTAACCCTAACACGTACCCTAATCCTAACCCGTACCCTAAACCGAGCCCTAACCCTAACACTAACCCTAACCCTAAACCTAACCCATACCCTACGCCGTACCCGCACCCCTCCCCGAACCCGTAACCTAAGCCGTACCCTAAGCCTAACCCTAAGCCTAACCCTAACCCTAGGCTACCCTTGACTGCTTCTGCCTCCAATAGATTTCCTAAGCACTAGTGTTTTAAGGAACAGCTTAAAAAGAGAATCCTAATGTGATTTCTTTATAATGGGTGTGTTCCTTATCTTATCCTAGTGTCTAAACTCTTCTCCATGGCTGCACCCCCAAATAATATTGCCTTACGTGCTAAGGGGTATCTAGAGAGTGGGATAGGTTTAATAACTACCCTAACCCTAATGCGTACTCTAACCCTAACCCCTACCCTAACACTAACACGTACCCTAATCCTAACCCGTACCCTAAACCGAGCCCTAACCCTAACACTAACACTAACCCTAACCCTAACCCATACCCTACGCCGTACCTGAACCCCTCCCCAAACCCGTACCCTAAGCCGTACCCTAAGCCTAACCCTAAGCCTAACACTAACCCTAGGCTACCCTTGACTGCTTCTGCCTCCAATAGATTTCCTAAGCACTAGTGTTTTAAGCAACAGCTTAAAAAGAGAATCCTAATGTGATTTCTTTATAATGGGTGTGTTCCTTATCTTATCCTAGTGTCTAAACTCTTCTCCATGGCTGGACCCTCAAATAATATTCCTTTACGTGCTAAGGGGTATCTAGAGAGTGGGATAGGTTTAATAACTACCCTAACCCTAACGCGTACCCTAACCCTAACCCCTACCCTAACCCTAACACGTACCCTAATCCTAACCCGTACCCTAAACCGAGCCCTAACCCTAACACTAACCCTAACCCTAACCCTAACCCATACCCTACGCCGTACCCGCACCCCTCCCCGAACCCGTACCCTAAGCCGTACCCTAAGCCTAACCCTAAGCCTAACCCTAACCCTAGGCTACCCTTGACTGCTTCTGCCTCCAATAGATTTCCTAAGCACTACTGTTTTAAGGAACAGCTTAAAAAGAGAATCCTAATGTGATTTCTTTATAATGGGTGTGTTCCTTATCTTATCCTAGTGTCTAAACTCTTCTCCATGGCTGCACCCCCAAATAATATTCCCTTACGTGCTAAGGGGTATCTAGAGAGTGGGATAGGTTTACTAACTACCCTAACCCTAACGCGTACCCTAACCCTAACCCCTACCCTAACCCTAACACGTACCCTAATCCTAACCTGTACCCTAAACCGAGCCCTAAACCTAACACTAACCCTAACCCTAACCCTAACCCATACCCTACTCCGTACCCGAAACCCTCCCCGAACCCGTACCCTAAGCCGTACCCTAAGCCTAACCCTAAGCCTAACCCTAACCCTAGGCTACCCTTGACTGCTTCTGCCTCCAATAGATTTCCTAAGCACTAGTGTTTTAAGGAACAGCTTAAAAAGAGAATCCTAATGTGATTTCTTTATAATGGGTGTGTTCCTTATCTTATCCTAGTGTCTAAACTCTTCTCCATGGCTGGACCCTCAAATAATATTCCTTTACGTGCTAAGGGGTATCTAGAGAGTGGGATAGGTTTAATAACTACCCTAACCCTAACGCGTACCCTAACCCTAACCCCTACCCTAACCCTAACACGTACCCTAATACTAACCCCTACCCTAACCCTAACACGTACCCTAATCCTAACCCGTACCCTAAACCGAGCCCTAACCCTAACACTAACCCAAACCCTAACCCTAACCCATACCCTACGCCGTACCCGAAACCCTCCCCGAACCCGTACCCTAAGCCGTACCCTAAGCCTAACCCTAAGCCTAACCCTAACCCTAGGCTACCCTTGACTGCTTCTGCCTCCAATAGATTTCCTAAGCACTAGTGTTTTAAGGAACAGCTTAAAAAGAGAATCCTAATGTGATTTCTTTATAATTGGTGTGTTCCTTATCTTATCCTAGTGTCTAAACTCTTCTCCATGGCTGGACCCTCAAATAATATTCCTTTACGTGCTAAGGGGTATCTAGAGAGTGGGATAGGTTTAATAACTACCCTAACCCTAACGCGTACCCTAACCCTAACCCCTACCCTAACCCTAACACGTACCCTAATACTAACCTGTACCCTAAACCGAGCCCTAACCCTAAAACTAACCCAAACCCTAACCCTAACCCATACCCTACGCCGTACCCGCACCCCTCCCCGAACCCGTACCCTAAGCCGAACCCTAAGCCTAACCCTAACCCTAGGCTACCCTTGATTGCTTCTGCCTCCAATAGATTTCCTAAGAACTAGTGTTTTAAGGAACAGCTTAAAAAGAGAATCCTAATGTGATTTCTTTATAATGGGTGTGTTCCTTATCTTATCCTAGTGTCTAAACTCTTCTCCATGGCTGGACCCCCAAATAATATTCCTTTACGTGCTAAGGGGTATCTAGAGAGTGGGATAGGTTTAATAACTACCCTAACCCTAACGCATACCCTAACCCTAACCCCTACCCTAACCCTAACACGTACCCTAATCCTAACCCGTACCCTAAACCGAGCCCTAACCCTAACACTAACGCTAACCCTAACCCTAACCCATACCCTATGCCGTACCCGAACCCCTCCCCGAACCCATTCCCCAAGCCGTACCCTAAACCTAACCCTAAGCCTAACCCTAACCCTAGGCTACCCTTGACTGCTTCTGCCTCCAATAGATTTCTTAAGCACTAGTGTTTTAAGGAACAGCTTAAAAAGAGAATCCTAATGTGATTTCTTTATAATGGGTGTGTTCCTTATCTTATCCTAGTGTCTAAACTCTTCTCCATGGCTGGACCCCCAAATAATATTCCTTTACGTGCTAAGGGGTATCTAGAGAGTGGGATAGGTTTAATAACTACCCTAACCCTAACGCGTACCCTAACCCTAACCCCTACCCTAACCCTAACACGTACCCTAATCCTAACCCCTACCCTAAACCGAGCCCTAACCCTAACACTAACCCTAACCCTAACCCTAACCCATACCCTACACCGTACCCGAAACCCTCCCCGAACTCGTACCCTAAGCCGTACCCTAAGCCTAACCCTAAGCCTAACCGTAACCCTAGGCTACCCTTGACTGCTTCTGCCTCCAATAGATTTCCTAAGCACTAGTGTTTTAAGAAACAGCTTAAAAAGAGAATCCTAATGTGATTTCTTTATAATGGGTGTGTTCCTTATCTTATCCTAGTGTCTAAACTCTTCTCCATGGCTGGACCCTCAAATAATATTCCTTTACGTGCTAAGGGGTATCTAGAGATTGGGATAGGTTTAATAACTACCCTAACCCTAACGCGTACCCTAACCCTAACCCCTACCCTAACCCTAACACATACCCTAATCCTAACCCGTACCCTAAACCGAGCCCTAACCCTAACACTAACCCTAACCCTAACCCTAACCCATACCCTACGCCGTACCCGCACCCCTCCCTGAACCCGTACCCTAAGCCGTACCCTAAGCCTAACCCTAAGCCTAACCCTAACCCTAGGCTACCCTTGACTGCTTCTGCCTCCAATAGATTTCCTAAGCACTAGTGTTTTAACGAACAGCTTAAAAAGAGAATCCTAAAGTGATTTCTTTATAATGGGTGTGTTCCTTATCTTATCCTAGTGTCTAAACTCTTCTCCATGGCTGGACCCCCAAATAATATTCCTTTACGTGCTAAGGGGTATCTAGAGAGTGGGATAGGTTTAATAACTACCCTAACCCTAACGCGTACCCTAACCCTAACCCCTACCCTAACCCTAACACGTACCCTAATCCTAACCCGTACCCTAAACCGAGCCCTAACCCTAACACTAACCCTAACCCTAACCCATACCCTACGCCGTACCCGAAACCCTCCCCGAACCCGTACCCTACGCCGTACCCTAAGCCTCACCCTAAGCCTAACCTTATCCTAGGCTACCCTTGACTGCTTCTGCCTCCAATAGATTTCCTAAGCACTAGTGTTTTAAGGAACAGCTTAAAAAGAGAATCCTAATGTGATTTCTTTATAATGGGTGTGTTCCTTATCTTATCCTAGTGTCTAAACTCTTCTCCATGGCTGGACCCTCAAATAATATTCCTTTACGTGCTAAGGGGTATCTAGAGAGTGGGATAGGTTTAATAACTACCCTAACCCTAACGCGTACCCTAACCCTAACCCCTACCCTAACCCTAACACGTACCCTAATCCTAACCCGTATCCTAAACCGAGCCCTAACCCTAACACTAACCCTAACCCTAACCCTAACCCATACCCTACGCCGTACCCGCACCCGTCCCCGAACCCGTACCCTAAGCCGTACCCTAAGCCTAACCCTAAGCCTAACCCTAACCCTAGGCTACCCTTGACTGCTTCTGCCTCCAATAGATTTCCTAAGCACTAGTGTTTTAAGGAACAGCTTAAAAAGAGAATCCTAATGTGATTTCTTTATAATGGGTGTGTTCCTTATCTTATCCTAGTGTCTAAACTCTTCTCCATGGCTGGACCCCCAAATAATATTCCTTTACGTGCTAAGGGGTATCTAGAGAGTGGGATAGGTTTAATAACTACCCTAACCCTAACGCGTACCCTAACCCTAACCCCTACCCTAACCCTAACACGTACCCTAATCCTAACCCCTACCCTAAACCGAGCCCTAACCCTAACACTAACCCTAACCCTAACCCTAACCCATACCCTACGCCGTACCCGAAACCCTCCCCGAACTCGTACCCTAAGCCGTACCCTAAGCCTAACACTAAGCCTAACCCTAACCCTAGGCTACCCTTGACTGCTTCTGCCTCCAATAGATTTCCTAAGCACTAGTGTTTTAAGAAACAGCTTAAAAAGAGAATCCTAATGTGATTTCTTTATAATGGGTGTGTTCCTTATCTTATCCTAGTGTCTAAACTCTTCTCCATGGCTGCACCCCCAAATAATATTGCCTTACGTGCTAAGGGGTATCTAGAGAGTGGGATAGGTTTAATAACTACCCTAACCCTAATGCGTACTCTAACCCTAACCCCTACCCTAACACTAACACGTACCCTAATCCTAACCCGTACCCTAAACCGAGCCCTAACCCTAACACTAACACTAACCCTAACCCTAACCCATACCCTACGCCGTACCTGAACCCCTCCCCAAACCCGTACCCTAAGCCGTACCCTAAGCCTAACCCTAAGCCTAACCCTAACCCTAGGCTACCCTTGACTGCTTCTGCCTCCAATAGATTTCCTAAGCACTAGTGTTTTAAGGAACAGCTTAAAAAGAGAATCCTAATGTGATTTCTTTATAATGGGTGTGTTCCTTATCTTATCCTAGTGTCTAAACTCTTCTCCATGGCTGCACCCCCAAATAATATTCCCTTACGTGCTAAGGGGTATCTAGAGAGTGGGATAGGTTTAATAACTACCCTAACCCTAACGCGTACCCTAACCCTAACCCCTACCCTAACCCTAACACGTACCCTAATCCTAACCTGTACCCTAAACCGAGCCCTAAACCTAACACTAACCCTAACCCTAACCCTAACCCATACCCTACGCCGTACCCGCACCCCTCCCCGAACCCGTACCCTAAGCCATACCCTAAACCTAACCCTAAGCCTAACCCTAACCCTAGGCTACCCTTGACTGCTTCTGCCTCCAATTGATTTCCTAAGCAGTAGTGTTCTAAGGAACAGCTTAAAAAGAGAATCCTAAAGTGATTTCTTTATAATGGGTGTGTTCCTTATCTTATCCTAGTGTCTAAACTCTTCTCCATGGCTGGACCCCCAAATAATATTCCTTTACGTGCTAAGGGGGAGCTAGAGAGTGGGATAGGTTTACTAACTACCCTAGCCCTAACGCGTAACCTAACCCTAACCCCTACCCTAACCCTAACACGTACCCTAATCCTAACCCGTACCGTAAACCGAGCCCTAACCCTAACACTAACCCAAACCCTAACCCTAACCCATACCCTACGCCGTACACGAACACCTCCCCGAACCCATACCCCAAGCCGTACCCTAAACCTAACCCTAAGCCTAACCCTAACCCTAGGCTACCCTTGACTGCTTCTGCCTCCAATAGATTTCCTAAGCACTAGTGTTTTAAGGAACAGCTTAAAAAGAGAATCCTAATGTGATTTCTTTATAATGGGTGTGTTCCTTATCTTATCCTAGTGTCTAAACTCTTCTCCATGGCTGCACCCCTAAATAATATTGCCTTACGTGCTAAGGGGTATCTAGAGAGTGGGATAGGTTTAATAACTACCCTAACCCTAATGCGTACTCTAATCCTAACCCCTAACCTAACACTAACACGTACCCTAATCCTAACCCGTACCCTAAACCGAGCCCTAACCCTAACACTAACCCTAACCCTAACCCTAACCCATACCCTACGCCGTACCCGCACCCCTCCCCGAACCCGTACCCTAAGCCGTACCCTAAGCCTCACCCTAAGCCTAACCTTATCCTAGGCTACCCTTGACTGCTTCTGCCTCCAATAGATTTCCTAAGCACTAGTGTTTTAAGGAACAGCTTAAAAAGAGAATCCTAATGTGATTTCTTTATAATGGGTGTGTTCCTTATCTTATCCTAGTGTCTAAACACTTCTCCATGGCTGGACCCTCAAATAATATTCCTTTACGTGCTAAGGGGTATCTAGAGAGTGGGATAGGTTTAATAACTACCCTAACCCTAACGCGTACCCTAACCCTAACCCCTACCCTAACCCTAACACGTACCCTAATCCTAACCCGTACCCTAAACCGAGCCCTAACCCTAACACTAACCCTAACCCTAACCCTAACCCATACCCTACGCCGTACCCGCACCCCTCCCCGAACCCGTACCCTAAGCCGTACCCTAAGCCTAACCCTAAGCCTAACCCTAACCCTAGGCTACCCTTGACTGCTTCTGCCTCCAATTGATTTCCTAAGCAGTAGTGTTTTAAGGAACAGCTTAAAAAGAGAATCCTAAAGTGATTTCTTTATAATGGGTGTGTTCCTTATCTTATCCTAGTGTCTAAACTCTTCTCCATGGCTGGACCCCCAAATAATATTCCTTTACGTGCTAAGGGGGAGCTAGAGAGTGGGATAGGTTTACTAACTACCCTAGCCCTAACGCGTAACCTAACCCTAACCCCTACCCTAACCCTAACACGTACCCTAATCCTAACCCGTACCCTAAACCGAGCCCTAACCCTAACACTAACCCAAAACCTAACCCTAACCCATACCCTACGCCGTACACGAACACCTCCCCGAACCCACACCCCAAGCCGTACCCTAAACCTAACCCTAAGCCTAACCCTAACACTAGGCTACCCTTGACTGCTTCTGCCTCCAATAGATTTCCTAAGCACTAGTGTTTTAAGGAACAGCTTAAAAAGAGAATCCTAATGTGATTTCTTTATAATGGGTGTGTTCCTTATCTTATCCTAGTGTCTAAACTCTTCTCCATGGCTGCACCCCCAAATAATATTGTCTTACGTGCTAAGGGGTATCTAGAGAGTGGGATAGGTTTAATAACTACCCTAACCCTAATGCGTACTCTAACCCTAACCCCTACCCTAACACTAACACGTACCCTAATCCTAACCCGTACCCTAAACCGAGCCCTAACCCTAACACTAACACTAACCCTAACCCTAACCCATACCCTACGCCGTACCTGAACCCCTCCCCAAACCCGTACCCTAAGCCGTACCCTAAGCCTAACCCTAAGCCTAACACTAACCCTAGGCTACCCTTGACTGCTTCTGCCTCCAATAGATTTCCTAAGCACTAGTGTTTTAAGCAACAGCTTAAAAAGAGAATCCTAATGTGATTTCTTTATAATGGGTGTGTTCCTTATCTTATCCTAGTGTCTAAATTCTTCTCCATTGCTGGAACCCCAAATAATATTCCTTTACGTGCTAAGGGGTATCTAGAGAGTGGGATAGGTTTACTAACTACCCTAACCCTAACGCGTACCCTAACCCTAACCCCTACCCTAAACCTAACACGTACCCTAATCCTAACCGTACCCTAAACCGAGCCCTAACCCTAACACTAACCCTAACCCTAACCCTAACCCATACCCTACGCCGTACCCGCACCCCTCCCCGAACCCGTACCCTAAGCCGTACCCTAAGCCTAACCCTAAGCCTAACCCTAACCCTAGGCTACCCTTGACTGCTTCTGCCTCCAATAGATTTCCTAAGCACTACTGTTTTAAGGAACAGCTTAAAAAGAGAATCCTAATGTGATTTCTTTATAATGGGTGTGTTCCTTATCTTATCCTAGTGTCTAAACTCTTCTCCATGGCTGCACCCCCAAATAATATTCCCTTACGTGCTAAGGGGTATCTAGAGAGTGGGATAGGTTTAATAACTACCCTAACCCTAACGCGTACCCTAACCGTAACCCCTACCCTAACCCTAACACGTACCCTAATCCTAACCTGTACCCTAAACCGAGCCCTAAACCTAACACTAACCCTAACCCTAACCCTAACCCATACCCTACGCCGTACCCGAAACCCTCCCCGAACCCGTACCCTAAGCCGTACCCTAAGCCTAACCCTAAGCCTAACCCTAACCCTAGGCTACCCTTGACTGCTTCTGCCTCCAATAGATTTCCTAAGCACTAGTGTTTTAAGGAACAGCTTAAAAAGAGAATCCTAATGTGATTTCTTTATAATGGGTGTGTTCCTTATCTTATCCTAGTGTCTAAACTCTTCTCCATGGCTGGACCCTCAAATAATATTCCTTTACGTGCTAAGGGGTATCTAGAGAGTGGGATAGGTTTAATAACTACCCTAACCCTAACGCGTACCCTAACCCTAACCCCTACCCTAACCCTAACACGTACCCTAATACTAACCTGTACCCTAAACCGAGCCCTAACCCTAACACTAACCCTAACCCTAACCCTAACCCATACCCTACGCCGTACCCGCACCCCTCCCCGAACCCGTACCCTAAGCCGTACCCTAAGCCTAACCCTAAGCCTAACCCTAACCCTAGGCTACCCTTGACTGCTTCTGCCTCCAATAGATTTCCTAAGCACTAGTGTTTTAAGAAACAGCTTAAAAAGAGAATCCTAATGTGATTTCTTTATAAAGGGTGTGTTCCTTATCTTATCCTAGTGTCTAAACTCTTCTCCATGGCTGGACCCCCAAATAATATTCCTTTACGTGCTAAGGGGTATCTAGAGAGTGGGATAGGTTTAATAACTACCCTAACCCTAACGCATACCCTAACCCTAACCCCTACCCTAACCCTAACACGTACCCTAATCCTAACCCGTACCCTAAACCGAGCCATAACCCTAACACTAACCCTAACCCTAACCCTAACCCATACCCTACGCCGTACCCGAACCCCTCTCCGAACCCATTCCCCAAGCCGTACCCTAAACCTAACCCTAAGCCTAACCCTAACCCTAGGCTACCCTTGACTGCTTCTGCCTCCAATAGATTTCCTAAGCACTAGTGTTTTAAGGAACAGCTTAAAAAGAGAATCCTAATGTGATTTCTTTATAATGGGTGTGTTCCTTATCTTATCCTAGTGTCTAAACTCTTCTCCATGGCTGCACCCCCAAATAATATTGCCTTACGTGCTAAGGGGTATCTAGAGAGTGGGATAGGTTTAATAACTACCCTAACCCTAATGCGTACTCTAACCCTAACCCCTACCCTAACACTAACACGTACCCTAATCCTAACCCGTACTCTAAACCGAGCCCTAAACCTAACACTAACACTAACCCTAACCCTAACCCATACCCTACGCCGTACCTGAACCCCTCCCCAAACCCGTACCGTAAGCCGTACCCTAAGCCTAACCCTAAGCCTAACACTAACCCTAGGCTACCCTTGACTGCTTCTGCCTCCAATAGATTTCCTAAGCACTAGTGTTTTAAGCAACAGCTTAAAAAGAGAATCCTAATGTGATTTCTTTATAATGGGTGTGTTCCTTATCTTATCCTAGTGTCTAAATTCTTCTCCATGGCTGGAACCCCAAATAATATTCCTTTACGTGCTAAGGGGTATCTAGAGAGTGGGATAGGTTTACTAACTACCCTAACCCTAACGCGTACCCTAACCCTAACCGCTACCCTAAACCTAACACGTACCCTAATCCTAACCGTACCCTAAACCGAGCCCTAACCCTAACACTAACCCTAACCCTAACCCTAACCCATACCCTACGCCGTACCCGAAACCCTCCCCGAACCCGTACCCTAAGCCGTACCCTAAGCCTAACCCTAAGCCTAACCCTAACCCTAGGCTACCCTTGACTGCTTCTGCCTCCAATAGATTTCCTAAGCACTAGTGTTTTAAGGAACAGCTTAAAAAGAGAATCCTAATGTGATTTCTTTATAATGGGTGTGTTCCTTATCTTATCCTAGTGTCTAAACTCTTCTCCATGGCTGGACCCTCAAATAATATTCCTTTACGTGCTAAGGGGTATCTAGAGAGTGGGATAGGTTTAATAACTACCCTAACCCTAACGCGTACCCTAACCCTAACCCCTACCCTAACCCTAACACGTACCCTAATCCTAACCCGTACCCTAAACCGAGCCCTAACCCTAACACTAACCCTAACCCTAACCCTAACCCATACCCTACGCCGTACCCGCACCCCTCCCCGAACCCGTACCCTAAGCCGTACCCTAAGCCTAACCCTAAGCCTAACCCTAACCCTAGGCTACCCTTGACTGCTTCTGCCTCCAATAGATTTCCTAAGCACTAGTGTTTTAAGGAACAGCTTAAAAAGAGAATCCTAATGTGATTTCTTTATAAAGGGTGTGTTCCTTATCTTATCCTAGTGTCTAAACTCTTCTCCATGGCTGGACCCCCAAATAATATTCCTTTACGTGCTAAGGGGTATCTAGAGAGTGGGATAGGTTTAATAACTACCCTAACCCTAACGCATACCCTAACCCTAACCCCTACCCTAACCCTAACACGTACCCTAATCCTAACCCGTACCCTAAACCGAGCCATAACCCTAACACTAACCCTAACCCTAACCCTAACCCATACCCTACGCCGTACCCGCACCCCTCCCCGAACCCGTACCCTAAGCCGTACCCTAAGCCTAACCCTAAGCCTAACCCTAACCCTAGGCTACCCTTGACTGCTTCTGCCTCCAATTGATTTCCTAAGCAGTAGTGTTTTAAGGAACAGCTTAAAAAGAGAATCCTAAAGTGATTTCTTTATAATGGGTGTGTTCCTTATCTTATCCTAGTGTCTAAACTCTTCTCCATGGCTGGACCCCCAAATAATATTCCTTTACGTGCTAAGGGGGAGCTAGAGAGTGGGATAGGTTTACTAACTACCCTAGCCCTAACGCGTAACCTAACCCTAACCCCTACCCTAACCCTAACACGTACCCTAATCCTAACCCGTACCCTAAACCGAGCCCTAACCCTAACACTAACCCAAAACCTAACCCTAACCCATACCCTACGCCGTACACGAACACCTCCCCGAACCCACACCCCAAGCCGTACCCTAAACCTAACCCTAAGCCTAACCCTAACACTAGGCTACCCTTGACTGCTTCTGCCTCCAATAGATTTCCTAAGCACTAGTGTTTTAAGGAACAGCTTAAAAAGAGAATCCTAATGTGATTTCTTTATAATGGGTGTGTTCCTTATCTTATCCTAGTGTCTAAACTCTTCTCCATGGCTGCACCCCCAAATAATATTGTCTTACGTGCTAAGGGGTATCTAGAGAGTGGGATAGGTTTAATAACTACCCTAACCCTAATGCGTACTCTAACCCTAACCCCTACCCTAACACTAACACGTACCCTAATCCTAACCCGTACCCTAAACCGAGCCCTAACCCTAACACTAACACTAACCCTAACCCTAACCCATACCCTACGCCGTACCTGAACCCCTCCCCAAACCCGTACCCTAAGCCGTACCCTAAGCCTAACCCTAAGCCTAACACTAACCCTAGGCTACCCTTGACTGCTTCTGCCTCCAATAGATTTCCTAAGCACTAGTGTTTTAAGCAACAGCTTAAAAAGAGAATCCTAATGTGATTTCTTTATAATGGGTGTGTTCCTTATCTTATCCTAGTGTCTAAATTCTTCTCCATTGCTGGAACCCCAAATAATATTCCTTTACGTGCTAAGGGGTATCTAGAGAGTGGGATAGGTTTACTAACTACCCTAACCCTAACGCGTACCCTAACCCTAACCCCTACCCTAAACCTAACACGTACCCTAATCCTAACCGTACCCTAAACCGAGCCCTAACCCTAACACTAACCCTAACCCTAACCCTAACCCATACCCTACGCCGTACCCGCACCCCTCCCCGAACCCGTACCCTAAGCCGTACCCTAAGCCTAACCCTAAGCCTAACCCTAACCCTAGGCTACCCTTGACTGCTTCTGCCTCCAATAGATTTCCTAAGCACTACTGTTTTAAGGAACAGCTTAAAAAGAGAATCCTAATGTGATTTCTTTATAATGGGTGTGTTCCTTATCTTATCCTAGTGTCTAAACTCTTCTCCATGGCTGCACCCCCAAATAATATTCCCTTACGTGCTAAGGGGTATCTAGAGAGTGGGATAGGTTTAATAACTACCCTAACCCTAACGCGTACCCTAACCGTAACCCCTACCCTAACCCTAACACGTACCCTAATCCTAACCTGTACCCTAAACCGAGCCCTAAACCTAACACTAACCCTAACCCTAACCCTAACCCATACCCTACGCCGTACCCGAAACCCTCCCCGAACCCGTACCCTAAGCCGTACCCTAAGCCTAACCCTAAGCCTAACCCTAACCCTAGGCTACCCTTGACTGCTTCTGCCTCCAATAGATTTCCTAAGCACTAGTGTTTTAAGGAACAGCTTAAAAAGAGAATCCTAATGTGATTTCTTTATAATGGGTGTGTTCCTTATCTTATCCTAGTGTCTAAACTCTTCTCCATGGCTGGACCCTCAAATAATATTCCTTTACGTGCTAAGGGGTATCTAGAGAGTGGGATAGGTTTAATAACTACCCTAACCCTAACGCGTACCCTAACCCTAACCCCTACCCTAACCCTAACACGTACCCTAATACTAACCTGTACCCTAAACCGAGCCCTAACCCTAACACTAACCCTAACCCTAACCCTAACCCATACCCTACGCCGTACCCGCACCCCTCCCCGAACCCGTACCCTAAGCCGTACCCTAAGCCTAACCCTAAGCCTAACCCTAACCCTAGGCTACCCTTGACTGCTTCTGCCTCCAATAGATTTCCTAAGCACTAGTGTTTTAAGAAACAGCTTAAAAAGAGAATCCTAATGTGATTTCTTTATAAAGGGTGTGTTCCTTATCTTATCCTAGTGTCTAAACTCTTCTCCATGGCTGGACCCCCAAATAATATTCCTTTACGTGCTAAGGGGTATCTAGAGAGTGGGATAGGTTTAATAACTACCCTAACCCTAACGCATACCCTAACCCTAACCCCTACCCTAACCCTAACACGTACCCTAATCCTAACCCGTACCCTAAACCGAGCCATAACCCTAACACTAACCCTAACCCTAACCCTAACCCATACCCTACGCCGTACCCGAACCCCTCTCCGAACCCATTCCCCAAGCCGTACCCTAAACCTAACCCTAAGCCTAACCCTAACCCTAGGCTACCCTTGACTGCTTCTGCCTCCAATAGATTTCCTAAGCACTAGTGTTTTAAGGAACAGCTTAAAAAGAGAATCCTAATGTGATTTCTTTATAATGGGTGTGTTCCTTATCTTATCCTAGTGTCTAAACTCTTCTCCATGGCTGCACCCCCAAATAATATTGCCTTACGTGCTAAGGGGTATCTAGAGAGTGGGATAGGTTTAATAACTACCCTAACCCTAATGCGTACTCTAACCCTAACCCCTACCCTAACACTAACACGTACCCTAATCCTAACCCGTACTCTAAACCGAGCCCTAAACCTAACACTAACACTAACCCTAACCCTAACCCATACCCTACGCCGTACCTGAACCCCTCCCCAAACCCGTACCGTAAGCCGTACCCTAAGCCTAACCCTAAGCCTAACACTAACCCTAGGCTACCCTTGACTGCTTCTGCCTCCAATAGATTTCCTAAGCACTAGTGTTTTAAGCAACAGCTTAAAAAGAGAATCCTAATGTGATTTCTTTATAATGGGTGTGTTCCTTATCTTATCCTAGTGTCTAAATTCTTCTCCATGGCTGGAACCCCAAATAATATTCCTTTACGTGCTAAGGGGTATCTAGAGAGTGGGATAGGTTTACTAACTACCCTAACCCTAACGCGTACCCTAACCCTAACCGCTACCCTAAACCTAACACGTACCCTAATCCTAACCGTACCCTAAACCGAGCCCTAACCCTAACACTAACCCTAACCCTAACCCTAACCCATACCCTACGCCGTACCCGAAACCCTCCCCGAACCCGTACCCTAAGCCGTACCCTAAGCCTAACCCTAAGCCTAACCCTAACCCTAGGCTACCCTTGACTGCTTCTGCCTCCAATAGATTTCCTAAGCACTAGTGTTTTAAGGAACAGCTTAAAAAGAGAATCCTAATGTGATTTCTTTATAATGGGTGTGTTCCTTATCTTATCCTAGTGTCTAAACTCTTCTCCATGGCTGGACCCTCAAATAATATTCCTTTACGTGCTAAGGGGTATCTAGAGAGTGGGATAGGTTTAATAACTACCCTAACCCTAACGCGTACCCTAACCCTAACCCCTACCCTAACCCTAACACGTACCCTAATCCTAACCCGTACCCTAAACCGAGCCCTAACCCTAACACTAACCCTAACCCTAACCCTAACCCATACCCTACGCCGTACCCGCACCCCTCCCCGAACCCGTACCCTAAGCCGTACCCTAAGCCTAACCCTAAGCCTAACCCTAACCCTAGGCTACCCTTGACTGCTTCTGCCTCCAATAGATTTCCTAAGCACTAGTGTTTTAAGGAACAGCTTAAAAAGAGAATCCTAATGTGATTTCTTTATAAAGGGTGTGTTCCTTATCTTATCCTAGTGTCTAAACTCTTCTCCATGGCTGGACCCCCAAATAATATTCCTTTACGTGCTAAGGGGTATCTAGAGAGTGGGATAGGTTTAATAACTACCCTAACCCTAACGCATACCCTAACCCTAACCCCTACCCTAACCCTAACACGTACCCTAATCCTAACCCGTACCCTAAACCGAGCCATAACCCTAACACTAACCCTAACCCTAACCCTAACCCATACCCTACGCCGTACCCGAACCCCTCTCCGAACCCATTCCCCAAGCCGTACCCTAAACCTAACCCTAAGCCTAACCCTAACCCTAGGCTACCCTTGACTGCTTCTGCCTCCAATAGATTTCCTAAGCACTAGTGTTTTAAGGAACAGCTTAAAAAGAGAATCCTAATATGATTTCTTTATAATGGGTGTGTTCCTTATCTTATCCTAGTGTCTAAACTCTTCTCCATGGCTGCACCCCCAAATAATATTGCCTTACGTGCTAAGGGGTATCTAGAGAGTGGGATAGGTTTAATAACTACCCTAACCCTAATGCGTACTCTAACCCTAACCCCTACCCTAACACTAACACGTACCCTAATCCTAACCCGTACTCTAAACCGAGCCCTAAACCTAACACTAACACTAACCCTAACCCTAACCCATACCCTACGCCGTACCTGAACCCCTCCCCAAACCCGTACCGTAAGCCGTACCCTAAGCCTAACCCTAAGCCTAACACTAACCCTAGGCTACCCTTGACTGCTTCTGCCTCCAATAGATTTCCTAAGCACTAGTGTTTTAAGCAACAGCTTAAAAAGAGAATCCTAATGTGATTTCTTTATAATGGGTGTGTTCCTTATCTTATCCTAGTGTCTAAATTCTTCTCCATGGCTGGAACCCCAAATAATATTCCTTTACGTGCTAAGGGGTATCTAGAGAGTGGGATAGGTTTACTAACTACCCTAACCCTAACGCGTACCCTAACCCTAACCGCTACCCTAAACCTAACACGTACCCTAATCCTAACCGTACCCTAAACCGAGCCCTAACCCTAACACTAACCCTAACCCTAACCCTAACCCATACCCTACGCCGTACCCGAAACCCTCCCCGAACCCGTACCCTAAGCCGTACCCTAAGCCTAACCCTAAGCCTAACCCTAACCCTAGGCTACCCTTGACTGCTTCTGCCTCCAATAGATTTCCTAAGCACTAGTGTTTTAAGGAACAGCTTAAAAAGAGAATCCTAATGTGATTTCTTTATAATGGGTGTGTTCCTTATCTTATCATAGTGTCTAAACTCTTCTCCATGGCTGGACCCCCAAATAATATTCCTTTACGTGCTAAGGGGTATCTAGAGAGTGGGATAGGTTTAATAACTACCCTAACCCTAACGCGTACCCTAACCCTAACCCCTACCCTAACCCTAACACGTACCCTAATCCTAACCCGTACCCTAAACCGAGCCCTAACCCTAACACTAACCCTAACCCTAACCCTAACCCATACCCTACGCCGTACCCGCACCCCTCCCCGAACCCGTACCCTAAGCCGTACCCTAAGCCTAACCCTAAGCCTAACCCTAACCCTAGGCTACCCTTGACTGCTTCTGCCTCCAATAGATTTCCTAAGCACTAGTGTTTTAAGGAACAGCTTAAAAAGGGAATCCTAATGTGATTTCTTTATAATGGGTGTGTTCCTTATCTTATCCTAGTGTCTAAACTCTTCTCCATGGCTGGACCCCCAAATAATATTCCTTTACGTGCTAAGGGGTATCTAGAGAGTGGGATAGGTTTAATAACTACCCTAACCCTAACGCATACCCTAACCCTAACCCCTACCCTAACCCTAACACGTACCCTAATCCTAACCCGTACCCTAAACCGAGCCCTAACCCTAACACTAACCCTAACCCTAACCCTAACCCATACCCTACGCCGTACCCGAACCCCTCCCCGAACCCATTCCCCAAGCCGTACCCTAAACCTAACCCTAAGCCTAACCCTAACCCTAGGCTACCCTTGACTGCTTCTGCCTCCAATAGATTTCCTAAGCACTAGTGTTTTAAGGAACAGCTTAAAAAGAGAATCCTAATGTGATTTCTTTATAATGGGTGTGTTCCTTATCTTATCCTAGTGTCTAAACTCTTCTCCATGGCTGCACCCCCAAATAATATTGCCTTACGTGCTAAGGGGTATCTAGAGAGTGGGATAGGTTTAATAACTACCCTAAACCTAATGCGTACTCTAACCCTAACCCCTACCCTAACACTAACACGTACCCTAATCCTAACCCGTACCCTAAACCGAGCCCTAACCCTAACACTAACCCAAACCCTAACCCTAACCCATACCCTACGCCGTACACGAACACCTCCCCGAACCCATACCCCAAGCCGTACCCTAACCCTAACCCTAAGCCTAACCCTTACCCTAGGCTACCCTTGACTGCTTCTGCCTCCAATAGATTTCCTAAGCCCTAGTGTTTTAAGGAACAGCTTAAAAAGAGAATCCTAATGTGATTTCTTTATAATGGGTGTGTTCCTTATCTTATCCTAGTGTCTAAACTCTTCTCCATGGCTGGACCCCCAAATAATATTCCTTTACGTGCGAAGGGGTATCTAGAGAGTGGGATAAGTTTACTAACTACCCTATCCCTAACGCGTACCCTAACCCTAACCCCTACCCTAAATCTAACACGTACCCTAATCCTAACCGTACCCTAAACCGAGCCCTAACCCTAACACTAACCCTAACCCTAACCCTAACCCATACCCTACGCCGTAACCGAAACCCTCCCCGAACCCGTACCCTAAGCCGTACCCTAAGCCTAACCCTAAGCCTAACCCTAACCCTAGGCTACCCTTGACTGCTTCTGCCTCCAATTGATTTCCTAAGCACTAGTGTTTTAAGGAACAGCTGAAAAAGAGAATCCTAATGTGATTTCTTTATAATGGGTGTGTTCCTTATCTTATCCTAGTGTCAAAACTCTTCTCCATGGCTGGACCCCCAAATAATATTCCTTTACGTGCTAAGGGGTATCTAGAGAGTGGGATAGGTTTAATAACTACCCTAAACCTAACGCGTACCCTAACCCTAACCCCTACCCTAACCCTAACACGTACCCTAATCCTAACCCGTACCCTAAACCGAGCCCTAACCCTAACACTAACCCTAACCCTAACCCTAACCCATACCCTACGCCGTACCCGAAACCCTCCCCGAACCCGTACCCTAAGCCGTACCCTAAGCCTAACCCTAAGCCTAACCCTAACCCTAGGCTACCCTTGACTGCTTCTGCCTCCAATAGATTTCCTAAGCACTAGTGTTTTAAGGAACAGCTTAAAAAGAGAATCCTAATGTGATTTCTTTATAATGGGTGTGTTCCTTATCTTATCCTAGTGTCTAAACTCTTCTCCATGGCTGGACCCCCAAATAATATTCCTTTACGTGCTAAGGGGTATCTAGAGAGTGGGATAGGTTTAATAACTACCCTAACCCTAACGCATACCCTAACCCTAACCCCTACCCTAACCCTAACCCGTACCCTAAACCGAGCCATAACCCTAACACTAACCCTAACCCTAACCCTAACCCATACCCTACGCCGTACCCGAAACCCTCCCCGAACCCGTACCCTAAGCCGTACCCTAAGCCTAACCCTAAGCCTAACCCTAACCCTAGGCTACCCTTGACTGCTTCTGCCTCCAATAGATTTCCTAAGCACTAGTGTTTTAAGGAACAGCTTAAAAAGAGAATCCTAATGTGATTTCTTTATAATGGGTGTGTTCCTTATCTTATCCTAGTGTCTAAACTCTTCTCCATGGCTGGACCCCCAAATAATATTCCTTTACGTGCTAAGGGGTATCTAGAGAGTGGGATAGGTTTAATAACTACCCTAACCCTAACGCGTACCCTAACCCTAACCGCTACCCTAAACCTAACACGTACCCTAATCCTAACCGTACCCTAAACCGAGCCCTAACCCTAACACTAACCCTAACCCTAACCCTAACCCATACCCTACGCCGTACCCGAAACCCTCCCCGAACCCGTACCCTAAGCCGTACCCTAAGCCTAACCCTAAGCCTAACCCTAACCCTAGGCTACCCTTGACTGCTTCTGCCTCCAATAGATTTCCTAAGCACTAGTGTTTTAAGGAACAGCTTAAAAAGAGAATCCTAATGTGATTTCTTTATAATGGCTGTGTTCCTTATCTTATCCTAGTGTCTAAACTCTTCTCCATGGCTGGACCCCCAAATACTATTCCTTTACGTGCTAAGGGGTATCTAGAGAGTGGGATAGGTTTAATAACTACCCTAACCCTAACGCGTACCCTAACCCTAACCCCTACCCTAACCCTAACACGTACCCTAATCCTAACCCGTACCCTAAACCGAGCCCTAACCCTAACACTAACCCTAACCCTAACCCTAACCCATACCCTACGCCGTACCCGCACCCCTCCCCGAACCCGTACCCTAAGCCGTACCCTAAGCCTAACCCTAAGCCTAACCCTAACCCTAGGCTACCCTTGACTGCTTCTGCCTCCAATAGATTTCCTAAGCACTAGTGTTTTAAGGAACAGCTTAAAAAGGGAATCCTAATGTGATTTCTTTATAATGGGTGTGTTCCTTATCTTATCCTAGTGTCTAAACTCTTCTCCATGGCTGGACCCCCAAATAATATTCCTTTACGTGCTAAGGGGTATCTAGAGAGTGGGATAGGTTTAATAACTACCCTAACCATAACGCATACCCTAACCCTAACCCCTACCCTAACCCTAACACGTACCCTAATCCTAACCCGTACCCTAAACCGAGCCCTAACCCTAACACTAACCCTAACCCTAACCCTAACCCATACCCTACGCCGTACCCGAACCCCTCCCCGAACCCATTCCCCAAGCCGTACCCTAAACCTAACCCTAAGCCTAACCCTAACCCTAGGCTACCCTTGACTGCTTCTGCCTCCAATAGATTTCCTAAGCACTAGTGTTTTAAGGAACAGCTTAAAAAGAGAATCCTAATGTGATTTCTTTAGAATGGGTGTGTTCCTTATCTTATCCTAGTGTCTAAACTCTTCTCCATGGCTGCACCTCCAAATAATATTGCCTTACGTGCTAAGGGGTATCTAGAGAGTGGGATAGGTTTAATAACTACCCTAAACCTAATGCGTACTCTAACCCTAACCCCTACCCTAACACTAACACGTACCCTAATCCTAACCCGTACCCTAAACCGAGCCCTAACCCTAACACTAACACTAACCCTAACCCTAACCCATACCCTACGCCGTACCTGAACCCCTCCCCAAACCCGTACCCTAAGCCGTACCCTAAGCCTAACCCTAAGCCTAACACTTACCATAGGCAACCCTTGACTGCTTCTGCCTCCAATAGATTTCCTAAGCACTAGTGTTTTAAGCAACAGCTTAAAAAGAGAATCCTAATGTGATTTCTTTATAATGGGTGTGTTCCTTATCTTATCCTAGTGTCTAAATTCTTCTCCATGGCTGGAACCCCAAATAATATTCCTTTACGTGCTAAGGGGTATCTAGAGAGTGGGATAGGTTTACTAACTACCCTAACCCTAACGCGTACCCTAACCCTAACCCCTACCCTAACCCTAACACGTACCCTAATCCTAACCCGTACCCTAAACCGAGCCCTAACCCTAACGCTAACCCTAACCCTAACCCTAACCCATACCCTATGCCGTACCCGAACCCCTCCCCGAACCCATTCCCCAAGCCGTACCCTAAACCTAACCCTAAGCCTAACCCTAACCCTAGGCTACCCTTGACTGCTTCTGCCTCCAATAGATTTCCTAAGCACTAGTGTTTTAAGGAACAGCTTAAAAAGAGAATCCTAATGTGATTTCTTTATAATGGGTGTGTTCCTTATCTTATCCTAGTGTCTAAATTCTTCTCCATGGCTGGAACCCCAAATAATATTCCTTTACGTGCTAAGGGGTATCTAGAGAGTGGGATAGGTTTACTAACTACCCTAACCCTAACGCGTACCCTAACCCTAACCCCTACCCTAAACCTAACACGTACCCTAATCCTAACCGTACCCTAAACCGAGCCCTAACCCTAACACTAACCCTAACCCTAACCCTAACCCATACCCTACGCCGTACCCGAAACCCTCCCCGAACCCGTACCCTAAGCCGTACCCTAAGCCTAACCCTAAGCCTAACCCTAACCCTAGGCTACCCTTGACTGCTTCTGCCTCCAAGAGATTTCCTAAGCACTAGTGTTTTAAGGAACAGCTTAAAAAGAGAATCCTAATGTGATTTCTTTATAATGGGTGTGTTCCTTATCTTATCCTAGTGTCTAAACTCTTCTCCATGGCTGGACCCTCAAATAATATTCCTTTACGTGCTAAGGGGTATCTAGAGAGTGGGATAGGTTTAATAACTACCCTAACCCTAACGCGTACCCTAACCCTAACCCCTACCCTAACCCTAACACGTACCCTAATACTAACCTGTACCCTAAACCGAGCCCTAACCCTAACACTAACCCTAACCCTAACCCTAACCCATACCCTACGCCGTACCCGCACCCCTCCCCGAACCCGTACCCTAAGCCTAACCCTAACCCTAGGCTACCCTTGACTGCTTCTGCCTCCAATAGATTTCCTAAGCACTAGTGTTTTAAGGAACAGCTTAAAAAGAGAATCCTAATGTGATTTCTTTATAATGGGTGTGTTCCTTATCTTATCCTAGTGTCTAAATTCTTCTCCATGGCTGGAACCCCAAATAATATTCCTTTACGTGCTAAGGGGTATCTAGAGAGTGGGATAGGTTTACTAACTACCCTAACCCTAACGCGTACCCTAACCCTAACCGCTACCCTAAACCTAACACGTACCCTAATCCTAACCGTACCCTAAACCGAGCCCTAACCCTAACACTAACCCTAACCCTAACCCTAACCCATACCCTACGCCGTACCCGAAACCCTCCCCGAACCCGTACCCTAAGCCGTACCCTAAGCCTAACCCTAAGCCTAACCCTAACCCTAGGCTACCCTTGACTGCTTCTGCCTCCAATAGATTTCCTAAGCACTAGTGTTTTAAGGAACAGCTTAAAAATAGAATCCTAATGTGATTTCTTTATAATGGGTGTGTTCCTTATCTTATCCTAGTGTCTAAACTCTTCTCCATGGCTGGACCCCCAAATACTATTCCTTTACGTGCTAAGGGGTATCTAGAGAGTGGGATAGGTTTAATAACTACCCTAACCCTAACGCGTACCCTAACCCTAACCCCTACCCTAACCCTAACACGTACCCTAATCCTAACCCGTACCCTAAACCGAGCCCTAACCCTAACACTAACCCTAACCCTAACCCTAACCCATACCCTACGCCGTACCCGCACCCCTCCCCGAACCCGTACCCTAAGCCGTACCCTAAGCCTAACCCTAAGCCTAACCCTAACCCTAGGCTACCCTTGACTGCTTCTGCCTCCAATAGATTTCCTAAGCACTAGTGTTTTAAGGAACAGCTTAAAAAGGGAATCCTAATGTGATTTCTTTATAATGGGTGTGTTCCTTATCTTATCCTAGTGTCTAAACTCTTCTCCATGGCTGGACCCCCAAATAATATTCCTTTACGTGCTAAGGGGTATCTAGAGAGTGGGATAGGTTTAATAACTACCCTAACCATAACGCATACCCTAACCCTAACCCCTACCCTAACCCTAACACGTACCCTAATCCTAACCCGTACCCTAAACCGAGCCCTAACCCTAACACTAACCCTAACCCTAACCCTAACCCATACCCTACGCCGTACCCGAACCCCTCCCCGAACCCATTCCCCAAGCCGTACCCTAAACCTAACCCTAAGCCTAACCCTAACCCTAGGCTACCCTTGACTGCTTCTGCCTCCAATAGATTTCCTAAGCACTAGTGTTTTAAGGAACAGCTTAAAAAGAGAATCCTAATGTGATTTCTTTATAATGGGTGTGTTCCTTATCTTATCCTAGTGTCTAAACTCTTCTCCATGGCTGCACCCCCAAATAATATTGCCTTAGGTGCTAAGGGGTATCTAGAGAGTGGGATAGGTTTAATAACTACCCTAAACCTAATGCGTACTCTAACCCTAACCCCTACCCTAACACTAACACGTACCCTAATCCTAACCCGTACCCTAAACCGAGCCCTAACCCTAACACTAACACTAACCCTAACCCTAACCCATACCCTACGCCGTACCTGAAACCCTCCCCAAACCCGTACCCTAAGCCGTACCCTAAGCCTAACCCTAAGCCTAACACTTACCATAGGCAACCCTTGACTGCTTCTGCCTCCAATAGATTTCCTAAGCACTAGTGTTTTAAGCAACAGCTTAAAAAGAGAATCCTAATGTGATTTCTTTATAATGGGTGTGTTCCTTATCTTATCCTAGTGTCTAAATTCTTCTCCATGGCTGGAACCCCAAATAATATTCCTTTACGTGCTAAGGGGTATCTAGAGAGTGGGATAGGTTTACTAACTACCCTAACCCTAACGCGTACCCTAACCCTAACCCCTACCCTAACCCTAACACGTACCCTAATCCTAACCCGTACCCTAAACCGAGCCCTAACCCTAACGCTAACCCTAACCCTAACCCTAACCCATACCCTACGCCGTACCCGAACCCCTCCCCGAACCCATTCCCCAAGCCGTACCCTAAACCTAACCCTAAGCCTAACCCTAACCCTAGGCTACCCTTGACTGCTTCTGCCTCCAATAGATTTCCTAAGCACTAGTGTTTTAAGGAACAGCTTAAAAAGAGAATCCTAATGTGATTTCTTTATAATGGGTGTGTTCCTTATCTTATCCTAGTGTCTAAATTCTTCTCCATGGCTGGAACCCCAAATAATATTCCTTTACGTGCTAAGGGGTATCTAGAGAGTGGGATAGGTTTACTAACTACCCTAACCCTAATGCGTACCCTAACCCTAACCCCTACCCTAAACCTAACACGTACCCTAATCCTAACCGTACCCTAACCCGAGCCCTAACCCTAACACTAACCCTAACCCTAACCCTAACCCATACCCTACGCCGTACCCGAAACCCTCCCCGAACCCGTACCCTAAGCCGTACCCTAAGCCTAACCCTAAGCCTAACCCTAACCCTAGGCTACCCTTGACTGCTTCTGCCTCCAATAGATTTCCTAAGCACTAGTGTTTTAAGGAACAGCTTAAAAAGAGAATCCTAATGTGATTTCTTTATAATGGGTGTGTTCCTTATCTTATCCTAGTGTCTAAACTCTTCTCCATGGCTGGACCCCCAAATAATATTCCTTTACGTGCTAAGGGGTATCTAGAGAGTGGGATAGGTTTAATAACTACCCTAACCCTAACGCGTACCCTAACCCTAACCCCTACCCTAACCCTAACACGTACCCTAATCCTAACCCGTACCCTAAACCGAGGCCTAACCCTAACACTAACCCTAACCCTAACCCTAACCCATACCCTACGCCGTACCCGAAACCCTCCCCGAACCCGTACCCTAAGCCGTACCCTAAGCCTAACCCTAAGCCTAACCCTAACCCTAGGCTACCCTTGACTGCTTCTGCCTCCAATAGATTTCCTAAGCACTAGTGTTTTAAGGAACAGCTTAAAAAGAGAATCCTAATGTGATTTCTTTATAATGGGTGTGTTCCTTATCTTATCCTAGTGTCTAAACTCTTCTCCATGGCTGGACCCTCAAATAATATTCCTTTACGTGCTAAGGGGTATCTAGAGAGTGGGATAGGTTTAATAACTACCCTAACCCTAACGCGTACCCTAACCCTAACCCCTACCCTAACCCTAACACGTACCCTAATACTAACCTGTACCCTAAACCGAGCCCTAACCCTAACACTAACCCTAACCCTAACCCTAACCCATACCCTACGCCGTACCCGCACCCCTCCCCGAACCCGTACCCTAAGCCGTACCCTAAGCCTAACCCTAAGCCTAACCCTAACCCTAGGCTACCCTTGACTGCTTCTGCCTCCAATAGATTTCCTAAGCACTAGTGTTTTAAGGAACAGCTTAAAAAGAGAATCCTAATGTGATTTCTTTATAATGGGTGTGTTCCTTATCTTATCCTAGTGTCTAAACTCTTCTCCATGGCTGGACCCCCAAATAATATTCCTTTACGTGCTAAGGGGTATCTAGAGAGTGGGATAGGTTTAATAACTACCCTAACCCTAACGTGTACCCTAACCCTAACCCCTACCCTAACCCTAACACGTACCCTAATCCTAACCCGTACCCTAAACCGAGCCCTAACCCTAACACTAACCCTAACCCTAACCCTAACCCATACCCTACGTCGTACCCGCACCCCTCCCCGAACCCGTACCCTAAGCCGTACCCTAAGCCTAACCCTAAGCCTAACCCTAACCCTAGGCTACCCTTGACTGCTTCTGCCTCCAATAGATTTCCTAAGCACTAGTGTTTTAAGGAACAGCTTAAAAAGGGAATCCTAATGTGATTTCTTTATAATGGGTGTGTTCCTTATCTTATCCTAGTGTCTAAACTCTTCTCCATGGCTGGACCCCCAAATAATATTCCTTTACGTGCTAAGGGGTATCTAGAGAGTGGGATAGGTTTAATAACTACCCTAACCATAACGCATACCCTAACCCTAACCCCTACCCTAACCCTAACACGTACCCTAATCCTAACCCGTACCCTAAACCGAGCCATAACCCTAACACTAACCCTAACCCTAACCCTAACCCATACCCTACGCCGTACCCGAACCCCTCCCCGAACCCATTCCCCAAGCCGTACCCTAAACCTAACCCTAAGCCTAACCCTAACCCTAGGCTACCCTTGACTGCTTCTGCCTCCAATAGATTTCCTAAGCACTAGTGTTTTAAGGAACAGCTTAAAAAGAGAATCCTAATGTGATTTCTTTATAATGGGTGTGTTCCTTATCTTATCCTAGTGTCTAAACTCTTCTCCATGGCTGCACCCCCAAATAATATTGCCTTACGTGCTAAGGGGGAGCTAGAGAGTGGGATAGGTTTAATAACTACCCTAAACCTAATGCGTACTCTAACCCTAACCCCTACCCTAACACTAACACGTACCCTAATCCTAACCCGTACCCTAAACCGAGCCCTAACCCTAACACTAACACTAACCCTAACCCTAACCCATACCCTACGCCGTACCTGAACCCCTCCCCAAACCCGTACCCTAATCCGTACCCTAAGCCTAACCCTAAGCCTAACACTTACCATAGGCAACCCTTGACTGCTTCTGCCTCCAATAGATTTCCTAAGCACTAGTGTTTTAAGCAACAGCTTAAAAAGAGAATCCTAATGTGATTTCTTTATAATGGGTGTGTTCCTTATCTTATCCTAGTGTCTAAATTCTTCTCCATGGCTGGAACCCCAAATAATATTCCTTTACGTGCTAAGGGGTATCTAGAGAGTGGGATAGGTTTAATAACTACCCTAACCCTAACGCATACCCTAACCCTAACCCCTACCCTAACCCTAACACGTACCCTAATCCTAACCCGTACCCTAAACCGAGCCCTAACCCTAACGCTAACCCTAACCGTAACCCTAACCCATACCCTACGCCGTACCCGAAACCCTCCCCGAACCCATTCCCCAAGCCGTACCCTAAACCTAACCCTAAGCCTAACCCTAACCCTAGGCTACCCTTGACTGCTTCTGCCTCCAATAGATTTCCTAAGCACTAGTGTTTTAAGGAACAGCTTAAAAAGAGAATCCTAATGTGATTTCTTTATAATGGGTGTGTTCCTTATCTTATCCTAGTGTCTAAATTCTTCTCCATGGCTGGAACCCCAAATAATATTCCTTTACGTGCTAAGGGGTATCTAGAGAGTGGGATAGGTTTACTAACTACCCTAACCCTAACGCGTACCCTAACCCTAACCCCTACCCTAAACCTAACACGTACCCTAATCCTAACCGTACCCTAAACCGAGCCCTAACCCTAACACTAACCCTAACCCTAACCCTAACCCATACCCTACGCCGTACCCGAAACCCTCCCCGAACCCGTAACCTAAGCCGTACCCTAAGCCTAACCCTAAGCCTAACCCTAACCCTAGGCTACCCTTGACTGCTTCTGCCTCCAATAGATTTCCTAAGCACTAGTGTTTTAAGGAACAGCTTAAAAAGAGAATCCTAATGTGATTTCTTTATAATGGGTGTGTTCATTATCTTATCCTAGTGTCTAAACTCTTCTCCATGGCTGGACCCTCAAATAATATTCCTTTACGTGCTAAGGGGTATCTAGAGAGTGGGATAGGTTTAATAACTACCCTAACCCTAACGCGTACCCTAACCCTAACCCCTACCCTAACCCTAACACGTACCCTAATACTAACCTGTACCCTAAACCGAGCCCTAACCCTAACACTAACCCTAACCCTAACCCTAACCCATACCCTACGCCGTACCCGCACCCCTCCCCGAACCCGTACCCTAAGCCTAACCCTAACCCTAGGCTACCCTTGACTGCTTCTGCCTCCAATAGATTTCCTAAGCACTAGTGTTTTAAGGAACAGCTTAAAAAGAGAATCCTAATGTGATTTCTTTATAATGGGTGTGTTCCTTATCTTATCCTAGTGTCTAAATTCTTCTCCATGGCTGGAACCCCAAATAATATTCCTTTACGTGCTAAGGGGTATCTAGAGAGTGGGATAGGTTTACTAACTACCCTAACCCTAACGCGTACCCTAACCCTAACCGCTACCCTAAACCTAACACGTACCCTAATCCTAACCGTACCCTAAACCGAGCCCTAACCCTAACACTAACCCTAACCCTAACCCTAACCCATACCCTACGCCGTACCCGAAACCCTCCCCGAACCCGTACCCTAAGCCGTACCCTAAGCCTAACCCTAAGCCTAACCCTAACCCTAGGCTACCCTTGACTGCTTCTGCCTCCAATAGATTTCCTAAGCACTAGTGTTTTAAGGAACAGCTTAAAAATAGAATCCTAATGTGATTTCTTTATAATGGGTGTGTTCCTTATCTTATCCTAGTGTCTAAACTCTTCTCCATGGCTGGACCCCCAAATACTATTCCTTTACGTGCTAAGGGGTATCTAGAGAGTGGGATAGGTTTAATAACTACCCTAACCCTAACGCGTACCCTAACCCTAACCCCTACCCTAACCCTAACACGTACCCTAATCCTAACCCGTACCCTAAACCGAGCCCTAACCCTAACACTAACCCTAACCCTAACCCTAACCCATACCCTACGCCGTACCCGCACCCCTCCCCGAACCCGTACCCTAAGCCGTACCCTAAGCCTAACCCTAAGCCTAACCCTAACCCTAGGCTACCCTTGACTGCTTCTGCCTCCAATAGATTTCCTAAGCACTAGTGTTTTAAGGAACAGCTTAAAAAGGGAATCCTAATGTGATTTCTTTATAATGGGTGTGTTCCTTATCTTATCCTAGTGTCTAAACTCTTCTCCATGGCTGGACCCCCAAATAATATTCCTTTACGTGCTAAGGGGTATCTAGAGAGTGGGATAGGTTTAATAACTACCCTAACCATAACGCATACCCTAACCCTAACCCCTACCCTAACCCTAACACGTACCCTAATCCTAACCCGTACCCTAAACCGAGCCCTAACCCTAACACTAACCCTAACCCTAACCCTAACCCATACCCTACGCCGTACCCGAACCCCTCCCCGAACCCATTCCCCAAGCCGTACCCTAAACCTAACCCTAAGCCTAACCCTAACCCTAGGCTACCCTTGACTGCTTCTGCCTCCAATAGATTTCCTAAGCACTAGTGTTTTAAGGAACAGCTTAAAAAGAGAATCCTAATGTGATTTCTTTATAATGGGTGTGTTCCTTATCTTATCCTAGTGTCTAAACTCTTCTCCATGGCTGCACCCCCAAATAATATTGCCTTACGTGCTAAGGGGTATCTAGAGAGTGGGATAGGTTTAATAACTACCCTAAACCTAATGCGTACTCTAACCCTAACCCCTACCCTAACACTAACACGTACCCTAATCCTAACCCGTACCCTAAACCGAGCCCTAACCCTAACACTAACACTAACCCTAACCCTAACCCATACCCTACGCCGTACCTGAAACCCTCCCCAAACCCGTACCCTAAGCCGTACCCTAAGCCTAACCCTAAGCCTAACACTTACCATAGGCAACCCTTGACTGCTTCTGCCTCCAATAGATTTCCTAAGCACTAGTGTTTTAAGCAACAGCTTAAAAAGAGAATCCTAATGTGATTTCTTTATAATGGGTGTGTTCCTTATCTTATCCTAGTGTCTAAATTCTTCTCCATGGCTGGAACCCCAAATAATATTCCTTTACGTGCTAAGGGGTATCTAGAGAGTGGGATAGGTTTACTAACTACCCTAACCCTAACGCGTACCCTAACCCTAACCCCTACCCTAACCCTAACACGTACCCTAATCCTAACCCGTACCCTAAACCGAGCCCTAACCCTAACGCTAACCCTAACCCTAACCCTAACCCATACCCTACGCCGTACCCGAACCCCTCCCCGAACCCATTCCCCAAGCCGTACCCTAAACCTAACCCTAAGCCTAACCCTAACCCTAGGCTACCCTTGACTGCTTCTGCCTCCAATAGATTTCCTAAGCACTAGTGTTTTAAGGAACAGCTTAAAAAGAGAATCCTAATGTGATTTCTTTATAATGGGTGTGTTCCTTATCTTATCCTAGTGTCTAAATTCTTCTCCATGGCTGGAACCCCAAATAATATTCCTTTACGTGCTAAGGGGTATCTAGAGAGTGGGATAGGTTTACTAACTACCCTAACCCTAACGCGTACCCTAACCCTAACCCCTACCCTAAACCTAACACGTACCCTAATCCTAACCGTACCCTAAACCGAGCCCTAACCCTAACACTAACCCTAACCCTAACCCTAACCCATACCCTACGCCGTACCCGAAACCCTCCCCGAACCCGTACCCTAAGCCGTACCCTAAGCCTAACCCTAAGCCTAACCCTAACCCTAGGCTACCCTTGACTGCTTCTGCCTCCAATAGATTTCCTAAGCACTAGTGTTTTAAGGAACAGCTTAAAAAGAGAATCCTAATGTGATTTCTTTATAATGGGTGTGTTCCTTATCTTATCCTAGTGTCTAAACTCTTCTCCATGGCTGGACCCCCAAATAATATTCCTTTACGTGCTAAGGGGTATCTAGAGAGTGGGATAGGTTTAATAACTACCCTAACCCTAACGCGTACCCTAACCCTAACCCCTACCCTAACCCTAACACGTACCCTAATCCTAACCCGTACCCTAAACCGAGGCCTAACCCTAACACTAACCCTAACCCTAACCCTAACCCATACCCTACGCCGTACCCGAAACCCTCCCCGAACCCGTACCCTAAGCCGTACCCTAAGCCTAACCCTAAGCCTAACCCTAACCCTAGGCTACCCTTGACTGCTTCTGCCTCCAATAGATTTCCTAAGCACTAGTGTTTTAAGGAACAGCTTAAAAAGAGAATCCTAATGTGATTTCTTTATAATGGGTGTGTTCCTTATCTTATCCTAGTGTCTAAACTCTTCTCCATGGCTGGACCCTCAAATAATATTCCTTTACGTGCTAAGGGGTATCTAGAGAGTGGGATAGGTTTAATAACTACCCTAACCCTAACGCGTACCCTAACCCTAACCCCTACCCTAACCCTAACACGTACCCTAATACTAACCTGTACCCTAAACCGAGCCCTAACCCTAACACTAACCCTAACCCTAACCCTAACCCATACCCTACGCCGTACCCGCACCCCTCCCCGAACCCGTACCCTAAGCCGTACCCTAAGCCTAACCCTAAGCCTAACCCTAACCCTAGGCTACCCTTGACTGCTTCTGCCTCCAATAGATTTCCTAAGCACTAGTGTTTTAAGGAACAGCTTAAAAAGAGAATCCTAATGTGATTTCTTTATAATGGGTGTGTTCCTTATCTTATCCTAGTGTCTAAACTCTTCTCCATGGCTGGACCCCCAAATAATATTCCTTTACGTGCTAAGGGGTATCTAGAGAGTGGGATAGGTTTACTAACTACCCTAACCCTAACGCGTACCCTAACCCTAACCCCTACCCTAACCCTAACACGTACCCTAATCCTAACCCGTACCCTAAACCGAGCCCTAACCCTAACGCTAACCCTAACCCTAACCCTAACCCATACCCTATGCCGTACCCGAACCCCTCCCCGAACCCATTCCCCAAGCCGTACCCTAAACCTAACCCTAAGCCTAACCCTAACCCTAGGCTACCCTTGACTGCTTCTGCCTCCAATAGATTTCCTAAGCACTAGTGTTTTAAGGAACAGCTTAAAAAGAGAATCCTAATGTGATTTCTTTATAATGGGTGTGTTCCTTATCTTATCCTAGTGTCTAAATTCTTCTCCATGGCTGGAACCCCAAATAATATTCCTTTACGTGCTAAGGGGTATCTAGAGAGTGGGATAGGTTTACTAACTACCCTAACCCTAACGCGTACCCTAACCCTAACCCCTACCCTAAACCTAACACGTACCCTAATCCTAACCGTACCCTAAACCGAGCCCTAACCCTAACACTAACCCTAACCCTAACCCTAACCCATACCCTACGCCGTACCCGAAACCCTCCCCGAACCCGTACCCTAAGCCGTACCCTAAGCCTAACCCTAAGCCTAACCCTAACCCTAGGCTACCCTTGACTGCTTCTGCCTCCAAGAGATTTCCTAAGCACTAGTGTTTTAAGGAACAGCTTAAAAAGAGAATCCTAATGTGATTTCTTTATAATGGGTGTGTTCCTTATCTTATCCTAGTGTCTAAACTCTTCTCCATGGCTGGACCCCCAAATAATATTCCTTTACGTGCTAAGGGGTATCTAGAGAGTGGGATAGGTTTAATAACTACCCTAACCATAACGCATACCCTAACCCTAACCCCTACCCTAACCCTAACACGTACCCTAATCCTAACCCGTACCCTAAACCGAGCCCTAACCCTAACACTAACCCTAACCCTAACCCTAACCCATACCCTACGCCGTACCCGAACCCCTCCCCGAACCCATTCCCCAAGCCGTACCCTAAACCTAACCCTAAGCCTAACCCTAACCCTAGGCTACCCTTGACTGCTTCTGCCTCCAATAGATTTCCTAAGCACTAGTGTTTTAAGGAACAGCTTAAAAAGAGAATCCTAATGTGATTTCTTTATAATGGGTGTGTTCCTTATCTTATCCTAGTGTCTAAACTCTTCTCCATGGCTGCACCTCCAAATAATATTGCCTTACGTGCTAAGGGGTATCTAGAGAGTGGGATAGGTTTAATAACTACCCTAAACCTAATGCGTACTCTAACCCTAACCCCTACCCTAACACTAACACGTACCCTAATCCTAACCCGTACCCTAAACCGAGCCCTAACCCTAACACTAACACTAACCCTAACCCTAACCCATACCCTACGCCGTACCTGAACCCCTCCCCAAACCCGTACCCTAAGCCGTACCCTAAGCCTAACCCTAAGCCTAACACTTACCATAGGCAACCCTTGACTGCTTCTGCCTCCAATAGATTTCCTAAGCACTAGTGTTTTAAGCAACAGCTTAAAAAGAGAATCCTAATGTGATTTCTTTATAATGGGTGTGTTCCTTATCTTATCCTAGTGTCTAAATTCTTCTCCATGGCTGGAACCCCAAATAATATTCCTTTACGTGCTAAGGGGTATCTAGAGAGTGGGATAGGTTTACTAACTACCCTAACCCTAACGCGTACCCTAACCCTAACCCCTACCCTAACCCTAACACGTACCCTAATCCTAACCCGTACCCTAAACCGAGCCCTAACCCTAACGCTAACCCTAACCCTAACCCTAACCCATACCCTATGCCGTACCCGAACCCCTCCCCGAACCCATTCCCCAAGCCGTACCCTAAACCTAACCCTAAGCCTAACCCTAACCCTAACCCTAACCCTAACCCTAACCCTAACCCTAACCCTAACCCTAACCCTAACCCTAACCCTAACCCTAACCCTAACCCTAACCCTCCCCGAACCCATTCCCCAAGCCGTACCCTAACCCTAACCCTAAGCCTAACCCTTACCCTAGGCTACCCTTGACTGCTTCTGCCTCCAATAGATTTCCTAAGCCCTAGTGTTTTAAGGAACAGCTTAAAAAGAGAATCCTAATGTGATTTCTTTATAATGGGTGTGTTCCTTATCTTATCCTAGTGTCTAAACTCTTCTCCATGGCTGGACCCCCAAATAATATTCCTTTACGTGCGAAGGGGTATCTAGAGAGTGGGATAAGTTTACTAACTACCCTATCCCTAACGCGTACCCTAACCCTAACCCCTACCCTAAATCTAACACGTACCCTAATCCTAACCGTACCCTAAACCGAGCCCTAACCCTAACACTAACCCTAACCCTAACCCTAACCCATACCCTACGCCGTAACCGAAACCCTCCCCGAACCCGTACCCTAAGCCGTACCCTAAGCCTAACCCTAAGCCTAACCCTAACCCTAGGCTACCCTTGACTGCTTCTGCCTCCAATTGATTTCCTAAGCACTAGTGTTTTAAGGAACAGCTGAAAAAGAGAATCCTAATGTGATTTCTTTATAATGGGTGTGTTCCTTATCTTATCCTAGTGTCAAAACTCTTCTCCATGGCTGGACCCCCAAATAATATTCCTTTACGTGCTAAGGGGTATCTAGAGAGTGGGATAGGTTTAATAACTACCCTAAACCTAACGCGTACCCTAACCCTAACCCCTACCCTAACCCTAACACGTACCCTAATCCTAACCCGTACCCTAAACCGAGCCCTAACCCTAACACTAACCCTAACCCTAACCCTAACCCATACCCTACGCCGTACCCGAAACCCTCCCCGAACCCGTACCCTAAGCCGTACCCTAAGCCTAACCCTAAGCCTAACCCTAACCCTAGGCTACCCTTGACTGCTTCTGCCTCCAATAGATTTCCTAAGCACTAGTGTTTTAAGGAACAGCTTAAAAAGAGAATCCTAATGTGATTTCTTTATAATGGGTGTGTTCCTTATCTTATCCTAGTGTCTAAACTCTTCTCCATGGCTGGACCCCCAAATAATATTCCTTTACGTGCTAAGGGGTATCTAGAGAGTGGGATAGGTTTAATAACTACCCTAAACCTAACGCATACCCTAACCCTAACCCCTACCCTAACCCTAACCCGTACCCTAAACCGAGCCATAACCCTAACACTAACCCTAACCCTAACCCTAACCCATACCCTACGCCGTACCCGAAACCCTCCCCGAACCCGTACCCTAAGCCGTACCCTAAGCCTAACCCTAAGCCTAACCCTAACCCTAGGCTACCCTTGACTGCTTCTGCCTCCAATAGATTTCCTAAGCACTAGTGTTTTAAGGAACAGCTTAAAAAGAGAATCCTAATGTGATTTCTTTATAATGGGTGTGTTCCTTATCTTATCCTAGTGTCTAAACTCTTCTCGATGGCTGGACCCCCAAATAATATTCCTTTACGTGCTAAGGGGTATCTAGAGAGTGGGATAGGTTTAATAACTACCCTAACCCTAACGCGTACCCTAACCCTAACCGCTACCCTAAACCTAACACGTACCCTAATCCTAACCGTACCCTAAACCGAGCCCTAACCCTAACACTAACCCTAACCCTAACCCTAACCCATACCCTACGCCGTACCCGAAACCCTCCCCGAACCCGTACCCTAAGCCGTACCCTAAGCCTAACCCTAAGCCTAACCCTAACCCTAGGCTACCCTTGACTGCTTCTGCCTCCAATAGATTTCCTAAGCACTAGTGTTTTAAGGAACAGCTTAAAAAGAGAATCCTAATGTGATTTCTTTATAATGGCTGTGTTCCTTATCTTATCCTAGTGTCTAAACTCTTCTCCATGGCTGGACCCCCAAATACTATTCCTTTACGTGCTAAGGGGTATCTAGAGAGTGGGATAGGTTTAATAACTACCCTAAACCTAACGCGTACCCTAACCCTAACCCCTACCCTAACCCTAACACGTACCCTAATCCTAACCCGTACCCTAAACCGAGCCCTAACCCTAACACTAACCCTAACCCTAACCCTAACCCATACCCTACGCCGTACCCGCACCCCTCCCCGAACCCGTACCCTAAGCCGTACCCTAAGCCTAACCCTAAGCCTAACCCTAACCCTAGGCTACCCTTGACTGCTTCTGCCTCCAATAGATTTCCTAAGCACTAGTGTTTTAAGGAACAGCTTAAAAAGGGAATCCTAATGTGATTTCTTTATAATGGGTGTGTTCCTTATCTTATCCTAGTGTCTAAACTCTTCTCCATGGCTGGACCCCCAAATAATATTCCTTTACGTGCTAAGGGGTATCTAGAGAGTGGGATAGGTTTAATAACTACCCTAACCATAACGCATACCCTAACCCTAACCCCTACCCTAACCCTAACACGTACCCTAATCCTAACCCGTACCCTAAACCGAGCCCTAACCCTAACACTAACCCTAACCCTAACCCTAACCCATACCCTACGCCGTACCCGAACCCCTCCCCGAACCCATTCCCCAAGCCGTACCCTAAACCTAACCCTAAGCCTAACCCTAACCCTAGGCTACCCTTGACTGCTTCTGCCTCCAATAGATTTCCTAAGCACTAGTGTTTTAAGGAACAGCTTAAAAAGAGAATCCTAATGTGATTTCTTTATAATGGGTGTGTTCCTTATCTTATCCTAGTGTCTAAACTCTTCTCCATGGCTGCACCTCCAAATAATATTGCCTTACGTGCTAAGGGGTATCTAGAGAGTGGGATAGGTTTAATAACTACCCTAAACCTAATGCGTACTCTAACCCTAACCCCTACCCTAACACTAACACGTACCCTAATCCTAACCCGTACCCTAAACCGAGCCCTAACCCTAACACTAACACTAACCCTAACCCTAACCCATACCCTACGCCGTACCTGAACCCCTCCCCAAACCCGTACCCTAAGCCGTACCCTAAGCCTAACCCTAAGCCTAACACTTACCATAGGCAACCCTTGACTGCTTCTGCCTCCAATAGATTTCCTAAGCACTAGTGTTTTAAGCAACAGCTTAAAAAGAGAATCCTAATGTGATTTCTTTATAATGGGTGTGTTCCTTATCTTATCCTAGTGTCTAAATTCTTCTCCATGGCTGGAACCCCAAATAATATTCCTTTACGTGCTAAGGGGTATCTAGAGAGTGGGATAGGTTTACTAACTACCCTAACCCTAACGCGTACCCTAACCCTAACCCCTACCCTAACCCTAACACGTACCCTAATCCTAACCCGTACCCTAAACCGAGCCCTAACCCTAACGCTAACCCTAACCCTAACCCTAACCCATACCCTATGCCGTACCCGAACCCCTCCCCGAACCCATTCCCCAAGCCGTACCCTAAACCTAACCCTAAGCCTAACCCTAACCCTAGGCTACCCTTGACTGCTTCTGCCTCCAATAGATTTCCTAAGCACTAGTGTTTTAAGGAACAGCTTAAAAAGAGAATCCTAATGTGATTTCTTTATAATGGGTGTGTTCCTTATCTTATCCTAGTGTCTAAATTCTTCTCCATGGCTGGAACCCCAAATAATATTCCTTTACGTGCTAAGGGGTATCTAGAGAGTGGGATAGGTTTACTAACTACCCTAACCCTAACGCGTACCCTAACCCTAACCCCTACCCTAAACCTAACACGTACCCTAATCCTAACCGTACCCTAAACCGAGCCCTAACCCTAACACTAACCCTAACCCTAACCCTAACCCATACCCTACGCCGTACCCGAAACCCTCCCCGAACCCGTACCCTAAGCCGTACCCTAAGCCTAACCCTAAGCCTAACCCTAACCCTAGGCTACCCTTGACTGCTTCTGCCTCCAAGAGATTTCCTAAGCACTAGTGTTTTAAGGAACAGCTTAAAAAGAGAATCCTAATGTGATTTCTTTATAATGGGTGTGTTCCTTATCTTATCCTAGTGTCTAAACTCTTCTCCATGGCTGGACCCCCAAATAATATTCCTTTACGTGCTAAGGGGTATCTAGAGAGTGGGATAGGTTTAATAACTACCCTAACCATAACGCATACCCTAACCCTAACCCCTACCCTAACCCTAACACGTACCCTAATCCTAACCCGTACCCTAAACCGAGCCCTAACCCTAACACTAACCCTAACCCTAACCCTAACCCATACCCTACGCCGTACCCGAACCCCTCCCCGAACCCATTCCCCAAGCCGTACCCTAAACCTAACCCTAAGCCTAACCCTAACCCTAGGCTACCCTTGACTGCTTCTGCCTCCAATAGATTTCCTAAGCACTAGTGTTTTAAGGAACAGCTTAAAAAGAGAATCCTAATGTGATTTCTTTATAATGGGTGTGTTCCTTATCTTATCCTAGTGTCTAAACTCTTCTCCATGGCTGCACCTCCAAATAATATTGCCTTACGTGCTAAGGGGTATCTAGAGAGTGGGATAGGTTTAATAACTACCCTAAACCTAATGCGTACTCTAACCCTAACCCCTACCCTAACACTAACACGTACCCTAATCCTAACCCGTACCCTAAACCGAGCCCTAACCCTAACACTAACACTAACCCTAACCCTAACCCATACCCTACGCCGTACCTGAACCCCTCCCCAAACCCGTACCCTAAGCCGTACCCTAAGCCTAACCCTAAGCCTAACACTTACCATAGGCAACCCTTGACTGCTTCTGCCTCCAATAGATTTCCTAAGCACTAGTGTTTTAAGCAACAGCTTAAAAAGAGAATCCTAATGTGATTTCTTTATAATGGGTGTGTTCCTTATCTTATCCTAGTGTCTAAATTCTTCTCCATGGCTGGAACCCCAAATAATATTCCTTTACGTGCTAAGGGGTATCTAGAGAGTGGGATAGGTTTACTAACTACCCTAACCCTAACGCGTACCCTAACCCTAACCCCTACCCTAACCCTAACACGTACCCTAATCCTAACCCGTACCCTAAACCGAGCCCTAACCCTAACGCTAACCCTAACCCTAACCCTAACCCATACCCTACGCCGTAACCGAACCCCTCCCCGAACCCATTCCCCAAGCCGTACCCTAAACCTAACCCTAAGCCTAACCCTAACCCTAGGCTACCCTTGACTGCTTCTGCCTCCAATAGATTTCCTAAGCACTAGTGTTTTAAGGAACAGCTTAAAAAGAGAATCCTAATGTGATTTCTTTATAATGGGTGTGTTCCTTATCTTATCCTAGTGTCTAAATTCTTCTCCATGGCTGGAACCCCAAATAATATTCCTTTACGTGCTAAGGGGTATCTAGAGAGTGGGATAGGTTTACTAACTACCCTAACCCTAACGCGTACCCTAACCCTAACCCCTACCCTAAACCTAACACGTACCCTAATCCTAACCGTACCCTAAACCGAGCCCTAACCCTAACACTAACCCTAACCCTAACCCTAACCCATACCCTACGCCGTACCCGAAACCCTCCCCGAACCCGTACCCTAAGCCGTACCCTAAGCCTAACCCTAAGCCTAACCCTAACCCTAGGCTACCCTTGACTGCTTCTGCCTCCAAGAGATTTCCTAAGCACTAGTGTTTTAAGGAACAGCTTAAAAAGAGAATCCTAATGTGATTTCTTTATAATGGGTGTGTTCCTTATCTTATCCTAGTGTCTAAACTCTTCTCCATGGCTGGACCCTCAAATAATATTCCTTTACGTGCTAAGGGGTATCTAGAGAGTGGGATAGGTTTAATAACTACCCTAACCCTAACGCGTACCCTAACCCTAACCCCTACCCTAACCCTAACACGTACCCTAATACTAACCTGTACCCTAAACCGAGCCCTAACCCTAACACTAACCCTAACCCTAACCCTAACCCATACCCTACGCCGTACCCGCACCCCTCCCCGAACCCGTACCCTAAGCCTAACCCTAACCCTAGGCTACCCTTGACTGCTTCTGCCTCCAATAGATTTCCTAAGCACTAGTGTTTTAAGGAACAGCTTAAAAAGAGAATCCTAATGTGATTTCTTTATAATGGGTGTGTTCCTTATCTTATCCTAGTGTCTAAATTCTTCTCCATGGCTGGAACCCCAAATAATATTCCTTTACGTGCTAAGGGGTATCTAGAGAGTGGGATAGGTTTACTAACTACCCTAACCCTAACGCGTACCCTAACCCTAACCGCTACCCTAAACCTAACACGTACCCTAATCCTAACCGTACCCTAAACCGAGCCCTAACCCTAACACTAACCCTAACCCTAACCCTAACCCATACCCTACGCCGTACCCGAAACCCTCCCCGAACCCGTACCCTAAGCCGTACCCTAAGCCTAACCCTAAGCCTAACCCTAACCCTAGGCTACCCTTGACTGCTTCTGCCTCCAATAGATTTCCTAAGCACTAGTGTTTTAAGGAACAGCTTAAAAAGAGAATCCTAATGTGATTTCTTTATAATGGGTGTGTTCCTTATCTTATCCTAGTGTCTAAACTCTTCTCCATGGCTGGACCCCCAAATACTATTCCTTTACGTGCTAAGGGGTATCTAGAGAGTGGGATAGGTTTAATAACTACCCTAACCCTAACGCGTACCCTAACCCTAACCCCTACCCTAACCCTAACACGTACCCTAATCCTAACCCGTACCCTAAACCGAGCCCTAACCCTAACACTAACCCTAACCCTAACCCTAACCCATACCCTACGCCGTACCCGCACCCCTCCCCGAACCCGTACCCTAAGCCGTACCCTAAGCCTAACCCTAAGCCTAACCCTAACCCTAGGCTACCCTTGACTGCTTCTGCCTCCAATAGATTTCCTAAGCACTAGTGTTTTAAGGAACAGCTTAAAAAGGGAATCCTAATGTGATTTCTTTATAATGGGTGTGTTCCTTATCTTATCCTAGTGTCTAAACTCTTCTCCATGGCTGGACCCCCAAATAATATTCCTTTACGTGCTAAGGGGTATCTAGAGAGTGGGATAGGTTTAATAACTACCCTAACCATAACGCATACCCTAACCCTAACCCCTACCCTAACCCTAACACGTACCCTAATCCTAACCCGTACCCTAAACCGAGCCCTAACCCTAACACTAACCCTAACCCTAACCCTAACCCATACCCTACGCCGTACCCGAACCCCTCCCCGAACCCATTCCCCAAGCCGTACCCTAAACCTAACCCTAAGCCTAACCCTAACCCTAGGCTACCCTTGACTGCTTCTGCCTCCAATAGATTTCCTAAGCACTAGTGTTTTAAGGAACAGCTTAAAAAGAGAATCCTAATGTGATTTCTTTATAATGGGTGTGTTCCTTATCTTATCCTAGTGTCTAAACTCTTCTCCATGGCTGCACCCCCAAATAATATTGCCTTACGTGCTAAGGGGTATCTAGAGAGTGGGATAGGTTTAATAACTACCCTAAACCTAATGCGTACTCTAACCCTAACCCCTACCCTAACACTAACACGTACCCTAATCCTAACCCGTACCCTAAACCGAGCCCTAACCCTAACACTAACACTAACCCTAACCCTAACCCATACCCTACGCCGTACCTGAAACCCTCCCCAAACCCGTACCCTAAGCCGTACCCTAAGCCTAACCCTAAGCCTAACACTTACCATAGGCAACCCTTGACTGCTTCTGCCTCCAATAGATTTCCTAAGCACTAGTGTTTTAAGCAACAGCTTAAAAAGAGAATCCTAATGTGATTTCTTTATAATGGGTGTGTTCCTTATCTTATCCTAGTGTCTAAATTCTTCTCCATGGCTGGAACCCCAAATAATATTCCTTTACGTGCTAAGGGGTATCTAGAGAGTGGGATAGGTTTACTAACTACCCTAACCCTAACGCGTACCCTAACCCTAACCCCTACCCTAACCCTAACACGTACCCTAATCCTAACCCGTACCCTAAACCGAGCCCTAACCCTAACGCTAACCCTAACCCTAACCCTAACCCATACCCTATGCCGTACCCGAACCCCTCCCCGAACCCATTCCCCAAGCCGTACCCTAAACCTAACCCTAAGCCTAACCCTAACCCTAGGCTACCCTTGACTGCTTCTGCCTCCAATAGATTTCCTAAGCACTAGTGTTTTAAGGAACAGCTTAAAAAGAGAATCCTAATGTGATTTCTTTATAATGGGTGTGTTCCTTATCTTATCCTAGTGTCTAAATTCTTCTCCATGGCTGGAACCCCAAATAATATTCCTTTACGTGCTAAGGGGTATCTAGAGAGTGGGATAGGTTTACTAACTACCCTAACCCTAACGCGTACCCTAACCCTAACCCCTACCCTAAACCTAACACGTACCCTAATCCTAACCGTACCCTAAACCGAGCCCTAACCCTAACACTAACCCTAACCCTAACCCTAACCCATACCCTACGCCGTACCCGAAACCCTCCCCGAACCCGTACCCTAAGCCGTACCCTAAGCCTAACCCTAAGCCTAACCCTAACCCTAGGCTACCCTTGACTGCTTCTGCCTCCAAGAGATTTCCTAAGCACTAGTGTTTTAAGGAACAGCTTAAAAAGAGAATCCTAATGTGATTTCTTTATAATGGGTGTGTTCCTTATCTTATCCTAGTGTCTAAACTCTTCTCCATGGCTGGACCCTCAAATAATATTCCTTTACGTGCTAAGGGGTATCTAGAGAGTGGGATAGGTTTAATAACTACCCTAACCCTAACGCGTACCCTAACCCTAACCCCTACCCTAACCCTAACACGTACCCTAATACTAACCTGTACCCTAAACCGAGCCCTAACCCTAACACTAACCCTAACCCTAACCCTAACCCATACCCTACGCCGTACCCGCACCCCTCCCCGAACCCGTACCCTAAGCCTAACCCTAACCCTAGGCTACCCTTGACTGCTTCTGCCTCCAATAGATTTCCTAAGCACTAGTGTTTTAAGGAACAGCTTAAAAAGAGAATCCTAATGTGATTTCTTTATAATGGGTGTGTTCCTTATCTTATCCTAGTGTCTAAATTCTTCTCCATGGCTGGAACCCCAAATAATATTCCTTTACGTGCTAAGGGGTATCTAGAGAGTGGGATAGGTTTACTAACTACCCTAACCCTAACGCGTACCCTAACCCTAACCGCTACCCTAAACCTAACACGTACCCTAACCCTAACCCGTACCCTAAACCGAGCCATAACCCTAACACTAACCCTAACCCTAACCCTAACCCATACCCTACGCCGTACCCGAAACCCTCCCCGAACCCGTACCCTAAGCCGTACCCTAAGCCTAACCCTAAGCCTAACCCTAACCCTAGGCTACCCTTGACTGCTTCTGCCTCCAATAGATTTCCTAAGCACTAGTGTTTTAAGGAACAGCTTAAAAAGAGAATCCTAATGTGATTTCTTTATAATGGGTGTGTTCCTTATCTTATCCTAGTGTCTAAACTCTTCTCGATGGCTGGACCCCCAAATAATATTCCTTTACGTGCTAAGGGGTATCTAGAGAGTGGGATAGGTTTAATAACTACCCTAACCCTAACGCGTACCCTAACCCTAACCGCTACCCTAAACCTAACACGTACCCTAATCCTAACCGTACCCTAAACCGAGCCCTAACCCTAACACTAACCCTAACCCTAACCCTAACCCATACCCTACGCCGTACCCGAAACCCTCCCCGAACCCGTACCCTAAGCCGTACCCTAAGCCTAACCCTAAGCCTAACCCTAACCCTAGGCTACCCTTGACTGCTTCTGCCTCCAATAGATTTCCTAAGCACTAGTGTTTTAAGGAACAGCTTAAAAAGAGAATCCTAATGTGATTTCTTTATAATGGCTGTGTTCCTTATCTTATCCTAGTGTCTAAACTCTTCTCCATGGCTGGACCCCCAAATACTATTCCTTTACGTGCTAAGGGGTATCTAGAGAGTGGGATAGGTTTAATAACTACCCTAAACCTAACGCGTACCCTAACCCTAACCCCTACCCTAACCCTAACACGTACCCTAATCCTAACCCGTACCCTAAACCGAGCCCTAACCCTAACACTAACCCTAACCCTAACCCTAACCCATACCCTACGCCGTACCCGCACCCCTCCCCGAACCCGTACCCTAAGCCGTACCCTAAGCCTAACCCTAAGCCTAACCCTAACCCTAGGCTACCCTTGACTGCTTCTGCCTCCAATAGATTTCCTAAGCACTAGTGTTTTAAGGAACAGCTTAAAAAGGGAATCCTAATGTGATTTCTTTATAATGGGTGTGTTCCTTATCTTATCCTAGTGTCTAAACTCTTCTCCATGGCTGGACCCCCAAATAATATTCCTTTACGTGCTAAGGGGTATCTAGAGAGTGGGATAGGTTTAATAACTACCCTAACCATAACGCATACCCTAACCCTAACCCCTACCCTAACCCTAACACGTACCCTAATCCTAACCCGTACCCTAAACCGAGCCCTAACCCTAACACTAACCCTAACCCTAACCCTAACCCATACCCTACGCCGTACCCGAACCCCTCCCCGAACCCATTCCCCAAGCCGTACCCTAAACCTAACCCTAAGCCTAACCCTAACCCTAGGCTACCCTTGACTGCTTCTGCCTCCAATAGATTTCCTAAGCACTAGTGTTTTAAGGAACAGCTTAAAAAGAGAATCCTAATGTGATTTCTTTATAATGGGTGTGTTCCTTATCTTATCCTAGTGTCTAAACTCTTCTCCATGGCTGCACCTCCAAATAATATTGCCTTACGTGCTAAGGGGTATCTAGAGAGTGGGATAGGTTTAATAACTACCCTAAACCTAATGCGTACTCTAACCCTAACCCCTACCCTAACACTAACACGTACCCTAATCCTAACCCGTACCCTAAACCGAGCCCTAACCCTAACACTAACACTAACCCTAACCCTAACCCATACCCTACGCCGTACCTGAACCCCTCCCCAAACCCGTACCCTAAGCCGTACCCTAAGCCTAACCCTAAGCCTAACACTTACCATAGGCAACCCTTGACTGCTTCTGCCTCCAATAGATTTCCTAAGCACTAGTGTTTTAAGCAACAGCTTAAAAAGAGAATCCTAATGTGATTTCTTTATAATGGGTGTGTTCCTTATCTTATCCTAGTGTCTAAATTCTTCTCCATGGCTGGAACCCCAAATAATATTCCTTTACGTGCTAAGGGGTATCTAGAGAGTGGGATAGGTTTACTAACTACCCTAACCCTAACGCGTACCCTAACCCTAACCCCTACCCTAACCCTAACACGTACCCTAATCCTAACCCGTACCCTAAACCGAGCCCTAACCCTAACGCTAACCCTAACCCTAACCCTAACCCATACCCTATGCCGTACCCGAACCCCTCCCCGAACCCATTCCCCAAGCCGTACCCTAAACCTAACCCTAAGCCTAACCCTAACCCTAGGCTACCCTTGACTGCTTCTGCCTCCAATAGATTTCCTAAGCACTAGTGTTTTAAGCAACAGCTTAAAAAGAGAATCCTAATGTGATTTCTTTATAATGGGTGTGTTCCTTATCTTATCCTAGTGTCTAAATTCTTCTCCATGGCTGGAACCCCAAATAATATTCCTTTACGTGCTAAGGGGTATCTAGAGAGTGGGATAGGTTTACTAACTACCCTAACCCTAACGCGTACCCTAACCCTAACCCCTACCCTAAACCTAACACGTACCCTAATCCTAACCGTACCCTAAACCGAGCCCTAACCCTAACACTAACCCTAACCCTAACCCTAACCCATACCCTACGCCGTACCCGAAACCCTCCCCGAACCCGTACCCTAAGCCGTACCCTAAGCCTAACCCTAAGCCTAACCCTAACCCTAGGCTACCCTTGACTGCTTCTGCCTCCAAGAGATTTCCTAAGCACTAGTGTTTTAAGGAACAGCTTAAAAAGAGAATCCTAATGTGATTTCTTTATAATGGGTGTGTTCCTTATCTTATCCTAGTGTCTAAACTCTTCTCCATGGCTGGACCCCCAAATAATATTCCTTTACGTGCTAAGGGGTATCTAGAGAGTGGGATAGGTTTAATAACTACCCTAACCATAACGCATACCCTAACCCTAACCCCTACCCTAACCCTAACACGTACCCTAATCCTAACCCGTACCCTAAACCGAGCCCTAACCCTAACACTAACCCTAACCCTAACCCTAACCCATACCCTACGCCGTACCCGAACCCCTCCCCGAACCCATTCCCCAAGCCGTACCCTAAACCTAACCCTAAGCCTAACCCTAACCCTAGGCTACCCTTGACTGCTTCTGCCTCCAATAGATTTCCTAAGCACTAGTGTTTTAAGGAACAGCTTAAAAAGAGAATCCTAATGTGATTTCTTTATAATGGGTGTGTTCCTTATCTTATCCTAGTGTCTAAACTCTTCTCCATGGCTGCACCTCCAAATAATATTGCCTTACGTGCTAAGGGGTATCTAGAGAGTGGGATAGGTTTAATAACTACCCTAAACCTAATGCGTACTCTAACCCTAACCCCTACCCTAACACTAACACGTACCCTAATCCTAACCCGTACCCTAAACCGAGCCCTAACCCTAACACTAACACTAACCCTAACCCTAACCCATACCCTACGCCGTACCTGAACCCCTCCCCAAACCCGTACCCTAAGCCGTACCCTAAGCCTAACCCTAAGCCTAACACTTACCATAGGCAACCCTTGACTGCTTCTGCCTCCAATAGATTTCCTAAGCACTAGTGTTTTAAGCAACAGCTTAAAAAGAGAATCCTAATGTGATTTCTTTATAATGGGTGTGTTCCTTATCTTATCCTAGTGTCTAAATTCTTCTCCATGGCTGGAACCCCAAATAATATTCCTTTACGTGCTAAGGGGTATCTAGAGAGTGGGATAGGTTTACTAACTACCCTAACCCTAACGCGTACCCTAACCCTAACCCCTACCCTAACCCTAACACGTACCCTAATCCTAACCCGTACCCTAAACCGAGCCCTAACCCTAACGCTAACCCTAACCCTAACCCTAACCCATACCCTACGCCGTAACCGAACCCCTCCCCGAACCCATTCCCCAAGCCGTACCCTAAACCTAACCCTAAGCCTAACCCTAACCCTAGGCTACCCTTGACTGCTTCTGCCTCCAATAGATTTCCTAAGCACTAGTGTTTTAAGGAACAGCTTAAAAAGAGAATCCTAATGTGATTTCTTTATAATGGGTGTGTTCCTTATCTTATCCTAGTGTCTAAATTCTTCTCCATGGCTGGAACCCCAAATAATATTCCTTTACGTGCTAAGGGGTATCTAGAGAGTGGGATAGGTTTACTAACTACCCTAACCCTAACGCGTACCCTAACCCTAACCCCTACCCTAAACCTAACACGTACCCTAATCCTAACCGTACCCTAAACCGAGCCCTAACCCTAACACTAACCCTAACCCTAACCCTAACCCATACCCTACGCCGTACCCGAAACCCTCCCCGAACCCGTACCCTAAGCCGTACCCTAAGCCTAACCCTAAGCCTAACCCTAACCCTAGGCTACCCTTGACTGCTTCTGCCTCCAAGAGATTTCCTAAGCACTAGTGTTTTAAGGAACAGCTTAAAAAGAGAATCCTAATGTGATTTCTTTATAATGGGTGTGTTCCTTATCTTATCCTAGTGTCTAAACTCTTCTCCATGGCTGGACCCTCAAATAATATTCCTTTACGTGCTAAGGGGTATCTAGAGAGTGGGATAGGTTTAATAACTACCCTAACCCTAACGCGTACCCTAACCCTAACCCCTACCCTAACCCTAACACGTACCCTAATACTAACCTGTACCCTAAACCGAGCCCTAACCCTAACACTAACCCTAACCCTAACCCTAACCCATACCCTACGCCGTACCCGCACCCCTCCCCGAACCCGTACCCTAAGCCTAACCCTAACCCTAGGCTACCCTTGACTGCTTCTGCCTCCAATAGATTTCCTAAGCACTAGTGTTTTAAGGAACAGCTTAAAAAGAGAATCCTAATGTGATTTCTTTATAATGGGTGTGTTCCTTATCTTATCCTAGTGTCTAAATTCTTCTCCATGGCTGGAACCCCAAATAATATTCCTTTACGTGCTAAGGGGTATCTAGAGAGTGGGATAGGTTTACTAACTACCCTAACCCTAACGCGTACCCTAACCCTAACCGCTACCCTAAACCTAACACGTACCCTAATCCTAACCGTACCCTAAACCGAGCCCTAACCCTAACACTAACCCTAACCCTAACCCTAACCCATACCCTACGCCGTACCCGAAACCCTCCCCGAACCCGTACCCTAAGCCGTACCCTAAGCCTAACCCTAAGCCTAACCCTAACCCTAGGCTACCCTTGACTGCTTCTGCCTCCAATAGATTTCCTAAGCACTAGTGTTTTAAGGAACAGCTTAAAAAGAGAATCCTAATGTGATTTCTTTATAATGGGTGTGTTCCTTATCTTATCCTAGTGTCTAAACTCTTCTCCATGGCTGGACCCCCAAATACTATTCCTTTACGTGCTAAGGGGTATCTAGAGAGTGGGATAGGTTTAATAACTACCCTAACCCTAACGCGTACCCTAACCCTAACCCCTACCCTAACCCTAACACGTACCCTAATCCTAACCCGTACCCTAAACCGAGCCCTAACCCTAACACTAACCCTAACCCTAACCCTAACCCATACCCTACGCCGTACCCGCACCCCTCCCCGAACCCGTACCCTAAGCCGTACCCTAAGCCTAACCCTAAGCCTAACCCTAACCCTAGGCTACCCTTGACTGCTTCTGCCTCCAATAGATTTCCTAAGCACTAGTGTTTTAAGGAACAGCTTAAAAAGGGAATCCTAATGTGATTTCTTTATAATGGGTGTGTTCCTTATCTTATCCTAGTGTCTAAACTCTTCTCCATGGCTGGACCCCCAAATAATATTCCTTTACGTGCTAAGGGGTATCTAGAGAGTGGGATAGGTTTAATAACTACCCTAACCATAACGCATACCCTAACCCTAACCCCTACCCTAACCCTAACACGTACCCTAATCCTAACCCGTACCCTAAACCGAGCCCTAACCCTAACACTAACCCTAACCCTAACCCTAACCCATACCCTACGCCGTACCCGAACCCCTCCCCGAACCCATTCCCCAAGCCGTACCCTAAACCTAACCCTAAGCCTAACCCTAACCCTAGGCTACCCTTGACTGCTTCTGCCTCCAATAGATTTCCTAAGCACTAGTGTTTTAAGGAACAGCTTAAAAAGAGAATCCTAATGTGATTTCTTTATAATGGGTGTGTTCCTTATCTTATCCTAGTGTCTAAACTCTTCTCCATGGCTGCACCCCCAAATAATATTGCCTTACGTGCTAAGGGGTATCTAGAGAGTGGGATAGGTTTAATAACTACCCTAAACCTAATGCGTACTCTAACCCTAACCCCTACCCTAACACTAACACGTACCCTAATCCTAACCCGTACCCTAAACCGAGCCCTAACCCTAACACTAACACTAACCCTAACCCTAACCCATACCCTACGCCGTACCTGAAACCCTCCCCAAACCCGTACCCTAAGCCGTACCCTAAGCCTAACCCTAAGCCTAACACTTACCATAGGCAACCCTTGACTGCTTCTGCCTCCAATAGATTTCCTAAGCACTAGTGTTTTAAGCAACAGCTTAAAAAGAGAATCCTAATGTGATTTCTTTATAATGGGTGTGTTCCTTATCTTATCCTAGTGTCTAAATTCTTCTCCATGGCTGGAACCCCAAATAATATTCCTTTACGTGCTAAGGGGTATCTAGAGAGTGGGATAGGTTTACTAACTACCCTAACCCTAACGCGTACCCTAACCCTAACCCCTACCCTAACCCTAACACGTACCCTAATCCTAACCCGTACCCTAAACCGAGCCCTAACCCTAACGCTAACCCTAACCCTAACCCTAACCCATACCCTATGCCGTACCCGAACCCCTCCCCGAACCCATTCCCCAAGCCGTACCCTAAACCTAACCCTAAGCCTAACCCTAACCCTAGGCTACCCTTGACTGCTTCTGCCTCCAATAGATTTCCTAAGCACTAGTGTTTTAAGGAACAGCTTAAAAAGAGAATCCTAATGTGATTTCTTTATAATGGGTGTGTTCCTTATCTTATCCTAGTGTCTAAATTCTTCTCCATGGCTGGAACCCCAAATAATATTCCTTTACGTGCTAAGGGGTATCTAGAGAGTGGGATAGGTTTACTAACTACCCTAACCCTAACGCGTACCCTAACCCTAACCCCTACCCTAAACCTAACACGTACCCTAATCCTAACCGTACCCTAAACCGAGCCCTAACCCTAACACTAACCCTAACCCTAACCCTAACCCATACCCTACGCCGTACCCGAAACCCTCCCCGAACCCGTACCCTAAGCCGTACCCTAAGCCTAACCCTAAGCCTAACCCTAACCCTAGGCTACCCTTGACTGCTTCTGCCTCCAAGAGATTTCCTAAGCACTAGTGTTTTAAGGAACAGCTTAAAAAGAGAATCCTAATGTGATTTCTTTATAATGGGTGTGTTCCTTATCTTATCCTAGTGTCTAAACTCTTCTCCATGGCTGGACCCTCAAATAATATTCCTTTACGTGCTAAGGGGTATCTAGAGAGTGGGATAGGTTTAATAACTACCCTAACCCTAACGCGTACCCTAACCCTAACCCCTACCCTAACCCTAACACGTACCCTAATACTAACCTGTACCCTAAACCGAGCCCTAACCCTAACACTAACCCTAACCCTAACCCTAACCCATACCCTACGCCGTACCCGCACCCCTCCCCGAACCCGTACCCTAAGCCTAACCCTAACCCTAGGCTACCCTTGACTGCTTCTGCCTCCAATAGATTTCCTAAGCACTAGTGTTTTAAGGAACAGCTTAAAAAGAGAATCCTAATGTGATTTCTTTATAATGGGTGTGTTCCTTATCTTATCCTAGTGTCTAAATTCTTCTCCATGGCTGGAACCCCAAATAATATTCCTTTACGTGCTAAGGGGTATCTAGAGAGTGGGATAGGTTTACTAACTACCCTAACCCTAACGCGTACCCTAACCCTAACCGCTACCCTAAACCTAACACGTACCCTAATCCTAACCGTACCCTAAACCGAGCCCTAACCCTAACACTAACCCTAACCCTAACCCTAACCCATACCCTACGCCGTACCCGAAACCCTCCCCGAACCCGTACCCTAAGCCGTACCCTAAGCCTAACCCTAAGCCTAACCCTAACCCTAGGCTACCCTTGACTGCTTCTGCCTCCAATAGATTTCCTAAGCACTAGTGTTTTAAGGAACAGCTTAAAAAGAGAATCCTAATGTGATTTCTTTATAATGGGTGTGTTCCTTATCTTATCCTAGTGTCTAAACTCTTCTCCATGGCTGGACCCCCAAATACTATTCCTTTACGTGCTAAGGGGTATCTAGAGAGTGGGATAGGTTTAATAACTACCCTAACCCTAACGCGTACCCTAACCCTAACCCCTACCCTAACCCTAACACGTACCCTAATCCTAACCCGTACCCTAAACCGAGCCCTAACCCTAACACTAACCCTAACCCTAACCCTAACCCATACCCTACGCCGTACCCGCACCCCTCCCCGAACCCGTACCCTAAGCCGTACCCTAAGCCTAACCCTAAGCCTAACCCTAACCCTAGGCTACCCTTGACTGCTTCTGCCTCCAATAGATTTCCTAAGCATTAGTGTTTTAAGGAACAGCTTAAAAAGGGAATCCTAATGTGATTTCTTTATAATGGGTGTGTTCCTTATCTTATCCTAGTGTCTAAACTCTTCTCCATGGCTGGACCCCCAAATAATATTCCTTTACGTGCTAAGGGGTATCTAGAGAGTGGGATAGGTTTAATAACTACCCTAACCATAACGCATACCCTAACCCTAACCCCTACCCTAACCCTAACACGTACCCTAATCCTAACCCGTACCCTAAACCGAGCCCTAACCCTAACACTAACCCTAACCCTAACCCTAACCCATACCCTACGCCGTACCCGAACCCCTCCCCGAACCCATTCCCCAAGCCGTACCCTAAACCTAACCCTAAGCCTAACCCTAACCCTAGGCTACCCTTGACTGCTTCTGCCTCCAATAGATTTCCTAAGCACTAGTGTTTTAAGGAACAGCTTAAAAAGAGAATCCTAATGTGATTTCTTTATAATGGGTGTGTTCCTTATCTTATCCTAGTGTCTAAACTCTTCTCCATGGCTGCACCCCCAAATAATATTGCCTTACGTGCTAAGGGGTATCTAGAGAGTGGGATAGGTTTAATAACTACCCTAAACCTAATGCGTACTCTAACCCTAACCCCTACCCTAACACTAACACGTACCCTAATCCTAACCCGTACCCTAAACCGAGCCCTAACCCTAACACTAACACTAACCCTAACCCTAACCCATACCCTACGCCGTACCTGAAACCCTCCCCAAACCCGTACCCTAAGCCGTACCCTAAGCCTAACCCTAAGCCTAACACTTACCATAGGCAACCCTTGACTGCTTCTGCCTCCAATAGATTTCCTAAGCACTAGTGTTTTAAGCAACAGCTTAAAAAGAGAATCCTAATGTGATTTCTTTATAATGGGTGTGTTCCTTATCTTATCCTAGTGTCTAAATTCTTCTCCATGGCTGGAACCCCAAATAATATTCCTTTACGTGCTAAGGGGTATCTAGAGAGTGGGATAGGTTTACTAACTACCCTAACCCTAACGCGTACCCTAACCCTAACCCCTACCCTAACCCTAACACGTACCCTAATCCTAACCCGTACCCTAAACCGAGCCCTAACCCTAACGCTAACCCTAACCCTAACCCTAACCCATACCCTACGCCGTACCCGAACCCCTCCCCGAACCCATTCCCCAAGCCGTACCCTAAACCTAACCCTAAGCCTAACCCTAACCCTAGGCTACCCTTGACTGCTTCTGCCTCCAATAGATTTCCTAAGCACTAGTGTTTTAAGGAACAGCTTAAAAAGAGAATCCTAATGTGATTTCTTTATAATGGGTGTGTTCCTTATCTTATCCTAGTGTCTAAATTCTTCTCCATGGCTGGAACCCCAAATAATATTCCTTTACGTGCTAAGGGGTATCTAGAGAGTGGGATAGGTTTACTAACTACCCTAACCCTAACGCGTACCCTAACCCTAACCCCTACCCTAAACCTAACACGTACCCTAATCCTAACCGTACCCTAAACCGAGCCCTAACCCTAACACTAACCCTAACCCTAACCCTAACCCATACCCTACGCCGTACCCGAAACCCTCCCCGAACCCGTACCCTAAGCCGTACCCTAAGCCTAACCCTAAGCCTAACCCTAACCCTAGGCTACCCTTGACTGCTTCTGCCTCCAATAGATTTCCTAAGCACTAGTGTTTTAAGGAACAGCTTAAAAAGAGAATCCTAATGTGATTTCTTTATAATGGGTGTGTTCCTTATCTTATCCTAGTGTCTAAACTCTTCTCCATGGCTGGACCCCCAAATAATATTCCTTTACGTGCTAAGGGGTATCTAGAGAGTGGGATAGGTTTAATAACTACCCTAACCCTAACGCGTACCCTAACCCTAACCCCTACCCTAACCCTAACACGTACCCTAATCCTAACCCGTACCCTAAACCGAGGCCTAACCCTAACACTAACCCTAACCCTAACCCTAACCCATACCCTACGCCGTACCCGAAACCCTCCCCGAACCCGTACCCTAAGCCGTACCCTAAGCCTAACCCTAAGCCTAACCCTAACCCTAGGCTACCCTTGACTGCTTCTGCCTCCAATAGATTTCCTAAGCACTAGTGTTTTAAGGAACAGCTTAAAAAGAGAATCCTAATGTGATTTCTTTATAATGGGTGTGTTCCTTATCTTATCCTAGTGTCTAAACTCTTCTCCATGGCTGGACCCTCAAATAATATTCCTTTACGTGCTAAGGGGTATCTAGAGAGTGGGATAGGTTTAATAACTACCCTAACCCTAACGCGTACCCTAACCCTAACCCCTACCCTAACCCTAACACGTACCCTAATACTAACCTGTACCCTAAACCGAGCCCTAACCCTAACACTAACCCTAACCCTAACCCTAACCCATACCCTACGCCGTACCCGCACCCCTCCCCGAACCCGTACCCTAAGCCGTACCCTAAGCCTAACCCTAAGCCTAACCCTAACCCTAGGCTACCCTTGACTGCTTCTGCCTCCAATAGATTTCCTAAGCACTAGTGTTTTAAGGAACAGCTTAAAAAGAGAATCCTAATGTGATTTCTTTATAATGGGTGTGTTCCTTATCTTATCCTAGTGTCTAAACTCTTCTCCATGGCTGGACCCCCAAATAATATTCCTTTACGTGCTAAGGGGTATCTAGAGAGTGGGATAGGTTTACTAACTACCCTAACCCTAACGCGTACCCTAACCCTAACCCCTACCCTAACCCTAACACGTACCCTAATCCTAACCCGTACCCTAAACCGAGCCCTAACCCTAACGCTAACCCTAACCCTAACCCTAACCCATACCCTATGCCGTACCCGAACCCCTCCCCGAACCCATTCCCCAAGCCGTACCCTAAACCTAACCCTAAGCCTAACCCTAACCCTAGGCTACCCTTGACTGCTTCTGCCTCCAATAGATTTCCTAAGCACTAGTGTTTTAAGGAACAGCTTAAAAAGAGAATCCTAATGTGATTTCTTTATAATGGGTGTGTTCCTTATCTTATCCTAGTGTCTAAATTCTTCTCCATGGCTGGAACCCCAAATAATATTCCTTTACGTGCTAAGGGGTATCTAGAGAGTGGGATAGGTTTACTAACTACCCTAACCCTAACGCGTACCCTAACCCTAACCCCTACCCTAAACCTAACACGTACCCTAATCCTAACCGTACCCTAAACCGAGCCCTAACCCTAACACTAACCCTAACCCTAACCCTAACCCATACCCTACGCCGTACCCGAAACCCTCCCCGAACCCGTACCCTAAGCCGTACCCTAAGCCTAACCCTAAGCCTAACCCTAACCCTAGGCTACCCTTGACTGCTTCTGCCTCCAAGAGATTTCCTAAGCACTAGTGTTTTAAGGAACAGCTTAAAAAGAGAATCCTAATGTGATTTCTTTATAATGGGTGTGTTCCTTATCTTATCCTAGTGTCTAAACTCTTCTCCATGGCTGGACCCCCAAATAATATTCCTTTACGTGCTAAGGGGTATCTAGAGAGTGGGATAGGTTTAATAACTACCCTAACCATAACGCATACCCTAACCCTAACCCCTACCCTAACCCTAACACGTACCCTAATCCTAACCCGTACCCTAAACCGAGCCCTAACCCTAACACTAACCCTAACCCTAACCCTAACCCATACCCTACGCCGTACCCGAACCCCTCCCCGAACCCATTCCCCAAGCCGTACCCTAAACCTAACCCTAAGCCTAACCCTAACCCTAGGCTACCCTTGACTGCTTCTGCCTCCAATAGATTTCCTAAGCACTAGTGTTTTAAGGAACAGCTTAAAAAGAGAATCCTAATGTGATTTCTTTATAATGGGTGTGTTCCTTATCTTATCCTAGTGTCTAAACTCTTCTCCATGGCTGCACCTCCAAATAATATTGCCTTACGTGCTAAGGGGTATCTAGAGAGTGGGATAGGTTTAATAACTACCCTAAACCTAATGCGTACTCTAACCCTAACCCCTACCCTAACACTAACACGTACCCTAATCCTAACCCGTACCCTAAACCGAGCCCTAACCCTAACACTAACACTAACCCTAACCCTAACCCATACCCTACGCCGTACCTGAACCCCTCCCCAAACCCGTACCCTAAGCCGTACCCTAAGCCTAACCCTAAGCCTAACACTTACCATAGGCAACCCTTGACTGCTTCTGCCTCCAATAGATTTCCTAAGCACTAGTGTTTTAAGCAACAGCTTAAAAAGAGAATCCTAATGTGATTTCTTTATAATGGGTGTGTTCCTTATCTTATCCTAGTGTCTAAATTCTTCTCCATGGCTGGAACCCCAAATAATATTCCTTTACGTGCTAAGGGGTATCTAGAGAGTGGGATAGGTTTACTAACTACCCTAACCCTAACGCGTACCCTAACCCTAACCCCTACCCTAACCCTAACACGTACCCTAATCCTAACCCGTACCCTAAACCGAGCCCTAACCCTAACGCTAACCCTAACCCTAACCCTAACCCATACCCTATGCCGTACCCGAACCCCTCCCCGAACCCATTCCCCAAGCCGTACCCTAAACCTAACCCTAAGCCTAACCCTAACCCTAGGCTACCCTTGACTGCTTCTGCCTCCAATAGATTTCCTAAGCACTAGTGTTTTAAGGAACAGCTTAAAAAGAGAATCCTAATGTGATTTCTTTATAATGGGTGTGTTCCTTATCTTATCCTAGTGTCTAAATTCTTCTCCATGGCTGGAACCCCAAATAATATTCCTTTACGTGCTAAGGGGTATCTAGAGAGTGGGATAGGTTTACTAACTACCCTAACCCTAACGCGTACCCTAACCCTAACCCCTACCCTAAACCTAACACGTACCCTAATCCTAACCGTACCCTAAACCGAGCCCTAACCCTAACACTAACCCTAACCCTAACCCTAACCCATACCCTACGCCGTACCCGAAACCCTCCCCGAACCCGTACCCTAAGCCGTACCCTAAGCCTAACCCTAAGCCTAACCCTAACCCTAGGCTACCCTTGACTGCTTCTGCCTCCAAGAGATTTCCTAAGCACTAGTGTTTTAAGGAACAGCTTAAAAAGAGAATCCTAATGTGATTTCTTTATAATGGGTGTGTTCCTTATCTTATCCTAGTGTCTAAACTCTTCTCCATGGCTGGACCCTCAAATAATATTCCTTTACGTGCTAAGGGGTATCTAGAGAGTGGGATAGGTTTAATAACTACCCTAACCCTAACGCGTACCCTAACCCTAACCCCTACCCTAACCCTAACACGTACCCTAATACTAACCTGTACCCTAAACCGAGCCCTAACCCTAACACTAACCCTAACCCTAACCCTAACCCATACCCTACGCCGTACCCGCACCCCTCCCCGAACCCGTACCCTAAGCCTAACCCTAACCCTAGGCTACCCTTGACTGCTTCTGCCTCCAATAGATTTCCTAAGCACTAGTGTTTTAAGGAACAGCTTAAAAAGAGAATCCTAATGTGATTTCTTTATAATGGGTGTGTTCCTTATCTTATCCTAGTGTCTAAATTCTTCTCCATGGCTGGAACCCCAAATAATATTCCTTTACGTGCTAAGGGGTATCTAGAGAGTGGGATAGGTTTACTAACTACCTTAACCCTAACGCGTACCCTAACCCTAACCGCTACCCTAAACCTAACACGTACCCTAATCCTAACCGTACCCTAAACCGAGCCCTAACCCTAACACTAACCCTAACCCTAACCCTAACCCATACCCTACGCCGTACCCGCACCCCTCCCCGAACCCGTACCCTAAGCCGTACCCTAAGCCTAACCCTAAGCCTAACCCTAACCCTAGGCTACCCTTGACTGCTTCTGCCTCCAATAGATTTCCTAAGCACTAGTGTTTTAAGGAACAGCTTAAAAAGGGAATCCTAATGTGATTTCTTTATAATGGGTGTGTTCCTTATCTTATCCTAGTGTCTAAACTCTTCTCCATGGCTGGACCCCCAAATAATATTCCTTTACGTGCTAAGGGGTATCTAGAGAGTGGGATAGGTTTAATAACTACCCTAACCATAACGCATACCCTAACCCTAACCCCTACCCTAACCCTAACACGTACCCTAATCCTAACCCGTACCCTAAACCGAGCCCTAACCCTAACACTAACCCTAACCCTAACCCTAACCCATACCCTACGCCGTACCCGAACCCCTCCCCGAACCCATTCCCCAAGCCGTACCCTAAACCTAACCCTAAGCCTAACCCTAACCCTAGGCTACCCTTGACTGCTTCTGCCTCCAATAGATTTCCTAAGCACTAGTGTTTTAAGGAACAGCTTAAAAAGAGAATCCTAATGTGATTTCTTTATAATGGGTGTGTTCCTTATCTTATCCTAGTGTCTAAACTCTTCTCCATGGCTGCACCCCCAAATAATATTGCCTTACGTGCTAAGGGGTATCTAGAGAGTGGGATAGGTTTAATAACTACCCTAAACCTAATGCGTACTCTAACCCTAACCCCTACCCTAACACTAACACGTACCCTAATCCTAACCCGTACCCTAAACCGAGCCCTAACCCTAACACTAACACTAACCCTAACCCTAACCCATACCCTACGCCGTACCTGAAACCCTCCCCAAACCCGTACCCTAAGCCGTACCCTAAGCCTAACCCTAAGCCTAACACTTACCATAGGCAACCCTTGACTGCTTCTGCCTCCAATAGATTTCCTAAGCACTAGTGTTTTAAGCAACAGCTTAAAAAGAGAATCCTAATGTGATTTCTTTATAATGGGTGTGTTCCTTATCTTATCCTAGTGTCTAAATTCTTCTCCATGGCTGGAACCCCAAATAATATTCCTTTACGTGCTAAGGGGTATCTAGAGAGTGGGATAGGTTTACTAACTACCCTAACCCTAACGCGTACCCTAACCCTAACCCCTACCCTAACCCTAACACGTACCCTAATCCTAACCCGTACCCTAAACCGAGCCCTAACCCTAACGCTAACCCTAACCCTAACCCTAACCCATACCCTATGCCGTACCCGAACCCCTCCCCGAACCCATTCCCCAAGCCGTACCCTAAACCTAACCCTAAGCCTAACCCTAACCCTAGGCTACCCTTGACTGCTTCTGCCTCCAATAGATTTCCTAAGCACTAGTGTTTTAAGGAACAGCTTAAAAAGAGAATCCTAATGTGATTTCTTTATAATGGGTGTGTTCCTTATCTTATCCTAGTGTCTAAATTCTTCTCCATGGCTGGAACCCCAAATAATATTCCTTTACGTGCTAAGGGGTATCTAGAGAGTGGGATAGGTTTACTAACTACCCTAACCCTAACGCGTACCCTAACCCTAACCCCTACCCTAAACCTAACACGTACCCTAATCCTAACCGTACCCTAAACCGAGCCCTAACCCTAACACTAACCCTAACCCTAACCCTAACCCATACCCTACGCCGTACCCGAAACCCTCCCCGAACCCGTACCCTAAGCCGTACCCTAAGCCTAACCCTAAGCCTAACCCTAACCCTAGGCTACCCTTGACTGCTTCTGCCTCCAAGAGATTTCCTAAGCACTAGTGTTTTAAGGAACAGCTTAAAAAGAGAATCCTAATGTGATTTCTTTATAATGGGTGTGTTCCTTATCTTATCCTAGTGTCTAAACTCTTCTCCATGGCTGGACCCTCAAATAATATTCCTTTACGTGCTAAGGGGTATCTAGAGAGTGGGATAGGTTTAATAACTACCCTAACCCTAACGCGTACCCTAACCCTAACCCCTACCCTAACCCTAACACGTACCCTAATACTAACCTGTACCCTAAACCGAGCCCTAACCCTAACACTAACCCTAACCCTAACCCTAACCCATACCCTACGCCGTACCCGCACCCCTCCCCGAACCCGTACCCTAAGCCTAACCCTAACCCTAGGCTACCCTTGACTGCTTCTGCCTCCAATAGATTTCCTAAGCACTAGTGTTTTAAGGAACAGCTTAAAAAGAGAATCCTAATGTGATTTCTTTATAATGGGTGTGTTCCTTATCTTATCCTAGTGTCTAAACTCTTCTCCATGGCTGGACCCCCAAATACTATTCCTTTACGTGCTAAGGGGTATCTAGAGAGTGGGATAGGTTTAATAACTACCCTAACCCTAACGCGTACCCTAACCCTAACCCCTACCCTAACCCTAACACGTACCCTAATCCTAACCCGTACCCTAAACCGAGCCCTAACCCTAACACTAACCCTAACCCTAACCCTAACCCATACCCTACGCCGTACCCGCACCCCTCCCCGAACCCGTACCCTAAGCCGTACCCTAAGCCTAACCCTAAGCCTAACCCTAACCCTAGGCTACCCTTGACTGCTTCTGCCTCCAATAGATTTCCTAAGCATTAGTGTTTTAAGGAACAGCTTAAAAAGGGAATCCTAATGTGATTTCTTTATAATGGGTGTGTTCCTTATCTTATCCTAGTGTCTAAACTCTTCTCCATGGCTGGACCCCCAAATAATATTCCTTTACGTGCTAAGGGGTATCTAGAGAGTGGGATAGGTTTAATAACTACCCTAACCATAACGCATACCCTAACCCTAACCCCTACCCTAACCCTAACACGTACCCTAATCCTAACCCGTACCCTAAACCGAGCCCTAACCCTAACACTAACCCTAACCCTAACCCTAACCCATACCCTACGCCGTACCCGAACCCCTCCCCGAACCCATTCCCCAAGCCGTACCCTAAACCTAACCCTAAGCCTAACCCTAACCCTAGGCTACCCTTGACTGCTTCTGCCTCCAATAGATTTCCTAAGCACTAGTGTTTTAAGGAACAGCTTAAAAAGAGAATCCTAATGTGATTTCTTTATAATGGGTGTGTTCCTTATCTTATCCTAGTGTCTAAACTCTTCTCCATGGCTGCACCCCCAAATAATATTGCCTTACGTGCTAAGGGGTATCTAGAGAGTGGGATAGGTTTAATAACTACCCTAAACCTAATGCGTACTCTAACCCTAACCCCTACCCTAACACTAACACGTACCCTAATCCTAACCCGTACCCTAAACCGAGCCCTAACCCTAACACTAACACTAACCCTAACCCTAACCCATACCCTACGCCGTACCTGAAACCCTCCCCAAACCCGTACCCTAAGCCGTACCCTAAGCCTAACCCTAAGCCTAACACTTACCATAGGCAACCCTTGACTGCTTCTGCCTCCAATAGATTTCCTAAGCACTAGTGTTTTAAGCAACAGCTTAAAAAGAGAATCCTAATGTGATTTCTTTATAATGGGTGTGTTCCTTATCTTATCCTAGTGTCTAAATTCTTCTCCATGGCTGGAACCCCAAATAATATTCCTTTACGTGCTAAGGGGTATCTAGAGAGTGGGATAGGTTTACTAACTACCCTAACCCTAACGCGTACCCTAACCCTAACCCCTACCCTAACCCTAACACGTACCCTAATCCTAACCCGTACCCTAAACCGAGCCCTAACCCTAACGCTAACCCTAACCCTAACCCTAACCCATACCCTACGCCGTACCCGAACCCCTCCCCGAACCCATTCCCCAAGCCGTACCCTAAACCTAACCCTAAGCCTAACCCTAACCCTAGGCTACCCTTGACTGCTTCTGCCTCCAATAGATTTCCTAAGCACTAGTGTTTTAAGGAACAGCTTAAAAAGAGAATCCTAATGTGATTTCTTTATAATGGGTGTGTTCCTTATCTTATCCTAGTGTCTAAATTCTTCTCCATGGCTGGAACCCCAAATAATATTCCTTTACGTGCTAAGGGGTATCTAGAGAGTGGGATAGGTTTACTAACTACCCTAACCCTAACGCGTACCCTAACCCTAACCCCTACCCTAAACCTAACACGTACCCTAATCCTAACCGTACCCTAAACCGAGCCCTAACCCTAACACTAACCCTAACCCTAACCCTAACCCATACCCTACGCCGTACCCGAAACCCTCCCCGAACCCGTACCCTAAGCCGTACCCTAAGCCTAACCCTAAGCCTAACCCTAACCCTAGGCTACCCTTGACTGCTTCTGCCTCCAATAGATTTCCTAAGCACTAGTGTTTTAAGGAACAGCTTAAAAAGAGAATCCTAATGTGATTTCTTTATAATGGGTGTGTTCCTTATCTTATCCTAGTGTCTAAACTCTTCTCCATGGCTGGACCCCCAAATAATATTCCTTTACGTGCTAAGGGGTATCTAGAGAGTGGGATAGGTTTAATAACTACCCTAACCCTAACGCGTACCCTAACCCTAACCCCTACCCTAACCCTAACACGTACCCTAATCCTAACCCGTACCCTAAACCGAGCCCTAACCCTAACACTAACCCTAACCCTAACCCTAACCCATACCCTACGCCGTACCCGAAACCCTCCCCGAACCCGTACCCTAAGCCGTACCCTAAGCCTAACCCTAAGCCTAACCCTAACCCTAGGCTACCCTTGACTGCTTCTGCCTCCAATAGATTTCCTAAGCACTAGTGTTTTAAGGAACAGCTTAAAAAGAGAATCCTAATGTGATTTCTTTATAATGGGTGTGTTCCTTATCTTATCCTAGTGTCTAAACTCTTCTCCATGGCTGGACCCCCAAATAATATTCCTTTACGTGCTAAGGGGTATCTAGAGAGTGGGATAGGTTTAATAACTACCCTAACCCTAACGTGTACCCTAACCCTAACCCCTACCCTAACCCTAACACGTACCCTAATCCTAACCCGTACCCTAAACCGAGCCCTAACCCTAACACTAACCCTAACCCTAACCCTAACCCATACCCTACGCCGTACCCGCACCCCTCCCCGAACCCGTACCCTAAGCCGTACCCTAAGCCTAACCCTAAGCCTAACCCTAACCCTAGGCTACCCTTGACTGCTTCTGCCTCCAATAGATTTCCTAAGCACTAGTGTTTTAAGGAACAGCTTAAAAAGGGAATCCTAATGTGATTTCTTTATAATGGGTGTGTTCCTTATCTTATCCTAGTGTCTAAACTCTTCTCCATGGCTGGACCCCCAAATAATATTCCTTTACGTGCTAAGGGTTATCTAGAGAGTGGGATAGGTTTAATAACTACCCTAACCATAACGCATACCCTAACCCTAACCCCTACCCTAACCCTAACACGTACCCTAATCCTAACCCGTACCCTAAACCGAGCCCTAACCCTAACACTAACCCTAACCCTAACCCTAACCCATACCCTACGCCGTACCCGAACCCCTCCCCGAACCCATTCCCCAAGCCGTACCCTAAACCTAACCCTAAGCCTAACCCTAACCCTAGGCTACCCTTGACTGCTTCTGCCTCCAATAGATTTCCTAAGCACTAGTGTTTTAAGGAACAGCTTAAAAAGAGAATCCTAATGTGATTTCTTTATAATGGGTGTGTTCCTTATCTTATCCTAGTGTCTAAACTCTTCTCCATGGCTGCACCCCCAAATAATATTGCCTTACGTGCTAAGGGGTATCTAGAGAGTGGGATAGGTTTAATAACTACCCTAAACCTAATGCGTACTCTAACCCTAACCCCTACCCTAACACTAACACGTACCCTAATCCTAACCCGTACCCTAAACCGAGCCCTAACCCTAACACTAACACTAACCCTAACCCTAACCCATACCCTACGCCGTACCTGAACCCCTCCCCAAACCCGTACCCTAAGCCTAACCCTAAGCCTAACACTTACCATAGGCAACCCTTGACTGCTTCTGCCTCCAATAGATTTCCTAAGCACTAGTGTTTTAAGCAACAGCTTAAAAAGAGAATCCTAATGTGATTTCTTTATAATGGGTGTGTTCCTTATCTTATCCTAGTGTCTAAATTCTTCTCCATGGCTGGAACCCCAAATAATATTCCTTTACGTGCTAAGGGGTATCTAGAGAGTGGGATAGGTTTACTAACTACCCTAACCCTAACGCGTACCCTAACCCTAACCCCTACCCTAACCCTAACACGTACCCTAATCCTAACCCGTACCCTAAACCGAGCCCTAACCCTAACGCTAACCCTAACCCTAACCCTAACCCATACCCTACGCCGTACCCGAACCCCTCCCCGAACCCATTCCCCAAGCCGTACCCTAAACCTAACCCTAAGCCTAACCCTAACCCTAGGCTACCCTTGACTGCTTCTGCCTCCAATAGATTTCCTAAGCACTAGTGTTTTAAGGAACAGCTTAAAAAGAGAATCCTAATGTGATTTCTTTATAATGGGTGTGTTCCTTATCTTATCCTAGTGTCTAAACTCTTCTCCATGGCTGCACCCCCAAATAATATTGCCTTACCTGCTAAGGGGTATCTAGAGAGTGGGATAGGTTTAATAACTACCCTAAACCTAATGCGTACTCTAACCCTAACCCCTACCCTAACACTAACACGTACCCTAATCCTAACCCGTACCCTAAACCGAGCCCTAACCCTAAGACTAACACTAACCCTAACCCTAACCCATACCCTACGCCGTACCTGAACCCCTCCCCAAACCCGTACCCTAAGCCGTACCCTAAGCCTAACCCTAAGCCTAACACTTACCATAGGCAACCCTTGACTGCTTCTGCCTCCAATAGATTTCCTAAGCACTAGTGTTTTAAGCAACAGCTTAAAAAGAGAATCCTAATGTGATTTCTTTATAATGGGTGTGTTCCTTATCTTATCCTAGTGTCTAAATTCTTCTCCATGGCTGGAACCCCAAATAATATTCCTTTACGTGCTAAGGGGTATCTAGAGAGTGGGATAGGTTTAATAACTACCCTAACCCTAACGCATACCCTAACCCTAACCCCTACCCTAACCCTAACACGTACCCTAATCCTAACCCGTACCCTAAACCGAGCCCTAACCCTAACGCTAACCCTAACCCTAACCCTAACCCATACCCTACGCCGTACCCGAAACCCTCCCCGAACCCATTCCCCAAGCCGTACCCTAAACCTAACCCTAAGCCTAACCCTAACCCTAGGCTACCCTTGACTGCTTCTGCCTCCAATAGATTTCCTAAGCACTAGTGTTTTAAGGAACAGCTTAAAAAGAGAATCCTAATGTGATTTCTTTATAATGGGTGTGTTCCTTATCTTATCCTAGTGTCTAAATTCTTCTCCATGGCTGGAACCCCAAATAATATTCCTTTACGTGCTAAGGGGTATCTAGAGAGTGGGATAGGTTTACTAACTACCCTAACCCTAACGCGTACCCTAACCCTAACCCCTACCCTAAACCTAACACGTACCCTAATCCTAACCGTACCCTAAACCGAGCCCTAACCCTAACACTAACCCTAACCCTAACCCTAACCCATACCCTACGCCGTACCCGAAACCCTCCCCGAACCCGTACCCTAAGCCGTACCCTAAGCCTAACCCTAAGCCTAACCCTAACCCTAGGCTACCCTTGACTGCTTCTGCCTCCAATAGATTTCCTAAGCACTAGTGTTTTAAGGAACAGCTTAAAAAGAGAATCCTAATGTGATTTCTTTATAATGGGTGTGTTCATTATCTTATCCTAGTGTCTAAACTCTTCTCCATGGCTGGACCCCCAAATAATATTCCTTTACGTGCTAAGGGGTATCTAAAGAGTGGGATAGGTTTAATAACTACCCTAACCCTAACGCGTACCCTAACCCTAACCCCTACCCTAACCCTAACACGTACCCTAATCCTAACCCGTACCCTAAACCGAGCCCTAACCCTAACACTAACCCTAACCCTAACCCTAACCCATACCCTACGCCGTACCCGAAACCCTCCCCGAACCCGTACCCTAAGCCGTACCCTAAGCCTAACCCTAAGCCTAACCCTAACCCTACGCTACCCTTGACTGCTTCTGCCTCCAATAGATTTCCTAAGCACTAGTGTTTTAAGGAACAGCTTAAAAAGAGAATCCTAATGTGATTTCTTTATAATGGGTGTGTTCCTTATCTTATCCTAGTGTCTAAACTCTTCTCCATGGCTGGACCCTCAAATAATATTCCTTTACGTGCTAAGGGGTATCTAGAGAGTGGGATAGGTTTAATAACTACCCTAACCCTAACGCGTACCCTAACCCTAACCCCTACCCTAACCCTAACACGTACCCTAATACTAACCTGTACCCTAAACCGAGCCCTAACCCTAACACTAACCCTAACCCTAACCCATACCCTACGCCGTACCCGCACCCCTCCCCGAACCCGTACCCTAAGCCGTACCCTAAGCCTAACCCTAAGCCTAACCCTAACCCTAGGCTACCCTTGACTGCTTCTGCCTCCAATAGATTTCCTAAGCACTAGTGTTTTAAGGAACAGCTTAAAAAGAGAATCCTAATGTGATTTCTTTATAATGGGTGTGTTCCTTATCTTATCCTAGTGTCTAAACTCTTCTCCATGGCTGGACCCTCAAATAATATTCCTTTACGTGCTAAGGGGTATCTAGAGAGTGGGATAGGTTTAATAACTACCCTAACCCTAACGCGTACCCTAACCCTAACCCCTACCCTAACCCTAACACGTACCCTAATACTAACCTGTACCCTAAACCGAGCCCTAACCCTAACACTAACCCTAACCCTAACCCTAACCCATACCCTACGCCGTACCCGCACCCCTCCCCGAACCCGTACCCTAAGCCGTACCCTAAGCCTAACCCTAAGCCTAACCCTAACCCTAGGCTACCCTTGACTGCTTCTGCCTCCAATAGATTTCCTAAGCACTAGTGTTTTAAGGAACAGCTTAAAAAGAGAATCCTAATGTGATTTCTTTATAATGGGTGTGTTCCTTATCTTATCCTAGTGTCTAAACTCTTCTCCATGGCTGGACCCTCAAATAATATTCCTTTACGTGCTAAGGGGTATCTAGAGAGTGGGATAGGTTTAATAACTACCCTAACCCTAACGCGTACCCTAACCCTAACCCCTACCCTAACCCTAACACGTACCCTAATACTAACCCGTACCCTAAACCGAGCCCTAACCCTAACACTAACCCTAACCCTAACCCTAACCCATACCCTACGCCGTACCCGCACCCCTCCCCGAACCCGTACCCTAAGCCGTACCCTAAGCCTAACCCTAAGCCTAACCCTAACCCTAGGCTACCCTTGACTGCTTCTGCCTCCAATAGACTTCCTAAGCACTAGTGTTTTAAGGAACAGCTTAAAAAGGGAATCCTAATGTGATTTCTTTATAATGGGTGTGTTCCTTATCTTATCCTAGTGTCTAAACTCTTCTCCATGGCTGGACCCCCAAATAATATTCCTTTACGTGCTAAGGGGTATCTAGAGAGTGGGATAGGTTTAATAACTACCCTAACCCTAACGCATACCCTAACCCTAACCCCTACCCTAACCCTAACACGTACCCTAATCCTAACCCGTACCCTAAACCGAGCCCTAACCCTAACACTAACACTAACCCTAACCCTAACCCATACCCTATGCCGTACCCGAACCCCTCCCCGAACCCATTCCCCAAGCCGTACCCTAAACCTAACCCTAAGCCTAACCCTAACCCTAGGCTACCCTTGACTGCTTCTGCCTCCAATAGATTTCCTAAGCACTAGTGTTTTAAGGAACAGCTTAAAAAGAGAATCCTAATGTGATTTGTTTATAATGGGTGTGTTCCTTATCTTATCCTAGTGTCTAAACTCTTCTCCATGGCTGCACCCCCAAATAATATTGCCTTACGTGCTAAGGGGTATCTAGAGAGTGGGATAGGTTTAATAACTACCCTAACCCTAATGCGTACTCTAACCCTAACCCCTACCCTAACACTAACACGTACCCTAATCCTAACCCGTACCCTAAACCGAGCCCTAACCCTAACACTAACACTAACCCTAACCCTAACCCATACCCTACGCCGTACCTGAACCCCTCCCCAAACCCGTACCCTAAGCCGTACCCTAAGCCTAACCCTAAGCCTAACACTTACCATAGGCAACCCTTGACTGCTTCTGCCTCCAATAGATTTCCTAAGCACTAGTGTTTTAAGCAACAGCTTAAAAAGAGAATCCTAATGTGATTTCTTTATAATGGGTGTGTTCCTTATCTTATCCTAGTGTCTAAATTCTTCTCCATGGCTGGAACCCCAAATAATATTCCTTTACGTGCTAAGGGGTATCTAGAGAGTGGGATAGGTTTACTAACTACCCTAACCCTAACGCGTACCCTAACCCTAACCCCTACCCTAAACCTAACACGTACCCTAATCCTAACCGTACCCTAAACCGAGCCCTAACCCTAACACTAACCCTAACCCTAACCCTAACCCATACCCTACGCCGTACCCGAAACCCTCCCCGAACCCGTACCCTAAGCCGTACCCTAAGCCTAACCCTAAGCCTAACCCTAACCCTAGGCTACCCTTGACTGCTTCTGCCTCCAATAGATTTCCTAAGCACTAGTGTTTTAAGGAACAGCTTAAAAAGAGAATCCTAATGTGATTTCTTTATAATGGGTGTGTTCCTTATCTTATCCTAGTGTCTAAACTCTTCTCCATGGCTGGACCCCCAAATAATATTCCTTTACGTGCTAAGGGGTATCTAGAGAGTGGGATAGGTTTAATAACTACCCTAACCCTAACGCGTACCCTAACCCTAACCCCTACCCTAACACTAACACGTACCCTAATCCTAACCCGTACCCTAAACCGAGCCCTAACCCTAACACTAACCCTAACCCTAACCCTAACCCATACCCTACGCCGTACCCGAAACCCTCCCCGAACCCGTACCCTAAGCCGTACCCTAAGCCTAACCCTAAGCCTAACCCTAACCCTAGGCTACCCTTGACTGCTTCTGCCTCCAATAGATTTCCTAAGCACTAGTGTTTTAAGGAACAGCTTAAAAAGAGAATCCTAATGTGATTTCTTTATAATGGGTGTGTTCCTTATCTTATCCTAGTGTCTAAACTCTTCTCCATGGCTGGACCCTCAAATAATATTCCTTTACGTGCTAAGGGGTATCTAGAGAGTGGGATAGGTTTAATAACTACCCTAACCCTAATGCGTACCCTAACCCTAACCCCTACCCTAACCCTAACACGTACCCTAATACTAACCTGTACCCTAAACCGAGCCCTAACCCTAACACTAACCCTAACCCTAACCCTAACCCATACCGTACGCCGTACCCGCACCCCTCCCCGAACCCGTACCCTAAGCCGTACCCTAAGCCTAACCCTAAGCCTAACCCTAACCCTAGGCTACCCTTGACTGCTTCTGCCTCCAATAGATTTCCTAAGCACTAGTGTTTTAAGGAACAGCTTAAAAAGAGAATCCTAATGTGATTTCTTTATAATGGGTGTGTTCCTTATCTTATCCTAGTGTCTAAACTCTTCTCCATGGCTGGACCCCCAAATAATATTCCTTTACGTGCTAAGGGGTATCTAGAGAGTGGGATAGGTTTAATAACTACCCTAACCCTAACGCATACCCTAACCCTAACCCCTACCCTAACCCTAACACGTACCCTAATCCTAACCCGTACCCTAAACCGAGCCCTAACCCTAACACTAACCCTAACCCTAACCCTAACCCATACCCTACGCCGTACCCGAACCCCTCCCCGAACCCATTCCCCATGCCGTACCCTAAACCTAACCCTAAGCCTAACCCTAACCCTAGGCTACCCTTGACTGCTTCTGCCTCCAATAGATTTCCTAAGCACTAGTGTTTTAAGGAACAGCTTAAAAAGAGAATCCTAATGTGATTTCTTTATAATGGGTGTGTTCCTTATCTTATCCTAGTGTCTAAACTCTTCTCCATGGCTGGACCCTCAAATAATATTCCTTTACGTGCTAAGGGGTATCTAGAGAGTGGGATAGGTTTAATAACTACCCTAACCCTAATGCGTACCCTAACCCTAACCCCTACCCTAACCCTAACACGTACCCTAATACTAACCTGTACCCTAAACCGAGCCCTAACCCTAACACTAACCCTAACCCTAACCCTAACCCATACCGTACGCCGTACCCGCACCCCTCCCCGAACCCGTACCCTAAGCCGTACCCTAAGCCTAACCCTAAGCCTAACCCTAACCCTAGGCTACCCTTGACTGCTTCTGCCTCCAATAGATTTCCTAAGCACTAGTGTTTTAAGGAACAGCTTAAAAAGAGAATCCTAATGTGATTTCTTTATAATGGGTGTGTTCCTTATCTTATCCTAGTGTCTAAACTCTTCTCCATGGCTGGACCCCCAAATAATATTCCTTTACGTGCTAAGGGGTATCTAGAGAGTGGGATAGGTTTAATAACTACCCTAACCCTAACGCATACCCTAACCCTAACCCCTACCCTAACCCTAACACGTACCCTAATCCTAACCCGTACCCTAAACCGAGCCCTAACCCTAACACTAACCCTAACCCTAACCCTAACCCATACCCTACGCCGTACCCGAACCCCTCCCCGAACCCATTCCCCAAGCCGTACCCTAAACCTAACCCTAAGCCTAACCCTAACCCTAGGCTACCCTTGACTGCTTCTGCCTCCAATAGATTTCCTAAGCACTAGTGTTTTAAGGAACAGCTTAAAAAGAGAATCCTAATGTGATTTCTTTATAATGGGTGTGTTCCTTATCTTATCCTAGTGTCTAAATTCTTCTCCATGGCTGGAACCCCAAATAATATTCCTTTACGTGCTAAGGGGTATCTAGAGAGTGGGATAGGTTTACTAACTACCCTAACTCTAACGCGTACCCTAACCCTAACCCCTACCCTAAACCTAACACGTACCCTAATCCTAACCGTACCCTAAACCGAGCCCTAACCCTAACCCTAACCCTAACCCTAACCCTAACCCTAACCCTAACCCTAACCCTAACCCTAACCCTAACCCTAACCCTAACCCTAACCCTAACCCTAACCCTAACCCATACCCTACGCCGTACCCGAAACCCTCCCCGAACCCGTACCCTAAGCCTAACCCTAAGCCTAACCCTAACCCAAGGCTACCCTTGACTGCTTCTGCCTCCAATAGATTTCCTAAGCACTAGTGTTTTAAGGAACAGCTTAAAAAGAGAATCCTAATGTGATTTCTTTATAATGGGTGTGTTCATTATCTTATCCTAGTGTCTAAACTCTTCTCCATGGCTGGACCCCCAAATAATATTCCTTTACGTGCTAAGGGGTATCTAAAGAGTGGGATAGGTTTAATAACTACCCTAACCCTAACGCGTACCCTAACCCTAACCCCTACCCTAACCCTAACACGTACCCTAATCCTAACCCGTACCCTAAACCGAGCCCTAACCCTAACACTAACCCTAACCCTAACCCTAACCCATACCCTACGCCGTACCCGAAACCCTCCCCGAACCCGTACCCTAAGCCGTACCCTAAGCCTAACCCTAAGCCTAACCCTAACCCTACGCTACCCTTGACTGCTTCTGCCTCCAATAGATTTCCTAAGCACTAGTGTTTTAAGGAACAGCTTAAAAAGAGAATCCTAATGTGATTTCTTTATAATGGGTGTGTTCCTTATCTTATCCTAGTGTCTAAACTCTTCTCCATGGCTGGACCCTCAAATAATATTCCTTTACGTGCTAAGGGGTATCTAGAGAGTGGGATAGGTTTAATAACTACCCTAACCCTAACGCGTACCCTAACCCTAACCCCTACCCTAACCCTAACACGTACCCTAATACTAACCTGTACCCTAAACCGAGCCCTAACCCTAACACTAACCCTAACCCTAACCCATACCCTACGCCGTACCCGCACCCCTCCCCGAACCCGTACCCTAAGCCGTACCCTAAGCCTAACCCTAAGCCTAACCCTAACCCTAGGCTACCCTTGACTGCTTCTGCCTCCAATAGATTTCCTAAGCACTAGTGTTTTAAGGAACAGCTTAAAAAGAGAATCCTAATGTGATTTCTTTATAATGGGTGTGTTCCTTATCTTATCCTAGTGTCTAAACTCTTCTCCATGGCTGGACCCTCAAATAATATTCCTTTACGTGCTAAGGGGTATCTAGAGAGTGGGATAGGTTTAATAACTACCCTAACCCTAACGCGTACCCTAACCCTAACCCCTACCCTAACCCTAACACGTACCCTAATACTAACCTGTACCCTAAACCGAGCCCTAACCCTAACACTAACCCTAACCCTAACCCTAACCCATACCCTACGCCGTACCCGCACCCCTCCCCGAACCCGTACCCTAAGCCGTACCCTAAGCCTAACCCTAAGCCTAACCCTAACCCTAGGCTACCCTTGACTGCTTCTGCCTCCAATAGACTTCCTAAGCACTAGTGTTTTAAGGAACAGCTTAAAAAGGGAATCCTAATGTGATTTCTTTATAATGGGTGTGTTCCTTATCTTATCCTAGTGTCTAAACTCTTCTCCATGGCTGGACCCCCAAATAATATTCCTTTACGTGCTAAGGGGTATCTAGAGAGTGGGATAGGTTTAATAACTACCCTAACCCTAACGCATACCCTAACCCTAACCCCTACCCTAACCCTAACACGTACCCTAATCCTAACCCGTACCCTAAACCGAGCCCTAACCCTAACACTAACCCTAACCCTAACCCTAACCCATACCCTACGCCGTACCCGAACCCCTCCCCGAACCCATTCCCCAAGCGGTACCCTAAACCTAACCCTAAGCCTAACCCTAACCCTAGGCTACCCTTGACTGCTTCTGCCTCCAATAGATTTCCTAAGCACTAGTGTTTTAAGGAACAGCTTAAAAAGAGAATCCTAATGTGATTTGTTTATAATGGGTGTGTTCCTTATCTTATCCTAGTGTCTAAACTCTTCTCCATGGCTGCACCCCCAAATAATATTGCCTTACGTGCTAAGGGGTATCTAGAGAGTGGGATAGGTTTAATAACTACCCTAAACCTAATGCGTACTCTAACCCTAACCCCTACCCTAACACTAACACGTACCCTAATCCTAACCCGTACCCTAAACCGAGCCCTAACCCTAACACTAACACTAACCCTAACCCTAACCCATACCCTACGCCGTACCTGAACCCCTCCCCAAACCCGTACCCTAAGCCGTACCCTAAGCCTAACCCTAAGCCTAACACTTACCATAGGCAACCCTTGACTGCTTCTGCCTCCAATAGATTTCCTAAGCACTAGTGTTTTAAGCAACAGCTTAAAAAGAGAATCCTAATGTGATTTCTTTATAATGGGTGTGTTCCTTATCTTATCCTAGTGTCTAAATTCTTCTCCATGGCTGGAACCCCAAATAATATTCCTTTACGTGCTAAGGGGTATCTAGAGAGTGGGATAGGTTTACTAACTACCCTAACCCTAACGCGTACCCTAACCCTAACCCCTACCCTAAACCTAACACGTACCCTAATCCTAACCGTACCCTAAACCGAGCCCTAACCCTAACACTAACCCTAACCCTAACCCTAACCCATACCCTACGCCATACCCGAAACCCTCCCCGAACCCGTACCCTAAGCCGTACCCTAAGCCTAACCCTAAGCCTAACCCTAACCCTAGGCTACCCTTGACTGCTTCTGCCTCCAATAGATTTCCTAAGCACTAGTGTTTTAAGGAACAGCTTAAAAAGAGAATCCTAATGTGATTTCTTTATAATGGGTGTGTTCCTTATCTTATCCTAGTGTCTAAACTCTTCTCCATGGCTGGACCCCCAAATAATATTCCTTTACGTGCTAAGGGGTATCTAGAGAGTGGGATAGGTTTAATAACTACCCTAACCCTAACGCGTACCCTAACCCTAACCCCTACCCTAACACTAACACGTACCCTAATCCTAACCCGTACCCTAAACCGAGCCCTAACCCTAACACTAACCCTAACCCTAACCCTAACCCATACCCTACGCCGTACCCGAAACCCTCCCCGAACCCGTACCCTAAGCCGTACCCTAAGCCTAACCCTAAGCCTAACCCTAACCCTAGGCTACCCTTGACTGCTTCTGCCTCCAATAGATTTCCTAAGCACTAGTGTTTTAAGGAACAGCTTAAAAAGAGAATCCTAATGTGATTTCTTTATAATGGGTGTGTTCCTTATCTTATCCTAGTGTCTAAACTCTTCTCCATGGCTGGACCCTCAAATAATATTCCTTTACGTGCTAAGGGGTATCTAGAGAGTGGGATAGGTTTAATAACTACCCTAACCCTAATGCGTACCCTAACCCTAACCCCTACCCTAACCCTAACACGTACCCTAATACTAACCTGTACCCTAAACCGAGCCCTAACCCTAACACTAACCCTAACCCTAACCCTAACCCATACCGTACGCCGTACCCGCACCCCTCCCCGAACCCGTACCCTAAGCCGTACCCTAAGCCTAACCCTAAGCCTAACCCTAACCCTAGGCTACCCTTGACTGCTTCTGCCTCCAATAGATTTCCTAAGCACTAGTGTTTTAAGGAACAGCTTAAAAAGAGAATCCTAATGTGATTTCTTTATAATGGGTGTGTTCCTTATCTTATCCTAGTGTCTAAACTCTTCTCCATGGCTGGACCCCCAAATAATATTCCTTTACGTGCTAAGGGGTATCTAGAGAGTGGGATAGGTTTAATAACTACCCTAACCCTAACGCATACCCTAACCCTAACCCCTACCCTAACCCTAACACGTACCCTAATCCTAACCCGTACCCTAAACCGAGCCCTAACCCTAACACTAACCCTAACCCTAACCCTAACCCATACCCTACGTCGTACCCGAAACCCTCCCCGAACCCATTCCCCAAGCCGTACCCTAAACCTAACCCTAAGCCTAACCCTAACCCTAGGCTACCCTTGACTGCTTCTGCCTCCAATAGATTTCCTAAGCACTAGTGTTTTAAGGAACAGCTTAAAAAGAGAATCCTAATGTGATTTCTTTATAATGGGTGTGTTCCTTATCTTATCCTAGTGTCTAAACTCTTCTCCATGGCTGGACCCTCAAATAATATTCCTTTACGTGCTAAGGGGTATCTAGAGAGTGGGATAGGTTTAATAACTACCCTAACCCTAATGCGTACCCTAACCCTAACCCCTACCCTAACCCTAACACGTACCCTAATACTAACCTGTACCCTAAACCGAGCCCTAACCCTAACACTAACCCTAACCCTAACCCTAACCCATACCGTACGCCGTACCCGCACCCCTCCCCGAACCCGTACCCTAAGCCGTACCCTAAGCCTAACCCTAAGCCTAACCCTAACCCTAGGCTACCCTTGACTGCTTCTGCCTCCAATAGATTTCCTAAGCACTAGTGTTTTAAGGAACAGCTTAAAAAGAGAATCCTAATGTGATTTCTTTATAATGGGTGTGTTCCTTATCTTATCCTAGTGTCTAAACTCTTCTCCATGGCTGGACCCCCAAATAATATTCCTTTACGTGCTAAGGGGTATCTAGAGAGTGGGATAGGTTTAATAACTACCCTAACCCTAACGCATACCCTAACCCTAACCCCTACCCTAACCCTAACACGTACCCTAATCCTAACCCGTACCCTAAACCGAGCCCTAACCCTAACACTAACCCTAACCCTAACCCTAACCCATACCCTACGCCGTACCCGAACCCCTCCCCGAACCCATTCCCCAAGCCGTACCCTAAACCTAACCCTAAGCCTAACCCTAACCCTAGGCTACCCTTGACTGCTTCTGCCTCCAATAGATTTCCTAAGCACTAGTGTTTTAAGGAACAGCTTAAAAAGAGAATCCTAATGTGATTTCTTTATAATGGGTGTGTTCCTTATCTTATCCTAGTGTCTAAATTCTTCTCCATGGCTGGAACCCCAAATAATATTCCTTTACGTGCTAAGGGGTATCTAGAGAGTGGGATAGGTTTACTAACTACCCTAACCCTAACGCGTACCCTAACCCTAACCCCTACCCTAAACCTAACACGTACCCTAATCCTAACCGTACCCTAAACCGAGCCCTAACCCTAACACTAACCCTAACCCTAACCCTAACCCATACCCTACGCCGTACCCGAAACCCTCCCCGAACCCGTACCCTAAGCCGTACCCTAAGCCTAACCCTAAGCCTAACCCTAACCCTAGGCTACCCTTGACTGCTTCTGCCTCCAATAGATTTCCTAAGCACTACTGTTTTAAGGAACAGCTTAAAAAGAGAATCCTAATGTGATGTCTTTATAATGGGTGTGTTCCTTATCTTATCCTAGTGTCTAAACTCTTCTCCATGGCTGGACCCCCAAATAATATTCCTTTACGTGCTAAGGGGTATCTAAAGAGTGGGATAGGTTTAATAACTACCCTAACCCTAACGCGTACCCTAACCCTAACCCCTACCCTAACCCTAACACGTACCCTAATCCTAACCCGTACCCTAAACCGAGCCCTAACCCTAACACTAACCCTAACCCTAACCCTAACCCATACCCTACGCCGTACCCGAAACCCTCCCCGAACCCGTACCCTACGCCGTACCCTAAGCCTAACCCTAAGCCTAACCCTAACCCTAGGCTACCTTTGACTGCTTCTGTCTCCAATAGATTTCCTAAGCACTAGTGTTTTAAGGAACAGCTTAAAAAGAGAATCCTAATGTGATTTCTTTATAATGGGTGTGTTTCTTATCTTATCCTAGTGTCTAAACTCTTCTCCATGGCTGGACCCTCAAATAATATTCCTTTACGTGCTAAGGGGTATCTAGAGAGTGGGATAGGTTTAATAACTACCCTAACCCTAACGCGTACCCTAACCCTAACCCCTACCCTAACCCTAACACGTACCCTAATACTAACCTGTACCCTAAACCGAGCCCTAACCCTAACCCTAACCCTAACCCTAACCCATACCCTACGCCGTACCCGCACCCCTCCCCGAACCCGTACCCTAAGCCGTACCCTAAGCCTAACCCTAAGCCTAACCCTAACCCTAGGCTACCCTTGACTGCTTCTGCCTCCAATAGATTTCCTAAGCACTAGTGTTTTAAGGAACAGCTTAAAAAGAGAATCCTAATGTGATTTCTTTATAATGGGTGTGTTCCGTATCTTATCCTAGTGTCTAAACTCTTCTCCATGGCTGGACCCTCAAATAATATTCCTTTACGTGCTAAGGGGTATCTAGAGAGTGGGATAGGTTTAATAACTACCCTAACCCTAACGCGTACCCTAACCCTAACCCCTACCCTAACCCTAACACGTACCCTAATACTAACCTGTACCCTAAACCGAGCCCTAACCCTAACACTAACCCTAACCCTAACCCTAACCCATACCCTACGCCGTACCCGCACCCCTCCCCGAACCCGTACCCTAAGCCGTACCCTAAGCCTAACCCTAAGCCTAACCCTAACCCTAGGCTACCCTTGACTGCTTCTGCCTCCAATAGATTTCCTAAGCACTAGTGTTTTAAGGAACAGCTTAAAAAGGGAATCCTAATGTGATTTCTTTATAATGGGTGTGTTCCTTATCTTATCCTAGTGTCTAAACTCTTCTCCATGGCTGGACCCCCAAATAATATTCCTTTACGTGCTAAGGGGTATCTAGAGAGTGGGATAGGTTTAATAACTACCCTAACCCTAACGCATACCCTAACCCTAACCCCTACCCTAACCCTAACACGTACCCTAATCCTAACCCGTACCCTAAACCGAGCCCTAACCCTAACACTAACCCTAACCCTAACCCTAACCCATACCCTACGCCGTACCCGAACCCCTCCCCGAACCCATTCCCCAAGCCGTACCCTAAACCTAACCCTAAGCCTAACCCTAACCCTAGGCTACCCTTGACTGCTTCTGCCTCCAATAGATTTCCTAAGCACTAGTGTTTTAAGGAACAGTTTAAAAAGAGAATCCTAATGTGATTTCTTTATAATGGGTGTGTTCCTTATCTTATCCTAGTGTCTAAACTCTTCTCCATGGCTGCACCCCCAAATAATATTGCCTTACGTGCTAAGGGGTATCTAGAGAGTGGGATAGGTTTAATAACTACCCTAAACCTAATGCGTACTCTAACCCTAACCCCTACCCTAACACTAACACGTACCCTAATCCTAACCCGTACCCTAAACCGAGCCCTAACCCTAACACTAACACTAACCCTAACCCTAACCCATACCCTACGCCGTACCTGAACCCCTCCCCAAACCCGTACCCTAAGCCGTACCCTAAGCCTAACCCTAAGCCTAACACTTACCATAGGCAACCCTTGACTGCTTCTGCCTCCAATAGATTTCCTAAGCACTAGTGTTTTAAGCAACAGCTTAAAAAGAGAATCCTAATGTGATTTCTTTATAATGGGTGTGTTCCTTATCTTATCCTAGTGTCTAAATTCTTCTCCATGGCTGGAACCCCAAATAATATTCCTTTACGTGCTAAGGGGTATCTAGAGAGTGGGATAGGTTTACTAACTACCCTAACCCTAACGCGTACCCTAACCCTAACCCCTACCCTAAACCTAACACGTACCCTAATCCTAACCGTACCCTAAACCGAGCCCTAACCCTAACACTAACCCTAACCCTAACCCTAACCCATACCCTACGCCGTACCCGAAACCCTCCCCGAACCCGTACCCTAAGCCGTACCCTAAGCCTAACCCTAAGCCTAACCCTAACCCTAGGCTACCCTTGACTGCTTCTGCCTCCAATAGATTTCCTAAGCACTAGTGTTTTAAGGAACAGCTTAAAAAGAGAATCCTAATGTGATTTCTTTATAATGGGTGTGTTCCTTATCTTATCCTAGTGTCTAAACTCTTCTCCATGGCTGGACCCCCAAATAATATTCCTTTACGTGCTAAGGGGTATCTAGAGAGTGGGATAGGTTTAATAACTACCCTAACCCTAACGCGTACCCTAACCCTAACCCCTACCCTAACCCTAACACGTACCCTAATCCTAACCCGTACCCTAAACCGAGGCCTAACCCTAACACTAACCCTAACCCTAACCCTAACCCATACCCTACGCCGTACCCGAAACCCTCCCCGAACCCGTACCCTAAGCCGTACCCTAAGCCTAACCCTAAGCCTAACCCTAACCCTAGGCTACCCTTGACTGCTTCTGCCTCCAATAGATTTCCTAAGCACTAGTGTTTTAAGGAACAGCTTAAAAAGAGAATCCTAATGTGATTTCTTTATAATGGGTGTGTTCCTTATCTTATCCTAGTGTCTAAACTCTTCTCCATGGCTGGACCCTCAAATAATATTCCTTTACGTGCTAAGGGGTATCTAGAGAGTGGGATAGGTTTAATAACTACCCTAACCCTAATGCGTACCCTAACCCTAACCCCTACCCTAACCCTAACACGTACCCTAATACTAACCTGTACCCTAAACCGAGCCCTAACCCTAACACTAACCCTAACCCTAACCCATACCGTACGCCGTACCCGCACCCCTCCCCGAACCCGTACCCTAAGCCGTACCCTAAGCCTAACCCTAAGCCTAACCCTAACCCTAGGCTACCCTTGACTGCTTCTGCCTCCAATAGATTTCCTAAGCACTAGTGTTTTAAGGAACAGCTTAAAAAGAGAATCCTAATGTGATTTCTTTATAATGGGTGTGTTCCTTATCTTATCCTAGTGTCTAAACTCTTCTCCATGGCTGGACCCCCAAATAATATTCCTTTACGTGCTAAGGGGTATCTAGAGAGTGGGATAGGTTTAATAACTACCCTAACCCTAACGCATACACTAACCCTAACCCCTACCCTAACCCTAACACGTACCCTAATCCTAACCCGTACCCTAAACCGAGCCCTAACCCTAACACTAACCCTAAACCTAACCCTAACCCATACCCTACGCCGTACCCGAACCCCTCCCCGAACCCATTCCCCAAGCCGTACCCTAAACCTAACCCTAAGCCTAACCCTAACCCTAGGCTACCCTTGACTGCTTCTGCCTCCAATAGATTTCCTAAGCACTAGTGTTTTAAGGAACAGCTTAAAAAGAGAATCCTAATGTGATTTCTTTATAATGGGTGTGTTCCTTATCTTATCCTAGTGTCTAAATTCTTCTCCATGGCTGGAACCCCAAATAATATTCCTTTACGTGCTAAGGAGTATCTAGAGAGTGGGATAGGTTTACTAACTACCCTAACCCTAACGCGTACCCTAACCCTAACCCCTACCCTAAACCTAACACGTACCCTAATCCTAACCCGTACCCTAAACCGAGCCCTAACCCTAACACTAACCCTAACACTAACCCTAACCCATACCCTACGCCGTACCCGAAACCCTCCCCGAACTCGTACCCTAAGCCGTACCCTAAGCCTAACCCTAAGCCTAACCCTAACCCTAGGCTACCCTTGACTGCTTCTGCCTCCAATAGATTTCCTAAGCACTAGTGTTTTAAGGAACAGCTTAAAAAGAGAATCCTAATGTGATTTCTTTATAATGGGTGTATTCCTTATCTTATCCTAGTGTCTAAACTTTTCTCCATGGCTGGACCCTCAAATAATATTCCTTTACGTGCTAAGGGGTATCTAGAGATTGGGATAGGTTTAATAACTACCCTAACCCTAACGCGTACCCTAACCCTAACCCCTACCCTAACCCTAACACGTACCCTAATCCTAACCCGTACCCTAAACCGAGCCCTAACCCTAACACTAACCCTAACCCTAACCCTAACCCATACCCTACGCCGTACCCGCACCCCTCCCTGAACCCGTACCCTAAGCCGTACCCTAAGCCTAACCCTAAGCCTAACCCTAACCCTAGGCTACCCTTGACTGCTTCTGCCTCCAATAGATTTCCTAAGCACTAGTGTTTTAACGAACAGCTTAAAAAGAGAATCCTAAAGTGATTTCTTTATAATGGGTGTGTTCCTTATCTTATCCTAGTGTCTAAACTCTTCTCCATGGCTGGACCCCCAAATAATATTCCTTTACGTGCTAAGGGGTATCTAGAGAGTGGGATAGGTTTAATAACTACCCTAACCCTAACGCGTACCCTAACCCTAACCCCTACCCTAACCCTAACACGTACCCTAATCCTAACCCGTACCCTAAACCGAGCCCTAACCCTAACACTAACCCTAACCCTAACCCATACCCTACGCCGTACCCGAAACCCTCCCCGAACCCGTACCCTAAGCCTTACCCTAAGCCTCACCCTAAGCCTAACCTTATCCTAGGCTACCCTTGACTGCTTCTGCCTCCAATAGATTTCCTAAGCACTAGTGTTTTAAGGAACAGCTTAAAAAGAGAATCCTAATGTGATTTCTTTATAATGGGTGTGTTCCTTATCTTATCCTAGTGTCTAAACTCTTCTCCATGGCTGCACCCCCAAATAATATTGCCTTACGTGCTAAGGGGTATCTAGAGAGTGGGATAGGTTTAATAACTACCCTAAACCTAATGCGTACTCTAACCCTAACCCCTACCCTAACACTAACACGTACCCTAATCCTAACCCGTACCCTAAACCGAGCCCTAACCCTAACACTAACACTAACCCTAACCCTAACCCATACCCTATGCCGTACCTGAACCCCTCCCCAAACCCGTACCCTAAGCCGTACCCTAAGCCTAACCCTAAGCCTAACACTAACCCTAGGCTACCCTTGACTGCTTCTGCCTCCAATAGATTTCCTAAGCACTAGTGTTTTAAGCAACAGCTTAAAAAGAGAATCCTAATGTGATTTCTTTATAATGGGTGTGTTCCTTATCTTATCCTAGTGTCTAAATTCTTCTCCATGGCTGGAACCCCAAATAATATTCCTTTACGTGCTAAGGGGTATCTAGAGAGTGGGATAGGTTTACTAACTACCCTAACCCTAACGCGTACCCTAACCCTAACCCCTACCCTAACCCTAACACGTACCCTAATCCTAACCCGTACCCTAAACCGAGCCCTAACCCTAACAATAACCCTAACCCTAAACCTAACCCATACCCTACGCTGTACCCGAAACCCTCCCCGATCCCGTACCCTAAGCCGTACCCTAAGCCTAACCCTAAGCCTAACCCTAACCCTAGGTTACCCTTGACTGCTTCTGCCTCCAATAGATTTCCTAAGCACTAGTGTTTTAAGCAACAGCTTAAAAAGAGAATCCTAATGTGATTTCTTTATAATGGGTGTGTTCCTTATCTTATCCTAGTGTCTAAACTCTTCTCCATGGCTGGACCCTCAAATAATATTCCTTTACGTGCTAAGGGGTATCTAGAGAGTGGGATAGGTTTAATAACTACCCTAACCCTAACGCGTACCCTAACCCTAACCCCTACCCTAACCCTAACACGTACCCTAATCCTAACCCGTACCCTAAACCGAGCCCTAACCCTAACACTAACCCTAACCCTAACCCTAACCCATACCCTACGCCGTACCCGCACCCCTCCCTGAACCCGTACCCTAAGCCGTACCCTAAGCCTAACCCTAAGCCTAACCCTAACCCTAGGCTACCCTTGACTGCTTCTGCCTCCAATAGATTTCCTAAGCACTAGTGTTTTAACGAACAGCTTAAAAAGAGAATCCTAAAGTGATTTCTTTATAATGGGTGTGTTCCTTATCTTATCCTAGTGTCTAAACTCTTCTCCATGGCTGGACCCCCAAATAATATTCCTTTACGTGCTAAGGGGTATCTAGAGAGTGGGATAGGTTTAATAACTACCCTAACCCTAACGCGTACCCTAACCCTAACCCCTACCCTAACCCTAACACGTACCCTAATCCTAACCCGTACCCTAAACCGAGCCCTAACCCTAACACTAACCCTAACCCTAACCCATACCCTACGCCGTACCCGAAACCCTCCCCGAACCCGTACCCTAAGCCGTACCCTAAGCCTCACCCTAAGCCTAACCTTATCCTAGGCTACCCTTGACTGCTTCTGCCTCCAATAGATTTCCTAAGCACTAGTGTTTTAAGGAACAGCTTAAAAAGAGAATCCTAATGTGATTTCTTTATAATGGGTGTGTTCCTTATCTTATCCTAGTGTCTAAACTCTTCTCCATGGCTGGACCCCCAAATAATATTCCTTTACGTGCTAAGGGGTATCTAGAGAGTGGGATAGGTTTAATAACTACCCTAACCCTAACGCGTACCCTAACCCTAACCCCTACCCTAACCCTAACACGTACCCTAATCCTAACCCGTACCCTAAACCGAGCCCTAACCCTAACAATAACCCTAACCCTAACCCTAACCCATACCCTACGCCGTACCCGAAACCCTCCCCGAACCCGTACCCTAAGCCGTACCCTAAGCCTAACCCTAAGCCTAACCCTAACCCTAGGTTACCCTTGACTGCTTCTGCCTCCAATAGATTTCCTAAGCACTAGTGTTTTAAGGAACAGCTTAAAAAGAGAATCCTAATGTGATTTCTTTATAATGGGTGTGTTCCTTATCTTATCCTAGTGTCTAAACTCTTCTCCATGGCTGGACCCTCAAATAATATTCCTTTACGTGCTAAGGGGTATCTAGAGAGTGGGATAGGTTTAATAACTACCCTAACCCTAACGCGTACCCTAACCCTAACCCCTACCCTAACCCTAACACGTACCCTAATACTAACCTGTACCCTAAACCGAGCCCTAACCCTAACACTAACCCTAACCCTAACCCATACCCTACGCCGTACCCGCACCGCTCCCCGAACCCGTACCCTAAGCCGTACCCTAAGCCTAACCCTAAGCCTAACCCTAACCCTAGGCTACCCTTGACTGCTTCTGCCTCCAATAGATTTCCTAAGCACTAGTGTTTTAAGGAACAGCTTAAAAAGAGAATCCTAATGTGATTTCTTTATAATGGGTGTGTTCCTTATCTTATCCTAGTGTCTAAACTCTGCTCCATGGCTGGACCCCCAAATAATATTCCTTTACGTGCTAAGGGGTATCTAGAGAGTGGGATAGGTTTAATAACTACCCTAACCCTAACGCATACCCTAACCCTAAACCCTACCCTAACCCTAACACGTACCCTAATCCTAACCCGTACCCTAAACCGAGCCCTAACCCTAACACTAACCCTAACCCTAACCCTAACCCATACCCTACGCCGTACCCGAACCCCTTCCCGAACCCATTCCCCAAGCCGTACCCTAAACCTAACCCTAAGCCTAACCCTAACCCTAGGCTACCCTTGACTGCTTCTGCCTCCAATAGATTTCCTAAGCACTAGTGTTTTAAGGAACAGCTTAAAAAGAGAATCCTAATGTGATTTCTTTATAATGGGTGTGTTCCTTATCTTATCCTAGTGTCTAAACTCTTCTCCATGGCTGGACCCCCAAATAATATTCCTTTACGTGCTAAGGGGTATCTAAAGAGTGGGATAGGTTTAATAACTACCCTAACCCTAACGCGTACCCTAACCCTAACCCCTACCCTAACCCTAACACGTACCCTAATCCTAACCCGTACCCTAAACCGAGCCCTAACCCTAACACTAACCCTAACCCTAACCCTAACCCATACCCTACGCCGTACCCGAAACCCTCCCCGAACCCGTACCCTAAGCCGTACCCTAAGCCTAACCCTAAGCCTAACCCTAACCCTAGGCTACCTTTGACTGCTTCTGCCTCCAATAGATTTCCTAAGCACTAGTGTTTTAAAGAACAGCTTAAAAAGAGAATCCTAATGTGATTTCTTTATAATGGGTGTGTTCCTTATCTTATCCTAGTGTCTAAACTCTTCTCCATGGCTGGACCCCCAAATAATATTCCTTTACGTGCTAAGGGGGAGCTAGAGAGTGGGATAGGTTTACTAACTACCCTAGCCCTAACGCGTAACCTAACCCTAACCCCTACCCTAAACCTAACACGTTCCCTAATCCTAACCCGTACCCTAAACCGAGCCCTAACCCTAACACTAACCCTAACCCAAACCCTACGCCGTACACGAACACCTCCCCGAACCCATACCCCAAGCCGTACCCTAACCCTAACCCTAAGCCTAACCCTAACCCTAGGCTACCCTTGACTGCTTCTGCCTCCAATAGATTTCCTAAGCACTACTGTTTTAAGGAACAGCTTAAAAAGAGAATCCTAAAGTGATTTCTTTATAATGGGTGTGTTCCTTATCTTATCCTAGTGTCTAAACTCTTCTCCATGGCTGGACCCTCAAATAATATTCCTTTACGTGCTAAGGGGTATCTAGAGAGTGGGATAGGTTTAATAACTACCCTAACCCTAACGCGTACCCTAACCCTAACCCCTACCCTAACCCTAACACGTACCCTAATACTAACCTGTACCCTAAACCGAGCCCTAACCCTAACACTAACCCTAACCCTAACCCATACCCTACGCCGTACCCGCACCCCTCCCCGAACCCGTACCCTAAGCCGTACCCTAAGCCTAACCCTAAGCCTAACCCTAACCCTAGGCTACCCTTGACTGCTTCTGCCTCCAATAGATTTCCTAAGCACTAGTGTTTTAAGGAACAGCTTAAAAAGAGAATCCTAATGTGATTTCTTTATAATGGGTGTGTTCCTTATCTTATCCTAGTGTCTAAACTCTTCTCCATGGCTGGACCCCCAAATAATATTCCTTTACGTGCTAAGGGGTATCTAGAGAGTGGGATAGGTTTAATAACTACCCTAACCCTAACGCATACCCTAACCCTAAACCCTACCCTAACCCTAACACGTACCCTAATCCTAACCCGTACCCTAAACCGAGCCCTAACCCTAACACTAACCCTAACCCTAACCCTAACCCATACCCTACGCCGTACCCGAACCCCTCCCCGAACCCATTCCCCAAGCCGTACCCTAAACCTAACCCTAAGCCTAACCCTAACCCTAGGCTACCCTTGACTGCTTCTGCCTCCAATAGATTTCCTAAGCACTAGTGTTTTAAGGAACAGCTTAAAAAGAGAATCCTAATGTGATTTCTTTATAATGGGTGTGTTCCTTATCTTATCCTAGTGTCTAAACTCTTCTCCATGGCTGGACCCCCAAATAATATTCCTTTACGTGCTAAGGGGTATCTAAAGAGTGGGATAGGTTTAATAACTACCCTAACCCTAACGCGTACCCTAACCCTAACCCCTACCCTAACCCTAACACGTACCCTAATCCTAACCCGTACCCTAAACCGAGCCCTAACCCTAACACTAACCCTAACCCTAACCCTAACCCATACCCTACGCCGTACCCGAAACCCTCCCCGAACCCGTACCCTAAGCCGTACCCTAAGCCTAACCCTAAGCCTAACCCTAACCCTAGGCTACCTTTGACTGCTTCTGCCTCCAATAGATTTCCTAAGCACTAGTGTTTTAAGGAACAGCTTAAAAAGAGAATCCTAATGTGATTTCTTTATAATGGGTGTGTTCCTTATCTTATCCTAGTGTCTAAACTCTTCTCCATGGCTGGACCCCCAAATAATATTCCTTTACGTGCTAAGGGGGAGCTAGAGAGTGGGATAGGTTTACTAACTACCCTAGCCCTAACGCGTAACCTAACCCTAACCCCTACCCTAAACCTAACACGTTCCCTAATCCTAACCCGTACCCTAAACCGAGCCCTAACCCTAACACTAACCCTAACCCAAACCCTACGCCGTACACGAACACCTCCCCGAACCCATACCCCAAGCCGTACCCTAACCCTAACCCTAAGCCTAACCCTAACCCTAGGCTACCCTTGACTGCTTCTGCCTCCAATAGATTTCCTAAGCACTACTGTTTTAAGGAACAGCTTAAAAAGAGAATCCTAAAGTGATTTCTTTATAATGGGTGTGTTCCTTATCTTATCCTAGTGTCTAAACTCTTCTCCATGGCTGGACCCCCAAATAATATTCCTTTACGTGCTAAGGGGTATCTAGAGAGTGGGATAGGTTTAATAACTACCCTAACCCTAACGCGTACCCTAACCCTAACCCCTACCCTAACCCTAACACGTACCCTAATCCTAACCCGTACCCTAAACCGAGCCCTAACCCTAACACTAACCCTAACACTAACCCTAACCCATACCCTACGCCGTACCCGAAACCCTCCCCGAACTCGTACCCTAAGCCGTACCCTAAGCCTAACCCTAAGCCTAACCCTAACCCTAGGCTACCCTTGACTGCTTCTGCCTCCAATAGATTTCCTAAGCACTAGTGTTTTAAGGAACAGCTTAAAAAGAGAATCCTAATGTGATTTCTTTATAATGGGTGTATTCCTTATCTTATCCTAGTGTCTAAACTTTTCTCCATGGCTGGACCCTCAAATAATATTCCTTTACGTGCTAAGGGGTATCTAGAGATTGGGATAGGTTTAATAACTACCCTAACCCTAACGCGTACCCTAACCCTAACCCCTACCCTAACCCTAACACGTACCCTAATCCTAACCCGTACCCTAAACCGAACCCTAACCCTAACACTAACCCTAACCCTAACCCTAACCCATACCCTACGCCGTACCCGCACCCCTCCCTGAACCCGTACCCTAAGCCGTACCCTAAGCCTAACCCTAAGCCTAACCCTAACCCTAGGCTACCCTTGACTGCTTCTGCCTCCAATAGATTTCCTAAGCACTAGTGTTTTAACGAACAGCTTAAAAAGAGAATCCTAAAGTGATTTCTTTATAATGGGTGTGTTCCTTATCTTATCCTAGTGTCTAAACTCTTCTCCATGGCTGGACCCCCAAATAATATTCCTTTACGTGCTAAGGGGTATCTAGAGAGTGGGATAGGTTTAATAACTACCCTAACCCTAACGCGTACCCTAACCCTAACCCCTACCCTAACCCTAACACGTACCCTAATCCTAACCCGTACCCTAAACCGAGCCCTAACCCTAACACTAACCCTAACCCTAACCCATACCCTACGCCGTACCCGAAACCCTCCCCGAACCCGTACCCTAAGCCGTACCCTAAGCCTCACCCTAAGCCTAACCTTATCCTAGGCTACCCTTGACTGCTTCTGCCTCCAATAGATTTCCTAAGCACTAGTGTTTTAAGGAACAGCTTAAAAAGAGAATCCTAATGTGATTTCTTTATAATGGGTGTGTTCCTTATCTTATCCTAGTGTCTAAACTCTTCTCCATGGCTGCACCCCCAAATAATATTGCCTTACGTGCTAAGGGGTATCTAGAGAGTGGGATAGGTTTAATAACTACCCTAAACCTAATGCGTACTCTAACCCTAACCCCTACCCTAACACTAACACGTACCCTAATCCTAACCCGTACCCTAAACCGAGCCCTAACCCTAACACTAACACTAACCCTAACCCTAACCCATACCCTATGCCGTACCTGAACCCCTCCCCAAACCCGTACCCTAAGCCGTACCCTAAGCCTAACCCTAAGCCTAACACTAACCCTAGGCTACCCTTGACTGCTTCTGCCTCCAATAGATTTCCTAAGCACTAGTGTTTTAAGCAACAGCTTAAAAAGAGAATCCTAATGTGATTTCTTTATAATGGGTGTGTTCCTTATCTTATCCTAGTGTCTAAATTCTTCTCCATGGCTGGAACCCCAAATAATATTCCTTTACGTGCTAAGGGGTATCTAGAGAGTGGGATAGGTTTACTAACTACCCTAACCCTAACGCGTACCCTAACCCTAACCCCTACCCTAACCCTAACACGTACCCTAATCCTAACCCGTACCCTAAACCGAGCCCTAACCCTAACAATAACCCTAACCCTAACCCTAACCCATACCCTACGCCGTACCCGAAACCCTCCCCGATCCCGTACCCTAAGCCGTACCCTAAGCCTAACCCTAAGCCTAACCCTAACCCTAGGTTACCCTTGACTGCTTCTGCCTCCAATAGATTTCCTAAGCACTAGTGTTTTAAGGAACAGCTTAAAAAGAGAATCCTAATGTGATTTCTTTATAATGGGTGTGTTCCTTATCTTATCCTAGTGTCTAAACTCTTCTCCATGGCTGGACCCTCAAATAATAATCCTTTACGTGCTAAGGGGTATCTAGAGAGTGGGATAGGTTTAATAACTACCCTAACCCTAACGCGTACCCTAACCCTAACCCCTACCCTAACCCTAACACGTACCCTAATCCTAACCCGTACCCTAAACCGAGCCCTAACCCTAACACTAACCCTAACCCTAACCCTAACCCATACCCTACGCCGTACCCGCACCCCTCCCTGAACCCGTACCCTAAGCCGTACCCTAAGCCTAACCCTAAGCCTAACCCTAACCCTAGGCTACCCTTGACTTCTTCTGCCTCCAATAGATTTCCTAAGCACTAGTGTTTTAACGAACAGCTTAAAAAGAGAATCCTAAAGTGATTTGTTTATAATGGGTGTGTTCCTTATCTTATCCTAGTGTCTAAACTCTTCTCCATGGCTGGACCCCCAAATAATATTCCTTTACGTGCTAAGGGGTATCTAGAGAGTGGGATAGGTTTAATAACTACCCTAACCCTAACGCGTACCCTAACCCTAACCCCTACCCTAACCCTAACACGTACCCTAATCCTAACCCGTACCCTAAACCGAGCCCTAACCCTAACACTAACCCTAACCCTAACCCATACCCTACGCCGTACCCGAAACCCTCCCCGAACCCGTACCCTAAGCCGTACCCTAAGCCTCACCCTAAGCCTAACCTTATCCTAGGCTACCCTTGACTGCTTCTGCCTCCAATAGATTTCCTAAGCACTAGTGTTTTAAGGAACAGCTTAAAAAGAGAATCCTAATGTGATTTCTTTATAATGGGTGTGTTCCTTATCTTATCCTAGTGTCTAAACTCTTCTCCATGGCTGGACCCCCAAATAATATTCCTTTACGTGCTAAGGGGTATCTAGAGAGTGGGATAGGTTTAATAACTACCCTAACCCTAACGCGTACCCTAACCCTAACCCCTACCCTAACCCTAACACGTACCCTAATCCTAACCCGTACCCTAAACCGAGCCCTAACCCTAACAATAACCCTAACCCTAACCCTAACCCATACCCTACGCCGTACCCGAAACCCTCCCCGAACCCGTAGCCTAAGCCGTACCCTAAGCCTAACCCTAAGCCTAACCCTAACCCTAGGTTACCCTTGACTGCTTCTGCCTCCAATAGATTTCCTAAGCACTAGTGTTTTAAGGAACAGCTTAAAAAGAGAATCCTAATGTGATTTCTTTATAATGGGTGTGTTCCTTATCTTATCCTAGTGTCTAAACTCTTCTCCATGGCTGGACCCTCAAATAATATTCCTTTACGTGCTAAGGGGTATCTAGAGAGTGGGATAGGTTTAATAACTACCCTAACCCTAACGCGTACCCTAACCCTAACCCCTACCCTAACCCTAACACGTACCCTAATACTAACCTGTACCCTAAACCGAGCCCTAACCCTAACACTAACCCTAACCCTAACCCATACCCTACGCCGTACCCGCACCCCTCCCCGAACCCGTACCCTAAGCCGTACCCTAAGCCTAACCCTAAGCCTAACCCTAACCCTAGGCTACCCTTGACTGCTTCTGCCTCCAATAGATTTCCTAAGCACTAGTGTTTTAAGGAACAGCTTAAAAAGAGAATCCTAATGTGATTTCTTTATAATGGGTGTGTTCCTTATCTTATCCTAGTGTCTAAACTCTTCTCCATGGCTGGACCCCCAAATAATATTCCTTTACGTGCTAAGGGGTATCTAGAGAGTGGGATAGGTTTAATAACTACCCTAACCCTAACGCATACCCTAACCCTAAACCCTACCCTAACCCTAACACGTACCCTAATCCTAACCCGTACCCTAAACCGAGCCCTAACCCTAACACTAACCCTAACCCTAACCCTAACCCATACCCTACGCCGTACCCGAACCCCTCCCCGAACCCATTCCCCAAGCCGTACCCTAAACCTAACCCTAAGCCTAACCCTAACCCTAGGCTACCCTTGACTGCTTCTGCCTCCAATAGATTTCCTAAGCACTAGTGTTTTAAGGAACAGCTTAAAAAGAGAATCCTAATGTGATTTCTTTATAATGGGTGTGTTCCTTATCTTATCCTAGTGTCTAAACTCTTCTCCATGGCTGGACCCCCAAATAATATTCCTTTACGTGCTAAGGGGTATCTAAAGAGTGGGATAGGTTTAATAACTACCCTAACCCTAACGCGTACCCTAACCCTAACCCCTACCCTAACCCTAACACGTACCCTAATCCTAACCCGTACCCTAAACCGAGCCCTAACCCTAACACTAACCCTAACCCTAACCCTAACCCATACCCTACGCCGTACCCGAAACCCTCCCCGAACCCGTACCCTAAGCCGTACCCTAAGCCTAACCCTAAGCCTAACCCTAACCCTAGGCTACCTTTGACTGCTTCTGCCTCCAATAGATTTCCTAAGCACTAGTGTTTTAAGGAACAGCTTAAAAAGAGAATCCTAATGTGATTTCTTTATAATGGGTGTGTTCCTTATCTTATCCTAGTGTCTAAACTCTTCTCCATGGCTGGACCCCCAAATAATATTCCTTTACGTGCTAAGGGGGAGCTAGAGAGTGGGATAGGTTTACTAACTACCCTAGCCCTAACGCGTAACCTAACCCTAACCCCTACCCTAAACCTAACACGTTCCCTAATCCTAACCCGTACCCTAAACCGAGCCCTAACCCTAACACTAACCCTAACCCAAACCCTACGCCGTACACAAACACCTCCCCGAACCCATACCCCAAGCCGTACCCTAACCCTAACCCTAAGCCTAACCCTAACCCTAGGCTACCCTTGACTGCTTCTGCCTCCAATAGATTTCCTAAGCACTACTGTTTTAAGGAACAGCTTAAAAAGAGAATCCTAAAGTGATTTCTTTATAATGGGTGTGTTCCTTATCTTATCCTAGTGTCTAAACTCTTCTCCATGGCTGGACCCCCAAATAATATTCCTTTACGTGCTAAGGGGTATCTAGAGAGTGGGATAGGTTTAATAACTACCCTAACCCTAACGCGTACCCTAACCCTAACCCCTACCCTAACCCTAACACGTACCCTAATCCTAACCCGTACCCTAAACCGAGCCCTAACCCTAACACTAACCCTAACACTAACCCTAACCCATACCCTACGCCGTACCCGAAACCCTCCCCGAACTCGTACCCTAAGCCGTACCCTAAGCCTAACCCTAAGCCTAACCCTAACCCTAGGCTACCCTTGACTGCTTCTGCCTCCAATAGATTTCCTAAGCACTAGTGTTTTAAGGAACAGCTTAAAAAGAGAATCCTAATGTGATTTCTTTATAATGGGTGTATTCCTTATCTTATCCTAGTGTCTAAACTTTTCTCCATGGCTGGACCCTCAAATAATATTCCTTTACGTGCTAAGGGGTATCTAGAGATTGGGATAGGTTTAATAACTACCCTAACCCTAACGCGTACCCTAACCCTAACCCCTACCCTAACCCTAACACGTACCCTAATCCTAACCCGTACCCTAAACCGAGCCCTAACCCTAACACTAACCCTAACCCTAACCCTAACCCATACCCTACGCCGTACCCGCACCCCTCCCTGAACCCGTACCCTAAGCCGTACCCTAAGCCTAACCCTAAGCCTAACCCTAACCCTAGGCTACCCTTGACTGCTTCTGCCTCCAATAGATTTCCTAAGCACTAGTGTTTTAACGAACAGCTTAAAAAGAGAATCCTAAAGTGATTTCTTTATAATGGGTGTGTTCCTTATCTTATCCTAGTGTCTAAACTCTTCTCCATGGCTGGACCCCCAAATAATATTCCTTTACGTGCTAAGGGGTATCTAGAGAGTGGGATAGGTTTAATAACTACCCTAACCCTAACGCGTACCCTAACCCTAACCCCTACCCTAACCCTAACACGTACCCTAATCCTAACCCGTACCCTAAACCGAGCCCTAACCCTAACACTAACCCTAACCCTAACCCATACCCTACGCCGTACCCGAAACCCTCCCCGAACCCGTACCCTAAGCCGTACCCTAAGCCTCACCCTAAGCCTAACCTTATCCTAGGCTACCCTTGACTGCTTCTGCCTCCAATAGATTTCCTAAGCACTAGTGTTTTAAGGAACAGCTTAAAAAGAGAATCCTAATGTGATTTCTTTATAATGGGTGTGTTCCTTATCTTATCCTAGTGTCTAAACTCTTCTCCATGGCTGCACCCCCAAATAATATTGCCTTACGTGCTAAGGGGTATCTAGAGAGTGGGATAGGTTTAATAACTACCCTAAACCTAATGCGTACTCTAACCCTAACCCCTACCCTAACACTAACACGTACCCTAATCCTAACCCGTACCCTAAACCGAGCCCTAACCCTAACACTAACACTAACCCTAACCCTAACCCATACCCTATGCCGTACCTGAACCCCTCCCCAAACCCGTACCCTAAGCCGTACCCTAAGCCTAACCCTAAGCCTAACACTAACCCTAGGCTACCCTTGACTGCTTCTGCCTCCAATAGATTTCCTAAGCACTAGTGTTTTAAGCAACAGCTTAAAAAGAGAATCCTAATGTGATTTCTTTATAATGGGTGTGTTCCTTATCTTATCCTAGTGTCTAAATTCTTCTCCATGGCTGGAACCCCAAATAATATTCCTTTACGTGCTAAGGGGTATCTAGAGAGTGGGATAGGTTTACTAACTACCCTAACCCTAACGCGTACCCTAACCCTAACCCCTACCCTAACCCTAACACGTACCCTAATCCTAACCCGTACCCTAAACCGAGCCCTAACCCTAACAATAACCCTAACCCTAACCCTAACCCATACCCTACGCCGTACCCGAAACCCTCCCCGATCCCGTACCCTAAGCCGTACCCTAAGCCTAACCCTAAGCCTAACCCTAACCCTAGGTTACCCTTGACTGCTTCTGCCTCCAATAGATTTCCTAAGCACTAGTGTTTTAAGGAACAGCTTAAAAAGAGAATCCTAATGTGATTTCTTTATAATGGGTGTGTTCCTTATCTTATCCTAGTGTCTAAACTCTTCTCCATGGCTGGACCCTCAAATAATATTCCTTTACGTGCTAAGGGGTATCTAGAGAGTGGGATAGGTTTAATAACTACCCTAACCCTAACGCGTACCCTAACCCTAACCCCTACCCTAACCCTAACACGTACCCTAATCCTAACCCGTACCCTAAACCGAGCCCTAACCCTAACACTAACCCTAACCCTAACCCTAACCCATACCCTACGCCGTACCCGCACCCCTCCCTGAACCCGTACCCTAAGCCGTACCCTAAGCCTAACCCTAAGCCTAACCCTAACCCTAGGCTACCCTTGACTTCTTCTGCCTCCAGTAGATTTCCTAAGCACTAGTGTTTTAACGAACAGCTTAAAAAGAGAATCCTAAAGTGATTTCTTTATAATGGGTGTGTTCCTTATCTTATCCTAGTGTCTAAACTCTTCTCCATGGCTGGACCCCCAAATAATATTCCTTTACGTGCTAAGGGGTATCTAGAGAGTGGGATAGGTTTAATAACTACCCTAACCCTAACGCGTACCCTAACCCTAACCCCTACCCTAACCCTAACACGTACCCTAATCCTAACCCGTACCCTAAACCGAGCCCTAACCCTAACACTAACCCTAACCCTAACCCATACCCTACGCCGTACCCGAAACCCTCCCCGAACCCGTACCCTAAGCCGTACCCTAAGCCTCACCCTAAGCCTAACCTTATCCTAGGCTACCCTTGACTGCTTCTGCCTCCAATAGATTTCCTAAGCACTAGTGTTTTAAGGAACAGCTTAAAAAGAGAATCCTAATGTGATTTCTTTATAATGGGTGTGTTCCTTATCTTATCCTAGTGTCTAAACTCTTCTCCATGGCTGGACCCCCAAATAATATTCCTTTACGTGCTAAGGGGTATCTAGAGAGTGGGATAGGTTTAATAACTACCCTAACCCTAACGCGTACCCTAACCCTAACCCCTACCCTAACCCTAACACGTACCCTAATCCTAACCCGTACCCTAAACCGAGCCCTAACCCTAACAATAACCCTAACCCTAACCCTAACCCATACCCTACGCCGTACCCGAAACCCTCCCCGAACCCGTACCCTAAGCCGTACCCTAAGCCTAACCCTAAGCCTAACCCTAACCCTAGGTTACCCTTGACTGCTTCTGCCTCCAATAGATTTCCTAAGCACTAGTGTTTTAAGGAACAGCTTAAAAAGAGAATCCTAATGTGATTTCTTTATAATGGGTGTGTTCCTTATCTTATCCTAGTGTCTAAACTCTTCTCCATGGCTGGACCCTCAAATAATATTCCTTTACGTGCTAAGGGGTATCTAGAGAGTGGGATAGGTTTAATAACTACCCTAACCCTAACGCGTACCCTAACCCTAACCCCTACCCTAACCCTAACACGTACCCTAATACTAACCTGTACCCTAAACCGAGCCCTAACCCTAACACTAACCCTAACCCTAACCCATACCCTACGCCGTACCCGCACCCCTCCCCGAACCCGTACCCTAAGCCGTACCCTAAGCCTAACCCTAAGCCTAACCCTAACCCTAGGCTACCCTTGACTGCTTCTGCCTCCAATAGATTTCCTAAGCACTAGTGTTTTAAGGAACAGCTTAAAAAGAGAATCCTAATGTGATTTCTTTATAATGGGTGTGTTCCTTATCTTATCCTAGTGTCTAAACTCTTCTCCATGGCTGGACCCCCAAATAATATTCCTTTACGTGCTAAGGGGTATCTAGAGAGTGGGATAGGTTTAATAACTACCCTAACCCTAACGCATACCCTAACCCTAAACCCTACCCTAACCCTAACACGTACCCTAATCCTAACCCGTACCCTAAACCGAGCCCTAACCCTAACACTAACCCTAACCCTAACCCTAACCCATACCCTACGCCGTACCCGAACCCCTCCCCGAACCCATTCCCCAAGCCGTACCCTAAACCTAACCCTAAGCCTAACCCTAACCCTAGGCTACCCTTGACTGCTTCTGCCTCCAATAGATTTCCTAAGCACTAGTGTTTTAAGGAACAGCTTAAAAAGAGAATCCTAATGTGATTTCTTTATAATGGGTGTGTTCCTTATCTTATCCTAGTGTCTAAACTCTTCTCCATGGCTGGACCCCCAAATAATATTCCTTTACGTGCTAAGGGGTATCTAAAGAGTGGGATAGGTTTAATAACTACCCTAACCCTAACGCGTACCCTAACCCTAACCCCTACCCTAACCCTAACACGTACCCTAATCCTAACCCGTACCCTAAACCGAGCCCTAACCCTAACACTAACCCTAACCCTAACCCTAACCCATACCCTACGCCGTACCCGAAACCCTCCCCGAACCCGTACCCTAAGCCGTACCCTAAGCCTAACCCTAAGCCTAACCCTAACCCTAGGCTACCTTTGACTGCTTCTGCCTCCAATAGATTTCCTAAGCACTAGTGTTTTAAGGAACAGCTTAAAAAGAGAATCCTAATGTGATTTCTTTATAATGGGTGTGTTCCTTATCTTATCCTAGTGTCTAAACTCTTCTCCATGGCTGGACCCTCAAATAATATTCCTTTACGTGCTAAGGGGTATCTAGAGAGTGGGATAGGTTTAATAACTACCCTAACCCTAACGCGTACCCTAACCCTAACCCCTACCCTAACCCTAACACGTACCCTAATACTAACCTGTACCCTAAACCGAGCCCTAACCCTAACCCTAACCCTAACCCTAACCCATACCCTACGCCGTACCCGCACCCCTCCCCGAACCCGTACCCTAAGCCGTACCCTAAGCCTAACCCTAAGCCTAACCCTAACCCTAGGCTACCCTTGACTGCTTCTGCCTCCAATAGATTTCGTAAGCACTAGTGTTTTAAGGAACAGCTTAAAAAGAGAATCCTAATGTGATTTCTTTATAATGGGTGTGTTCCTTATCTTATCCTAGTGTCTAAACTCTTCTCCATGGCTGGACCCCCAAATAATATTCCTTTACGTGCTAAGGGGTATCTAGAGAGTGGGATAGGTTTAATAACTACCCTAACCCTAACGCATACCCTAACCCTAACCCCTACCCTAACCCTAACACGTACCCTAATCCTAACCCGTACCCTAAACCGAGCCCTAACCCTAACACTAACCCTAACCCTAACCCTAACCCATACCCTACGCCGTACCCGAACCCCTCCCCGAACCCATTCCCCAAGCCGTACCCTAAACCTAACCCTAAGCCTAACCCTAACCCTAGGCTACCCTTGACTGCTTCTGCCTCCAATAGATTTCCTAAGCACTAGTGTTTTAAGGAACAGCTTAAAAAGAGAATCCTAATGTGATTTCTTTATAATGGGTGTGTTCCTTATCTTATCCTAGTGTCTAAACTCTTCTCCATGGCTGCACCCCCAAATAATATTGCCTTACGTGCTAAGGGGTATCTAGAGAGTGGGATAGGTTTAATAACTACCCTAACCCTAATGCGTACTCTAACCCTAACCTCTACCCTAACACTAACACGTACCCTAATCCTAACCCGTACCCTAAACCGAGCCCTAACCCTAACACTAACACTAACCCTAACCCTAACCCATACCCTACGCCGTACCTGAACCCCTCCCCAAACCCGTACTCTAAGTGGTACCCTAAGCCTAACCCTAAGCCTAACACTAACCCTAGGCTACCCTTGACTGCTTCTGCCTCCAATAGATTTCCTAAGCACTAGTGTTTTAAGCAACAGCTTAAAAAGAGAATCCTAATGTGATTTCTTTATAATGGGTGTGTTCCTTATCTTATCCTAGTGTCTAAATTCTTCTCCATGGCTGGAACCCCAAATAATATTCCTTTACGTGCTAAGGGGTATCTAGAGAGTGGGATAGGTTTACTAACTACCCTAACCCTAACGCGTACCCTAACCCTAACCCCTACCCTAAACCTAACACGTACCCTAATCCTAACCGTACCCTAAACCGAGCCCTAACCCTAACACTAACCCTAACCCTAACCCTAACCCATACCCTACGCCGTACCCGCACCCCTCCCCGAACCCGTACCCTAAGCCGTACCCTAAGCCTAACCCTAAGCCTAACCCTAACCCTAGGCTACCCTTGACTGCTTCTGCCTCCAATAGATTTCCTAAGCACTAGTGTTTTAAGGAACAGCTTAAAAAGAGAATCCTAATGTGATTTCTTTATAATGGGTGTGTTCCTTATCTTATCCTAGTGTCTAAACTCTTCTCCATGGCTGGACCCCCAAATAATATTCCTTTACGTGCTAAGGGGTATCTAGAGAGTGGGATAGGTTTAATAACTACCCTAACCCTAACGCATACCCTAACCCTAACCCCTACCCTAAACCTAACACGTACCCTAATCCTAACCGTACCCTAAACCGAGCCCTAACCCTAACACTAACCCTAACCCTAACCCTAACCCATACCCTACGCCGTACCCGCACCCCTCCCCGAACCCGTAACCTAAGCCGTACCCTAAGCCTAACCCTAAGCCTAACCCTAACCCTAGGCTACCCTTGACTGCTTCTGCCTCCAATAGATTTCCTAAGCACTACTGTTTTAAGGAACAGCTTAAAAAGAGAATCCTAATGTGATTTCTTTATAATGGGTGTGTTCCTTATCTTATCCTAGTGTCTAAACTCTTCTCCATGGCTGCACCCCCAAATAATATTCCCTTACGTGCTAAGGGGTATCTAGAGAGTGGGATAGGTTTAATAACTACCCTAACCCTAACGCGTGCCCTAACCCTAACCCCTACCCTAACCCTAACACGTACCCTAATCCTAACCTGTACCCTAAACCGAGGCCTAACCCTAACACTAACCCTAACCCTAACCCTAACACATACCCTACGCCGTACCCGAAACCCTCCCCGAACCCGTACCCTAAGCCATACCCTAAACCTAACCCTAAGCCTAACCCTAACCCTAGGCTACCCTTGACTGCTTCTGCCTCCAATTGATTTCCTAAGCAGTAGTGTTTTAAGGAACAGCTTAAAAAGAGAATCCTAATGTGATTTCTTTATAATGGGTGTGTTCCTTATCTTATCCTAGTGTCTAAACTCTTCTCCATGGCTGGACCCCCAAATAATATTCCTTTACGTGCTAAGGGGGAGCTAGAGAGTGGGATAGGTTTACTAACTACCCTAGCCCTAACGCGTAACCTAACCCTAACCCCTACCCTAAACCTAACACGTTCCCTAATCCTAACCCGTACCCTAAACCGAGCCCTAACCCTAACACTAACCCTAACCCAAACCCTAACCCATACCCTACGCCGTACACGAACACCTCCCCGAACCCATACCCCAAGCCGTACCCTAACCCTAACCCTAAGCCTAACCCTAACCCTAGGCTACCCTTGACTGCTTCTGCCTCCAATAGATTTCCTAAGCACTACTGTTTTAAGGAACAGCTTAAAAAGAGAATCCTAAAGTGATTTCTTTATAATGGGTGTGTTCCTTATCTTATCCTAGTGTCTAAACTCTTCTCCATGGCTGGACCCCCAAATAATATTCCTTTACGTGCTAAGGGGTATCTAGAGAGTGGGATAGGTTTAATAACTACCCTAACCCTAACGCGTACCCTAACCCTAACCCCTACCCTAACCCTAACACGTACCCTAATCCTAACCCGTACCCTAAACCGAGCCCTAACCCTAACACTAACCCTAACCCTAACCCTAACCCATACCCTACGCCGTACCCGAAACCCTCCCCGAACTCGTACCCTAAGCCGTACCCTAAGCCTAACCCTAAGCCTAACCCTAACCCTAGGCTACCCTTGACTGCTTCTGCCTCCAATAGATTTCCTAAGCACTAGTGTTTTAAGGAACAGCTTAAAAAGAGAATCCTAATGTGATTTCTTTATAATGGGTGTATTCCTTATCTTATCCTAGTGTCTAAACTTTTCTCCATGGCTGGACCCTCAAATAATATTCCTTTACGTGCTAAGGGGTATCTAGAGATTGGGAAAGGTTTAATAACTACCCTAACCCTAACGCGTACCCTAACCCTAACCCCTACCCTAACCCTAACACGTACCCTAATCCTAACCCGTACCCTAAACCGAGCCCTAACCCTAACACTAACCCTAACCCTAACCCTAACCCATACCCTACGCCGTACCCGCACCCCTCCCTGAACCCGTACCCTAAGCCTAACCCTAAGCCTAACCCTAACCCTAGGCTACCCTTGACTGCTTCTGCCTCCAATAGATTTCCTAAGCACTAGTGTTTTAACGAACAGCTTAAAAAGAGAATCCTAAAGTGATTTCTTTATAATGGGTGTGTTCCTTATCTTATCCTAGTGTCTAAACTCTTCTCCATGGCTGGACCCCCAAATAATATTCCTTTACGTGCTAAGGGGTATCTAGAGAGTGGGATAGGTTTAATAACTACCCTAACCCTAACGCGTACCCTAACCCTAACCCCTACCCTAACCCTAACACGTACCCTAATCCTAACCCGTACCCTAAACCGAGCCCTAACCCTAACACTAACCCTAACCCTAACCCATACCCTACGCCGTACCCGAAACCCTCCCCGAACCCGTACCCTAAGCCGTACCCTAAGCCTCACCCTAAGCCTAACCTTATCCTAGGCTACCCTTGACTGCTTCTGCCTCCAATAGATTTCCTAAGCACTAGTGTTTTAAGGAACAGCTTAAAAAGAGAATCCTAATGTGATTTCTTTATAATGGGTGTGTTCCTTATCTTATCCTAGTGTCTAAACTCTTCTCCATGGCTGCACCCCCAAATAATATTGCCTTACGTGCTAAGGGGTATCTAGAGAGTGGGATAGGTTTAATAACTACCCTAAACCTAATGCGTACTCTAACCCTAACCCCTACCCTAACACTAACACGTACCCTAATCCTAACCCGTACCCTAAACCGAGCCCTAACCCTAACACTAACACTAACCCTAACCCTAACCCATACCCTATGCCGTACCTGAACCCCTCCCCAAACCCGTACCCTAAGCCGTACCCTAAGCCTAACCCTAAGCCTAACACTAACCCTAGGCTACCCTTGACTGCTTCTGCCTCCAATAGATTTCCTAAGCACTAGTGTTTTAAGCAACAGCTTAAAAAGAGAATCCTAATGTGATTTCTTTATAATGGGTGTGTTCCTTATCTTATCCTAGTGTCTAAATTCTTCTCCATGGCTGGAACCCCAAATAATATTCCTTTACGTGCTAAGGGGTATCTAGAGAGTGGGATAGGTTTACTAACTACCCTAACCCTAACGCGTACCCTAACCCTAACCCCTACCCTAACCCTAACACGTACCCTAATCCTAACCCGTACCCTAAACCGAGCCCTAACCCTAACAATAACCCTAACCCTAACCCTAACCCATACCCTACGCCGTACCCGAAACCCTCCCCGATCCCGTACCCTAAGCCGTACCCTAAGCCTAACCCTAAGCCTAACCCTAACCCTAGGTTACCCTTGACTGCTTCTGCCTCCAATAGATTTCCTAAGCACTAGTGTTTTAAGGAACAGCTTAAAAAGAGAATCCTAATGTGATTTCTTTATAATGGGTGTGTTCCTTATCTTATCCTAGTGTCTAAACTCTTCTCCATGGCTGGACCCTCAAATAATATTCCTTTACGTGCTAAGGGGTATCTAGAGAGTGGGATAGGTTTAATAACTACCCTAACCCTAACGCGTACCCTAACCCTAACCCCTACCCTAACCCTAACACGTACCCTAATACTAACCTGTACCCTAAACCGAGCCCTAACCCTAACACTAACCCTAACCCTAACCCTAACCCATACCCTACGCCGTACCCGCACCCCTCCCCGAACCCGTACCCTAAGCCGTACCCTAAGCCTAACCCTAAGCCTAACCCTAACCCTAGGCTACCCTTGACTGCTTCTGCCTCCAATAGATTTCCTAAGCACTAGTGTTTTAAGGAACAGCTTAAAAAGGGAATCCTAATGTGATTTCTTTATAATGGGTGTGTTCCTTATCTTATCCTAGTGTCTAAACTCTTCTCCATGGCTGGACCCCCAAATAATATTCCTTTACGTGCTAAGGGGTATCTAGAGAGTGGGATAGGTTTAATAACTACCCTAACCCTAACGCATACCCTAACCCTAACCCCTACCCTAACCCTAACACGTACCCTAATCCTAACCCGTACCCTAAACCGAGCCCTAACCCTAACACTAACCCTAACCCTAACCCTAACCCATACCCTACGCCGTACCCGAACCCCTCCCCGAACCCATTCCCCAAGCCGTACCCTAAACCTAACCCTAAGCCTAACCCTAACCCTAGGCTACCCTTGACTGCTTCTGCCTCCAATAGATTTCCTAAGCACTAGTGTTTTAAGGAACAGCTTAAAAAGAGAATCCTAATGTGATTTCTTTATAATGGGTGTGTTCCTTATCTTATCCTAGTGTCTAAACTCTTCTCCATGGCTGCACCCCCAAATAATATTGCCTTACGTGCTAAGGGGTATCTAGAGAGTGGGATAGGTTTAATAACTACCCTAAACCTAATGCGTACTCTAACCCTAACCCCTACCCTAACACTAACACGTACCCTAATCCTAACCCGTACCCTAAACCGAGCCCTAACCCTAACACTAACACTAACCCTAACCCTAACCCATACCCTACGCCGTACCTGAACCCCTCCCCAAACCCGTACCCTAAGCCGTACCCTAAGCCTAACCCTAAGCCTAACACTTACCATAGGCAACCCTTGACTGCTTCTGCCTCCAATAGATTTCCTAAGCACTAGTGTTTTAAGCAACAGCTTAAAAAGAGAATCCTAATGTGATTTCTTTATAATGGGTGTGTTCCTTATCTTATCCTAGTGTCTAAATTCTTCTCCATGGCTGGAACCCCAAATAATATTCCTTTACGTGCTAAGGGGTATCTAGAGAGTGGGATAGGTTTACTAACTACCCTAACCCTAACGCGTACCCTAACCCTAACCCCTACCCTAAACCTAACACGTACCCTAATCCTAACCGTACCCTAAACCGAGCCCTAACCCTAACACTAACCCTAACCCTAACCCTAACCCATACCCTACGCCGTACCCGAAACCCTCCCCGAACCCGTACCCTAAGCCGTACCCTAAGCCTAACCCTAAGCCTAACCCTAACCCTAGGCTACCCTTGACTGCTTCTGCCTCCAATAGATTTCCTAAGCACTAGTGTTTTAAGGAACAGCTTAAAAAGAGAATCCTAATGTGATTTCTTTATAATGGGTGTGTTCCTTATCTTATCCTAGTGTCTAAACTCTTCTCCATGGCTGGACCCCCAAATAATATTCCTTTACGTGCTAAGGGGTATCTAGAGAGTGGGATAGGTTTAATAACTACCCTAACCCTAACGCGTACCCTAACCCTAACCCCTACCCTAACCCTAACACGTACCCTAATCCTAACCCGTACCCTAAACCGAGGCCTAACCCTAACACTAACCCTAACCCTAACCCTAACCCATACCCTACGCCGTACCCGAAACCCTCCCCGAACCCGTACCCTAAGCCGTACCCTAAGCCTAACCCTAAGCCTAACCCTAACCCTAGGCTACCCTTGACTGCTTCTGCCTCCAATAGATTTCCTAAGCACTAGTGTTTTAAGGAACAGCTTAAAAAGAGAATCCTAATGTGATTTCTTTATAATGGGTGTGTTCCTTATCTTATCCTAGTGTCTAAACTCTTCTCCATGGCTGGACCCTCAAATAATATTCCTTTACGTGCTAAGGGGTATCTAGAGAGTGGGATAGGTTTAATAACTACCCTAACCCTAATGCGTACCCTAACCCTAACCCCTACCCTAACCCTAACACGTACCCTAATAATAACCTGTACCCTAAACCGAGCCCTAACCCTAACACTAACCCTAACCCTAACCCTAACCCATACCGTACGCCGTACCCGCACCCCTCCCCGAACCCGTACCCTAAGCCGTACCCTAAGCCTAACCCTAAACCTAACCCTAACCCTAGGCTACCCTTGACTGCTTCTGCCTCCAATAGATTTCCTAAGCACTAGTGTTTTAAGGAACAGCTTAAAAAGAGAATCCTAATGTGATTTCTTTATAATGGGTGTGTTCCTTATCTTATCCTAGTGTCTAAACTCTTCTCCATGGCTGGACCCCCAAATAATATTCCTTTACGTGCTAAGGGGTATCTAGAGAGTGGGATAGGTTTAATAACTACCCTAACCCTAACGCATACACTAACCCTAACCCCTACCCTAACCCTAACACGTACCCTAATCCTAACCCGTACCCTAAACCGAGCCCTAACCCTAACACTAACCCTAAACCTAACCCTAACCCATACCCTACGCCGTACCCGAACCCCTCCCCGAACCCATTCCCCAAGCCGTACCCTAAACCTAACCCTAAGCCTAACCCTAACCCTAGGCTACCCTTGACTGCTTCTGCCTCCAATAGATTTCCTAAGCACTAGTGTTTTAAGGAACAGCTTAAAAAGAGAATCCTAATGTGATTTCTTTATAATGGGTGTGTTCCTTATCTTATCCTAGTGTCTAAATTCTTCTCCATGGCTGGAACCCCAAATAATATTCCTTTACGTGCTAAGGGGTATCTAGAGAGTGGGATAGGTTTACTAACTACCCTAACCCTAACGCGTACCCTAACCCTAACCCCTACCCTAAACCTAACACGTACCCTAATCCTAACCCGTACCCTAAACCGAGCCCTAACCCTAACACTAACCCTAACACTAACCCTAACCCATACCCTACGCCGTACCCGAAACCCTCCCCGAACTCGTACCCTAAGCCGTACCCTAAGCCTAACCCTAAGCCTAACCCTAACCCTAGGCTACCCTTGACTGCTTCTGCCTCCAATAGATTTCCTAAGCACTAGTGTTTTAAGGAACAGCTTAAAAAGAGAATCCTAATGTGATTTCTTTATAATGGGTGTATTCCTTATCTTATCCTAGTGTCTAAACTTTTCTCCATGGCTGGACCCTCAAATAATATTCCTTTACGTGCTAAGGGGTATCTAGAGATTGGGATAGGTTTAATAACTACCCTAACCCTAACGCGTACCCTAACCCTAACCCCTACCCTAACCCTAACACGTACCCTAATCCTAACCCGTACCCTAAACCGAGCCCTAACCCTAACACTAACCCTAACCCTAACCCTAACCCATACCCTACGCCGTACCCGCACCCCTCCCTGAACCCGTACCCTAAGCCGTACCCTAAGCCTAACCCTAAGCCTAACCCTAACCCTAGGCTACCCTTGACTGCTTCTGCCTCCAATAGATTTCCTAAGCACTAGTGTTTTAAGGAACAGCTTAAAAAGAGAATCCTAATGTGATTTCTTTATAATGGGTGTGTTCCTTATCTTATCCTAGTGTCTAAACTCTTCTCCATGGCTGCACCCCCAAATAATATTGCCTTACGTGCTAAGGGGTATCTAGAGAGTGGGATAGGTTTAATAACTACCCTAAACCTAATGCGTACTCTAACCCTAACCCCTACCCTAACACTAACACGTACCCTAATCCTAACCCGTACCCTAAACCGAGCCCTAACCCTAACACTAACACTAACCCTAACCCTAACCCATACCCTACGCCGTACCTGAACCCCTCCCCAAACCCGTACCCTAAGCCGTACCCTAAGCCTAACCCTAAGCCTAACACTTACCATAGGCAACCCTTGACTGCTTCTGCCTCCAATAGATTTCCTAAGCACTAGTGTTTTAAGCAACAGCTTAAAAAGAGAATCCTAATGTGATTTCTTTATAATGGGTGTGTTCCTTATCTTATCCTAGTGTCTAAATTCTTCTCCATGGCTGGAACCCCAAATAATATTCCTTTACGTGCTAAGGGGTATCTAGAGAGTGGGATAGGTTTACTAACTACCCTAACCCTAACGCGTACCCTAACCCTAACCCCTACCCTAAACCTAACACGTACCCTAATCCTAACCGTACCCTAAACCGAGCCCTAACCCTAACACTAACCCTAACCCTAACCCTAACCCATACCCTACGCCGTACCCGAAACCCTCCCCGAACCCGTACCCTAAGCCGTACCCTAAGCCTAACCCTAAGCCTAACCCTAACCCTAGGCTACCCTTGACTGCTTCTGCCTCCAATAGATTTCCTAAGCACTAGTGTTTTAAGGAACAGCTTAAAAAGAGAATCCTAATGTGATTTCTTTATAATGGGTGTGTTCCTTATCTTATCCTAGTGTCTAAACTCTTCTCCATGGCTGGACCCCCAAATAATATTCCTTTACGTGCTAAGGGGTATCTAGAGAGTGGGATAGGTTTAATAACTACCCTAACCCTAACGCGTACCCTAACCCTAACCCCTACCCTAACCCTAACACGTACCCTAATCCTAACCCGTACCCTAAACCGAGGCCTAACCCTAACACTAACCCTAACCCTAACCCTAACCCATACCCTACGCCGTACCCGAAACCCTCCCCGAACCCGTACCCTAAGCCGTACCCTAAGCCTAACCCTAAGCCTAACCCTAACCCTAGGCTACCCTTGACTGCTTCTGCCTCCAATAGATTTCCTAAGCACTAGTGTTTTAAGGAACAGCTTAAAAAGAGAATCCTAATGTGATTTCTTTATAATGGGTGTGTTCCTTATCTTATCCTAGTGTCTAAACTCTTCTCCATGGCTGGACCCTCAAATAATATTCCTTTACGTGCTAAGGGGTATCTAGAGAGTGGGATAGGTTTAATAACTACCCTAACCCTAATGCGTACCCTAACCCTAACCCCTACCCTAACCCTAACACGTACCCTAATAATAACCTGTACCCTAAACCGAGCCCTAACCCTAACACTAACCCTAACCCTAACCCTAACCCATACCGTACGCCGTACCCGCACCCCTCCCCGAACCCGTACCCTAAGCCGTACCCTAAGCCTAACCCTAAGCCTAACCCTAACCCTAGGCTACCCTTGACTGCTTCTGCCTCCAATAGATTTCCTAAGCACTAGTGTTTTAAGGAACAGCTTAAAAAGAGAATCCTAATGTGATTTCTTTATAATGGGTGTGTTCCTTATCTTATCCTAGTGTCTAAACTCTTCTCCATGGCTGGACCCCCAAATAATATTCCTTTACGTGCTAAGGGGTATCTAGAGAGTGGGATAGGTTTAATAACTACCCTAACCCTAACGCATACACTAACCCTAACCCCTACCCTAACCCTAACACGTACCCTAATCCTAACCCGTACCCTAAACCGAGCCCTAACCCTAACACTAACCCTAAACCTAACCCTAACCCATACCCTATGCCGTACCCGAACCCCTCCCCGAACCCATTCCCCAAGCCGTACCCTAAACCTAACCCTAAGCCTAACCCTAACCCTAGGCTACCCTTGACTGCTTCTGCCTCCAATAGATTTCCTAAGCACTAGTGTTTTAAGGAACAGCTTAAAAAGAGAATCCTAATGTGATTTCTTTATAATGGGTGTGTTCCTTATCTTATCCTAGTGTCTAAATTCTTCTCCATGGCTGGAACCCCAAATAATATTCCTTTACGTGCTAAGGGGTATCTAGAGAGTGGGATAGGTTTACTAACTACCCTAACCCTAACGCGTACCCTAACCCTAACCCCTACCCTAAACCTAACACGTACCCTAATCCTAACCCGTACCCTAAACCGAGCCCTAACCCTAACACTAACCCTAACACTAACCCTAACCCATACCCTACGCCGTACCCGAAACCCTCCCCGAACTCGTACCCTAAGCCGTACCCTAAGCCTAACCCTAAGCCTAACCCTAACCCTAGGCTACCCTTGACTGCTTCTGCCTCCAATAGATTTCCTAAGCACTAGTGTTTTAAGGAACAGCTTAAAAAGAGAATCCTAATGTGATTTCTTTATAATGGGTGTATTCCTTATCTTATCCTAGTGTCTAAACTTTTCTCCATGGCTGGACCCTCAAATAATATTCCTTTACGTGCTAAGGGGTATCTAGAGATTGGGATAGGTTTAATAACTACCCTAACCCTAACGCGTACCCTAACCCTAACCCTAACACGTACCCTAATCCTAACCCGTACCCTAAACCGAGCCCTAACCCTAACACTAACCCTAACCCTAACCCTAACCCATACCCTACGCCGTACCCGCACCCCTCCCTGAACCCGTACCCTAAGCCGTACCCTAAGCCTAACCCTAAGCCTAACCCTAACCCTAGGCTACCCTTGACTGCTTCTGCCTCCAATAGATTTCCTAAGCACTAGTGTTTTAACGAACAGCTTAAAAAGAGAATCCTAAAGTGATTTCTTTATAATGGGTGTGTTCCTTATCTTATCCTAGTGTCTAAACTCTTCTCCATGGCTGGACCCCCAAATAATATTCCTTTACGTGCTAAGGGGTATCTAGAGAGTGGGATAGGTTTAATAACTACCCTAACCCTAACGCGTACCCTAACCCTAACCCCTACCCTAACCCTAACACGTACCCTAATCCTAACCCGTACCCTAAACCGAGCCCTAACCCTAACACTAACCCTAACCCTAACCCATACCCTACGCCGTACCCGAAACCCTCCCCGAACCCGTACCCTAAGCCTTACCCTAAGCCTCACCCTAAGCCTAACCTTATCCTAGGCTACCCTTGACTGCTTCTGCCTCCAATAGATTTCCTAAGCACTAGTGTTTTAAGGAACAGCTTAAAAAGAGAATCCTAATGTGATTTCTTTATAATGGGTGTGTTCCTTATCTTATCCTAGTGTCTAAACTCTTCTCCATGGCTGCACCCCCAAATAATATTGCCTTACGTGCTAAGGGGTATCTAGAGAGTGGGATAGGTTTAATAACTACCCTAAACCTAATGCGTACTCTAACCCTAACCCCTACCCTAACACTAACACGTACCCTAATCCTAACCCGTACCCTAAACCGAGCCCTAACCCGAACACTAACACTAACCCTAACCCTAACCCATACCCTATGCCGTACCTGAACCCCTCCCCAAACCCGTACCCTAAGCCGTACCCTAAGCCTAACCCTAAGCCTAACACTAACCCTAGGCTACCCTTGACTGCTTCTGCCTCCAATAGATTTCCTAAGCACTAGTGTTTTAAGCAACAGCTTAAAAAGAGAATCCTAATGTGATTTCTTTATAATGGGTGTGTTCCTTATCTTATCCTAGTGTCTAAATTCTTCTCCATGGCTGGAACCCCAAATAATATTCCTTTACGTGCTAAGGGGTATCTAGAGAGTGGGATAGGTTTACTAACTACCCTAACCCTAACGCGTACCCTAACCCTAACCCCTACCCTAACCCTAACACGTACCCTAATCCTAACCCGTACCCTAAACCGAGCCCTAACCCTAACAATAACCCTAACCCTAACCCTAACCCATACCCTACGCCGTACCCGAAACCCTCCCCGATCCCGTACCCTAAGCCGTACCCTAAGCCTAACCCTAAGCCTAACCCTAACCCTAGGTTACCCTTGACTGCTTCTGCCTCCAATAGATTTCCTAAGCACTAGTGTTTTAAGGAACAGCTTAAAAAGAGAATCCTAATGTGATTTCTTTATAATGGGTGTGTTCCTTATCTTATCCTAGTGTCTAAACTCTTCTCCATGGCTGGACCCTCAAATAATATTCCTTTACGTGCTAAGGGGTATCTAGAGAGTGGGATAGGTTTAATAACTACCCTAACCCTAACGCGTACCCTAACCCTAACCCCTACCCTAACCCTAACACGTACCCTAATCCTAACCCGTACCCTAAACCGAGCCCTAACCCTAACACTAACCCTAACCCTAACCCTAACCCATACCCTACGCCGTACCCGCACCCCTCCCTGAACCCGTACCCTAAGCCGTACCCTAAGCCTAACCCTAAGCCTAACCCTAACCCTAGGCTACCCTTGACTGCTTCTGCCTCCAATAGATTTCCTAAGCACTAGTGTTTTAACGAACAGCTTAAAAAGAGAATCCTAAAGTGATTTCTTTATAATGGGTGTGTTCCTTATCTTATCCTAGTGTCTAAACTCTTCTCCATGGCTGGACCCCCAAATAATATTCCTTTACGTGCTAAGGGGTATCTAGAGAGTGGGATAGGTTTAATAACTACCCTAACCCTAACGCGTACCCTAACCCTAACCCCTACCCTAACCCTAACACGTACCCTAATCCTAACCCGTACCCTAAACCGAGCCCTAACCCTAACACTAACCCTAACCCTAACCCATACCCTACGCCGTACCCGAAACCCTCCCCGAACCCGTACCCTAAGCCGTACCCTAAGCCTCACCCTAAGCCTAACCTTATCCTAGGCTACCCTTGACTGCTTCTGCCTCCAATAGATTTCCTAAGCACTAGTGTTTTAAGGAACAGCTTAAAAAGAGAATCCTAATGTGATTTCTTTATAATGGGTGTGTTCCTTATCTTATCCTAGTGTCTAAACTCTTCTCCATGGCTGGACCCCCAAATAATATTCCTTTACGTGCTAAGGGGTATCTAAAGAGTGGGATAGGTTTAATAACTACCCTAACCCTAACGCGTACCCTAACCCTAACCCCTACCCTAACCCTAACACGTACCCTAATCCTAACCCGTACCCTAAACCGAGCCCTAACCCTAACACTAACCCTAACCCTAACCCTAACCCATACCCTACGCCGTACTCGAAACCCTCCCCGAACCCGTACCCTAAGCCGTACCCTAAGCCTAACCCTAAGCCTAACCCTAAACCTAACCCTAAGCCTAACCCTAACCCTAGGCTACCCTTGACTGCTTCTGCCTCCAATAGATTTCCTAAGCACTAGTGTTTTAAGGAACAGCTTAAAAAGAGAATCCTAATGTGATTTCTTTATAATGGGTGTGTTCCTTATCTTATCCTAGTGTCTAAACTCTTCTCCATGGCTGGACCCCCAAATAATATTCCTTTACGTGCTAAGGGGTATCTAAAGAGTGGGATAGGTTTAATAACTACCCTAACCCTAACGCGTACCCTAACCCTAACCCCTACCCTAACCCTAACACGTACCCTAATCCTAACCCGTACCCTAAACCGAGCCCTAACCCTAACACTAACCCTAACCCTAACCCTAACCCATACCCTACGCCGTACCCGAAACCCTCCCCGAACCCGTACCCTAAGCCGTACCCTAAGCCTAACCCTAAGCCTAACCCTAACCCTAGGCTACCTTTGACTGCTTCTGCCTCCAATAGATTTCCTAAGCACTAGTGTTTTAAAGAACAGCTTAAAAAGAGAATCCTAATGTGATTTCTTTATAATGGGTGTGTTCCTTATCTTATCCTAGTGTCTAAACTCTTCTCCATGGCTGGACCCCCAAATAATATTCCTTTACGTGCTAAGGGGGAGCTAGAGAGTGGGATAGGTTTACTAACTACCCTAGCCCTAACGCGTAACCTAACCCTAACCCCTACCCTAAACCTAACACGTTCCCTAATCCTAACCCGTACCCTAAACCGAGCCCTAACCCTAACACTAACCCTAACCCAAACCCTACGCCGTACACGAACACCTCCCCGAACCCATACCCCAAGCCGTACCCTAACCCTAACCCTAAGCCTAACCCTAACCCTAGGCTACCCTTGACTGCTTCTGCCTCCAATAGATTTCCTAAGCACTACTGTTTTAAGGAACAGCTTAAAAAGAGAATCCTAAAGTGATTTCTTTATAATGGGTGTGTTCCTTATCTTATCCTAGTGTCTAAACTCTTCTCCATGGCTGGACCCTCAAATAATATTCCTTTACGTGCTAAGGGGTATCTAGAGAGTGGGATAGGTTTAATAACTACCCTAACCCTAACGCGTACCCTAACCCTAACCCCTACCCTAACCCTAACACGTACCCTAATACTAACCTGTACCCTAAACCGAGCCCTAACCCTAACACTAACCCTAACCCTAACCCATACCCTACGCCGTACCCGCACCCCTCCCCGAACCCGTACCCTAAGCCGTACCCTAAGCCTAACCCTAAGCCTAACCCTAACCCTAGGCTACCCTTGACTGCTTCTGCCTCCAATAGATTTCCTAAGCACTAGTGTTTTAAGGAACAGCTTAAAAAGAGAATCCTAATGTGATTTCTTTATAATGGGTGTGTTCCTTATCTTATCCTAGTGTCTAAACTCTTCTCCATGGCTGGACCCCCAAATAATATTCCTTTACGTGCTAAGGGGTATCTAGAGAGTGGGATAGGTTTAATAACTACCCTAACCCTAACGCATACCCTAACCCTAAACCCTACCCTAACCCTAACACGTACCCTAATCCTAACCCGTACCCTAAACCGAGCCCTAACCCTAACACTAACCCTAACCCTAACCCTAACCCATACCCTACGCCGTACCCGAACCCCTCCCCGAACCCATTCCCCAAGCCGTACCCTAAACCTAACCCTAAGCCTAACCCTAACCCTAGGCTACCCTTGACTGCTTCTGCCTCCAATAGATTTCCTAAGCACTAGTGTTTTAAGGAACAGCTTAAAAAGAGAATCCTAATGTGATTTCTTTATAATGGGTGTGTTCCTTATCTTATCCTAGTGTCTAAACTCTTCTCCATGGCTGGACCCCCAAATAATATTCCTTTACGTGCTAAGGGGTATCTAAAGAGTGGGATAGGTTTAATAACTACCCTAACCCTAACGCGTACCCTAACCCTAACCCCTACCCTAACCCTAACACGTACCCTAATCCTAACCCGTACCCTAAACCGAGCCCTAACCCTAACACTAACCCTAACCCTAACCCTAACCCATACCCTACGCCGTACCCGAAACCCTCCCCGAACCCGTACCCTAAGCCGTACCCTAAGCCTAACCCTAAGCCTAACCCTAACCCTAGGCTACCTTTGACTGCTTCTGCCTCCAATAGATTTCCTAAGCACTAGTGTTTTAAGGAACAGCTTAAAAAGAGAATCCTAATGTGATTTCTTTATAATGGGTGTGTTCCTTATCTTATCCTAGTGTCTAAACTCTTCTCCATGGCTGGACCCCCAAATAATATTCCTTTACGTGCTAAGGGGGAGCTAGAGAGTGGGATAGGTTTACTAACTACCCTAGCCCTAACTCGTAACCTAACCCTAACCCCTACCCTAAACCTAACACGTTCCCTAATCCTAACCCGTACCCTAAACCGAGCCCTAACCCTAACACTAACCCTAACCCAAACCCTACGCCGTACACGAACACCTCCCCGAACCCATACCCCAAGCCGTACCCTAACCCTAACCCTAAGCCTAACCCTAACCCTAGGCTACCCTTGACTGCTTCTGCCTCCAATAGATTTCCTAAGCACTACTGTTTTAAGGAACAGCTTAAAAAGAGAATCCTAAAGTGATTTCTTTATAATGGGTGTGTTCCTTATCTTATCCTAGTGTCTAAACTCTTCTCCATGGCTGGACCCCCAAATAATATTCCTTTACGTGCTAAGGGGTATCTAGAGAGTGGGATAGGTTTAATAACTACCCTAACCCTAACGCGTACCCTAACCCTAACCCCTACCCTAACCCTAACACGTACCCTAATCCTAACCCGTACCCTAAACCGAGCCCTAACCCTAACACTAACCCTAACACTAACCCTAACCCATACCCTACGCCGTATCCGAAACCCTCCCCGAACTCGTACCCTAAGCCGTACCCTAAGCCTAACCCTAAGCCTAACCCTAACCCTAGGCTACCCTTGACTGCTTCTGCCTCCAATAGATTTCCTAAGCACTAGTGTTTTAAGGAACAGCTTAAAAAGAGAATCCTAATGTGATTTCTTTATAATGGGTGTATTCCTTATCTTATCCTAGTGTCTAAACTTTTCTCCATGGCTGGACCCTCAAATAATATTCCTTTACGTGCTAAGGGGTATCTAGAGATTGGGATAGGTTTAATAACTACCCTAACCCTAACGCGTACCCTAACCCTAACCCCTACCCTAACCCTAACACGTACCCTAATCCTAACCCGTACCCTAAACCGAGCCCTAACCCTAACACTAACCCTAACCCTAACCCTAACCCATACCCTACGCCGTACCCGCACCCCTCCCTGAACCCGTACCCTAAGCCGTACCCTAAGCCTAACCCTAAGCCTAACCCTAACCCTAGGCTACCCTTGACTGCTTCTGCCTCCAATAGATTTCCTAAGCACTAGTGTTTTAACGAACAGCTTAAAAAGAGAATCCTAAAGTGATTTCTTTATAATGGGTGTGTTCCTTATCTTATCCTAGTGTCTAAACTCTTCTCCATGGCTGGACCCCCAAATAATATTCCTTTACGTGCTAAGGGGTATCTAGAGAGTGGGATAGGTTTAATAACTACCCTAACCCTAACGCGTACCCTAACCCTAACCCCTACCCTAACCCTAACACGTACCCTAATCCTAACCCGTACCCTAAACCGAGCCCTAACCCTAACACTAACCCTAACCCTAACCCATACCCTACGCCGTACCCGAAACCCTCCCCGAACCCGTACCCTAAGCCTTACCCTAAGCCTCACCCTAAGCCTAACCTTATCCTAGGCTACCCTTGACTGCTTCTGCCTCCAATAGATTTCCTAAGCACTAGTGTTTTAAGGAACAGCTTAAAAAGAGAATCCTAATGTGATTTCTTTATAATGGGTGTGTTCCTTATCTTATCCTAGTGTCTAAACTCTTCTCCATGGCTGCACCCCCAAATAATATTGCCTTACGTGCTAAGGGGTATCTAGAGAGTGGGATAGGTTTAATAACTACCCTAAACCTAATGCGTACTCTAACCCTAACCCCTACCCTAACACTAACACGTACCCTAATCCTAACCCGTACCCTAAACCGAGCCCTAACCCTAACACTAACACTAACCCTAACCCTAACCCATACCCTATGCCGTACCTGAACCCCTCCCCAAACCCGTACCCTAAGCCGTACCCTAAGCCTAACCCTAAGCCTAACACTAACCCTAGGCTACCCTTGACTGCTTCTGCCTCCAATAGATTTCCTAAGCACTAGTGTTTTAAGCAACAGCTTAAAAAGAGAATCCTAATGTGATTTCTTTATAATGGGTGTGTTCCTTATCTTATCCTAGTGTCTAAATTCTTCTCCATGGCTGGAACCCCAAATAATATTCCTTTACGTGCTAAGGGGTATCTAGAGAGTGGGATAGGTTTACTAACTACCCTAACCCTAACGCGTACCCTAACCCTAACCCCTACCCTAACCCTAACACGTACCCTAATCCTAACCCGTACCCTAAACCGAGCCCTAACCCTAACAATAACCCTAACCCTAACCCTAACCCATACCCTACGCCGTACCCGAAACCCTCCCCGATCCCGTACCCTAAGCCGTACCCTAAGCCTAACCCTAAGCCTAACCCTAACCCTAGGTTACCCTTGACTGCTTCTGCCTCCAATAGATTTCCTAAGCACTAGTGTTTTAAGGAACAGCTTAAAAAGAGAATCCTAATGTGATTTCTTTATAATGGGTGTGTTCCTTATCTTATCCTAGTGTCTAAACTCTTCTCCATGGCTGGACCCTCAAATAATAATCCTTTACGTGCTAAGGGGTATCTAGAGAGTGGGATAGGTTTAATAACTACCCTAACCCTAACGCGTACCCTAACCCTAACCCCTACCCTAACCCTAACACGTACCCTAATCCTAACCCGTACCCTAAACCGAGCCCTAACCCTAACACTAACCCTAACCCTAACCCTAACCCATACCCTACGCCGTACCCGCACCCCTCCCTGAACCCGTACCCTAAGCCGTACCCTAAGCCTAACCCTAAGCCTAACCCTAACCCTAGGCTACCCTTGACTTCTTCTGCCTCCAATAGATTTCCTAAGCACTAGTGTTTTAACGAACAGCTTAAAAAGAGAATCCTAAAGTGATTTCTTTATAATGGGTGTGTTCCTTATCTTATCCTAGTGTCTAAACTCTTCTCCATGGCTGGACCCCCAAATAATATTCCTTTACGTGCTAAGGGGTATCTAGAGAGTGGGATAGGTTTAATAACTACCCTAACCCTAACGCGTACCCTAACCCTAACCCCTACCCTAACCCTAACACGTACCCTAATCCTAACCCGTACCCTAAACCGAGCCCTAACCCTAACACTAACCCTAACCCTAACCCATACCCTACGCCGTACCCGAAACCCTCCCCGAACCCGTACCCTAAGCCGTACCCTAAGCCTCACCCTAAGCCTAACCTTATCCTAGGCTACCCTTGACTGCTTCTGCCTCCAATAGATTTCCTAAGCACTAGTGTTTTAAGGAACAGCTTAAAAAGAGAATCCTAATGTGATTTCTTTATAATGGGTGTGTTCCTTATCTTATCCTAGTGTCTAAACTCTTCTCCATGGCTGGACCCTCAAATAATATTCCTTTACGTGCTAAGGGGTATCTAGAGAGTGGGATAGGTTTAATAACTACCCTAACCCTAACGCGTACCCTAACCCTAACCCCTACCCTAACCCTAACACGTACCCTAATACTAACCTGTACCCTAAACCGAGCCCTAACCCTAACACTAACCCTAACCCTAACCCATACCCTACGCCGTACCCGCACCCCTCCCCGAACCCGTACCCTAAGCCGTACCCTAAGCCTAACCCTAAGCCTAACCCTAACCCTAGGCTACCCTTGACTGCTTCTGCCTCCAATAGATTTCCTAAGCACTAGTGTTTTAAGGAACAGCTTAAAAAGAGAATCCTAATGTGATTTCTTTATAATGGGTGTGTTCCTTATCTTATCCTAGTGTCTAAACTCTTCTCCATGGCTGGACCCCCAAATAATATTCCTTTACGTGCTAAGGGGTATCTAGAGAGTGGGATAGGTTTAATAACTACCCTAACCCTAACGCATACCCTAACCCTAAACCCTACCCTAACCCTAACACGTACCCTAATCCTAACCCGTACCCTAAACCGAGCCCTAACCCTAACACTAACCCTAACCCTAACCCTAACCCATACCCTACGCCGTACCCGAACCCCTCCCCGAACCCATTCCCCAAGCCGTACCCTAAACCTAACCCTAAGCCTAACCCTAACCCTAGGCTACCCTTGACTGCTTCTGCCTCCAATAGATTTCCTAAGCACTAGTGTTTTAAGGAACAGCTTAAAAAGAGAATCCTAATGTGATTTCTTTATAATGGGTGTGTTCCTTATCTTATCCTAGTGTCTAAACTCTTCTCCATGGCTGGACCCCCAAATAATATTCCTTTACGTGCTAAGGGGTATCTAAAGAGTGGGATAGGTTTAATAACTACCCTAACCCTAACGCGTACCCTAACCCTAACCCCTACCCTAACCCTAACACGTACCCTAATCCTAACCCGTACCCTAAACCGAGCCCTAACCCTAACACTAACCCTAACCCTAACCCTAACCCATACCCTACGCCGTACCCGAAACCCTCCCCGAACCCGTACCCTAAGCCGTACCCTAAGCCTAACCCTAAGCCTAACCCTAACCCTAGGCTACCTTTGACTGCTTCTGCCTCCAATAGATTTCCTAAGCACTAGTGTTTTAAGGAACAGCTTAAAAAGAGAATCCTAATGTGATTTCTTTATAATGGGTGTGTTCCTTATCTTATCCTAGTGTCTAAACTCTTCTCCATGGCTGCACCCCCAAATAATATTGCCTTACGTGCTAAGGGGTATCTAGAGAGTGGGATAGGTTTAATAACTACCCTAAACCTAATGCGTACTCTAACCCTAACCCCTACCCTAACACTAACACGTACCCTAATCCTAACCCGTACCCTAAACCGAGCCCTAACCCTAACACTAACACTAACCCTAACCCTAACCCATACCCTATGCCGTACCTGAACCCCTCCCCAAACCCGTACCCTAAGCCGTACCCTAAGCCTAACCCTAAGCCTAACACTAACCCTAGGCTACCCTTGACTGCTTCTGCCTCCAATAGATTTCCTAAGCACTAGTGTTTTAAGCAACAGCTTAAAAAGAGAATCCTAATGTGATTTCTTTATAATGGGTGTGTTCCTTATCTTATCCTAGTGTCTAAATTCTTCTCCATGGCTGGAACCCCAAATAATATTCCTTTACGTGCTAAGGGGTATCTAGAGAGTGGGATAGGTTTACTAACTACCCTAACCCTAACGCGTACCCTAACCCTAACCCCTACCCTAACCCTAACACGTACCCTAATCCTAACCCGTACCCTAAACCGAGCCCTAACCCTAACAATAACCCTAACCCTAACCCTAACCCATACCCTACGCCGTACCCGAAACCCTCCCCGATCCCGTACCCTAAGCCGTACCCTAAGCCTAACCCTAAGCCTAACCCTAACCCTAGGTTACCCTTGACTGCTTCTGCCTCCAATAGATTTCCTAAGCACTAGTGTTTTAAGGAACAGCTTAAAAAGAGAATCCTAATGTGATTTCTTTATAATGGGTGTGTTCCTTATCTTATCCTAGTGTCTAAACTCTTCTCCATGGCTGGACCCTCAAATAATAATCCTTTACGTGCTAAGGGGTATCTAGAGAGTGGGATAGGTTTAATAACTACCCTAACCCTAACGCGTACCCTAACCCTAACCCCTACCCTAACCCTAACACGTACCCTAATCCTAACCCGTACCCTAAACCGAGCCCTAACCCTAACACTAACCCTAACCCTAACCCTAACCCATACCCTACGCCGTACCCGCACCCCTCCCTGAACCCGTACCCTAAGCCGTACCCTAAGCCTAACCCTAAGCCTAACCCTAACCCTAGGCTACCCTTGACTTCTTCTGCCTCCAATAGATTTCCTAAGCACTAGTGTTTTAACGAACAGCTTAAAAAGAGAATCCTAAAGTGATTTCTTTATAATGGGTGTGTTCCTTATCTTATCCTAGTGTCTAAACTCTTCTCCATGGCTGGACCCCCAAATAATATTCCTTTACGTGCTAAGGGGTATCTAGAGAGTGGGATAGGTTTAATAACTACCCTAACCCTAACGCGTACCCTAACCCTAACCCCTACCCTAACCCTAACACGTACCCTAATCCTAACCCGTACCCTAAACCGAGCCCTAACCCTAACACTAACCCTAACCCTAACCCATACCCTACGCCGTACCCGAAACCCTCCCCGAACCCGTACCCTAAGCCGTACCCTAAGCCTCACCCTAAGCCTAACCTTATCCTAGGCTACCCTTGACTGCTTCTGCCTCCAATAGATTTCCTAAGCACTAGTGTTTTAAGGAACAGCTTAAAAAGAGAATCCTAATGTGATTTCTTTATAATGGGTGTGTTCCTTATCTTATCCTAGTGTCTAAACTCTTCTCCATGGCTGGACCCTCAAATAATATTCCTTTACGTGCTAAGGGGTATCTAGAGAGTGGGATAGGTTTAATAACTACCCTAACCCTAACGCGTACCCTAACCCTAACCCCTACCCTAACCCTAACACGTACCCTAATACTAACCTGTACCCTAAACCGAGCCCTAACCCTAACACTAACCCTAACCCTAACCCATACCCTACGCCGTACCCGCACCCCTCCCCGAACCCGTACCCTAAGCCGTACCCTAAGCCTAACCCTAAGCCTAACCCTAACCCTAGGCTACCCTTGACTGCTTCTGCCTCCAATAGATTTCCTAAGCACTAGTGTTTTAAGGAACAGCTTAAAAAGAGAATCCTAATGTGATTTCTTTATAATGGGTGTGTTCCTTATCTTATCCTAGTGTCTAAACTCTTCTCCATGGCTGGACCCCCAAATAATATTCCTTTACGTGCTAAGGGGTATCTAGAGAGTGGGATAGGTTTAATAACTACCCTAACCCTAACGCATACCCTAACCCTAAACCCTACCCTAACCCTAACACGTACCCTAATCCTAACCCGTACCCTAAACCGAGCCCTAACCCTAACACTAACCCTAACCCTAACCCTAACCCATACCCTACGCCGTACCCGAACCCCTCCCCGAACCCATTCCCCAAGCCGTACCCTAAACCTAACCCTAAGCCTAACCCTAACCCTAGGCTACCCTTGACTGCTTCTGCCTCCAATAGATTTCCTAAGCACTAGTGTTTTAAGGAACAGCTTAAAAAGAGAATCCTAATGTGATTTCTTTATAATGGGTGTGTTCCTTATCTTATCCTAGTGTCTAAACTCTTCTCCATGGCTGGACCCCCAAATAATATTCCTTTACGTGCTAAGGGGTATCTAAAGAGTGGGATAGGTTTAATAACTACCCTAACCCTAACGCGTACCCTAACCCTAACCCCTACCCTAACCCTAACACGTACCCTAATCCTAACCCGTACCCTAAACCGAGCCCTAACCCTAACACTAACCCTAACCCTAACCCTAACCCATACCCTACGCCGTACCCGAAACCCTCCCCGAACCCGTACCCTAAGCCGTACCCTAAGCCTAACCCTAAGCCTAACCCTAACCCTAGGCTACCTTTGACTGCTTCTGCCTCCAATAGATTTCCTAAGCACTAGTGTTTTAAGGAACAGCTTAAAAAGAGAATCCTAATGTGATTTCTTTATAATGGGTGTGTTCCTTATCTTATCCTAGTGTCTAAACTCTTCTCCATGGCTGGACCCCCAAATAATATTCCTTTACGTGCTAAGGGGGAGCTAGAGAGTGGGATAGGTTTACTAACTACCCTAGCCCTAACGCGTAACCTAACCCTAACCCCTACCCTAAACCTAACACGTTCCCTAATCCTAACCCGTACCCTAAACCGAGCCCTAACCCTAACACTAACCCTAACCCAAACCCTACGCCGTACACGAACACCTCCCCGAACCCATACCCCAAGCCGTACCCTAACCCTAACCCTAAGCCTAACCCTAACCCTAGGCTACCCTTGACTGCTTCTGCCTCCAATAGATTTCCTAAGCACTACTGTTTTAAGGAACAGCTTAAAAAGAGAATCCTAAAGTGATTTCTTTATAATGGGTGTGTTCCTTATCTTATCCTAGTGTCTAAACTCTTCTCCATGGCTGGACCCCCAAATAATATTCCTTTACGTGCTAAGGGGTATCTAGAGAGTGGGATAGGTTTAATAACTACCCTAACCCTAACGCGTACCCTAACCCTAACCCCTACCCTAACCCTAACACGTACCCTAATCCTAACCCGTACCCTAAACCGAGCCCTAACCCTAACACTAACCCTAACACTAACCCTAACCCATACCCTACGCCGTACCCGAAACCCTCCCCGAACTCGTACCCTAAGCCGTACCCTAAGCCTAACCCTAAGCCTAACCCTAACCCTAGGCTACCCTTGACTGCTTCTGCCTCCAATAGATTTCCTAAGCACTAGTGTTTTAAGGAACAGCTTAAAAAGAGAATCCTAATGTGATTTCTTTATAATGGGTGTATTCCTTATCTTATCCTAGTGTCTAAACTTTTCTCCATGGCTGGACCCTCAAATAATATTCCTTTACGTGCTAAGGGGTATCTAGAGATTGGGATAGGTTTAATAACTACCCTAACCCTAACGCGTACCCTAACCCTAACCCCTACCCTAACCCTAACACGTACCCTAATCCTAACCCGTACCCTAAACCGAGCCCTAACCCTAACACTAACCCTAACCCTAACCCTAACCCTAACCCTAACCCTAACCCTAACCCTAACCCTACCCTAACACTAACACGTACCCTAATCCTAACCCGTACCCTAAACCGAGCCCTAACCCTAACACTAACACTAACCCTAACCCTAACCCATACCCTACGCCGTACCTGAACCCCTCCCCAAACCCGTACCCTAAGCCGTACCCTAAGCCTAACCCTAAGCCTAACACTTACCATAGGCAACCCTTGACTGCTTCTGCCTCCAATAGATTTCCTAAGCACTAGTGTTTTAAGCAACAGCTTAAAAAGAGAATCCTAATGTGATTTCTTTATAATGGGTGTGTTCCTTATCTTATCCTAGTGTCTAAATTCTTCTCCATGGCTGGAACCCCAAATAATATTCCTTTACGTGCTAAGGGGTATCTAGAGAGTGGGATAGGTTTACTAACTACCCTAACCCTAACGCGTACCCTAACCCTAACCCCTACCCTAAACCTAACACGTACCCTAATCCTAACCGTACCCTAAACCGAGCCCTAACCCTAACACTAACCCTAACCCTAACCCTAACCCATACCCTACGCCGTACCCGAAACCCTCCCCGAACCCGTACCCTAAGCCGTACCCTAAGCCTAACCCTAAGCCTAACCCTAACCCTAGGCTACCCTTGACTGCTTCTGCCTCCAATAGATTTCCTAAGCACTAGTGTTTTAAGGAACAGCTTAAAAAGAGAATCCTAATGTGATTTCTTTATAATGGGTGTGTTCCTTATCTTATCCTAGTGTCTAAACTCTTCTCCATGGCTGGACCCCCAAATAATATTCCTTTACGTGCTAAGGGGTATCTAGAGAGTGGGATAGGTTTAATAACTACCCTAACCCTAACGCGTACCCTAACCCTAACCCCTACCCTAACCCTAACACGTACCCTAATCCTAACCCGTACCCTAAACCGAGGCCTAACCCTAACACTAACCCTAACCCTAACCCTAACCCATACCCTACGCCGTACCCGAAACCCTCCCCGAACCCGTACCCTAAGCCGTACCCTAAGCCTAACCCTAAGCCTAACCCTAACCCTAGGCTACCCTTGACTGCTTCTGCCTCCAATAGATTTCCTAAGCACTAGTGTTTTAAGGAACAGCTTAAAAAGAGAATCCTAATGTGATTTCTTTATAATGGGTGTGTTCCTTATCTTATCCTAGTGTCTAAACTCTTCTCCATGGCTGGACCCTCAAATAATATTCCTTTACGTGCTAAGGGGTATCTAGAGAGTGGGATAGGTTTAATAACTACCCTAACCCTAATGCGTACCCTAACCCTAACCCCTACCCTAACCCTAACACGTACCCTAATAATAACCTGTACCCTAAACCGAGCCCTAACCCTAACACTAACCCTAACCCTAACCCTAACCCATACCGTACGCCGTACCCGCACCCCTCCCCGAACCCGTACCCTAAGCCGTACCCTAAGCCTAACCCTAAGCCTAACCCTAACCCTAGGCTACCCTTGACTGCTTCTGCCTCCAATAGATTTCCTAAGCACTAGTGTTTTAAGGAACAGCTTAAAAAGAGAATCCTAATGTGATTTCTTTATAATGGGTGTGTTCCTTATCTTATCCTAGTGTCTAAACTCTTCTCCATGGCTGGACCCCCAAATAATATTCCTTTACGTGCTAAGGGGTATCTAGAGAGTGGGATAGGTTTAATAACTACCCTAACCCTAACGCATACACTAACCCTAACCCCTACCCTAACCCTAACACGTACCCTAATCCTAACCCGTACCCTAAACCGAGCCCTAACCCTAACACTAACCCTAAACCTAACCCTAACCCATACCCTACGCCGTACCCGAACCCCTCCCCGAACCCATTCCCCAAGCCGTACCCTAAACCTAACCCTAAGCCTAACCCTAACCCTAGGCTACCCTTGACTGCTTCTGCCTCCAATAGATTTCCTAAGCACTAGTGTTTTAAGGAACAGCTTAAAAAGAGAATCCTAATGTGATTTCTTTATAATGGGTGTGTTCCTTATCTTATCCTAGTGTCTAAATTCTTCTCCATGGCTGGAACCCCAAATAATATTCCTTTACGTGCTAAGGGGTATCTAGAGAGTGGGATAGGTTTACTAACTACCCTAACCCTAACGCGTACCCTAACCCTAACCCCTACCCTAAACCTAACACGTACCCTAATCCTAACCCGTACCCTAAACCGAGCCCTAACCCTAACACTAACCCTAACACTAACCCTAACCCATACCCTACGCCGTACCCGAAACCCTCCCCGAACTCGTACCCTAAGCCGTACCCTAAGCCTAACCCTAAGCCTAACCCTAACCCTAGGCTACCCTTGACTGCTTCTGCCTCCAATAGATTTCCTAAGCACTAGTGTTTTAAGGAACAGCTTAAAAAGAGAATCCTAATGTGATTTCTTTATAATGGGTGTATTCCTTATCTTATCCTAGTGTCTAAACTTTTCTCCATGGCTGGACCCTCAAATAATATTCCTTTACGTGCTAAGGGGTATCTAGAGATTGGGATAGGTTTAATAACTACCCTAACCCTAACGCGTACCCTAACCCTAACCCCTACCCTAACCCTAACACGTACCCTAATCCTAACCCGTACCCTAAACCGAGCCCTAACCCTAACACTAACCCTAACCCTAACCCTAACCCATACCCTACGCCGTACCCGCACCCCTCCCTGAACCCGTACCCTAAGCCGTACCCTAAGCCTAACCCTAAGCCTAACCCTAACCCTAGGCTACCCTTGACTGCTTCTGCCTCCAATAGATTTCCTAAGCACTAGTGTTTTAAGGAACAGCTTAAAAAGAGAATCCTAATGTGATTTCTTTATAATGGGTGTGTTCCTTATCTTATCCTAGTGTCTAAACTCTTCTCCATGGCTGCACCCCCAAATAATATTGCCTTACGTGCTAAGGGGTATCTAGAGAGTGGGATAGGTTTAATAACTACCCTAAACCTAATGCGTACTCTAACCCTAACCCCTACCCTAACACTAACACGTACCCTAATCCTAACCCGTACCCTAAACCGAGCCCTAACCCTAACACTAACACTAACCCTAACCCTAACCCATACCCTACGCCGTACCTGAACCCCTCCCCAAACCCGTACCCTAAGCCGTACCCTAAGCCTAACCCTAAGCCTAACACTTACCATAGGCAACCCTTGACTGCTTCTGCCTCCAATAGATTTCCTAAGCACTAGTGTTTTAAGCAACAGCTTAAAAAGAGAATCCTAATGTGATTTCTTTATAATGGGTGTGTTCCTTATCTTATCCTAGTGTCTAAATTCTTCTCCATGGCTGGAACCCCAAATAATATTCCTTTACGTGCTAAGGGGTATCTAGAGAGTGGGATAGGTTTACTAACTACCCTAACCCTAACGCGTACCCTAACCCTAACCCCTACCCTAAACCTAACACGTACCCTAATCCTAACCGTACCCTAAACCGAGCCCTAACCCTAACACTAACCCTAACCCTAACCCTAACCCATACCCTACGCCGTACCCGAAACCCTCCCCGAACCCGTACCCTAAGCCGTACCCTAAGCCTAACCCTAAGCCTAACCCTAACCCTAGGCTACCCTTGACTGCTTCTGCCTCCAATAGATTTCCTAAGCACTAGTGTTTTAAGGAACAGCTTAAAAAGAGAATCCTAATGTGATTTCTTTATAATGGGTGTGTTCCTTATCTTATCCTAGTGTCTAAACTCTTCTCCATGGCTGGACCCCCAAATAATATTCCTTTACGTGCTAAGGGGTATCTAGAGAGTGGGATAGGTTTAATAACTACCCTAACCCTAACGCGTACCCTAACCCTAACCCCTACCCTAACCCTAACACGTACCCTAATCCTAACCCGTACCCTAAACCGAGGCCTAACCCTAACACTAACCCTAACCCTAACCCTAACCCATACCCTACGCCGTACCCGAAACCCTCCCCGAACCCGTACCCTAAGCCGTACCCTAAGCCTAACCCTAAGCCTAACCCTAACCCTAGGCTACCCTTGACTGCTTCTGCCTCCAATAGATTTCCTAAGCACTAGTGTTTTAAGGAACAGCTTAAAAAGAGAATCCTAATGTGATTTCTTTATAATGGGTGTGTTCCTTATCTTATCCTAGTGTCTAAACTCTTCTCCATGGCTGGACCCTCAAATAATATTCCTTTACGTGCTAAGGGGTATCTAGAGAGTGGGATAGGTTTAATAACTACCCTAACCCTAATGCGTACCCTAACCCTAACCCCTACCCTAACCCTAACACGTACCCTAATAATAACCTGTACCCTAAACCGAGCCCTAACCCTAACACTAACCCTAACCCTAACCCTAACCCATACCGTACGCCGTACCCGCACCCCTCCCCGAACCCGTACCCTAAGCCGTACCCTAAGCCTAACCCTAAGCCTAACCCTAACCCTAGGCTACCCTTGACTGCTTCTGCCTCCAATAGATTTCCTAAGCACTAGTGTTTTAAGGAACAGCTTAAAAAGAGAATCCTAATGTGATTTCTTTATAATGGGTGTGTTCCTTATCTTATCCTAGTGTCTAAACTCTTCTCCATGGCTGGACCCCCAAATAATATTCCTTTACGTGCTAAGGGGTATCTAGAGAGTGGGATAGGTTTAATAACTACCCTAACCCTAACGCATACACTAACCCTAACCCCTACCCTAACCCTAACACGTACCCTAATCCTAACCCGTACCCTAAACCGAGCCCTAACCCTAACACTAACCCTAAACCTAACCCTAACCCATACCCTACGCCGTACCCGAACCCCTCCCCGAACCCATTCCCCAAGCCGTACCCTAAACCTAACCCTAAGCCTAACCCTAACCCTAGGCTACCCTTGACTGCTTCTGCCTCCAATAGATTTCCTAAGCACTAGTGTTTTAAGGAACAGCTTAAAAAGAGAATCCTAATGTGATTTCTTTATAATGGGTGTGTTCCTTATCTTATCCTAGTGTCTAAATTCTTCTCCATGGCTGGAACCCCAAATAATATTCCTTTACGTGCTAAGGGGTATCTAGAGAGTGGGATAGGTTTACTAACTACCCTAACCCTAACGCGTACCCTAACCCTAACCCCTACCCTAAACCTAACACGTACCCTAATCCTAACCCGTACCCTAAACCGAGCCCTAACCCTAACACTAACCCTAACACTAACCCTAACCCATACCCTACGCCGTACCCGAAACCCTCCCCGAACTCGTACCCTAAGCCGTACCCTAAGCCTAACCCTAAGCCTAACCCTAACCCTAGGCTACCCTTGACTGCTTCTGCCTCCAATAGATTTCCTAAGCACTAGTGTTTTAAGGAACAGCTTAAAAAGAGAATCCTAATGTGATTTCTTTATAATGGGTGTATTCCTTATCTTATCCTAGTGTCTAAACTTTTCTCCATGGCTGGACCCTCAAATAATATTCCTTTACGTGCTAAGGGGTATCTAGAGATTGGGATAGGTTTAATAACTACCCTAACCCTAACGCGTACCCTAACCCTAACCCCTACCCTAACCCTAACACGTACCCTAATCCTAACCCGTACCCTAAACCGAGCCCTAACCCTAACACTAACCCTAACCCTAACCCTAACCCATACCCTACGCCGTACCCGCACCCCTCCCTGAACCCGTACCCTAAGCCGTACCCTAAGCCTAACCCTAAGCCTAACCCTAACCCTAGGCTACCCTTGACTGCTTCTGCCTCCAATAGATTTCCTAAGCACTAGTGTTTTAACGAACAGCTTAAAAAGAGAATCCTAAAGTGATTTCTTTATAATGGGTGTGTTCCTTATCTTATCCTAGTGTCTAAACTCTTCTCCATGGCTGGACCCCCAAATAATATTCCTTTACGTGCTAAGGGGTATCTAGAGAGTGGGATAGGTTTAATAACTACCCTAACCCTAACGCGTACCCTAACCCTAACCCCTACCCTAACCCTAACACGTACCCTAATCCTAACCCGTACCCTAAACCGAGCCCTAACCCTAACACTAACCCTAACCCTAACCCATACCCTACGCCGTACCCGAAACCCTCCCCGAACCCGTACCCTAAGCCTTACCCTAAGCCTCACCCTAAGCCTAACCTTATCCTAGGCTACCCTTGACTGCTTCTGCCTCCAATAGATTTCCTAAGCACTAGTGTTTTAAGGAACAGCTTAAAAAGAGAATCCTAATGTGATTTCTTTATAATGGGTGTGTTCCTTATCTTATCCTAGTGTCTAAACTCTTCTCCATGGCTGCACCCCCAAATAATATTGCCTTACGTGCTAAGGGGTATCTAGAGAGTGGGATAGGTTTAATAACTACCCTAAACCTAATGCGTACTCTAACCCTAACCCCTACCCTAACACTAACACGTACCCTAATCCTAACCCGTACCCTAAACCGAGCCCTAACCCGAACACTAACACTAACCCTAACCCTAACCCATACCCTATGCCGTACCTGAACCCCTCCCCAAACCCGTACCCTAAGCCGTACCCTAAGCCTAACCCTAAGCCTAACACTAACCCTAGGCTACCCTTGACTGCTTCTGCCTCCAATAGATTTCCTAAGCACTAGTGTTTTAAGCAACAGCTTAAAAAGAGAATCCTAATGTGATTTCTTTATAATGGGTGTGTTCCTTATCTTATCCTAGTGTCTAAATTCTTCTCCATGGCTGGAACCCCAAATAATATTCCTTTACGTGCTAAGGGGTATCTAGAGAGTGGGATAGGTTTACTAACTACCCTAACCCTAACGCGTACCCTAACCCTAACCCCTACCCTAACCCTAACACGTACCCTAATCCTAACCCGTACCCTAAACCGAGCCCTAACCCTAACAATAACCCTAACCCTAACCCTAACCCATACCCTACGCCGTACCCGAAACCCTCCCCGATCCCGTACCCTAAGCCGTACCCTAAGCCTAACCCTAAGCCTAACCCTAACCCTAGGTTACCCTTGACTGCTTCTGCCTCCAATAGATTTCCTAAGCACTAGTGTTTTAAGGAACAGCTTAAAAAGAGAATCCTAATGTGATTTCTTTATAATGGGTGTGTTCCTTATCTTATCCTAGTGTCTAAACTCTTCTCCATGGCTGGACCCTCAAATAATATTCCTTTACGTGCTAAGGGGTATCTAGAGAGTGGGATAGGTTTAATAACTACCCTAACCCTAACGCGTACCCTAACCCTAACCCCTACCCTAACCCTAACACGTACCCTAATCCTAACCCGTACCCTAAACCGAGCCCTAACCCTAACACTAACCCTAACCCTAACCCTAACCCATACCCTACGCCGTACCCGCACCCCTCCCTGAACCCGTACCCTAAGCCGTACCCTAAGCCTAACCCTAAGCCTAACCCTAACCCTAGGCTACCCTTGACTGCTTCTGCCTCCAATAGATTTCCTAAGCACTAGTGTTTTAACGAACAGCTTAAAAAGAGAATCCTAAAGTGATTTCTTTATAATGGGTGTGTTCCTTATCTTATCCTAGTGTCTAAACTCTTCTCCATGGCTGGACCCCCAAATAATATTCCTTTACGTGCTAAGGGGTATCTAGAGAGTGGGATAGGTTTAATAACTACCCTAACCCTAACGCGTACCCTAACCCTAACCCCTACCCTAACCCTAACACGTACCCTAATCCTAACCCGTACCCTAAACCGAGCCCTAACCCTAACACTAACCCTAACCCTAACCCATACCCTACGCCGTACCCGAAACCCTCCCCGAACCCGTACCCTAAGCCGTACCCTAAGCCTCACCCTAAGCCTAACCTTATCCTAGGCTACCCTTGACTGCTTCTGCCTCCAATAGATTTCCTAAGCACTAGTGTTTTAAGGAACAGCTTAAAAAGAGAATCCTAATGTGATTTCTTTATAATGGGTGTGTTCCTTATCTTATCCTAGTGTCTAAACTCTTCTCCATGGCTGGACCCCCAAATAATATTCCTTTACGTGCTAAGGGGTATCTAAAGAGTGGGATAGGTTTAATAACTACCCTAACCCTAACGCGTACCCTAACCCTAACCCCTACCCTAACCCTAACACGTACCCTAATCCTAACCCGTACCCTAAACCGAGCCCTAACCCTAACACTAACCCTAACCCTAACCCTAACCCATACCCTACGCCGTACCCGAAACCCTCCCCGAACCCGTACCCTAAGCCGTACCCTAAGCCTAACCCTAAGCCTAACCCTAAACCTAACCCTAAGCCTAACCCTAACCCTAGGCTACCCTTGACTGCTTCTGCCTCCAATAGATTTCCTAAGCACTAGTGTTTTAAGGAACAGCTTAAAAAGAGAATCCTAATGTGATTTCTTTATAATGGGTGTGTTCCTTATCTTATCCTAGTGTCTAAACTCTTCTCCATGGCTGGACCCCCAAATAATATTCCTTTACGTGCTAAGGGGTATCTAAAGAGTGGGATAGGTTTAATAACTACCCTAACCCTAACGCGTACCCTAACCCTAACCCCTACCCTAACCCTAACACGTACCCTAATCCTAACCCGTACCCTAAACCGAGCCCTAACCCTAACACTAACCCTAACCCTAACCCTAACCCATACCCTACGCCGTACCCGAAACCCTCCCCGAACCCGTACCCTAAGCCGTACCCTAAGCCTAACCCTAAGCCTAACCCTAACCCTAGGCTACCTTTGACTGCTTCTGCCTCCAATAGATTTCCTAAGCACTAGTGTTTTAAAGAACAGCTTAAAAAGAGAATCCTAATGTGATTTCTTTATAATGGGTGTGTTCCTTATCTTATCCTAGTGTCTAAACTCTTCTCCATGGCTGGACCCCCAAATAATATTCCTTTACGTGCTAAGGGGGAGCTAGAGAGTGGGATAGGTTTACTAACTACCCTAGCCCTAACGCGTAACCTAACCCTAACCCCTACCCTAAACCTAACACGTTCCCTAATCCTAACCCGTACCCTAAACCGAGCCCTAACCCTAACACTAACCCTAACCCAAACCCTACGCCGTACACGAACACCTCCCCGAACCCATACCCCAAGCCGTACCCTAACCCTAACCCTAAGCCTAACCCTAACCCTAGGCTACCCTTGACTGCTTCTGCCTCCAATAGATTTCCTAAGCACTACTGTTTTAAGGAACAGCTTAAAAAGAGAATCCTAAAGTGATTTCTTTATAATGGGTGTGTTCCTTATCTTATCCTAGTGTCTAAACTCTTCTCCATGGCTGGACCCTCAAATAATATTCCTTTACGTGCTAAGGGGTATCTAGAGAGTGGGATAGGTTTAATAACTACCCTAACCCTAACGCGTACCCTAACCCTAACCCCTACCCTAACCCTAACACGTACCCTAATACTAACCTGTACCCTAAACCGAGCCCTAACCCTAACACTAACCCTAACCCTAACCCATACCCTACGCCGTACCCGCACCCCTCCCCGAACCCGTACCCTAAGCCGTACCCTAAGCCTAACCCTAAGCCTAACCCTAACCCTAGGCTACCCTTGACTGCTTCTGCCTCCAATAGATTTCCTAAGCACTAGTGTTTTAAGGAACAGCTTAAAAAGAGAATCCTAATGTGATTTCTTTATAATGGGTGTGTTCCTTATCTTATCCTAGTGTCTAAACTCTTCTCCATGGCTGGACCCCCAAATAATATTCCTTTACGTGCTAAGGGGTATCTAGAGAGTGGGATAGGTTTAATAACTACCCTAACCCTAACGCATACCCTAACCCTAAACCCTACCCTAACCCTAACACGTACCCTAATCCTAACCCGTACCCTAAACCGAGCCCTAACCCTAACACTAACCCTAACCCTAACCCTAACCCATACCCTACGCCGTACCCGAACCCCTCCCCGAACCCATTCCCCAAGCCGTACCCTAAACCTAACCCTAAGCCTAACCCTAACCCTAGGCTACCCTTGACTGCTTCTGCCTCCAATAGATTTCCTAAGCACTAGTGTTTTAAGGAACAGCTTAAAAAGAGAATCCTAATGTGATTTCTTTATAATGGGTGTGTTCCTTATCTTATCCTAGTGTCTAAACTCTTCTCCATGGCTGGACCCCCAAATAATATTCCTTTACGTGCTAAGGGGTATCTAAAGAGTGGGATAGGTTTAATAACTACCCTAACCCTAACGCGTACCCTAACCCTAACCCCTACCCTAACCCTAACACGTACCCTAATCCTAACCCGTACCCTAAACCGAGCCCTAACCCTAACACTAACCCTAACCCTAACCCTAACCCATACCCTACGCCGTACCCGAAACCCTCCCCGAACCCGTACCCTAAGCCGTACCCTAAGCCTAACCCTAAGCCTAACCCTAACCCTAGGCTACCTTTGACTGCTTCTGCCTCCAATAGATTTCCTAAGCACTAGTGTTTTAAGGAACAGCTTAAAAAGAGAATCCTAATGTGATTTCTTTATAATGGGTGTGTTCCTTATCTTATCCTAGTGTCTAAACTCTTCTCCATGGCTGGACCCCCAAATAATATTCCTTTACGTGCTAAGGGGGAGCTAGAGAGTGGGATAGGTTTACTAACTACCCTAGCCCTAACTCGTAACCTAACCCTAACCCCTACCCTAAACCTAACACGTTCCCTAATCCTAACCCGTACCCTAAACCGAGCCCTAACCCTAACACTAACCCTAACCCAAACCCTACGCCGTACACGAACACCTCCCCGAACCCATACCCCAAGCCGTACCCTAACCCTAACCCTAAGCCTAACCCTAACCCTAGGCTACCCTTGACTGCTTCTGCCTCCAATAGATTTCCTAAGCACTACTGTTTTAAGGAACAGCTTAAAAAGAGAATCCTAAAGTGATTTCTTTATAATGGGTGTGTTCCTTATCTTATCCTAGTGTCTAAACTCTTCTCCATGGCTGGACCCCCAAATAATATTCCTTTACGTGCTAAGGGGTATCTAGAGAGTGGGATAGGTTTAATAACTACCCTAACCCTAACGCGTACCCTAACCCTAACCCCTACCCTAACCCTAACACGTACCCTAATCCTAACCCGTACCCTAAACCGAGCCCTAACCCTAACACTAACCCTAACACTAACCCTAACCCATACCCTACGCCGTACCCGAAACCCTCCCCGAACTCGTACCCTAAGCCGTACCCTAAGCCTAACCCTAAGCCTAACCCTAACCCTAGGCTACCCTTGACTGCTTCTGCCTCCAATAGATTTCCTAAGCACTAGTGTTTTAAGGAACAGCTTAAAAAGAGAATCCTAATGTGATTTCTTTATAATGGGTGTATTCCTTATCTTATCCTAGTGTCTAAACTTTTCTCCATGGCTGGACCCTCAAATAATATTCCTTTACGTGCTAAGGGGTATCTAGAGATTGGGATAGGTTTAATAACTACCCTAACCCTAACGCGTACCCTAACCCTAACCCCTACCCTAACCCTAACACGTACCCTAATCCTAACCCGTACCCTAAACCGAGCCCTAACCCTAACACTAACCCTAACCCTAACCCTAACCCATACCCTACGCCGTACCCGCACCCCTCCCTGAACCCGTACCCTAAGCCGTACCCTAAGCCTAACCCTAAGCCTAACCCTAACCCTAGGCTACCCTTGACTGCTTCTGCCTCCAATAGATTTCCTAAGCACTAGTGTTTTAACGAACAGCTTAAAAAGAGAATCCTAAAGTGATTTCTTTATAATGGGTGTGTTCCTTATCTTATCCTAGTGTCTAAACTCTTCTCCATGGCTGGACCCCCAAATAATATTCCTTTACGTGCTAAGGGGTATCTAGAGAGTGGGATAGGTTTAATAACTACCCTAACCCTAACGCGTACCCTAACCCTAACCCCTACCCTAACCCTAACACGTACCCTAATCCTAACCCGTACCCTAAACCGAGCCCTAACCCTAACACTAACCCTAACCCTAACCCATACCCTACGCCGTACCCGAAACCCTCCCCGAACCCGTACCCTAAGCCTTACCCTAAGCCTCACCCTAAGCCTAACCTTATCCTAGGCTACCCTTGACTGCTTCTGCCTCCAATAGATTTCCTAAGCACTAGTGTTTTAAGGAACAGCTTAAAAAGAGAATCCTAATGTGATTTCTTTATAATGGGTGTGTTCCTTATCTTATCCTAGTGTCTAAACTCTTCTCCATGGCTGCACCCCCAAATAATATTGCCTTACGTGCTAAGGGGTATCTAGAGAGTGGGATAGGTTTAATAACTACCCTAAACCTAATGCGTACTCTAACCCTAACCCCTACCCTAACACTAACACGTACCCTAATCCTAACCCGTACCCTAAACCGAGCCCTAACCCTAACACTAACACTAACCCTAACCCTAACCCATACCCTATGCCGTACCTGAACCCCTCCCCAAACCCGTACCCTAAGCCGTACCCTAAGCCTAACCCTAAGCCTAACACTAACCCTAGGCTACCCTTGACTGCTTCTGCCTCCAATAGATTTCCTAAGCACTAGTGTTTTAAGCAACAGCTTAAAAAGAGAATCCTAATGTGATTTCTTTATAATGGGTGTGTTCCTTATCTTATCCTAGTGTCTAAATTCTTCTCCATGGCTGGAACCCCAAATAATATTCCTTTACGTGCTAAGGGGTATCTAGAGAGTGGGATAGGTTTACTAACTACCCTAACCCTAACGCGTACCCTAACCCTAACCCCTACCCTAACCCTAACACGTACCCTAATCCTAACCCGTACCCTAAACCGAGCCCTAACCCTAACAATAACCCTAACCCTAACCCTAACCCATACCCTACGCCGTACCCGAAACCCTCCCCGATCCCGTACCCTAAGCCGTACCCTAAGCCTAACCCTAAGCCTAACCCTAACCCTAGGTTACCCTTGACTGCTTCTGCCTCCAATAGATTTCCTAAGCACTAGTGTTTTAAGGAACAGCTTAAAAAGAGAATCCTAATGTGATTTCTTTATAATGGGTGTGTTCCTTATCTTATCCTAGTGTCTAAACTCTTCTCCATGGCTGGACCCTCAAATAATAATCCTTTACGTGCTAAGGGGTATCTAGAGAGTGGGATAGGTTTAATAACTACCCTAACCCTAACGCGTACCCTAACCCTAACCCCTACCCTAACCCTAACACGTACCCTAATCCTAACCCGTACCCTAAACCGAGCCCTAACCCTAACACTAACCCTAACCCTAACCCTAACCCATACCCTACGCCGTACCCGCACCCCTCCCTGAACCCGTACCCTAAGCCGTACCCTAAGCCTAACCCTAAGCCTAACCCTAACCCTAGGCTACCCTTGACTTCTTCTGCCTCCAATAGATTTCCTAAGCACTAGTGTTTTAACGAACAGCTTAAAAAGAGAATCCTAAAGTGATTTCTTTATAATGGGTGTGTTCCTTATCTTATCCTAGTGTCTAAACTCTTCTCCATGGCTGGACCCCCAAATAATATTCCTTTACGTGCTAAGGGGTATCTAGAGAGTGGGATAGGTTTAATAACTACCCTAACCCTAACGCGTACCCTAACCCTAACCCCTACCCTAACCCTAACACGTACCCTAATCCTAACCCGTACCCTAAACCGAGCCCTAACCCTAACACTAACCCTAACCCTAACCCATACCCTACGCCGTACCCGAAACCCTCCCCAAACCCGTACCCTAAGCCGTACCCTAAGCCTCACCCTAAGCCTAACCTTATCCTAGGCTACCCTTGACTGCTTCTGCCTCCAATAGATTTCCTAAGCACTAGTGTTTTAAGGAACAGCTTAAAAAGAGAATCCTAATGTGATTTCTTTATAATGGGTGTGTTCCTTATCTTATCCTAGTGTCTAAACTCTTCTCCATGGCTGGACCCTCAAATAATATTCCTTTACGTGCTAAGGGGTATCTAGAGAGTGGGATAGGTTTAATAACTACCCTAACCCTAACGCGTACCCTAACCCTAACCCCTACCCTAACCCTAACACGTACCCTAATACTAACCTGTACCCTAAACCGAGCCCTAACCCTAACACTAACCCTAACCCTAACCCATACCCTACGCCGTACCCGCACCCCTCCCCGAACCCGTACCCTAAGCCGTACCCTAAGCCTAACCCTAAGCCTAACCCTAACCCTAGGCTACCCTTGACTGCTTCTGCCTCCACTAGATTTCCTAAGCACTAGTGTTTTAAGGAACAGCTTAAAAAGAGAATCCTAATGTGATTTCTTTATAATGGGTGTGTTCCTTATCTTATCCTAGTGTCTAAACTCTTCTCCATGGCTGGACCCCCAAATAATATTCCTTTACGTGCTAAGGGGTATCTAGAGAGTGGGATAGGTTTAATAACTACCCTAACCCTAACGCATACCCTAACCCTAAACCCTACCCTAACCCTAACACGTACCCTAATCCTAACCCGTACCCTAAACCGAGCCCTAACCCTAACACTAACCCTAACCCTAACCCTAACCCATACCCTACGCCGTACCCGAACCCCTCCCCGAACCCATTCCCCAAGCCGTACCCTAAACCTAACCCTAAGCCTAACCCTAACCCTAGGCTACCCTTGACTGCTTCTGCCTCCAATAGATTTCCTAAGCACTAGTGTTTTAAGGAACAGCTTAAAAAGAGAATCCTAATGTGATTTCTTTATAATGGGTGTGTTCCTTATCTTATCCTAGTGTCTAAACTCTTCTCCATGGCTGGACCCCCAAATAATATTCCTTTACGTGCTAAGGGGTATCTAAAGAGTGGGATAGGTTTAATAACTACCCTAACCCTAACGCGTACCCTAACCCTAACCCCTACCCTAACCCTAACACGTACCCTAATCCTAACCCGTACCCTAAACCGAGCCCTAACCCTAACACTAACCCTAACCCTAACCCTAACCCATACCCTACGCCGTACCCGAAACCCTCCCCGAACCCGTACCCTAAGCCGTACCCTAAGCCTAACCCTAAGCCTAACCCTAACCCTAGGCTACCTTTGACTGCTTCTGCCTCCAATAGATTTCCTAAGCACTAGTGTTTTAAGGAACAGCTTAAAAAGAGAATCCTAATGTGATTTCTTTATAATGGGTGTGTTCCTTATCTTATCCTAGTGTCTAAACTCTTCTCCATGGCTGGACCCCCAAATAATATTCCTTTACGTGCTAAGGGGGAGCTAGAGAGTGGGATAGGTTTACTAACTACCCTAGCCCTAACGCGTAACCTAACCCTAACCCCTACCCTAAACCTAACACGTTCCCTAATCCTAACCCGTACCCTAAACCGAGCCCTAACCCTAACACTAACCCTAACCCAAACCCTACGCCGTACACGAACACCTCCCCGAACCCATACCCCAAGCCGTACCCTAACCCTAACCCTAAGCCTAACCCTAACCCTAGGCTACCCTTGACTGCTTCTGCCTCCAATAGATTTCCTAAGCACTACTGTTTTAAGGAACAGCTTAAAAAGAGAATCCTAAAGTGATTTCTTTATAATGGGTGTGTTCCTTATCTTATCCTAGTGTCTAAACTCTTCTCCATGGCTGGACCCCCAAATAATATTCCTTTACGTGCTAAGGGGTATCTAGAGAGTGGGATAGGTTTAATAACTACCCTAACCCTAACGCGTACCCTAACCCTAACCCCTACCCTAACCCTAACACGTACCCTAATCCTAACCCGTACCCTAAACCGAGCCCTAACCCTAACACTAACCCTAACACTAACCCTAACCCATACCCTACGCCGTACCCGAAACCCTCCCCGAACTCGTACCCTAAGCCGTACCCTAAGCCTAACCCTAAGCCTAACCCTAACCCTAGGCTACCCTTGACTGCTTCTGCCTCCAATAGATTTCCTAAGCACTAGTGTTTTAAGGAACAGCTTAAAAAGAGAATCCTAATGTGATTTCTTTATAATGGGTGTATTCCTTATCTTATCCTAGTGTCTAAACTTTTCTCCATGGCTGGACCCTCAAATAATATTCCTTTACGTGCTAAGGGGTATCTAGAGATTGGGATAGGTTTAATAACTACCCTAACCCTAACGCGTACCCTAACCCTAACCCCTACCCTAACCCTAACACGTACCCTAATCCTAACCCGTACCCTAAACCGAGCCCTAACCCTAACACTAACCCTAACCCTAACCCTAACCCATACCCTACGCCGTACCCGCACCCCTCCCTGAACCCGTACCCTAAGCCGTACCCTAAGCCTAACCCTAAGCCTAACCCTAACCCTAGGCTACCCTTGACTGCTTCTGCCTCCAATAGATTTCCTAAGCACTAGTGTTTTAACGAACAGCTTAAAAAGAGAATCCTAAAGTGATTTCTTTATAATGGGTGTGTTCCTTATCTTATCCTAGTGTCTAAACTCTTCTCCATGGCTGGACCCCCAAATAATATTCCTTTACGTGCTAAGGGGTATCTAGAGAGTGGGATAGGTTTAATAACTACCCTAACCCTAACGCGTACCCTAACCCTAACCCCTACCCTAACCCTAACACGTACCCTAATCCTAACCCGTACCCTAAACCGAGCCCTAACCCTAACACTAACCCTAACCCTAACCCATACCCTACGCCGTACCCGAAACCCTCCCCGAACCCGTACCCTAAGCCGTACCCTAAGCCTCACCCTAAGCCTAACCTTATCCTAGGCTACCCTTGACTGCTTCTGCCTCCAATAGATTTCCTAAGCACTAGTGTTTTAAGGAACAGCTTAAAAAGAGAATCCTAATGTGATTTCTTTATAATGGGTGTGTTCCTTATCTTATCCTAGTGTCTAAACTCTTCTCCATGGCTGCACCCCCAAATAATATTGCCTTACGTGCTAAGGGGTATCTAGAGAGTGGGATAGGTTTAATAACTACCCTAAACCTAATGCGTACTCTAACCCTAACCCCTACCCTAACACTAACACGTACCCTAATCCTAACCCGTACCCTAAACCGAGCCCTAACCCTAACACTAACACTAACCCTAACCCTAACCCATACCCTATGCCGTACCTGAACCCCTCCCCAAACCCGTACCCTAAGCCGTACCCTAAGCCTAACCCTAAGCCTAACACTAACCCTAGGCTACCCTTGACTGCTTCTGCCTCCAATAGATTTCCTAAGCACTAGTGTTTTAAGCAACAGCTTAAAAAGAGAATCCTAATGTGATTTCTTTATAATGGGTGTGTTCCTTATCTTATCCTAGTGTCTAAATTCTTCTCCATGGCTGGAACCCCAAATAATATTCCTTTACGTGCTAAGGGGTATCTAGAGAGTGGGATAGGTTTACTAACTACCCTAACCCTAACGCGTACCCTAACCCTAACCCCTACCCTAACCCTAACACGTACCCTAATCCTAACCCGTACCCTAAACCGAGCCCTAACCCTAACAATAACCCTAACCCTAACCCTAACCCATACCCTACGCCGTACCCGAAACCCTCCCCGATCCCGTACCCTAAGCCGTACCCTAAGCCTAACCCTAAGCCTAACCCTAACCCTAGGTTACCCTTGACTGCTTCTGCCTCCAATAGATTTCCTAAGCACTAGTGTTTTAAGGAACAGCTTAAAAAGAGAATCCTAATGTGATTTCTTTATAATGGGTGTGTTCCTTATCTTATCCTAGTGTCTAAACTCTTCTCCATGGCTGGACCCTCAAATAATATTCCTTTACGTGCTAAGGGGTATCTAGAGAGTGGGATAGGTTTAATAACTACCCTAACCCTAACGCGTACCCTAACCCTAACCCCTACCCTAACCCTAACACGTACCCTAATCCTAACCCGTACCCTAAACCGAGCCCTAACCCTAACACTAACCCTAACCCTAACCCTAACCCATACCCTACGCCGTACCCGCACCCCTCCCTGAACCCGTACCCTAAGCCGTACCCTAAGCCTAACCCTAAGCCTAACCCTAACCCTAGGCTACCCTTGACTTCTTCTGCCTCCAGTAGATTTCCTAAGCACTAGTGTTTTAACGAACAGCTTAAAAAGAGAATCCTAAAGTGATTTCTTTATAATGGGTGTGTTCCTTATCTTATCCTAGTGTCTAAACTCTTCTCCATGGCTGGACCCCCAAATAATATTCCTTTACGTGCTAAGGGGTATCTAGAGAGTGGGATAGGTTTAATAACTACCCTAACCCTAACGCGTACCCTAACCCTAACCCCTACCCTAACCCTAACACGTACCCTAATCCTAACCCGTACCCTAAACCGAGCCCTAACCCTAACACTAACCCTAACCCTAACCCATACCCTACGCCGTACCCGAAACCCTCCCCGAACCCGTACCCTAAGCCGTACCCTAAGCCTCACCCTAAGCCTAACCTTATCCTAGGCTACCCTTGACTGCTTCTGCCTCCAATAGATTTCCTAAGCACTAGTGTTTTAAGGAACAGCTTAAAAAGAGAATCCTAATGTGATTTCTTTATAATGGGTGTGTTCCTTATCTTATCCTAGTGTCTAAACTCTTCTCCATGGCTGGACCCCCAAATAATATTCCTTTACGTGCTAAGGGGTATCTAGAGAGTGGGATAGGTTTAATAACTACCCTAACCCTAACGCGTACCCTAACCCTAACCCCTACCCTAACCCTAACACGTACCCTAATCCTAACCCGTACCCTAAACCGAGCCCTAACCCTAACAATAACCCTAACCCTAACCCTAACCCATACCCTACGCCGTACCCGAAACCCTCCCCGAACCCGTACCCTAAGCCGTACCCTAAGCCTAACCCTAAGCCTAACCCTAACCCTAGGTTACCCTTGACTGCTTCTGCCTCCAATAGATTTCCTAAGCACTAGTGTTTTAAGGAACAGCTTAAAAAGAGAATCCTAATGTGATTTCTTTATAATGGGTGTGTTCCTTATCTTATCCTAGTGTCTAAACTCTTCTCCATGGCTGGACCCTCAAATAATATTCCTTTACGTGCTAAGGGGTATCTAGAGAGTGGGATAGGTTTAATAACTACCCTAACCCTAACGCGTACCCTAACCCTAACCCCTACCCTAACCCTAACACGTACCCTAATACTAACCTGTACCCTAAACCGAGCCCTAACCCTAACACTAACCCTAACCCTAACCCATACCCTACGCCGTACCCGCACCCCTCCCCGAACCCGTACCCTAAGCCGTACCCTAAGCCTAACCCTAAGCCTAACCCTAACCCTAGGCTACCCTTGACTGCTTCTGCCTCCAATAGATTTCCTAAGCACTAGTGTTTTAAGGAACAGCTTAAAAAGAGAATCCTAATGTGATTTCTTTATAATGGGTGTGTTCCTTATCTTATCCTAGTGTCTAAACTCTTCTCCATGGCTGGACCCCCAAATAATATTCCTTTACGTGCTAAGGGGTATCTAGAGAGTGGGATAGGTTTAATAACTACCCTAACCCTAACGCATACCCTAACCCTAAACCCTACCCTAACCCTAACACGTACCCTAATCCTAACCCGTACCCTAAACCGAGCCCTAACCCTAACACTAACCCTAACCCTAACCCTAACCCATACCCTACGCCGTACCCGAACCCCTCCCCGAACCCATTCCCCAAGCCGTACCCTAAACCTAACCCTAAGCCTAACCCTAACCCTAGGCTACCCTTGACTGCTTCTGCCTCCAATAGATTTCCTAAGCACTAGTGTTTTAAGGAACAGCTTAAAAAGAGAATCCTAATGTGATTTCTTTATAATGGGTGTGTTCCTTATCTTATCCTAGTGTCTAAACTCTTCTCCATGGCTGGACCCCCAAATAATATTCCTTTACGTGCTAAGGGGTATCTAAAGAGTGGGATAGGTTTAATAACTACCCTAACCCTAACGCGTACCCTAACCCTAACCCCTACCCTAACCCTAACACGTACCCTAATCCTAACCCGTACCCTAAACCGAGCCCTAACCCTAACACTAACCCTAACCCTAACCCTAACCCATACCCTACGCCGTACCCGAAACCCTCCCCGAACCCGTACCCTAAGCCGTACCCTAAGCCTAACCCTAAGCCTAACCCTAACCCTAGGCTACCTTTGACTGCTTCTGCCTCCAATAGATTTCCTAAGCACTAGTGTTTTAAGGAACAGCTTAAAAAGAGAATCCTAATGTGATTTCTTTATAATGGGTGTGTTCCTTATCTTATCCTAGTGTCTAAACTCTTCTCCATGGCTGGACCCTCAAATAATATTCCTTTACGTGCTAAGGGGTATCTAGAGAGTGGGATAGGTTTAATAACTACCCTAACCCTAACGCGTACCCTAACCCTAACCCCTACCCTAACCCTAACACGTACCCTAATACTAACCTGTACCCTAAACCGAGCCCTAACCCTAACCCTAACCCTAACCCTAACCCATACCCTACGCCGTACCCGCACCCCTCCCCGAACCCGTACCCTAAGCCGTACCCTAAGCCTAACCCTAAGCCTAACCCTAACCCTAGGCTACCCTTGACTGCTTCTGCCTCCAATAGATTTCGTAAGCACTAGTGTTTTAAGGAACAGCTTAAAAAGAGAATCCTAATGTGATTTCTTTATAATGGGTGTGTTCCTTATCTTATCCTAGTGTCTAAACTCTTCTCCATGGCTGGACCCCCAAATAATATTCCTTTACGTGCTAAGGGGTATCTAGAGAGTGGGATAGGTTTAATAACTACCCTAACCCTAACGCATACCCTAACCCTAACCCCTACCCTAACCCTAACACGTACCCTAATCCTAACCCGTACCCTAAACCGAGCCCTAACCCTAACACTAACCCTAACCCTAACCCTAACCCATACCCTACGCCGTACCCGAACCCCTCCCCGAACCCATTCCCCAAGCCGTACCCTAAACCTAACCCTAAGCCTAACCCTAACCCTAGGCTACCCTTGACTGCTTCTGCCTCCAATAGATTTCCTAAGCACTAGTGTTTTAAGGAACAGCTTAAAAAGAGAATCCTAATGTGATTTCTTTATAATGGGTGTGTTCCTTATCTTATCCTAGTGTCTAAACTCTTCTCCATGGCTGCACCCCCAAATAATATTGCCTTACGTGCTAAGGGGTATCTAGAGAGTGGGATAGGTTTAATAACTACCCTAACCCTAATGCGTACTCTAACCCTAACCTCTACCCTAACACTAACACGTACCCTAATCCTAACCCGTACCCTAAACCGAGCCCTAACCCTAACACTAACACTAACCCTAACCCTAACCCATACCCTACGCCGTACCTGAACCCCTCCCCAAACCCGTACTCTAAGTGGTACCCTAAGCCTAACCCTAAGCCTAACACTAACCCTAGGCTACCCTTGACTGCTTCTGCCTCCAATAGATTTCCTAAGCACTAGTGTTTTAAGCAACAGCTTAAAAAGAGAATCCTAATGTGATTTCTTTATAATGGGTGTGTTCCTTATCTTATCCTAGTGTCTAAATTCTTCTCCATGGCTGGAACCCCAAATAATATTCCTTTACGTGCTAAGGGGTATCTAGAGAGTGGGATAGGTTTACTAACTACCCTAACCCTAACGCGTACCCTAACCCTAACCCCTACCCTAAACCTAACACGTACCCTAATCCTAACCGTACCCTAAACCGAGCCCTAACCCTAACACTAACCCTAACCCTAACCCTAACCCATACCCTACGCCGTACCCGCACCCCTCCCCGAACCCGTACCCTAAGCCGTACCCTAAGCCTAACCCTAAGCCTAACCCTAACCCTAGGCTACCCTTGACTGCTTCTGCCTCCAATAGATTTCCTAAGCACTAGTGTTTTAAGGAACAGCTTAAAAAGAGAATCCTAATGTGATTTCTTTATAATGGGTGTGTTCCTTATCTTATCCTAGTGTCTAAACTCTTCTCCATGGCTGGACCCCCAAATAATATTCCTTTACGTGCTAAGGGGTATCTAGAGAGTGGGATAGGTTTAATAACTACCCTAACCCTAACGCATACCCTAACCCTAACCCCTACCCTAAACCTAACACGTACCCTAATCCTAACCGTACCCTAAACCGAGCCCTAACCCTAACACTAACCCTAACCCTAACCCTAACCCATACCCTACGCCGTACCCGCACCCCTCCCCGAACCCGTAACCTAAGCCGTACCCTAAGCCTAACCCTAAGCCTAACCCTAACCCTAGGCTACCCTTGACTGCTTCTGCCTCCAATAGATTTCCTAAGCACTACTGTTTTAAGGAACAGCTTAAAAAGAGAATCCTAATGTGATTTCTTTATAATGGGTGTGTTCCTTATCTTATCCTAGTGTCTAAACTCTTCTCCATGGCTGCACCCCCAAATAATATTCCCTTACGTGCTAAGGGGTATCTAGAGAGTGGGATAGGTTTAATAACTACCCTAACCCTAACGCGTGCCCTAACCCTAACCCCTACCCTAACCCTAACACGTACCCTAATCCTAACCTGTACCCTAAACCGAGGCCTAACCCTAACACTAACCCTAACCCTAACCCTAACACATACCCTACGCCGTACCCGAAACCCTCCCCGAACCCGTACCCTAAGCCATACCCTAAACCTAACCCTAAGCCTAACCCTAACCCTAGGCTACCCTTGACTGCTTCTGCCTCCAATTGATTTCTTAAGCAGTAGTGTTTTAAGGAACAGCTTAAAAAGAGAATCCTAATGTGATTTCTTTATAATGGGTGTGTTCCTTATCTTATCCTAGTGTCTAAACTCTTCTCCATGGCTGGACCCCCAAATAATATTCCTTTACGTGCTAAGGGGGAGCTAGAGAGTGGGATAGGTTTACTAACTACCCTAGGCCTAACGCGTAACCTAACCCTAACCCCTACCCTAAACCTAACACGTTCCCTAATCCTAACCCGTACCCTAAACCGAGCCCTAACCCTAACACTAACCCTAACCCAAACCCTAACCCATACCCTACGCCGTACACGAACACCTCCCCGAACCCATACCCCAAGCCGTACCCTAACCCTAACCCTAAGCCTAACCCTAACCCTAGGCTACCCTTGACTGCTTCTGCCTCCAATAGATTTCCTAAGCACTACTGTTTTAAGGAACAGCTTAAAAAGAGAATCCTAAAGTGATTTCTTTATAATGGGTGTGTTCCTTATCTTATCCTAGTGTCTAAACTCTTCTCCATGGCTGGACCCCCAAATAATATTCCTTTACGTGCTAAGGGGTATCTAGAGAGTGGGATAGGTTTAATAACTACCCTAACCCTAACGCGTACCCTAACCCTAACCCCTACCCTAACCCTAACACGTACCCTAATCCTAACCCGTACCCTAAACCGAGCCCTAACCCTAACACTAACCCTAACCCTAACCCTAACCCATACCCTACGCCGTACCCGAAACCCTCCCCGAACTCGTACCCTAAGCCGTACCCTAAGCCTAACCCTAAGCCTAACCCTAACCCTAGGCTACCCTTGACTGCTTCTGCCTCCAATAGATTTCCTAAGCACTAGTGTTTTAAGGAACAGCTTAAAAAGAGAATCCTAATGTGATTTCTTTATAATGGGTGTATTCCTTATCTTATCCTAGTGTCTAAACTTTTCTCCATGGCTGGACCCTCAAATAATATTCCTTTACGTGCTAAGGGGTATCTAGAGATTGGGATAGGTTTAATAACTACCCTAACCCTAACGCGTACCCTAACCCTAACCCCTACCCTAACCCTAACACGTACCCTAATCCTAACCCGTACCCTAAACCGAGCCCTAACCCTAACACTAACCCTAACCCTAACCCTAACCCATACCCTACGCCGTACCTGCACCCCTCCCTGAACCCGTACCCTAAGCCTAACCCTAAGCCTAACCCTAACCCTAGGCTACCCTTGACTGCTTCTGCCTCCAATAGATTTCCTAAGCACTAGTGTTTTAACGAACAGCTTAAAAAGAGAATCCTAAAGTGATTTCTTTATAATGGGTGTGTTCCTTATCTTATCCTAGTGTCTAAACTCTTCTCCATGGCTGGACCCCCAAATAATATTCCTTTACGTGCTAAGGGGTATCTAGAGAGTGGGATAGGTTTAATAACTACCCTAACCCTAACGCGTACCCTAACCCTAACCCCTACCCTAACCCTAACACGTACCCTAATCCTAACCCGTACCCTAAACCGAGCCCTAACCCTAACACTAACCCTAACCCTAACCCATACCCTACGCCGTACCCGAAACCCTCCCCGAACCCGTACCCTAAGCCGTAACCTAAGCCTCACCCTAAGCCTAACCTTATCCTAGGCTACCCTTGACTGCTTCTGCCTCCAATAGATTTCCTAAGCACTAGTGTTTTAAGGAACAGCTTAAAAAGAGAATCCTAATGTGATTTCTTTATAATGGGTGTGTTCCTTATCTTATCCTAGTGTCTAAACTCTTCTCCATGGCTGCACCCCCAAATAATATTGCCTTACGTGCTAAGGGGTATCTAGAGAGTGGGAAAGGTTTAATAACTACCCTAAACCTAATGCGTACTCTAACCCTAACCCCTACCCTAACACTAACACGTACCCTAATCCTAACCCGTACCCTAAACCGAGCCCTAACCCTAACACTAACACTAACCCTAACCCTAACCCATACCCTATGCCGTACCTGAACCCCTCCCCAAACCCGTACCCTAAGCCGTACCCTAAGCCTAACCCTAAGCCTAACACTAACCCTAGGCTACCCTTGACTGCTTCTGCCTCCAATAGATTTCCTAAGCACTAGTGTTTTAAGCAACAGCTTAAAAAGAGAATCCTAATGTGATTTCTTTATAATGGGTGTGTTCCTTATCTTATCCTAGTGTCTAAATTCTTCTCCATGGCTGGAACCCCAAATAATATTCCTTTACGTGCTAAGGGGTATCTAGAGAGTGGGATAGGTTTACTAACTACCCTAACCCTAACGCGTACCCTAACCCTAACCCCTACCCTAACCCTAACACGTACCCTAATCCTAACCCGTACCCTAAACCGAGCCCTAACCCTAACAATAACCCTAACCCTAACCCTAACCCATACCCTACGCCGTACCCGAAACCCTCCCCGATCCCGTACCCTAAGCCGTACCCTAAGCCTAACCCTAAGCCTAACCCTAACCCTAGGTTACCCTTGACTGCTTCTGCCTCCAATAGATTTCCTAAGCACTAGTGTTTTAAGGAACAGCTTAAAAAGAGAATCCTAATGTGATTTCTTTATAATGGGTGTGTTCCTTATCTTATCCTAGTGTCTAAACTCTTCTCCATGGCTGGACCCTCAAATAATATTCCTTTACGTGCTAAGGGGTATCTAGAGAGTGGGATAGGTTTAATAACTACCCTAACCCTAACGCGTACCCTAACCCTAACCCCTACCCTAACCCTAACACGTACCCTAATACTAACCTGTACCCTAAACCGAGCCCTAACCCTAACACTAACCCTAACCCTAACCCTAACCCATACCCTACGCCGTACCCGCACCCCTCCCCGAACCCGTACCCTAAGCCGTACCCTAAGCCTAACCCTAAGCCTAACCCTAACCCTAGGCTACCCTTGACTGCTTCTGCCTCCAATAGATTTCCTAAGCACTAGTGTTTTAAGGAACAGCTTAAAAAGGGAATCCTAATGTGATTTCTTTATAATGGGTGTGTTCCTTATCTTATCCTAGTGTCTAAACTCTTCTCCATGGCTGGACCCCCAAATAATATTCCTTTACGTGCTAAGGGGTATCTAGAGAGTGGGATAGGTTTAATAACTACCCTAACCCTAACGCATACCCTAACCCTAACCCCTACCCTAACCCTAACACGTACCCTAATCCTAACCCGTACCCTAAACCGAGCCCTAACCCTAACACTAACCCTAACCCTAACCCTAACCCATACCCTACGCCGTACCCGAACCCCTCCCCGAACCCATTCCCCAAGCCGTACCCTAAACCTAACCCTAAGCCTAACCCTAACCCTAGGCTACCCTTGACTGCTTCTGCCTCCAATAGATTTCCTAAGCACTAGTGTTTTAAGGAACAGCTTAAAAAGAGAATCCTAATGTGATTTCTTTATAATGGGTGTGTTCCTTATCTTATCCTAGTGTCTAAACTCTTCTCCATGGCTGCACCCCCAAATAATATTGCCTTACGTGCTAAGGGGTATCTAGAGAGTGGGATAGGTTTAATAACTACCCTAAACCTAATGCGTACTCTAACCCTAACCCCTACCCTAACACTAACACGTACCCTAATCCTAACCCGTACCCTAAACCGAGCCCTAACCCTAACACTAACACTAACCCTAACCCTAACCCATACCCTACGCCGTACCTGAACCCCTCCCCAAACCCGTACCCTAAGCCGTACCCTAAGCCTAACCCTAAGCCTAACACTTACCATAGGCAACCCTTGACTGCTTCTGCCTCCAATAGATTTCCTAAGCACTAGTGTTTTAAGCAACAGCTTAAAAAGAGAATCCTAATGTGATTTCTTTATAATGGGTGTGTTCCTTATCTTATCCTAGTGTCTAAATTCTTCTCCATGGCTGGAACCCCAAATAATATTCCTTTACGTGCTAAGGGGTATCTAGAGAGTGGGATAGGTTTACTAACTACCCTAACCCTAACGCGTACCCTAACCCTAACCCCTACCCTAAACCTAACACGTACCCTAATCCTAACCGTACCCTAAACCGAGCCCTAACCCTAACACTAACCCTAACCCTAACCCTAACCCATACCCTACGCCGTACCCGAAACCCTCCCCGAACCCGTACCCTAAGCCGTACCCTAAGCCTAACCCTAAGCCTAACCCTAACCCTAGGCTACCCTTGACTGCTTCTGCCTCCAATAGATTTCCTAAGCACTAGTGTTTTAAGGAACAGCTTAAAAAGAGAATCCTAATGTGATTTCTTTATAATGGGTGTGTTCCTTATCTTATCCTAGTGTCTAAACTCTTCTCCATGGCTGGACCCCCAAATAATATTCCTTTACGTGCTAAGGGGTATCTAGAGAGTGGGATAGGTTTAATAACTACCCTAACCCTAATGCGTACCCTAACCCTAACCCCTACCCTAACCCTAACACGTACCCTAATCCTAACCCGTACCCTAAACCGAGGCCTAACCCTAACACTAACCCTAACCCTAACCCTAACCCATACCCTACGCCGTACCCGAAACCCTCCCCGAACCCGTACCCTAAGCCGTACCCTAAGCCTAACCCTAAGCCTAACCCTAACCCTAGGCTACCCTTGACTGCTTCTGCCTCCAATAGATTTCCTAAGCACTAGTGTTTTAAGGAACAGCTTAAAAAGAGAATCCTAATGTGATTTCTTTATAATGGGTGTGTTCCTTATCTTATCCTAGTGTCTAAACTCTTCTCCATGGCTGGACCCTCAAATAATATTCCTTTACGTGCTAAGGGGTATCTAGAGAGTGGGATAGGTTTAATAACTACCCTAACCCTAATGCGTACCCTAACCCTAACCCCTACCCTAACCCTAACACGTACCCTAATAATAACCTGTACCCTAAACCGAGCCCTAACCCTAACACTAACCCTAACCCTAACCCTAACCCATACCGTACGCCGTACCCGCACCCCTCCCCGAACCCGTACCCTAAGCCGTACCCTAAGCCTAACCCTAAGCCTAACCCTAACCCTAGGCTACCCTTGACTGCTTCTGCCTCCAATAGATTTCCTAAGCACTAGTGTTTTAAGGAACAGCTTAAAAAGAGAATCCTAATGTGATTTCTTTATAATGGGTGTGTTCCTTATCTTATCCTAGTGTCTAAACTCTTCTCCATGGCTGGACCCCCAAATAATATTCCTTTACGTGCTAAGGGGTATCTAGAGAGTGGGATAGGTTTAATAACTACCCTAACCCTAACGCATACACTAACCCTAACCCCTACCCTAACCCTAACACGTACCCTAATCCTAACCCGTACCCTAAACCGAGCCCTAACCCTAACACTAACCCTAAACCTAACCCTAACCCATACCCTACGCCGTACCCGAACCCCTCCCCGAACCCATTCCCCAAGCCGTACCCTAAACCTAACCCTAAGCCTAACCCTAACCCTAGGCTACCCTTGACTGCTTCTGCCTCCAATAGATTTCCTAAGCACTAGTGTTTTAAGGAACAGCTTAAAAAGAGAATCCTAATGTGATTTCTTTATAATGGGTGTGTTCCTTATCTTATCCTAGTGTCTAAATTCTTCTCCATGGCTGGAACCCCAAATAATATTCCTTTACGTGCTAAGGGGTATCTAGAGAGTGGGATAGGTTTACTAACTACCCTAACCCTAACGCGTACCCTAACCCTAACCCCTACCCTAAACCTAACACGTACCCTAATCCTAACCCGTACCCTAAACCGAGCCCTAACCCTAACACTAACCCTAACACTAACCCTAACCCATACCCTACGCCGTACCCGAAACCCTCCCCGAACTCGTACCCTAAGCCGTACCCTAAGCCTAACCCTAAGCCTAACCCTAACCCTAGGCTACCCTTGACTGCTTCTGCCTCCAATAGATTTCCTAAGCACTAGTGTTTTAAGGAACAGCTTAAAAAGAGAATCCTAATGTGATTTCTTTATAATGGGTGTATTCCTTATCTTATCCTAGTGTCTAAACTTTTCTCCATGGCTGGACCCTCAAATAATATTCCTTTACGTGCTAAGGGGTATCTAGAGATTGGGATAGGTTTAATAACTACCCTAACCCTAACGCGTACCCTAACCCTAACCCCTACCCTAACCCTAACACGTACCCTAATCCTAACCCGTACCCTAAACCGAGCCCTAACCCTAACACTAACCCTAACCCTAACCCTAACCCATACCCTACGCCGTACCCGCACCCCTCCCTGAACCCGTACCCTAAGCCGTACCCTAAGCCTAACCCTAAGCCTAACCCTAACCCTAGGCTACCCTTGACTGCTTCTGCCTCCAATAGATTTCCTAAGCACTAGTGTTTTAACGAACAGCTTAAAAAGAGAATCCTAAAGTGATTTCTTTATAATGGGTGTGTTCCTTATCTTATCCTAGTGTCTAAACTCTTCTCCATGGCTGGACCCCCAAATAATATTCCTTTACGTGCTAAGGGGTATCTAGAGAGTGGGATAGGTTTAATAACTACCCTAACCCTAACGCGTACCCTAACCCTAACCCCTACCCTAACCCTAACACGTACCCTAATCCTAACCCGTACCCTAAACCGAGCCCTAACCCTAACACTAACCCTAACCCTAACCCATACCCTACGCCGTACCCGAAACCCTCCCCGAACCCGTACCCTAAGCCTTACCCTAAGCCTCACCCTAAGCCTAACCTTATCCTAGGCTACCCTTGACTGCTTCTGCCTCCAATAGATTTCCTAAGCACTAGTGTTTTAAGGAACAGCTTAAAAAGAGAATCCTAATGTGATTTCTTTATAATGGGTGTGTTCCTTATCTTATCCTAGTGTCTAAACTCTTCTCCATGGCTGCACCCCCAAATAATATTGCCTTACGTGCTAAGGGGTATCTAGAGAGTGGGATAGGTTTAATAACTACCCTAAACCTAATGCGTACTCTAACCCTAACCCCTACCCTAACACTAACACGTACCCTAATCCTAACCCGTACCCTAAACCGAGCCCTAACCCGAACACTAACACTAACCCTAACCCTAACCCATACCCTATGCCGTACCTGAACCCCTCCCCAAACCCGTACCCTAAGCCGTACCCTAAGCCTAACCCTAAGCCTAACACTAACCCTAGGCTACCCTTGACTGCTTCTGCCTCCAATAGATTTCCTAAGCACTAGTGTTTTAAGCAACAGCTTAAAAAGAGAATCCTAATGTGATTTCTTTATAATGGGTGTGTTCCTTATCTTATCCTAGTGTCTAAATTCTTCTCCATGGCTGGAACCCCAAATAATATTCCTTTACGTGCTAAGGGGTATCTAGAGAGTGGGATAGGTTTACTAACTACCCTAACCCTAACGCGTACCCTAACCCTAACCCCTACCCTAACCCTAACACGTACCCTAATCCTAACCCGTACCCTAAACCGAGCCCTAACCCTAACAATAACCCTAACCCTAACCCTAACCCATACCCTACGCCGTACCCGAAACCCTCCCCGATCCCGTACCCTAAGCCGTACCCTAAGCCTAACCCTAAGCCTAACCCTAACCCTAGGTTACCCTTGACTGCTTCTGCCTCCAATAGATTTCCTAAGCACTAGTGTTTTAAGGAACAGCTTAAAAAGAGAATCCTAATGTGATTTCTTTATAATGGGTGTGTTCCTTATCTTATCCTAGTGTCTAAACTCTTCTCCATGGCTGGACCCTCAAATAATATTCCTTTACGTGCTAAGGGGTATCTAGAGAGTGGGATAGGTTTAATAACTACCCTAACCCTAACGCGTACCCTAACCCTAACCCCTACCCTAACCCTAACACGTACCCTAATCCTAACCCGTACCCTAAACCGAGCCCTAACCCTAACACTAACCCTAACCCTAACCCTAACCCATACCCTACGCCGTACCCGCACCCCTCCCTGAACCCGTACCCTAAGCCGTACCCTAAGCCTAACCCTAAGCCTAACCCTAACCCTAGGCTACCCTTGACTGCTTCTGCCTCCAATAGATTTCCTAAGCACTAGTGTTTTAACGAACAGCTTAAAAAGAGAATCCTAAAGTGATTTCTTTATAATGGGTGTGTTCCTTATCTTATCCTAGTGTCTAAACTCTTCTCCATGGCTGGACCCCCAAATAATATTCCTTTACGTGCTAAGGGGTATCTAGAGAGTGGGATAGGTTTAATAACTACCCTAACCCTAACGCGTACCCTAACCCTAACCCCTACCCTAACCCTAACACGTACCCTAATCCTAACCCGTACCCTAAACCGAGCCCTAACCCTAACACTAACCCTAACCCTAACCCATACCCTACGCCGTACCCGAAACCCTCCCCGAACCCGTACCCTAAGCCGTACCCTAAGCCTCACCCTAAGCCTAACCTTATCCTAGGCTACCCTTGACTGCTTCTGCCTCCAATAGATTTCCTAAGCACTAGTGTTTTAAGGAACAGCTTAAAAAGAGAATCCTAATGTGATTTCTTTATAATGGGTGTGTTCCTTATCTTATCCTAGTGTCTAAACTCTTCTCCATGGCTGGACCCCCAAATAATATTCCTTTACGTGCTAAGGGGTATCTAGAGAGTGGGATAGGTTTAATAACTACCCTAACCCTAACGCGTACCCTAACCCTAACCCCTACCCTAACCCTAACACGTACCCTAATCCTAACCCGTACCCTAAACCGAGCCCTAACCCTAACAATAACCCTAACCCTAACCCTAACCCATACCCTACGCCGTACCCGAAACCCTCCCCGAACCCGTACCCTAAGCCGTACCCTAAGCCTAACCCTAAGCCTAACCCTAACCCTAGGTTACCCTTGACTGCTTCTGCCTCCAATAGATTTCCTAAGCACTAGTGTTTTAAGGAACAGCTTAAAAAGAGAATCCTAATGTGATTTCTTTATAATGGGTGTGTTCCTTATCTTATCCTAGTGTCTAAACTCTTCTCCATGGCTGGACCCTCAAATAATATTCCTTTACGTGCTAAGGGGTATCTAGAGAGTGGGATAGGTTTAATAACTACCCTAACCCTAACGCGTACCCTAACCCTAACCCCTACCCTAACCCTAACACGTACCCTAATACTAACCTGTACCCTAAACCGAGCCCTAACCCTAACACTAACCCTAACCCTAACCCATACCCTACGCCGTACCCGCACCCCTCCCCGAACCCGTACCCTAAGCCGTACCCTAAGCCTAACCCTAAGCCTAACCCTAACCCTAGGCTACCCTTGACTGCTTCTGCCTCCAATAGATTTCCTAAGCACTAGTGTTTTAAGGAACAGCTTAAAAAGAGAATCCTAATGTGATTTCTTTATAATGGGTGTGTTCCTTATCTTATCCTAGTGTCTAAACTCTTCTCCATGGCTGGACCCCCAAATAATATTCCTTTACGTGCTAAGGGGTATCTAGAGAGTGGGATAGGTTTAATAACTACCCTAACCCTAACGCATACCCTAACCCTAAACCCTACCCTAACCCTAACACGTACCCTAATCCTAACCCGTACCCTAAACCGAGCCCTAACCCTAACACTAACCCTAACCCTAACCCTAACCCATACCCTACGCCGTACCCGAACCCCTCCCCGAACCCATTCCCCAAGCCGTACCCTAAACCTAACCCTAAGCCTAACCCTAACCCTAGGCTACCCTTGACTGCTTCTGCCTCCAATAGATTTCCTAAGCACTAGTGTTTTAAGGAACAGCTTAAAAAGAGAATCCTAATGTGATTTCTTTATAATGGGTGTGTTCCTTATCTTATCCTAGTGTCTAAACTCTTCTCCATGGCTGGACCCCCAAATAATATTCCTTTACGTGCTAAGGGGTATCTAAAGAGTGGGATAGGTTTAATAACTACCCTAACCCTAACGCGTACCCTAACCCTAACCCCTACCCTAACCCTAACACGTACCCTAATCCTAACCCGTACCCTAAACCGAGCCCTAACCCTAACACTAACCCTAACCCTAACCCTAACCCATACCCTACGCCGTACCCGAAACCCTCCCCGAACCCGTACCCTAAGCCGTACCCTAAGCCTAACCCTAAGCCTAACCCTAACCCTAGGCTACCTTTGACTGCTTCTGCCTCCAATAGATTTCCTAAGCACTAGTGTTTTAAGGAACAGCTTAAAAAGAGAATCCTAATGTGATTTCTTTATAATGGGTGTGTTCCTTATCTTATCCTAGTGTCTAAACTCTTCTCCATGGCTGGACCCCCAAATAATATTCCTTTACGTGCTAAGGGGGAGCTAGAGAGTGGGATAGGTTTACTAACTACCCTAGCCCTAACGCGTAACCTAACCCTAACCCCTACCCTAAACCTAACACGTTCCCTAATCCTAACCCGTACCCTAAACCGAGCCCTAACCCTAACACTAACCCTAACCCAAACCCTACGCCGTACACGAACACCTCCCCGAACCCATACCCCAAGCCGTACCCTAACCCTAACCCTAAGCCTAACCCTAACCCTAGGCTACCCTTGACTGCTTCTGCCTCCAATAGATTTCCTAAGCACTACTGTTTTAAGGAACAGCTTAAAAAGAGAATCCTAAAGTGATTTCTTTATAATGGGTGTGTTCCTTATCTTATCCTAGTGTCTAAACTCTTCTCCATGGCTGGACCCCCAAATAATATTCCTTTACGTGCTAAGGGGTATCTAGAGAGTGGGATAGGTTTAATAACTACCCTAACCCTAACGCGTACCCTAACCCTAACCCCTACCCTAACCCTAACACGTACCCTAATCCTAACCCGTACCCTAAACCGAGCCCTAACCCTAACACTAACCCTAACACTAACCCTAACCCATACCCTACGCCGTACCCGAAACCCTCCCCGAACTCGTACCCTAAGCCGTACCCTAAGCCTAACCCTAAGCCTAACCCTAACCCTAGGCTACCCTTGACTGCTTCTGCCTCCAATAGATTTCCTAAGCACTAGTGTTTTAAGGAACAGCTTAAAAAGAGAATCCTAATGTGATTTCTTTATAATGGGTGTATTCCTTATCTTATCCTAGTGTCTAAACTTTTCTCCATGGCTGGACCCTCAAATAATATTCCTTTACGTGCTAAGGGGTATCTAGAGATTGGGATAGGTTTAATAACTACCCTAACCCTAACGCGTACCCTAACCCTAACCCCTACCCTAACCCTAACACGTACCCTAATCCTAACCCGTACCCTAAACCGAGCCCTAACCCTAACACTAACCCTAACCCTAACCCTAACCCATACCCTACGCCGTACCCGCACCCCTCCCTGAACCCGTACCCTAAGCCGTACCCTAAGCCTAACCCTAAGCCTAACCCTAACCCTAGGCTACCCTTGACTGCTTCTGCCTCCAATAGATTTCCTAAGCACTAGTGTTTTAACGAACAGCTTAAAAAGAGAATCCTAAAGTGATTTCTTTATAATGGGTGTGTTCCTTATCTTATCCTAGTGTCTAAACTCTTCTCCATGGCTGGACCCCCAAATAATATTCCTTTACGTGCTAAGGGGTATCTAGAGAGTGGGATAGGTTTAATAACTACCCTAACCCTAACGCGTACCCTAACCCTAACCCCTACCCTAACCCTAACACGTACCCTAATCCTAACCCGTACCCTAAACCGAGCCCTAACCCTAACACTAACCCTAACCCTAACCCATACCCTACGCCGTACCCGAAACCCTCCCCGAACCCGTACCCTAAGCCGTACCCTAAGCCTCACCCTAAGCCTAACCTTATCCTAGGCTACCCTTGACTGCTTCTGCCTCCAATAGATTTCCTAAGCACTAGTGTTTTAAGGAACAGCTTAAAAAGAGAATCCTAATGTGATTTCTTTATAATGGGTGTGTTCCTTATCTTATCCTAGTGTCTAAACTCTTCTCCATGGCTGCACCCCCAAATAATATTGCCTTACGTGCTAAGGGGTATCTAGAGAGTGGGATAGGTTTAATAACTACCCTAAACCTAATGCGTACTCTAACCCTAACCCCTACCCTAACACTAACACGTACCCTAATCCTAACCCGTACCCTAAACCGAGCCCTAACCCTAACACTAACACTAACCCTAACCCTAACCCATACCCTATGCCGTACCTGAACCCCTCCCCAAACCCGTACCCTAAGCCGTACCCTAAGCCTAACCCTAAGCCTAACACTAACCCTAGGCTACCCTTGACTGCTTCTGCCTCCAATAGATTTCCTAAGCACTAGTGTTTTAAGCAACAGCTTAAAAAGAGAATCCTAATGTGATTTCTTTATAATGGGTGTGTTCCTTATCTTATCCTAGTGTCTAAATTCTTCTCCATGGCTGGAACACCAAATAATATTCCTTTACGTGCTAAGGGGTATCTAGAGAGTGGGATAGGTTTAATAACTACCCTAACCCTAACGCGTACCCTAACCCTAACCCCTACCCTAACCCTAACACGTACCCTAATCCTAACCCGTACCCTAAACCGAGCCCTAACCCTAACACTAACCCTAACCCTAACCCATACCCTACGCCGTACCCGAAACCCTCCCCGAACCCGTACCCTAAGCCGTACCCTAAGCCTCACCCTAAGCCTAACCTTATCCTAGGCTACCCTTGACTGCTTCTGCCTCCAATAGATTTCCTAAGCACTAGTGTTTTAAGGAACAGCTTAAAAAGAGAATCCTAATGTGATTTCTTTATAATGGGTGTGTTCCTTATCTTATCCTAGTGTCTAAACTCTTCTCCATGGCTGGACCCCCAAATAATATTCCTTTACGTGCTAAGGGGTATCTAGAGAGTGGGATAGGTTTAATAACTACCCTAACCCTAACGCGTACCCTAACCCTAACCCCTACCCTAACCCTAACACGTACCCTAATCCTAACCCGTACCCTAAACCGAGCCCTAACCCTAACAATAACCCTAACCCTAACCCTAACCCATACCCTACGCCGTACCCGAAACCCTCCCCGAACCCGTACCCTAAGCCGTACCCTAAGCCTAACCCTAAGCCTAACCCTAACCCTAGGTTACCCTTGACTGCTTCTGCCTCCAATAGATTTCCTAAGCACTAGTGTTTTAAGGAACAGCTTAAAAAGAGAATCCTAATGTGATTTCTTTATAATGGGTGTGTTCCTTATCTTATCCTAGTGTCTAAACTCTTCTCCATGGCTGGACCCTCAAATAATATTCCTTTACGTGCTAAGGGGTATCTAGAGAGTGGGATAGGTTTAATAACTACCCTAACCCTAACGCGTACCCTAACCCTAACCCCTACCCTAACCCTAACACGTACCCTAATACTAACCTGTACCCTAAACCGAGCCCTAACCCTAACACTAACCCTAACCCTAACCCATACCCTACGCCGTACCCGCACCCCTCCCCGAACCCGTACCCTAAGCCGTACCCTAAGCCTAACCCTAAGCCTAACCCTAACCCTAGGCTACCCTTGACTGCTTCTGCCTCCAATAGATTTCCTAAGCACTAGTGTTTTAAGGAACAGCTTAAAAAGAGAATCCTAATGTGATTTCTTTATAATGGGTGTGTTCCTTATCTTATCCTAGTGTCTAAACTCTTCTCCATGGCTGGACCCCCAAATAATATTCCTTTACGTGCTAAGGGGTATCTAGAGAGTGGGATAGGTTTAATAACTACCCTAACCCTAACGCATACCCTAACCCTAAACCCTACCCTAACCCTAACACGTACCCTAATCCTAACCCGTACCCTAAACCGAGCCCTAACCCTAACACTAACCCTAACCCTAACCCTAACCCATACCCTACGCCGTACCCGAACCCCTCCCCGAACCCATTCCCCAAGCCGTACCCTAAACCTAACCCTAAGCCTAACCCTAACCCTAGGCTACCCTTGACTGCTTCTGCCTCCAATAGATTTCCTAAGCACTAGTGTTTTAAGGAACAGCTTAAAAAGAGAATCCTAATGTGATTTCTTTATAATGGGTGTGTTCCTTATCTTATCCTAGTGTCTAAACTCTTCTCCATGGCTGGACCCCCAAATAATATTCCTTTACGTGCTAAGGGGTATCTAAAGAGTGGGATAGGTTTAATAACTACCCTAACCCTAACGCGTACCCTAACCCTAACCCCTACCCTAACCCTAACACGTACCCTAATCCTAACCCGTACCCTAAACCGAGCCCTAACCCTAACACTAACCCTAACCCTAACCCTAACCCATACCCTACGCCGTACCCGAAACCCTCCCCGAACCCGTACCCTAAGCCGTACCCTAAGCCTAACCCTAAGCCTAACCCTAACCCTAGGCTACCTTTGACTGCTTCTGCCTCCAATAGATTTCCTAAGCACTAGTGTTTTAAGGAACAGCTTAAAAAGAGAATCCTAATGTGATTTCTTTATAATGGGTGTGTTCCTTATCTTATCCTAGTGTCTAAACTCTTCTCCATGGCTGGACCCCCAAATAATATTCCTTTACGTGCTAAGGGGGAGCTAGAGAGTGGGATAGGTTTACTAACTACCCTAGCCCTAACGCGTAACCTAACCCTAACCCCTACCCTAAACCTAACACGTTCCCTAATCCTAACCCGTACCCTAAACCGAGCCCTAACCCTAACACTAACCCTAACCCAAACCCTACGCCGTACACGAACACCTCCCCGAACCCATACCCCAAGCCGTACCCTAACCCTAACCCTAAGCCTAACCCTAACCCTAGGCTACCCTTGACTGCTTCTGCCTCCAATAGATTTCCTAAGCACTACTGTTTTAAGGAACAGCTTAAAAAGAGAATCCTAAAGTGATTTCTTTATAATGGGTGTGTTCCTTATCTTATCCTAGTGTCTAAACTCTTCTCCATGGCTGGACCCCCAAATAATATTCCTTTACGTGCTAAGGGGTATCTAGAGAGTGGGATAGGTTTAATAACTACCCTAACCCTAACGCGTACCCTAACCCTAACCCCTACCCTAACCCTAACACGTACCCTAATCCTAACCCGTACCCTAAACCGAGCCCTAACCCTAACACTAACCCTAACACTAACCCTAACCCATACCCTACGCCGTACCCGAAACCCTCCCCGAACTCGTACCCTAAGCCGTACCCTAAGCCTAACCCTAAGCCTAACCCTAACCCTAGGCTACCCTTGACTGCTTCTGCCTCCAATAGATTTCCTAAGCACTAGTGTTTTAAGGAACAGCTTAAAAAGAGAATCCTAATGTGATTTCTTTATAATGGGTGTATTCCTTATCTTATCCTAGTGTCTAAACTTTTCTCCATGGCTGGACCCTCAAATAATATTCCTTTACGTGCTAAGGGGTATCTAGAGATTGGGATAGGTTTAATAACTACCCTAACCCTAACGCGTACCCTAACCCTAACCCCTACCCTAACCCTAACACGTACCCTAATCCTAACCCGTACCCTAAACCGAGCCCTAACCCTAACACTAACCCTAACCCTAACCCTAACCCATACCCTACGCCGTACCCGCACCCCTCCCTGAACCCGTACCCTAAGCCGTACCCTAAGCCTAACCCTAAGCCTAACCCTAACCCTAGGCTACCCTTGACTGCTTCTGCCTCCAATAGATTTCCTAAGCACTAGTGTTTTAACGAACAGCTTAAAAAGAGAATCCTAAAGTGATTTCTTTATAATGGGTGTGTTCCTTATCTTATCCTAGTGTCTAAACTCTTCTCCATGGCTGGACCCCCAAATAATATTCCTTTACGTGCTAAGGGGTATCTAGAGAGTGGGATAGGTTTAATAACTACCCTAACCCTAACGCGTACCCTAACCCTAACCCCTACCCTAACCCTAACACGTACCCTAATCCTAACCCGTACCCTAAACCGAGCCCTAACCCTAACACTAACCCTAACCCTAACCCATACCCTACGCCGTACCCGAAACCCTCCCCGAACCCGTACCCTAAGCCGTACCCTAAGCCTCACCCTAAGCCTAACCTTATCCTAGGCTACCCTTGACTGCTTCTGCCTCCAATAGATTTCCTAAGCACTAGTGTTTTAAGGAACAGCTTAAAAAGAGAATCCTAATGTGATTTCTTTATAATGGGTGTGTTCCTTATCTTATCCTAGTGTCTAAACTCTTCTCCATGGCTGCACCCCCAAATAATATTGCCTTACGTGCTAAGGGGTATCTAGAGAGTGGGATAGGTTTAATAACTACCCTAAACCTAATGCGTACTCTAACCCTAACCCCTACCCTAACACTAACACGTACCCTAATCCTAACCCGTACCCTAAACCGAGCCCTAACCCTAACACTAACACTAACCCTAACCCTAACCCATACCCTATGCCGTACCTGAACCCCTCCCCAAACCCGTACCCTAAGCCATACCCTAAGCCTAACCCTAAGCCTAACACTAACCCTAGGCTACCCTTGACTGCTTCTGCCTCCAATAGATTTCCTAAGCACTAGTGTTTTAAGCAACAGCTTAAAAAGAGAATCCTAATGTGATTTCTTTATAATGGGTGTGTTCCTTATCTTATCCTAGTGTCTAAATTCTTCTCCATGGCTGGAACACCAAATAATATTCCTTTACGTGCTAAGGGGTATCTAGAGAGTGGGATAGGTTTAATAACTACCCTAACCCTAACGCGTACCCTAACCCTAACCCCTACCCTAACCCTAACACGTACCCTAATCCTAACCCGTACCCTAAACCGAGCCCTAACCCTAACAATAACCCTAACCCTAACCCTAACCCATACCCTACGCCGTACCCGAAACCCTCCCCGATCCCGTACCCTAAGCCGTACCCTAAGCCTAACCCTAAGCCTAACCCTAACCCTAGGTTACCCTTGACTGCTTCTGCCTCCAATAGATTTCCTAAGCACTAGTGTTTTAAGGAACAGCTTAAAAAGAGAATCCTAATGTGATTTCTTTATAATGGGTGTGTTCCTTATCTTATCCTAGTGTCTAAACTCTTCTCCATGGCTGGACCCTCAAATAATATTCCTTTACGTGCTAAGGGGTATCTAGAGAGTGGGATAGGTTTAATAACTACCCTAACCCTAACGCGTACCCTAACCCTAACCCCTACCCTAACCCTAACACGTACCCTAATCCTAACCCGTACCCTAAACCGAGCCCTAACCCTAACACTAACCCTAACCCTAACCCTAACCCATACCCTACGCCGTACCCGCACCCCTCCCTGAACCCGTACCCTAAGCCGTACCCTAAGCCTAACCCTAAGCCTAACCCTAACCCTAGGCTACCCTTGACTTCTTCTGCCTCCAATAGATTTCCTAAGCACTAGTGTTTTAACGAACAGCTTAAAAAGAGAATCCTAAAGTGATTTCTTTATAATGGGTGTGTTCCTTATCTTATCCTAGTGTCTAAACTCTTCTCCATGGCTGGACCCCCAAATAATATTCCTTTACGTGTTAAGGGGTATCTAGAGAGTGGGATAGGTTTAATAACTACCCTAACCCTAACGCGTACCCTAACCCTAACCCCTACCCTAACCCTAACACGTACCCTAATCCTAACCCGTACCCTAAACCGAGCCCTAACCCTAACACTAACCCTAACCCTAACCCATACCCTACGCCGTACCCGAAACCCTCCCCGAACCCGTACCCTAAGCCGTACCCTAAGCCTCACCCTAAGCCTAACCTTATCCTAGGCTACCCTTGACTGCTTCTGCCTCCAATAGATTTCCTAAGCACTAGTGTTTTAAGGAACAGCTTAAAAAGAGAATCCTAATGTGATTTCTTTATAATGGGTGTGTTCCTTATCTTATCCTAGTGTCTAAACTCTTCTCCATGGCTGGACCCCCAAATAATATTCCTTTACGTGCTAAGGGGTATCTAGAGAGTGGGATAGGTTTAATAACTACCCTAACCCTAACGCGTACCCTAACCCTAACCCCTACCCTAACCCTAACACGTACCCTAATCCTAACCCGTACCCTAAACCGAGCCCTAACCCTAACAATAACCCTAACCCTAACCCTAACCCATACCCTACGCCGTACCCGAAACCCTCCCCGAACCCGTACCCTAAGCCGTACCCTAAGCCTAACCCTAAGCCTAACCCTAACCCTAGGTTACCCTTGACTGCTTCTGCCTCCAATAGATTTCCTAAGCACTAGTGTTTTAAGGAACAGCTTAAAAAGAGAATCCTAATGTGATTTCTTTATAATGGGTGTGTTCCTTATCTTATCCTAGTGTCTAAACTCTTCTCCATGGCTGGACCCTCAAATAATATTCCTTTACGTGCTAAGGGGTATCTAGAGAGTGGGATAGGTTTAATAACTACCCTAACCCTAACGCGTACCCTAACCCTAACCCCTACCCTAACCCTAACACGTACCCTAATACTAACCTGTACCCTAAACCGAGCCCTAACCCTAACACTAACCCTAACCCTAACCCATACCCTACGCCGTACCCGCACCCCTCCCCGAACCCGTACCCTAAGCCGTACCCTAAGCCTAACCCTAAGCCTAACCCTAACCCTAGGCTACCCTTGACTGCTTCTGCCTCCAATAGATTTCCTAAGCACTAGTGTTTTAAGGAACAGCTTAAAAAGAGAATCCTAATGTGATTTCTTTATAATGGGTGTGTTCCTTATCTTATCCTAGTGTCTAAACTCTTCTCCATGGCTGGACCCCCAAATAATATTCCTTTACGTGCTAAGGGGTATCTAGAGAGTGGGATAGGTTTAATAACTACCCTAACCCTAACGCATACCCTAACCCTAAACCCTACCCTAACCCTAACACGTACCCTAATCCTAACCCGTACCCTAAACCGAGCCCTAACCCTAACACTAACCCTAACCCTAACCCTAACCCATACCCTACGCCGTACCCGAACCCCTCCCCGAACCCATTCCCCAAGCCGTACCCTAAACCTAACCCTAAGCCTAACCCTAACCCTAGGCTACCCTTGACTGCTTCTGCCTCCAATAGATTTCCTAAGCACTAGTGTTTTAAGGAACAGCTTAAAAAGAGAATCCTAATGTGATTTCTTTATAATGGGTGTGTTCCTTATCTTATCCTAGTGTCTAAACTCTTCTCCATGGCTGGACCCCCAAATAATATTCCTTTACGTGCTAAGGGGTATCTAAAGAGTGGGATAGGTTTAATAACTACCCTAACCCTAACGCGTACCCTAACCCTAACCCCTACCCTAACCCTAACACGTACCCTAATCCTAACCCGTACCCTAAACCGAGCCCTAACCCTAACACTAACCCTAACCCTAACCCTAACCCATACCCTACGCCGTACCCGAAACCCTCCCCGAACCCGTACCCTAAGCCGTACCCTAAGCCTAACCCTAAGCCTAACCCTAACCCTAGGCTACCTTTGACTGCTTCTGCCTCCAATAGATTTCCTAAGCACTAGTGTTTTAAGGAACAGCTTAAAAAGAGAATCCTAATGTGATTTCTTTATAATGGGTGTGTTCCTTATCTTATCCTAGTGTCTAAACTCTTCTCCATGGCTGGACCCTCAAATAATATTCCTTTACGTGCTAAGGGGTATCTAGAGAGTGGGATAGGTTTAATAACTACCCTAACCCTAACGCGTACCCTAACCCTAACCCCTACCCTAACCCTAACACGTACCCTAATACTAACCTGTACCCTAAACCGAGCCCTAACCCTAACCCTAACCCTAACCCTAACCCATACCCTACGCCGTACCCGCACCCCTCCCCGAACCCGTACCCTAAGCCGTACCCTAAGCCTAACCCTAAGCCTAACCCTAACCCTAGGCTACCCTTGACTGCTTCTGCCTCCAATAGATTTCGTAAGCACTAGTGTTTTAAGGAACAGCTTAAAAAGAGAATCCTAATGTGATTTCTTTATAATGGGTGTGTTCCTTATCTTATCCTAGTGTCTAAACTCTTCTCCATGGCTGGACCCCCAAATAATATTCCTTTACGTGCTAAGGGGTATCTAGAGAGTGGGATAGGTTTAATAACTACCCTAACCCTAACGCATACCCTAACCCTAACCCCTACCCTAACCCTAACACGTACCCTAATCCTAACCCGTACCCTAAACCGAGCCCTAACCCTAACACTAACCCTAACCCTAACCCTAACCCATACCCTACGCCGTACCCGAACCCCTCCCCGAACCCATTCCCCAAGCCGTACCCTAAACCTAACCCTAAGCCTAACCCTAACCCTAGGCTACCCTTGACTGCTTCTGCCTCCAATAGATTTCCTAAGCACTAGTGTTTTAAGGAACAGCTTAAAAAGAGAATCCTAATGTGATTTCTTTATAATGGGTGTGTTCCTTATCTTATCCTAGTGTCTAAACTCTTCTCCATGGCTGCACCCCCAAATAATATTGCCTTACGTGCTAAGGGGTATCTAGAGAGTGGGATAGGTTTAATAACTACCCTAACCCTAATGCGTACTCTAACCCTAACCTCTACCCTAACACTAACACGTACCCTAATCCTAACCCGTACCCTAAACCGAGCCCTAACCCTAACACTAACACTAACCCTAACCCTAACCCATACCCTACGCCGTACCTGAACCCCTCCCCAAACCCGTACTCTAAGTGGTACCCTAAGCCTAACCCTAAGCCTAACACTAACCCTAGGCTACCCTTGACTGCTTCTGCCTCCAATAGATTTCCTAAGCACTAGTGTTTTAAGCAACAGCTTAAAAAGAGAATCCTAATGTGATTTCTTTATAATGGGTGTGTTCCTTATCTTATCCTAGTGTCTAAATTCTTCTCCATGGCTGGAACCCCAAATAATATTCCTTTACGTGCTAAGGGGTATCTAGAGAGTGGGATAGGTTTACTAACTACCCTAACCCTAACGCGTACCCTAACCCTAACCCCTACCCTAAACCTAACACGTACCCTAATCCTAACCGTACCCTAAACCGAGCCCTAACCCTAACACTAACCCTAACCCTAACCCTAACCCATACCCTACGCCGTACCCGCACCCCTCCCCGAACCCGTACCCTAAGCCGTACCCTAAGCCTAACCCTAAGCCTAACCCTAACCCTAGGCTACCCTTGACTGCTTCTGCCTCCAATAGATTTCCTAAGCACTAGTGTTTTAAGGAACAGCTTAAAAAGAGAATCCTAATGTGATTTCTTTATAATGGGTGTGTTCCTTATCTTATCCTAGTGTCTAAACTCTTCTCCATGGCTGGACCCCCAAATAATATTCCTTTACGTGCTAAGGGGTATCTAGAGAGTGGGATAGGTTTAATAACTACCCTAACCCTAACGCATACCCTAACCCTAACCCCTACCCTAAACCTAACACGTACCCTAATCCTAACCGTACCCTAAACCGAGCCCTAACCCTAACACTAACCCTAACCCTAACCCTAACCCATACCCTACGCCGTACCCGCACCCCTCCCCGAACCCGTAACCTAAGCCGTACCCTAAGCCTAACCCTAAGCCTAACCCTAACCCTAGGCTACCCTTGACTGCTTCTGCCTCCAATAGATTTCCTAAGCACTACTGTTTTAAGGAACAGCTTAAAAAGAGAATCCTAATGTGATTTCTTTATAATGGGTGTGTTCCTTATCTTATCCTAGTGTCTAAACTCTTCTCCATGGCTGCACCCCCAAATAATATTCCCTTACGTGCTAAGGGGTATCTAGAGAGTGGGATAGGTTTAATAACTACCCTAACCCTAACGCGTACCCTAACCCTAACCCCTACCCTAACCCTAACACGTACCCTAATCCTAACCTGTACCCTAAACCGAGGCCTAACCCTAACACTAACCCTAACCCTAACCCTAACCCATACCCTACGCCGTACCCGAAACCCTCCCCGAACCCGTACCCTAAGCCATACCCTAAACCTAACCCTAAGCCTAACCCTAACCCTAGGCTACCCTTGACTGCTTCTGCCTCCAATAGATTTCCTAAGCACTACTGTTTTAAGGAACAGCTTAAAAAGAGAATCCTAATGTGATTTCTTTATAATGGGTGTGTTCCTTATCTTATCCTAGTGTCTAAACTCTTCTCCATGGCTGCACCCCCAAATAATATTCCCTTACGTGCTAAGGGGTATCTAGAGAGTGGGATAGGTTTAATAACTACCCTAACCCTAACGCGTACCCTAACCCTAACCCCTACCCTAACCCTAACACGTACCCTAATCCTAACCTGTACCCTAAACCGAGGCCTAACCCTAACACTAACCCTAACCCTAACCCTAACACATACCCTACGCCGTACCCGAAACCCTCCCCGAACCCGTACCCTAAGCCATACCCTAAACCTAACCCTAAGCCTAACCCTAACCCTAGGCTACCCTTGACTGCTTCTGCCTCCAATTGATTTCCTAAGCAGTAGTGTTTTAAGGAACAGCTTAAAAAGAGAATCCTAATGTGATTTCTTTATAATGGGTGTGTTCCTTATCTTATCCTAGTGTCTAAACTCTTCTCCATGGCTGGACCCCCAAATAATATTCCTTTACGTGCTAAGGGGGAGCTAGAGAGTGGGATAGGTTTACTAACTACCCTAGCCCTAACGCGTAACCTAACCCTAACCCCTACCCTAAACCTAACACGTTCCCTAATCCTAACCCGTACCCTAAACCGAGCCCTAACCCTAACACTAACCCTAACCCAAACCCTAACCCATACCCTACGCCGTACACGAACACCTCCCCGAACCCATACCCCAAGCCGTACCCTAACCCTAACCCTAAGCCTAACCCTAACCCTAGGCTACCCTTGACTGCTTCTGCCTCCAATAGATTTCCTAAGCACTACTGTTTTAAGGAACAGCTTAAAAAGAGAATCCTAAAGTGATTTCTTTATAATGGGTGTGTTCCTTATCTTATCCTAGTGTCTAAACTCTTCTCCATGGCTGGACCCCCAAATAATATTCCTTTACGTGCTAAGGGGTATCTAGAGAGTGGGATAGGTTTAATAACTACCCTAACCCTAACGCGTACCCTAACCCTAACCCCTACCCTAACCCTAACACGTACCCTAATCCTAACCCGTACCCTAAACCGAGCCCTAACCCTAACACTAACCCTAACCCTAACCCTAACCCATACCCTACGCCGTACCCGAAACCCTCCCCGAACTCGTACCCTAAGCCGTACCCTAAGCCTAACCCTAAGCCTAACCCTAACCCTAGGCTACCCTTGACTGCTTCTGCCTCCAATAGATTTCCTAAGCACTAGTGTTTTAAGGAACAGCTTAAAAAGAGAATCCTAATGTGATTTCTTTATAATGGGTGTATTCCTTATCTTATCCTAGTGTCTAAACTTTTCTCCATGGCTGGACCCTCAAATAATATTCCTTTACGTGCTAAGGGGTATCTAGAGATTGGGATAGGTTTAATAACTACCCTAACCCTAACGCGTACCCTAACCCTAACCCCTACCCTAACCCTAACACGTACCCTAATCCTAACCCGTACCCTAAACCGAGCCCTAACCCTAACACTAACCCTAACCCTAACCCTAACCCATACCCTACGCCGTACCCGCACCCCTCCCTGAACCCGTACCCTAAGCCGTACCCTAAGCCTAACCCTAAGCCTAACCCTAACCCTAGGCTACCCTTGACTGCTTCTGCCTCCAATAGATTTCCTAAGCACTAGTGTTTTAACGAACAGCTTAAAAAGAGAATCCTAAAGTGATTTCTTTATAATGGGTGTGTTCCTTATCTTATCCTAGTGTCTAAACTCTTCTCCATGGCTGGACCCCCAAATAATATTCCTTTACGTGCTAAGGGGTATCTAGAGAGTGGGATAGGTTTAATAACTACCCTAACCCTAACGCGTACCCTAACCCTAACCCCTACCCTAACCCTAACACGTACCCTAATCCTAACCCGTACCCTAAACCGAGCCCTAACCCTAACACTAACCCTAACCCTAACCCATACCCTACGCCGTACCCGAAACCCTCCCCGAACCCGTACCCTAAGCCGTACCCTAAGCCTCACCCTAAGCCTAACCTTATCCTAGGCTACCCTTGACTGCTTCTGCCTCCAATAGATTTCCTAAGCACTAGTGTTTTAAGGAACAGCTTAAAAAGAGAATCCTAATGTGATTTCTCTATAATGGGTGTGTTCCTTATCTTATCCTAGTGTCTAAACTCTTCTCCATGGCTGCACCCCCAAATAATATTGCCTTACGTGCTAAGGGGTATCTAGAGAGTGGGATAGGTTTAATAACTACCCTAAACCTAATGCGTACTCTAACCCTAACCCCTACCCTAACACTAACACGTACCCTAATCCTAACCCGTACCCTAAACCGAGCCCTAACCCTAACACTAACACTAACCCTAACCCTAACCCATACCCTATGCCGTACCTGAACCCCTCCCCAAACCCGTACCCTAAGCCGTACCCTAAGCCTAACCCTAAGCCTAACACTAACCCTAGGCTACCCTTGACTGCTTCTGCCTCCAATAGATTTCCTAAGCACTAGTGTTTTAAGCAACAGCTTAAAAAGAGAATCCTAATGTGATTTCTTTATAATGGGTGTGTTCCTTATCTTATCCTAGTGTCTAAATTCTTCTCCATGGCTGGAACCCCAAATAATATTCCTTTACGTGCTAAGGGGTATCTAGAGAGTGGGATAGGTTTACTAACTACCCTAACCCTAACGCGTACCCTAACCCTAACCCCTACCCTAACCCTAACACGTACCCTAATCCTAACCCGTACCCTAAACCGAGCCCTAACCCTAACAATAACCCTAACCCTAACCCTAACCCATACCCTACGCCGTACCCGAAACCCTCCCCGATCCCGTACCCTAAGCCGTACCCTAAGCCTAACCCTAAGCCTAACCCTAACCCTAGGTTACCCTTGACTGCTTCTGCCTCCAATAGATTTCCTAAGCACTAGTGTTTTAAGGAACAGCTTAAAAAGAGAATCCTAATGTGATTTCTTTATAATGGGTGTGTTCCTTATCTTATCCTAGTGTCTAAACTCTTCTCCATGGCTGGACCCTCAAATAATATTCCTTTACGTGCTAAGGGGTATCTAGAGAGTGGGATAGGTTTAATAACTACCCTAACCCTAACGCGTACCCTAACCCTAACCCCTACCCTAACCCTAACACGTACCCTAATACTAACCTGTACCCTAAACCGAGCCCTAACCCTAACACTAACCCTAACCCTAACCCATACCCTACGCCGTACCCGCACCCCTCCCCGAACCCGTACCCTAAGCCGTACCCTAAGCCTAACCCTAAGCCTAACCCTAACCCTAGGCTACCCTTGACTGCTTCTGCCTCCAATAGATTTCCTAAGCACTAGTGTTTTAAGGAACAGCTTAAAAAGAGAATCCTAATGTGATTTCTTTATAATGGGTGTGTTCCTTATCTTATCCTAGTGTCTAAACTCTTCTCCATGGCTGGACCCCCAAATAATATTCCTTTACGTGCTAAGGGGTATCTAGAGAGTGGGATAGGTTTAATAACTACCCTAACCCTAACGCATACCCTAACCCTAAACCCTACCCTAACCCTAACACGTACCCTAATCCTAACCCGTACCCTAAACCGAGCCCTAACCCTAACACTAACCCTAACCCTAACCCTAACCCATACCCTACGCCGTACCCGAACCCCTCCCCGAACCCATTCCCCAAGCCGTACCCTAAACCTAACCCTAAGCCTAACCCTAACCCTAGGCTACCCTTGACTGCTTCTGCCTCCAATAGATTTCCTAAGCACTAGTGTTTTAAGGAACAGCTTAAAAAGAGAATCCTAATGTGATTTCTTTATAATGGGTGTGTTCCTTATCTTATCCTAGTGTCTAAACTCTTCTCCATGGCTGGACCCCCAAATAATATTCCTTTACGTGCTAAGGGGTATCTAAAGAGTGGGATAGGTTTAATAACTACCCTAACCCTAACGCGTACCCTAACCCTAACCCCTACCCTAACCCTAACACGTACCCTAATCCTAACCCGTACCCTAAACCGAGCCCTAACCCTAACACTAACCCTAACCCTAACCCTAACCCATACCCTACGCCGTACCCGAAACCCTCCCCGAACCCGTACCCTAAGCCGTACCCTAAGCCTAACCCTAAGCCTAACCCTAACCCTAGGCTACCTTTGACTGCTTCTGCCTCCAATAGATTTCCTAAGCACTAGTGTTTTAAGGAACAGCTTAAAAAGAGAATCCTAATGTGATTTCTTTATAATGGGTGTGTTCCTTATCTTATCCTAGTGTCTAAACTCTTCTCCATGGCTGGACCCTCAAATAATATTCCTTTACGTGCTAAGGGGTATCTAGAGAGTGGGATAGGTTTAATAACTTCCCTAACCCTAACGCGTACCCTAACCCTAACCCCTACCCTAACCCGAACACGTACCCTAATACTAACCTGTACCCTAAACCGAGCCCTAACCCTAACCCTAACCCTAACCCTAACCCATACCCTACGCCGTACCCGCACCCCTCCCCGAACCCGTACCCTAAGCCGTACCCTAAGCCTAACCCTAAGCCTAACCCTAACCCTAGGCTACCCTTGACTGCTTCTGCCTCCAATAGATTTCGTAAGCACTAGTGTTTTAAGGAACAGCTTAAAAAGAGAATCCTAATGTGATTTCTTTATAATGGGTGTGTTCCTTATCTTATCCTAGTGTCTAAACTCTTCTCCATGGCTGGACCCCCAAATAATATTCCTTTACGTGCTAAGGGGTATCTAGAGAGTGGGATAGGTTTAATAACTACCCTAACCCTAACGCATACCCTAACCCTAACCCCTACCCTAACCCTAACACGTACCCTAATCCTAACCCGTACCCTAAACCGAGCCCTAACCCTAACACTAACCCTAACCCTAACCCTAACCCATACCCTACGCCGTACCCGAACCCCTCCCCGAATCCATTCCCCAAGCCGTACCCTAAACCTAACCCTAAGCCTAACCCTAACCCTAGGCTACCCTTGACTGCTTCTGCCTCCAATAGATTTCCTAAGCACTAGTGTTTTAAGGAACAGCTTAAAAAGAGAATCCTAATGTGATTTCTTTATAATGGGTGTGTTCCTTATCTTATCCTAGTGTCTAAACTCTTCTCCATGGCTGCACCCCCAAATAATATTGCCTTACGTGCTAAGGGGTATCTAGAGAGTGGGATAGGTTTAATAACTACCCTAACCCTAATGCGTACTCTAACCCTAACCTCTACCCTAACACTAACACGTACCCTAATCCTAACCCGTACCCTAAACCGAGCCCTAACCCTAACACTAACACTAACCCTAACCCTAACCCATACCCTACGCCGTACCTGAACCCCTCCCCAAACCCGTACTCTAAGTGGTACCCTAAGCCTAACCCTAAGCCTAACACTAACCCTAGGCTACCCTTGACTGCTTCTGCCTCCAATAGATTTCCTAAGCACTAGTGTTTTAAGCAACAGCTTAAAAAGAGAATCCTAATGTGATTTCTTTATAATGGGTGTGTTCCTTATCTTATCCTAGTGTCTAAATTCTTCTCCATGGCTGGAACCCCAAATAATATTCCTTTACGTGCTAAGGGGTATCTAGAGAGTGGGATAGGTTTACTAACTACCCTAACCCTAACGCGTACCCTAACCCTAACCCCTACCCTAAACCTAACACGTACCCTAATCCTAACCGTACCCTAAACCGAGCCCTAACCCTAACACTAACCCTAACCCTAACCCTAACCCATACCCTACGCCGTACCCGCACCCCTCCCCGAACCCGTACCCTAAGCCGTACCCTAAGCCTAACCCTAAGCCTAACCCTAACCCTAGGCTACCCTTGACTGCTTCTGCCTCCAATAGATTTCCTAAGCACTAGTGTTTTAAGGAACAGCTTAAAAAGAGAATCCTAATGTGATTTCTTTATAATGGGTGTGTTCCTTATCTTATCCTAGTGTCTAAACTCTTCTCCATGGCTGGACCCCCAAATAATATTCCTTTACGTGCTAAGGGGTATCTAGAGAGTGGGATAGGTTTAATAACTACCCTAACCCTAACGCATACCCTAACCCTAACCCCTACCCTAAACCTAACACGTACCCTAATCCTAACCGTACCCTAAACCGAGCCCTAACCCTAACACTAACCCTAACCCTAACCCTAACCCATACCCTACGCCGTACCCGCACCCCTCCCCGAACCCGTAACCTAAGCCGTACCCTAAGCCTAACCCTAAGCCTAACCCTAACCCTAGGCTACCCTTGACTGCTTCTGCCTCCAATAGATTTCCTAAGCACTACTGTTTTAAGGAACAGCTTAAAAAGAGAATCCTAATGTGATTTCTTTATAATGGGTGTGTTCCTTATCTTATCCTAGTGTCTAAACTCTTCTCCATGGCTGCACCCCCAAATAATATTCCCTTACGTGCTAAGGGGTATCTAGAGAGTGGGATAGGTTTAATAACTACCCTAACCCTAACGCGTGCCCTAACCCTAACCCCTACCCTAACCCTAACACGTACCCTAATCCTAACCTGTACCCTAAACCGAGGCCTAACCCTAACACTAACCCTAACCCTAACCCTAACACATACCCTACGCCGTACCCGAAACCCTCCCCGAACCCGTACCCTAAGCCATACCCTAAACCTAACCCTAAGCCTAACCCTAACCCTAGGCTACCCTTGACTGCTTCTGCCTCCAATTGATTTCCTAAGCAGTAGTGTTTTAAGGAACAGCTTAAAAAGAGAATCCTAATGTGATTTCTTTATAATGGGTGTGTTCCTTATCTTATCCTAGTGTCTAAACTCTTCTCCATGGCTGGACCCCCAAATAATATTCCTTTACGTGCTAAGGGGGAGCTAGAGAGTGGGATAGGTTTACTAACTACCCTAGGCCTAACGCGTAACCTAACCCTAACCCCTACCCTAAACCTAACACGTTCCCTAATCCTAACCCGTACCCTAAACCGAGCCCTAACCCTAACACTAACCCTAACCCAAACCCTAACCCATACCCTACGCCGTACACGAACACCTCCCCGAACCCATACCCCAAGCCGTACCCTAACCCTAACCCTAAGCCTAACCCTAACCCTAGGCTACCCTTGACTGCTTCTGCCTCCAATAGATTTCCTAAGCACTACTGTTTTAAGGAACAGCTTAAAAAGAGAATCCTAAAGTGATTTCTTTATAATGGGTGTGTTCCTTATCTTATCCTAGTGTCTAAACTCTTCTCCATGGCTGGACCCCCAAATAATATTCCTTTACGTGCTAAGGGGTATCTAGAGAGTGGGATAGGTTTAATAACTACCCTAACCCTAACGCGTACCCTAACCCTAACCCCTACCCTAACCCTAACACGTACCCTAATCCTAACCCGTACCCTAAACCGAGCCCTAACCCTAACACTAACCCTAACCCTAACCCTAACCCATACCCTACGCCGTACCCGAAACCCTCCCCGAACTCGTACCCTAAGCCGTACCCTAAGCCTAACCCTAAGCCTAACCCTAACCCTAGGCTACCCTTGACTGCTTCTGCCTCCAATAGATTTCCTAAGCACTAGTGTTTTAAGGAACAGCTTAAAAAGAGAATCCTAATGTGATTTCTTTATAATGGGTGTATTCCTTATCTTATCCTAGTGTCTAAACTTTTCTCCATGGCTGGACCCTCAAATAATATTCCTTTACGTGCTAAGGGGTATCTAGAGATTGGGATAGGTTTAATAACTACCCTAACCCTAACGCGTACCCTAACCCTAACCCCTACCCTAACCCTAACACGTACCCTAATCCTAACCCGTACCCTAAACCGAGCCCTAACCCTAACACTAACCCTAACCCTAACCCTAACCCATACCCTACGCCGTACCCGCACCCCTCCCTGAACCCGTACCCTAAGCCTAACCCTAAGCCTAACCCTAACCCTAGGCTACCCTTGACTGCTTCTGCCTCCAATAGATTTCCTAAGCACTAGTGTTTTAACGAACAGCTTAAAAAGAGAATCCTAAAGTGATTTCTTTATAATGGGTGTGTTCCTTATCTTATCCTAGTGTCTAAACTCTTCTCCATGGCTGGACCCCCAAATAATATTCCTTTACGTGCTAAGGGGTATCTAGAGAGTGGGATAGGTTTAATAACTACCCTAACCCTAACGCGTACCCTAACCCTAACCCCTACCCTAACCCTAACACGTACCCTAATCCTAACCCGTACCCTAAACCGAGCCCTAACCCTAACACTAACCCTAACCCTAACCCATACCCTACGCCGTACCCGAAACCCTCCCCGAACCCGTACCCTAAGCCGTAACCTAAGCCTCACCCTAAGCCTAACCTTATCCTAGGCTACCCTTGACTGCTTCTGCCTCCAATAGATTTCCTAAGCACTAGTGTTTTAAGGAACAGCTTAAAAAGAGAATCCTAATGTGATTTCTTTATAATGGGTGTGTTCCTTATCTTATCCTAGTGTCTAAACTCTTCTCCATGGCTGCACCCCCAAATAATATTGCCTTACGTGCTAAGGGGTATCTAGAGAGTGGGATAGGTTTAATAACTACCCTAAACCTAATGCGTACTCTAACCCTAACCCCTACCCTAACACTAACACGTACCCTAATCCTAACCCGTACCCTAAACCGAGCCCTAACCCTAACACTAACACTAACCCTAACCCTAACCCATACCCTATGCCGTACCTGAACCCCTCCCCAAACCCGTACCCTAAGCCGTACCCTAAGCCTAACCCTAAGCCTAACACTAACCCTAGGCTACCCTTGACTGCTTCTGCCTCCAATAGATTTCCTAAGCACTAGTGTTTTAAGCAACAGCTTAAAAAGAGAATCCTAATGTGATTTCTTTATAATGGGTGTGTTCCTTATCTTATCCTAGTGTCTAAATTCTTCTCCATGGCTGGAACCCCAAATAATATTCCTTTACGTGCTAAGGGGTATCTAGAGAGTGGGATAGGTTTACTAACTACCCTAACCCTAACGCGTACCCTAACCCTAACCCCTACCCTAACCCTAACACGTACCCTAATCCTAACCCGTACCCTAAACCGAGCCCTAACCCTAACAATAACCCTAACCCTAACCCTAACCCATACCCTACGCCGTACCCGAAACCCTCCCCGATCCCGTACCCTAAGCCGTACCCTAAGCCTAACCCTAAGCCTAACCCTAACCCTAGGTTACCCTTGACTGCTTCTGCCTCCAATAGATTTCCTAAGCACTAGTGTTTTAAGGAACAGCTTAAAAAGAGAATCCTAATGTGATTTCTTTATAATGGGTGTGTTCCTTATCTTATCCTAGTGTCTAAACTCTTCTCCATGGCTGGACCCTCAAATAATATTCCTTTACGTGCTAAGGGGTATCTAGAGAGTGGGATAGGTTTAATAACTACCCTAACCCTAACGCGTACCCTAACCCTAACCCCTACCCTAACCCTAACACGTACCCTAATACTAACCTGTACCCTAAACCGAGCCCTAACCCTAACACTAACCCTAACCCTAACCCTAACCCATACCCTACGCCGTACCCGCACCCCTCCCCGAACCCGTACCCTAAGCCGTACCCTAAGCCTAACCCTAAGCCTAACCCTAACCCTAGGCTACCCTTGACTGCTTCTGCCTCCAATAGATTTCCTAAGCACTAGTGTTTTAAGGAACAGCTTAAAAAGGGAATCCTAATGTGATTTCTTTATAATGGGTGTGTTCCTTATCTTATCCTAGTGTCTAAACTCTTCTCCATGGCTGGACCCCCAAATAATATTCCTTTACGTGCTAAGGGGTATCTAGAGAGTGGGATAGGTTTAATAACTACCCTAACCCTAACGCATACCCTAACCCTAACCCCTACCCTAACCCTAACACGTACCCTAATCCTAACCCGTACCCTAAACCGAGCCCTAACCCTAACACTAACCCTAACCCTAACCCTAACCCATACCCTACGCCGTACCCGAACCCCTCCCCGAACCCATTCCCCAAGCCGTACCCTAAACCTAACCCTAAGCCTAACCCTAACCCTAGGCTACCCTTGACTGCTTCTGCCTCCAATAGATTTCCTAAGCACTAGTGTTTTAAGGAACAGCTTAAAAAGAGAATCCTAATGTGATTTCTTTATAATGGGTGTGTTCCTTATCTTATCCTAGTGTCTAAACTCTTCTCCATGGCTGCACCCCCAAATAATATTGCCTTACGTGCTAAGGGGTATCTAGAGAGTGGGATAGGTTTAATAACTACCCTAAACCTAATGCGTACTCTAACCCTAACCCCTACCCTAACACTAACACGTACCCTAATCCTAACCCGTACCCTAAACCGAGCCCTAACCCTAACACTAACACTAACCCTAACCCTAACCCATACCCTACGCCGTACCTGAACCCCTCCCCAAACCCGTACCCTAAGCCGTACCCTAAGCCTAACCCTAAGCCTAACACTTACCATAGGCAACCCTTGACTGCTTCTGCCTCCAATAGATTTCCTAAGCACTAGTGTTTTAAGCAACAGCTTAAAAAGAGAATCCTAATGTGATTTCTTTATAATGGGTGTGTTCCTTATCTTATCCTAGTGTCTAAATTCTTCTCCATGGCTGGAACCCCAAATAATATTCCTTTACGTGCTAAGGGGTATCTAGAGAGTGGGATAGGTTTACTAACTACCCTAACCCTAACGCGTACCCTAACCCTAACCCCTACCCTAAACCTAACACGTACCCTAATCCTAACCGTACCCTAAACCGAGCCCTAACCCTAACACTAACCCTAACCCTAACCCTAACCCATACCCTACGCCGTACCCGCACCCCTCCCCGAACCCGTACCCTAAGCCGTACCCTAAGCCTAACCCTAAGCCTAACCCTAACCCTAGGCTACCCTTGACTGCTTCTGCCTCCAATAGATTTCCTAAGCACTAGTGTTTTAAGGAACAGCTTAAAAAGAGAATCCTAATGTGATTTCTTTATAATGGGTGTGTTCCTTATCTTATCCTAGTGTCTAAACTCTTCTCCATGGCTGGACCCCCAAATAATATTCCTTTACGTGCTAAGGGGTATCTAGAGAGTGGGATAGGTTTAATAACTACCCTAACCCTAACGCGTACCCTAACCCTAACCCCTACCCTAACCCTAACACGTACCCTAATCCTAACCCGTACCCTAAACCGAGGCCTAACCCTAACACTAACCCTAACCCTAACCCTAACCCATACCCTACGCCGTACCCGAAACCCTCCCCGAACCCGTACCCTAAGCCGTACCCTAAGCCTAACCCTAAGCCTAACCCTAACCCTAGGCTACCCTTGACTGCTTCTGCCTCCAATAGATTTCCTAAGCACTAGTGTTTTAAGGAACAGCTTAAAAAGAGAATCCTAATGTGATTTCTTTATAATGGGTGTGTTCCTTATCTTATCCTAGTGTCTAAACTCTTCTCCATGGCTGGACCCTCAAATAATATTCCTTTACGTGCTAAGGGGTATCTAGAGAGTGGGATAGGTTTAATAACTACCCTAACCCTAATGCGTACCCTAACCCTAACCCCTACCCTAACCCTAACACGTACCCTAATAATAACCTGTACCCTAAACCGAGCCCTAACCCTAACACTAACCCTAACCCTAACCCTAACCCATACCGTACGCCGTACCCGCACCCCTCCCCGAACCCGTACCCTAAGCCGTACCCTAAGCCTAACCCTAAGCCTAACCCTAACCCTAGGCTACCCTTGACTGCTTCTGCCTCCAATAGATTTCCTAAGCACTAGTGTTTTAAGGAACAGCTTAAAAAGAGAATCCTAATGTGATTTCTTTATAATGGGTGTGTTCCTTATCTTATCCTAGTGTCTAAACTCTTCTCCATGGCTGGACCCCCAAATAATATTCCTTTACGTGCTAAGGGGTATCTAGAGAGTGGGATAGGTTTAATAACTACCCTAACCCTAACGCATACACTAACCCTAACCCCTACCCTAACCCTAACACGTACCCTAATCCTAACCCGTACCCTAAACCGAGCCCTAACCCTAACACTAACCCTAAACCTAACCCTAACCCATACCCTACGCCGTACCCGAACCCCTCCCCGAACCCATTCCCCAAGCCGTACCCTAAACCTAACCCTAAGCCTAACCCTAACCCTAGGCTACCCTTGACTGCTTCTGCCTCCAATAGATTTCCTAAGCACTAGTGTTTTAAGGAACAGCTTAAAAAGAGAATCCTAATGTGATTTCTTTATAATGGGTGTGTTCCTTATCTTATCCTAGTGTCTAAATTCTTCTCCATGGCTGGAACCCCAAATAATATTCCTTTACGTGCTAAGGGGTATCTAGAGAGTGGGATAGGTTTACTAACTACCCTAACCCTAACGCGTACCCTAACCCTAACCCCTACCCTAAACCTAACACGTACCCTAATCCTAACCCGTACCCTAAACCGAGCCCTAACCCTAACACTAACCCTAACACTAACCCTAACCCATACCCTACGCCGTACCCGAAACCCTCCCCGAACTCGTACCCTAAGCCGTACCCTAAGCCTAACCCTAAGCCTAACCCTAACCCTAGGCTACCCTTGACTGCTTCTGCCTCCAATAGATTTCCTAAGCACTAGTGTTTTAAGGAACAGCTTAAAAAGAGAATCCTAATGTGATTTCTTTATAATGGGTGTATTCCTTATCTTATCCTAGTGTCTAAACTTTTCTCCATGGCTGGACCCTCAAATAATATTCCTTTACGTGCTAAGGGGTATCTAGAGATTGGGATAGGTTTAATAACTACCCTAACCCTAACGCGTACCCTAACCCTAACCCCTACCCTAACCCTAACACGTACCCTAATCCTAACCCGTACCCTAAACCGAGCCCTAACCCTAACACTAACCCTAACCCTAACCCTAACCCATACCCTACGCCGTACCCGCACCCCTCCCTGAACCCGTACCCTAAGCCGTACCCTAAGCCTAACCCTAAGCCTAACCCTAACCCTAGGCTACCCTTGACTGCTTCTGCCTCCAATAGATTTCCTAAGCACTAGTGTTTTAACGAACAGCTTAAAAAGAGAATCCTAAAGTGATTTCTTTATAATGGGTGTGTTCCTTATCTTATCCTAGTGTCTAAACTCTTCTCCATGGCTGGACCCCCAAATAATATTCCTTTACGTGCTAAGGGGTATCTAGAGAGTGGGATAGGTTTAATAACTACCCTAACCCTAACGCGTACCCTAACCCTAACCCCTACCCTAACCCTAACACGTACCCTAATCCTAACCCGTACCCTAAACCGAGCCCTAACCCTAACACTAACCCTAACCCTAACCCATACCCTACGCCGTACCCGAAACCCTCCCCGAACCCGTACCCTAAGCCTTACCCTAAGCCTCACCCTAAGCCTAACCTTATCCTAGGCTACCCTTGACTGCTTCTGCCTCCAATAGATTTCCTAAGCACTAGTGTTTTAAGGAACAGCTTAAAAAGAGAATCCTAATGTGATTTCTTTATAATGGGTGTGTTCCTTATCTTATCCTAGTGTCTAAACTCTTCTCCATGGCTGCACCCCCAAATAATATTGCCTTACGTGCTAAGGGGTATCTAGAGAGTGGGATAGGTTTAATAACTACCCTAAACCTAATGCGTACTCTAACCCTAACCCCTACCCTAACACTAACACGTACCCTAATCCTAACCCGTACCCTAAACCGAGCCCTAACCCGAACACTAACACTAACCCTAACCCTAACCCATACCCTATGCCGTACCTGAACCCCTCCCCAAACCCGTACCCTAAGCCGTACCCTAAGCCTAACCCTAAGCCTAACACTAACCCTAGGCTACCCTTGACTGCTTCTGCCTCCAATAGATTTCCTAAGCACTAGTGTTTTAAGCAACAGCTTAAAAAGAGAATCCTAATGTGATTTCTTTATAATGGGTGTGTTCCTTATCTTATCCTAGTGTCTAAATTCTTCTCCATGGCTGGAACCCCAAATAATATTCCTTTACGTGCTAAGGGGTATCTAGAGAGTGGGATAGGTTTACTAACTACCCTAACCCTAACGCGTACCCTAACCCTAACCCCTACCCTAACCCTAACACGTACCCTAATCCTAACCCGTACCCTAAACCGAGCCCTAACCCTAACAATAACCCTAACCCTAACCCTAACCCATACCCTACGCCGTACCCGAAACCCTCCCCGATCCCGTACCCTAAGCCGTACCCTAAGCCTAACCCTAAGCCTAACCCTAACCCTAGGTTACCCTTGACTGCTTCTGCCTCCAATAGATTTCCTAAGCACTAGTGTTTTAAGGAACAGCTTAAAAAGAGAATCCTAATGTGATTTCTTTATAATGGGTGTGTTCCTTATCTTATCCTAGTGTCTAAACTCTTCTCCATGGCTGGACCCTCAAATAATATTCCTTTACGTGCTAAGGGGTATCTAGAGAGTGGGATAGGTTTAATAACTACCCTAACCCTAACGCGTACCCTAACCCTAACCCCTACCCTAACCCTAACACGTACCCTAATCCTAACCCGTACCCTAAACCGAGCCCTAACCCTAACACTAACCCTAACCCTAACCCTAACCCATACCCTACGCCGTACCCGCACCCCTCCCTGAACCCGTACCCTAAGCCGTACCCTAAGCCTAACCCTAAGCCTAACCCTAACCCTAGGCTACCCTTGACTGCTTCTGCCTCCAATAGATTTCCTAAGCACTAGTGTTTTAACGAACAGCTTAAAAAGAGAATCCTAAAGTGATTTCTTTATAATGGGTGTGTTCCTTATCTTATCCTAGTGTCTAAACTCTTCTCCATGGCTGGACCCCCAAATAATATTCCTTTACGTGCTAAGGGGTATCTAGAGAGTGGGATAGGTTTAATAACTACCCTAACCCTAACGCGTACCCTAACCCTAACCCCTACCCTAACCCTAACACGTACCCTAATCCTAACCCGTACCCTAAACCGAGCCCTAACCCTAACACTAACCCTAACCCTAACCCATACCCTACGCCGTACCCGAAACCCTCCCCGAACCCGTACCCTAAGCCGTACCCTAAGCCTCACCCTAAGCCTAACCTTATCCTAGGCTACCCTTGACTGCTTCTGCCTCCAATAGATTTCCTAAGCACTAGTGTTTTAAGGAACAGCTTAAAAAGAGAATCCTAATGTGATTTCTTTATAATGGGTGTGTTCCTTATCTTATCCTAGTGTCTAAACTCTTCTCCATGGCTGGACCCCCAAATAATATTCCTTTACGTGCTAAGGGGTATCTAGAGAGTGGGATAGGTTTAATAACTACCCTAACCCTAACGCGTACCCTAACCCTAACCCCTACCCTAACCCTAACACGTACCCTAATCCTAACCCGTACCCTAAACCGAGCCCTAACCCTAACAATAACCCTAACCCTAACCCTAACCCATACCCTACGCCGTACCCGAAACCCTCCCCGAACCCGTACCCTAAGCCGTACCCTAAGCCTAACCCTAAGCCTAACCCTAACCCTAGGTTACCCTTGACTGCTTCTGCCTCCAATAGATTTCCTAAGCACTAGTGTTTTAAGGAACAGCTTAAAAAGAGAATCCTAATGTGATTTCTTTATAATGGGTGTGTTCCTTATCTTATCCTAGTGTCTAAACTCTTCTCCATGGCTGGACCCTCAAATAATATTCCTTTACGTGCTAAGGGGTATCTAGAGAGTGGGATAGGTTTAATAACTACCCTAACCCTAACGCGTACCCTAACCCTAACCCCTACCCTAACCCTAACACGTACCCTAATACTAACCTGTACCCTAAACCGAGCCCTAACCCTAACACTAACCCTAACCCTAACCCATACCCTACGCCGTACCCGCACCCCTCCCCGAACCCGTACCCTAAGCCGTACCCTAAGCCTAACCCTAAGCCTAACCCTAACCCTAGGCTACCCTTGACTGCTTCTGCCTCCAATAGATTTCCTAAGCACTAGTGTTTTAAGGAACAGCTTAAAAAGAGAATCCTAATGTGATTTCTTTATAATGGGTGTGTTCCTTATCTTATCCTAGTGTCTAAACTCTTCTCCATGGCTGGACCCCCAAATAATATTCCTTTACGTGCTAAGGGGTATCTAGAGAGTGGGATAGGTTTAATAACTACCCTAACCCTAACGCATACCCTAACCCTAAACCCTACCCTAACCCTAACACGTACCCTAATCCTAACCCGTACCCTAAACCGAGCCCTAACCCTAACACTAACCCTAACCCTAACCCTAACCCATACCCTACGCCGTACCCGAACCCCTCCCCGAACCCATTCCCCAAGCCGTACCCTAAACCTAACCCTAAGCCTAACCCTAACCCTAGGCTACCCTTGACTGCTTCTGCCTCCAATAGATTTCCTAAGCACTAGTGTTTTAAGGAACAGCTTAAAAAGAGAATCCTAATGTGATTTCTTTATAATGGGTGTGTTCCTTATCTTATCCTAGTGTCTAAACTCTTCTCCATGGCTGGACCCCCAAATAATATTCCTTTACGTGCTAAGGGGTATCTAAAGAGTGGGATAGGTTTAATAACTACCCTAACCCTAACGCGTACCCTAACCCTAACCCCTACCCTAACCCTAACACGTACCCTAATCCTAACCCGTACCCTAAACCGAGCCCTAACCCTAACACTAACCCTAACCCTAACCCTAACCCATACCCTACGCCGTACCCGAAACCCTCCCCGAACCCGTACCCTAAGCCGTACCCTAAGCCTAACCCTAAGCCTAACCCTAACCCTAGGCTACCTTTGACTGCTTCTGCCTCCAATAGATTTCCTAAGCACTAGTGTTTTAAGGAGCAGCTTAAAAAGAGAATCCTAATGTGATTTCTTTATAATGGGTGTGTTCCTTATCTTATCCTAGTGTCTAAACTCTTCTCCATGGCTGGACCCCCAAATAATATTCCTTTACGTGCTAAGGGGGAGCTAGAGAGTGGGATAGGTTTACTAACTACCCTAGCCCTAACGCGTAACCTAACCCTAACCCCTACCCTAAACCTAACACGTTCCCTAATCCTAACCCGTACCCTAAACCGAGCCCTAACCCTAACACTAACCCTAACCCAAACCCTACGCCGTACACGAACACCTCCCCGAACCCATACCCCAAGCCGTACCCTAACCCTAACCCTAAGCCTAACCCTAACCCTAGGCTACCCTTGACTGCTTCTGCCTCCAATAGATTTCCTAAGCACTACTGTTTTAAGGAACAGCTTAAAAAGAGAATCCTAAAGTGATTTCTTTATAATGGGTGTGTTCCTTATCTTATCCTAGTGTCTAAACTCTTCTCCATGGCTGGACCCCCAAATAATATTCCTTTACGTGCTAAGGGGTATCTAGAGAGTGGGATAGGTTTAATAACTACCCTAACCCTAACGCGTACCCTAACCCTAACCCCTACCCTAACCCTAACACGTACCCTAATCCTAACCCGTACCCTAAACCGAGCCCTAACCCTAACACTAACCCTAACACTAACCCTAACCCATACCCTACGCCGTACCCGAAACCCTCCCCGAACTCGTACCCTAAGCCGTACCCTAAGCCTAACCCTAAGCCTAACCCTAACCCTAGGCTACCCTTGACTGCTTCTGCCTCCAATAGATTTCCTAAGCACTAGTGTTTTAAGGAACAGCTTAAAAAGAGAATCCTAATGTGATTTCTTTATAATGGGTGTATTCCTTATCTTATCCTAGTGTCTAAACTTTTCTCCATGGCTGGACCCTCAAATAATATTCCTTTACGTGCTAAGGGGTATCTAGAGATTGGGATAGGTTTAATAACTACCCTAACCCTAACGCGTACCCTAACCCTAACCCCTACCCTAACCCTAACACGTACCCTAATCCTAACCCGTACCCTAAACCGAGCCCTAACCCTAACACTAACCCTAACCCTAACCCTAACCCATACCCTACGCCGTACCCGCACCCCTCCCTGAACCCGTACCCTAAGCCGTACCCTAAGCCTAACCCTAAGCCTAACCCTAACCCTAGGCTACCCTTGACTGCTTCTGCCTCCAATAGATTTCCTAAGCACTAGTGTTTTAACGAACAGCTTAAAAAGAGAATCCTAAAGTGATTTCTTTATAATGGGTGTGTTCCTTATCTTATCCTAGTGTCTAAACTCTTCTCCATGGCTGGACCCCCAAATAATATTCCTTTACGTGCTAAGGGGTATCTAGAGAGTGGGATAGGTTTAATAACTACCCTAACCCTAACGCGTACCCTAACCCTAACCCCTACCCTAACCCTAACACGTACCCTAATCCTAACCCGTACCCTAAACCGAGCCCTAACCCTAACACTAACCCTAACCATAACCCATACCCTACGCCGTACCCGAAACCCTCCCCGAACCCGTACCCTAAGCCGTACCCTAAGCCTCACCCTAAGCCTAACCTTATCCTAGGCTACCCTTGACTGCTTCTGCCTCCAATAGATTTCCTAAGCACTAGTGTTTTAAGGAACAGCTTAAAAAGAGAATCCTAATGTGATTTCTTTATAATGGGTGTGTTCCTTATCTTATCCTAGTGTCTAAACTCTTCTCCATGGCTGCACCCCCAAATAATATTGCCTTACGTGCTAAGGGGTATCTAGAGAGTGGGATAGGTTTAATAACTACCCTAAACCTAATGCGTACTCTAACCCTAACCCCTACCCTAACACTAACACGTACCCTAATCCTAACCCGTACCCTAAACCGAGCCCTAACCCTAACACTAACACTAACCCTAACCCTAACCCATACCCTATGCCGTACCTGAACCCCTCCCCAAACCCGTACCCTAAGCCGTACCCTAAGCCTAACCCTAAGCCTAACACTAACCCTAGGCTACCCTTGACTGCTTCTGCCTCCAATAGATTTCCTAAGCACTAGTGTTTTAAGCAACAGCTTAAAAAGAGAATCCTAATGTGATTTCTTTATAATGGGTGTGTTCCTTATCTTATCCTAGTGTCTAAATTCTTCTCCATGGCTGGAACACCAAATAATATTCCTTTACGTGCTAAGGGGTATCTAGAGAGTGGGATAGGTTTAATAACTACCCTAACCCTAACGCGTACCCTAACCCTAACCCCTACCCTAACCCTAACACGTACCCTAATCCTAACCCGTACCCTAAACCGAGCCCTAACCCTAACAATAACCCTAACCCTAACCCTAACCCATACCCTACGCCGTACCCGAAACCCTCCCCGATCCCGTACCCTAAGCCGTACCCTAAGCCTAACCCTAAGCCTAACCCTAACCCTAGGTTACCCTTGACTGCTTCTGCCTCCAATAGATTTCCTAAGCACTAGTGTTTTAAGGAACAGCTTAAAAAGAGAATCCTAATGTGATTTCTTTATAATGGGTGTGTTCCTTATCTTATCCTAGTGTCTAAACTCTTCTCCATGGCTGGACCCTCAAATAATATTCCTTTACGTGCTAAGGGGTATCTAGAGAGTGGGATAGGTTTAATAACTACCCTAACCCTAACGCGTACCCTAACCCTAACCCCTACCCTAACCCTAACACGTACCCTAATCCTAACCCGTACCCTAAACCGAGCCCTAACCCTAACACTAACCCTAACCCTAACCCTAACCCATACCCTACGCCGTACCCGCACCCCTCCCTGAACCCGTACCCTAAGCCGTACCCTAAGCCTAACCCTAAGCCTAACCCTAACCCTAGGCTACCCTTGACTTCTTCTGCCTCCAATAGATTTCCTAAGCACTAGTGTTTTAACGAACAGCTTAAAAAGAGAATCCTAAAGTGATTTCTTTATAATGGGTGTGTTCCTTATCTTATCCTAGTGTCTAAACTCTTCTCCATGGCTGGACCCCCAAATAATATTCCTTTACGTGCTAAGGGGTATCTAGAGAGTGGGATAGGTTTAATAACTACCCTAACCCTAACGCGTACCCTAACCCTAACCCCTACCCTAACCCTAACACGTACCCTAATCCTAACCCGTACCCTAAACCGAGCCCTAACCCTAACACTAACCCTAACCCTAACCCATACCCTACGCCGTACCCGAAACCCTCCCCGAACCCGTACCCTAAGCCGTACCCTAAGCCTCACCCTAAGCCTAACCTTATCCTAGGCTACCCTTGACTGCTTCTGCCTCCAATAGATTTCCTAAGCACTAGTGTTTTAAGGAACAGCTTAAAAAGAGAATCCTAATGTGATTTCTTTATAATGGGTGTGTTCCTTATCTTATCCTAGTGTCTAAACTCTTCTCCATGGCTGGACCCCCAAATAATATTCCTTTACGTGCTAAGGGGTATCTAGAGAGTGGGATAGGTTTAATAACTACCCTAACCCTAACGCGTACCCTAACCCTAACCCCTACCCTAACCCTAACACGTACCCTAATCCTAACCCGTACCCTAAACCGAGCCCTAACCCTAACAATAACCCTAACCCTAACCCTAACCCATACCCTACGCCGTACCCGAAACCCTCCCCGAACCCGTACCCTAAGCCGTACCCTAAGCCTAACCCTAAGCCTAACCCTAACCCTAGGTTACCCTTGACTGCTTCTGCCTCCAATAGATTTCCTAAGCACTAGTGTTTTAAGGAACAGCTTAAAAAGAGAATCCTAATGTGATTTCTTTATAATGGGTGTGTTCCTTATCTTATCCTAGTGTCTAAACTCTTCTCCATGGCTGGACCCTCAAATAATATTCCTTTACGTGCTAAGGGGTATCTAGAGAGTGGGATAGGTTTAATAACTACCCTAACCCTAACGCGTACCCTAACCCTAACCCCTACCCTAACCCTAACACGTACCCTAATACTAACCTGTACCCTAAACCGAGCCCTAACCCTAACACTAACCCTAACCCTAACCCATACCCTACGCCGTACCCGCACCCCTCCCCGAACCCGTACCCTAAGCCGTACCCTAAGCCTAACCCTAAGCCTAACCCTAACCCTAGGCTACCCTTGACTGCTTCTGCCTCCAATAGATTTCCTAAGCACTAGTGTTTTAAGGAACAGCTTAAAAAGAGAATCCTAATGTGATTTCTTTATAATGGGTGTGTTCCTTATCTTATCCTAGTGTCTAAACTCTTCTCCATGGCTGGACCCCCAAATAATATTCCTTTACGTGCTAAGGGGTATCTAGAGAGTGGGATAGGTTTAATAACTACCCTAACCCTAACGCATACCCTAACCCTAAACCCTACCCTAACCCTAACACGTACCCTAATCCTAACCCGTACCCTAAACCGAGCCCTAACCCTAACACTAACCCTAACCCTAACCCTAACCCATACCCTACGCCGTACCCGAACCCCTCCCCGAACCCATTCCCCAAGCCGTACCCTAAACCTAACCCTAAGCCTAACCCTAACCCTAGGCTACCCTTGACTGCTTCTGCCTCCAATAGATTTCCTAAGCACTAGTGTTTTAAGGAACAGCTTAAAAAGAGAATCCTAATGTGATTTCTTTATAATGGGTGTGTTCCTTATCTTATCCTAGTGTCTAAACTCTTCTCCATGGCTGGACCCCCAAATAATATTCCTTTACGTGCTAAGGGGTATCTAAAGAGTGGGATAGGTTTAATAACTACCCTAACCCTAACGCGTACCCTAACCCTAACCCCTACCCTAACCCTAACACGTACCCTAATCCTAACCCGTACCCTAAACCGAGCCCTAACCCTAACACTAACCCTAACCCTAACCCTAACCCATACCCTACGCCGTACCCGAAACCCTCCCCGAACCCGTACCCTAAGCCGTACCCTAAGCCTAACCCTAAGCCTAACCCTAACCCTAGGCTACCTTTGACTGCTTCTGCCTCCAATAGATTTCCTAAGCACTAGTGTTTTAAGGAACAGCTTAAAAAGAGAATCCTAATGTGATTTCTTTATAATGGGTGTGTTCCTTATCTTATCCTAGTGTCTAAACTCTTCTCCATGGCTGGACCCTCAAATAATATTCCTTTACGTGCTAAGGGGTATCTAGAGAGTGGGATAGGTTTAATAACTACCCTAACCCTAACGCGTACCCTAACCCTAACCCCTACCCTAACCCTAACACGTACCCTAATACTAACCTGTACCCTAAACCGAGCCCTAACCCTAACCCTAACCCTAACCCTAACCCATACCCTACGCCGTACCCGCACCCCTCCCCGAACCCGTACCCTAAGCCGTACCCTAAGCCTAACCCTAAGCCTAACCCTAACCCTAGGCTACCCTTGACTGCTTCTGCCTCCAATAGATTTCGTAAGCACTAGTGTTTTAAGGAACAGCTTAAAAAGAGAATCCTAATGTGATTTCTTTATAATGGGTGTGTTCCTTATCTTATCCTAGTGTCTAAACTCTTCTCCATGGCTGGACCCCCAAATAATATTCCTTTACGTGCTAAGGGGTATCTAGAGAGTGGGATAGGTTTAATAACTACCCTAACCCTAACGCATACCCTAACCCTAACCCCTACCCTAACCCTAACACGTACCCTAATCCTAACCCGTACCCTAAACCGAGCCCTAACCCTAACACTAACCCTAACCCTAACCCTAACCCATACCCTACGCCGTACCCGAACCCCTCCCCGAACCCATTCCCCAAGCCGTACCCTAAACCTAACCCTAAGCCTAACCCTAACCCTAGGCTACCCTTGACTGCTTCTGCCTCCAATAGATTTCCTAAGCACTAGTGTTTTAAGGAACAGCTTAAAAAGAGAATCCTAATGTGATTTCTTTATAATGGGTGTGTTCCTTATCTTATCCTAGTGTCTAAACTCTTCTCCATGGCTGCACCCCCAAATAATATTGCCTTACGTGCTAAGGGGTATCTAGAGAGTGGGATAGGTTTAATAACTACCCTAACCCTAATGCGTACTCTAACCCTAACCTCTACCCTAACACTAACACGTACCCTAATCCTAACCCGTACCCTAAACCGAGCCCTAACCCTAACACTAACACTAACCCTAACCCTAACCCATACCCTACGCCGTACCTGAACCCCTCCCCAAACCCGTACTCTAAGTGGTACCCTAAGCCTAACCCTAAGCCTAACACTAACCCTAGGCTACCCTTGACTGCTTCTGCCTCCAATAGATTTCCTAAGCACTAGTGTTTTAAGCAACAGCTTAAAAAGAGAATCCTAATGTGATTTCTTTATAATGGGTGTGTTCCTTATCTTATCCTAGTGTCTAAATTCTTCTCCATGGCTGGAACCCCAAATAATATTCCTTTACGTGCTAAGGGGTATCTAGAGAGTGGGATAGGTTTACTAACTACCCTAACCCTAACGCGTACCCTAACCCTAACCCCTACCCTAAACCTAACACGTACCCTAATCCTAACCGTACCCTAAACCGAGCCCTAACCCTAACACTAACCCTAACCCTAACCCTAACCCATACCCTACGCCGTACCCGCACCCCTCCCCGAACCCGTACCCTAAGCCGTACCCTAAGCCTAACCCTAAGCCTAACCCTAACCCTAGGCTACCCTTGACTGCTTCTGCCTCCAATAGATTTCCTAAGCACTAGTGTTTTAAGGAACAGCTTAAAAAGAGAATCCTAATGTGATTTCTTTATAATGGGTGTGTTCCTTATCTTATCCTAGTGTCTAAACTCTTCTCCATGGCTGGACCCCCAAATAATATTCCTTTACGTGCTAAGGGGTATCTAGAGAGTGGGATAGGTTTAATAACTACCCTAACCCTAACGCATACCCTAACCCTAACCCCTACCCTAAACCTAACACGTACCCTAATCCTAACCGTACCCTAAACCGAGCCCTAACCCTAACACTAACCCTAACCCTAACCCTAACCCATACCCTACGCCGTACCCGCACCCCTCCCCGAACCCGTAACCTAAGCCGTACCCTAAGCCTAACCCTAAGCCTAACCCTAACCCTAGGCTACCCTTGACTGCTTCTGCCTCCAATAGATTTCCTAAGCACTACTGTTTTAAGGAACAGCTTAAAAAGAGAATCCTAATGTGATTTCTTTATAATGGGTGTGTTCCTTATCTTATCCTAGTGTCTAAACTCTTCTCCATGGCTGCACCCCCAAATAATATTCCCTTACGTGCTAAGGGGTATCTAGAGAGTGGGATAGGTTTAATAACTACCCTAACCCTAACGCGTACCCTAACCCTAACCCCTACCCTAACCCTAACACGTACCCTAATCCTAACCTGTACCCTAAACCGAGGCCTAACCCTAACACTAACCCTAACCCTAACCCTAACCCATACCCTACGCCGTACCCGAAACCCTCCCCGAACCCGTACCCTAAGCCATACCCTAAACCTAACCCTAAGCCTAACCCTAACCCTAGGCTACCCTTGACTGCTTCTGCCTCCAATAGATTTCCTAAGCACTACTGTTTTAAGGAACAGCTTAAAAAGAGAATCCTAATGTGATTTCTTTATAATGGGTGTGTTCCTTATCTTATCCTAGTGTCTAAACTCTTCTCCATGGCTGCACCCCCAAATAATATTCCCTTACGTGCTAAGGGGTATCTAGAGAGTGGGATAGGTTTAATAACTACCCTAACCCTAACGCGTACCCTAACCCTAACCCCTACCCTAACCCTAACACGTACCCTAATCCTAACCTGTACCCTAAACCGAGGCCTAACCCTAACACTAACCCTAACCCTAACCCTAACACATACCCTACGCCGTACCCGAAACCCTCCCCGAACCCGTACCCTAAGCCATACCCTAAACCTAACCCTAAGCCTAACCCTAACCCTAGGCTACCCTTGACTGCTTCTGCCTCCAATTGATTTCCTAAGCAGTAGTGTTTTAAGGAACAGCTTAAAAAGAGAATCCTAATGTGATTTCTTTATAATGGGTGTGTTCCTTATCTTATCCTAGTGTCTAAACTCTTCTCCATGGCTGGACCCCCAAATAATATTCCTTTACGTGCTAAGGGGGAGCTAGAGAGTGGGATAGGTTTACTAACTACCCTAGCCCTAACGCGTAACCTAACCCTAACCCCTACCCTAAACCTAACACGTTCCCTAATCCTAACCCGTACCCTAAACCGAGCCCTAACCCTAACACTAACCCTAACCCAAACCCTAACCCATACCCTACGCCGTACACGAACACCTCCCCGAACCCATACCCCAAGCCGTACCCTAACCCTAACCCTAAGCCTAACCCTAACCCTAGGCTACCCTTGACTGCTTCTGCCTCCAATAGATTTCCTAAGCACTACTGTTTTAAGGAACAGCTTAAAAAGAGAATCCTAAAGTGATTTCTTTATAATGGGTGTGTTCCTTATCTTATCCTAGTGTCTAAACTCTTCTCCATGGCTGGACCCCCAAATAATATTCCTTTACGTGCTAAGGGGTATCTAGAGAGTGGGATAGGTTTAATAACTACCCTAACCCTAACGCGTACCCTAACCCTAACCCCTACCCTAACCCTAACACGTACCCTAATCCTAACCCGTACCCTAAACCGAGCCCTAACCCTAACACTAACCCTAACCCTAACCCTAACCCATACCCTACGCCGTACCCGAAACCCTCCCCGAACTCGTACCCTAAGCCGTACCCTAAGCCTAACCCTAAGCCTAACCCTAACCCTAGGCTACCCTTGACTGCTTCTGCCTCCAATAGATTTCCTAAGCACTAGTGTTTTAAGGAACAGCTTAAAAAGAGAATCCTAATGTGATTTCTTTATAATGGGTGTATTCCTTATCTTATCCTAGTGTCTAAACTTTTCTCCATGGCTGGACCCTCAAATAATATTCCTTTACGTGCTAAGGGGTATCTAGAGATTGGGATAGGTTTAATAACTACCCTAACCCTAACGCGTACCCTAACCCTAACCCCTACCCTAACCCTAACACGTACCCTAATCCTAACCCGTACCCTAAACCGAGCCCTAACCCTAACACTAACCCTAACCCTAACCCTAACCCATACCCTACGCCGTACCCGCACCCCTCCCTGAACCCGTACCCTAAGCCGTACCCTAAGCCTAACCCTAAGCCTAACCCTAACCCTAGGCTACCCTTGACTGCTTCTGCCTCCAATAGATTTCCTAAGCACTAGTGTTTTAACGAACAGCTTAAAAAGAGAATCCTAAAGTGATTTCTTTATAATGGGTGTGTTCCTTATCTTATCCTAGTGTCTAAACTCTTCTCCATGGCTGGACCCCCAAATAATATTCCTTTACGTGCTAAGGGGTATCTAGAGAGTGGGATAGGTTTAATAACTACCCTAACCCTAACGCGTACCCTAACCCTAACCCCTACCCTAACCCTAACACGTACCCTAATCCTAACCCGTACCCTAAACCGAGCCCTAACCCTAACACTAACCCTAACCCTAACCCATACCCTACGCCGTACCCGAAACCCTCCCCGAACCCGTACCCTAAGCCGTACCCTAAGCCTCACCCTAAGCCTAACCTTATCCTAGGCTACCCTTGACTGCTTCTGCCTCCAATAGATTTCCTAAGCACTAGTGTTTTAAGGAACAGCTTAAAAAGAGAATCCTAATGTGATTTCTTTATAATGGGTGTGTTCCTTATCTTATCCTAGTGTCTAAACTCTTCTCCATGGCTGCACCCCCAAATAATATTGCCTTACGTGCTAAGGGGTATCTAGAGAGTGGGATAGGTTTAATAACTACCCTAAACCTAATGCGTACTCTAACCCTAACCCCTACCCTAACACTAACACGTACCCTAATCCTAACCCGTACCCTAAACCGAGCCCTAACCCTAACACTAACACTAACCCTAACCCTAACCCATACCCTATGCCGTACCTGAACCCCTCCCCAAACCCGTACCCTAAGCCGTACCCTAAGCCTAACCCTAAGCCTAACACTAACCCTAGGCTACCCTTGACTGCTTCTGCCTCCAATAGATTTCCTAAGCACTAGTGTTTTAAGCAACAGCTTAAAAAGAGAATCCTAATGTGATTTCTTTATAATGGGTGTGTTCCTTATCTTATCCTAGTGTCTAAATTCTTCTCCATGGCTGGAACCCCAAATAATATTCCTTTACGTGCTAAGGGGTATCTAGAGAGTGGGATAGGTTTACTAACTACCCTAACCCTAACGCGTACCCTAACCCTAACCCCTACCCTAACCCTAACACGTACCCTAATCCTAACCCGTACCCTAAACCGAGCCCTAACCCTAACAATAACCCTAACCCTAACCCTAACCCATACCCTACGCCGTACCCGAAACCCTCCCCGATCCCGTACCCTAAGCCGTACCCTAAGCCTAACCCTAAGCCTAACCCTAACCCTAGGTTACCCTTGACTGCTTCTGCCTCCAATAGATTTCCTAAGCACTAGTGTTTTAAGGAACAGCTTAAAAAGAGAATCCTAATGTGATTTCTTTATAATGGGTGTGTTCCTTATCTTATCCTAGTGTCTAAACTCTTCTCCATGGCTGGACCCTCAAATAATATTCCTTTACGTGCTAAGGGGTATCTAGAGAGTGGGATAGGTTTAATAACTACCCTAACCCTAACGCGTACCCTAACCCTAACCCCTACCCTAACCCTAACACGTACCCTAATCCTAACCCGTACCCTAAACCGAGCCCTAACCCTAACACTAACCCTAACCCTAACCCTAACCCATACCCTACGCCGTACCCGCACCCCTCCCTGAACCCGTACCCTAAGCCGTACCCTAAGCCTAACCCTAAGCCTAACCCTAACCCTAGGCTACCCTTGACTTCTTCTGCCTCCAATAGATTTCCTAAGCACTAGTGTTTTAACGAACAGCTTAAAAAGAGAATCCTAAAGTGATTTCTTTATAATGGGTGTGTTCCTTATCTTATCCTAGTGTCTAAACTCTTCTCCATGGCTGGACCCCCAAATAATATTCCTTTACGTGCTAAGGGGTATCTAGAGAGTGGGATAGGTTTAATAACTACCCTAACCCTAACGCGTACCCTAACCCTAACCCCTACCCTAACCCTAACACGTACCCTAATCCTAACCCGTACCCTAAACCGAGCCCTAACCCTAACACTAACCCTAACCCTAACCCATACCCTACGCCGTACCCGAAACCCTCCCCGAACCCGTACCCTAAGCCGTACCCTAAGCCTCACCCTAAGCCTAACCTTATCCTAGGCTACCCTTGACTGCTTCTGCCTCCAATAGATTTCCTAAGCACTAGTGTTTTAAGGAACAGCTTAAAAAGAGAATCCTAATGTGATTTCTTTATAATGGGTGTGTTCCTTATCTTATCCTAGTGTCTAAACTCTTCTCCATGGCTGGACCCCCAAATAATATTCCTTTACGTGCTAAGGGGTATCTAGAGAGTGGGATAGGTTTAATAACTACCCTAACCCTAACGCGTACCCTAACCCTAACCCCTACCCTAACCCTAACACGTACCCTAATCCTAACCCGTACCCTAAACCGAGCCCTAACCCTAACACTAACCCTAACCCTAACCCTAACCCATACCCTACGCCGTACCCGAACCCCTCCCCGAACCCATTCCCCAAGCCGTACCCTAAACCTAACCCTAAGCCTAACCCTAACCCTAGGCTACCCTTGACTGCTTCTGCCTCCAATAGATTTCCTAAGCACTAGTGTTTTAAGGAACAGCTTAAAAAGAGAATCCTAATGTGATTTCTTTATAATGGGTGTGTTCCTTATCTTATCCTAGTGTCTAAACTCTTCTCCATGGCTGGACCCCCAAATAATATTCCTTTACGTGCTAAGGGGTATCTAGAGAGTGGGATAGGTTTAATAACTACCCTAACCCTAACGCGTACCCTAACCCTAACCCCTACCCTAACCCTAACACGTACCCTAATCCTAACCCGTACCCTAAACCGAGCCCTAACCCTAACACTAACCCTAACCCTAACCCTAACCCATACCCTACGCCGTACCCGAAACCCTCCCCGAACCCGTACCCTAAGCCGTACCCTAAGCCTAACCCTAAGCCTAACCCTAACCCTAGGCTACCTTTGACTGCTTCTGCCTCCAATAGATTTCCTAAGCACTAGTGTTTTAAGGAACAGCTTAAAAAGAGAATCCTAATGTGATTTCTTTATAATGGGTGTGTTCCTTATCTTATCCTAGTGTCTAAACTCTTCTCCATGGCTGGACCCTCAAATAATATTCCTTTACGTGCTAAGGGGTATCTAGAGAGTGGGATAGGTTTAATAACTACCCTAACCCTAACGCGTACCCTAACCCTAACCCCTACCCTAACCCTAACACGTACCCTAATACTAACCTGTACCCTAAACCGAGCCCTAACCCTAACCCTAACCCTAACCCTAACCCATACCCTACGCCGTACCCGCACCCCTCCCCGAACCCGTACCCTAAGCCGTACCCTAAGCCTAACCCTAAGCCTAACCCTAACCCTAGGCTACCCTTGACTGCTTCTGCCTCCAATAGATTTCGTAAGCACTAGTGTTTTAAGGAACAGCTTAAAAAGAGAATCCTAATGTGATTTCTTTATAATGGGTGTGTTCCTTATCTTATCCTAGTGTCTAAACTCTTCTCCATGGCTGGACCCCCAAATAATATTCCTTTACGTGCTAAGGGGTATCTAGAGAGTGGGATACGTTTAATAACTACCCTAACCCTAACGCATACCCTAACCCTAACCCCTACCCTAACCCTAACACGTACCCTAATCCTAACCCGTACCCTAAACCGAGCCCTAACCCTAACACTAACCCTAACCCTAACCCTAACCCATACCCTACGCCGTACCCGAACCCCTCCCCGAACCCATTCCCCAAGCCGTACCCTAAACCTAACCCTAAGCCTAACACTAACCCTAGGCTACCCTTGACTGCTTCTGCCTCCAATAGATTTCCTAAGCACTAGTGTTTTAAGGAACAGCTTAAAAAGAGAATCCTAATGTGATTTCTTTATAATGGGTGTGTTCCTTATCTTATCCTAGTGTCTAAACTCTTCTCCATGGCTGCACCCCCAAATAATATTGCCTTACGTGCTAAGGGGTATCTAGAGAGTGGGATAGGTTTAATAACTACCCTAACCCTAATGCGTACTCTAACCCTAACCTCTACCCTAACACTAACACGTACCCTAATCCTAACCCGTACCCTAAACCGAGCCCTAACCCTAACACTAACACTAACCCTAACCCTAACCCATACCCTACGCCGTACCTGAACCCCTCCCCAAACCCGTACTCTAAGTGGTACCCTAAGCCTAACCCTAAGCCTAACACTAACCCTAGGCTACCCTTGACTGCTTCTGCCTCCAATAGATTTCCTAAGCACTAGTGTTTTAAGCAACAGCTTAAAAAGAGAATCCTAATGTGATTTCTTTATAATGGGTGTGTTCCTTATCTTATCCTAGTGTCTAAATTCTTCTCCATGGCTGGAACCCCAAATAATATTCCTTTACGTGCTAAGGGGTATCTAGAGAGTGGGATAGGTTTACTAACTACCCTAACCCTAACGCGTACCCTAACCCTAACCCCTACCCTAAACCTAACACGTACCCTAATCCTAACCGTACCCTAAACCGAGCCCTAACCCTAACACTAACCCTAACCCTAACCCTAACCCATACCCTACGCCGTACCCGCACCCCTCCCCGAACCCGTACCCTAAGCCGTACCCTAAGCCTAACCCTAAGCCTAACCCTAACCCTAGGCTACCCTTGACTGCTTCTGCCTCCAATAGATTTCCTAAGCACTAGTGTTTTAAGGAACAGCTTAAAAAGAGAATCCTAATGTGATTTCTTTATAATGGGTGTGTTCCTTATCTTATCCTAGTGTCTAAACTCTTCTCCATGGCTGGACCCCCAAATAATATTCCTTTACGTGCTAAGGGGTATCTAGAGAGTGGGATAGGTTTAATAACTACCCTAACCCTAACGCATACCCTAACCCTAACCCCTACCCTAAACCTAACACGTACCCTAATCCTAACCGTACCCTAAACCGAGCCCTAACCCTAACACTAACCCTAACCCTAACCCTAACCCATACCCTACGCCGTACCCGCACCCCTCCCCGAACCCGTAACCTAAGCTGTACCCTAAGCCTAACCCTAAGCCTAACCCTAACCCTAGGCTACCCTTGACTGCTTCTGCCTCCAATAGATTTCCTAAGCACTACTGTTTTAAGGAACAGCTTAAAAAGAGAATCCTAATGTGATTTCTTTATAATGGGTGTGTTCCTTATCTTATCCTAGTGTCTAAACTCTTCTCCATGGCTGCACCCCCAAATAATATTCCCTTACGTGCTAAGGGGTATCTAGAGAGTGGGATAGGTTTAATAACTACCCTAACCCTAACGCGTACCCTAACCCTAACCCCTACCCTAACCCTAACACGTACCGTAATCCTAATCTGTACCCTAAACCGAGGCCTAACCCTAACACTAACCCTAACCCTAACCCTAACCCATACCCTACGCCGTACCCGAAACCCTCCCCGAACCCGTACCCTAAGCCATACCCTAAACCTAACCCTAAGCCTAACCCTAACCCTAGGCTACCCTTGACTGCTTCTGCCTCCAATAGATTTCCTAAGCACTACTGTTTTAAGGAACAGCTTAAAAAGAGAATCCTAATGTGATTTCTTTATAATGGGTGTGTTCCTTATCTTATCCTAGTGTCTAAACTCTTCTCCATGGCTGCACCCCCAAATAATATTCCCTTACGTGCTAAGGGGTATCTAGAGAGTGGGATAGGTTTAATAACTACCCTAACCCTAACGCGTACCCTAACCCTAACCCCTACCCTAACCCTAACACGTACCCTAATCCTAACCTGTACCCTAAACCGAGGCCTAACCCTAACACTAACCCTAACCCTAACCCTAACACATACCCTACGCCGTACCCGAAACCCTCCCCGAACCCGTACCCTAAGCCATACCCTAAACCTAACCCTAAGCCTAACCCTAACCCTAGGCTACCCTTGACTGCTTCTGCCTCCAATTGATTTCCTAAGCAGTAGTGTTTTAAGGAACAGCTTAAAAAGAGAATCCTAATGTGATTTCTTTATAATGGGTGTGTTCCTTATCTTATCCTAGTGTCTAAACTCTTCTCCATGGCTGGACCCCCAAATAATATTCCTTTACGTGCTAAGGGGGAGCTAGAGAGTGGGATAGGTTTACTAACTACCCTAGCCCTAACGCGTAACCTAACCCTAACCCCTACCCTAAACCTAACACGTTCCCTAATCCTAACCCGTACCCTAAACCGAGCCCTAACCCTAACACTAACCCTAACCCAAACCCTAACCCATACCCTACACCGTACACGAACACCTCCCCGAACCCATACCCCAAGCCGTACCCTAACCCTAACCCTAAGCCTAACCCTAACCCTAGGCTACCCTTGACTGCTTCTGCCTCCAATAGATTTCCTAAGCACTACTGTTTTAAGGAACAGCTTAAAAAGAGAATCCTAAAGTGATTTCTTTATAATGGGTGTGTTCCTTATCTTATCCTAGTGTCTAAACTCTTCTCCATGGCTGCACCCCCAAATAATATTCCTTTACGTGCTAAGGGGTATCTAGAGAGTGGGATAGGTTTAATAACTACCCTAACCCTAACGCGTACCCTAACCCTAACCCCTACCCTAACCCTAACACGTACCCTAATCCTAACCCGTACCCTAAACCGAGCCCTAACCCTAACACTAACCCTAACCCTAACCCTAACCCATACCCTACGCCGTAACCGAAACCCTCCCCGAACTCGTACCCTAAGCCGTACCCTAAGCCTAACCCTAAGCCTAACCCTAACCCTAGGCTACCCTTGACTGCTTCTGCCTCCAATAGATTTCCTAAGCACTAGTGTTTTAAGGAACAGCTTAAAAAGAGAATCCTAATGTGATTTCTTTATAATGGGTGTATTCCTTATCTTATCCTAGTGTCTAAACTTTTCTCCATGGCTGGACCCTCAAATAATATTCCTTAACGTGCTAAGGGGTATCTAGAGATTGGGATAGGTTTAATAACTACCCTAACCCTAACGCGTACCCTAACCCTAACCCCTACCCTAACCCTAACACGTACCCTAATCCTAACCCGTACCCTAAACCGAGCCCTAACCCTAACACTAACCCTAACCCTAACCCTAACCCATACCCTACGCCGTACCCGCACCCCTCCCTGAACCCGTACCCTAAGCCGTACCCTAAGCCTAACCCTAAGCCTAACCCTAACCCTAGGCTACCCTTGACTGCTTCTGCCTCCAATAGATTTCCTAAGCACTAGTGTTTTAACGAACAGCTTAAAAAGAGAATCCTAAAGTGATTTCTTTATAATGGGTGTGTTCCTTATCTTATCCTAGTGTCTAAACTCTTCTCCATGGCTGCACCCCCAAATAATATTCCCTTACGTGCTAAGGGGTATCTAGAGAGTGGGATAGGTTTAATAACTACCCTAACCCTAACGCGTACCCTAACCCTAACCCCTACCCTAACCCTAACACGTACCGTAATCCTAATCTGTACCCTAAACCGAGGCCTAACCCTAACACTAACCCTAACCCTAACCCTAACCCATACCCTACGCCGTACCCGAAACCCTCCCCGAACCCGTACCCTAAGCCATACCCTAAACCTAACCCTAAGCCTAACCCTAACCCTAGGCTACCCTTGACTGCTTCTGCCTCCAATAGATTTCCTAAGCACTACTGTTTTAAGGAACAGCTTAAAAAGAGAATCCTAATGTGATTTCTTTATAATGGGTGTGTTCCTTATCTTATCCTAGTGTCTAAACTCTTCTCCATGGCTGCACCCCCAAATAATATTCCCTTACGTGCTAAGGGGTATCTAGAGAGTGGGATAGGTTTAATAACTACCCTAACCCTAACGCGTACCCTAACCCTAACCCCTACCCTAACCCTAACACGTACCCTAATCCTAACCTGTACCCTAAACCGAGGCCTAACCCTAACACTAACCCTAACCCTAACCCTAACACATACCCTACGCCGTACCCGAAACCCTCCCCGAACCCGTACCCTAAGCCATACCCTAAACCTAACCCTAAGCCTAACCCTAACCCTAGGCTACCCTTGACTGCTTCTGCCTCCAATTGATTTCCTAAGCAGTAGTGTTTTAAGGAACAGCTTAAAAAGAGAATCCTAATGTGATTTCTTTATAATGGGTGTGTTCCTTATCTTATCCTAGTGTCTAAACTCTTCTCCATGGCTGGACCCCCAAATAATATTCCTTTACGTGCTAAGGGGGAGCTAGAGAGTGGGATAGGTTTACTAACTACCCTAGCCCTAACGCGTAACCTAACCCTAACCCCTACCCTAAACCTAACACGTTCCCTAATCCTAACCCGTACCCTAAACCGAGCCCTAACCCTAACACTAACCCTAACCCAAACCCTAACCCATACCCTACACCGTACACGAACACCTCCCCGAACCCATACCCCAAGCCGTACCCTAACCCTAACCCTAAGCCTAACCCTAACCCTAGGCTACCCTTGACTGCTTCTGCCTCCAATAGATTTCCTAAGCACTACTGTTTTAAGGAACAGCTTAAAAAGAGAATCCTAAAGTGATTTCTTTATAATGGGTGTGTTCCTTATCTTATCCTAGTGTCTAAACTCTTCTCCATGGCTGCACCCCCAAATAATATTCCTTTACGTGCTAAGGGGTATCTAGAGAGTGGGATAGGTTTAATAACTACCCTAACCCTAACGCGTACCCTAACCCTAACCCCTACCCTAACCCTAACACGTACCCTAATCCTAACCCGTACCCTAAACCGAGCCCTAACCCTAACACTAACCCTAACCCTAACCCTAACCCATACCCTACGCCGTAACCGAAACCCTCCCCGAACTCGTACCCTAAGCCGTACCCTAAGCCTAACCCTAAGCCTAACCCTAACCCTAGGCTACCCTTGACTGCTTCTGCCTCCAATAGATTTCCTAAGCACTAGTGTTTTAAGGAACAGCTTAAAAAGAGAATCCTAATGTGATTTCTTTATAATGGGTGTATTCCTTATCTTATCCTAGTGTCTAAACTTTTCTCCATGGCTGGACCCTCAAATAATATTCCTTAACGTGCTAAGGGGTATCTAGAGATTGGGATAGGTTTAATAACTACCCTAACCCTAACGCGTACCCTAACCCTAACCCCTACCCTAACCCTAACACGTACCCTAATCCTAACCCGTACCCTAAACCGAGCCCTAACCCTAACACTAACCCTAACCCTAACCCTAACCCATACCCTACGCCGTACCCGCACCCCTCCCTGAACCCGTACCCTAAGCCGTACCCTAAGCCTAACCCTAAGCCTAACCCTAACCCTAGGCTACCCTTGACTGCTTCTGCCTCCAATAGATTTCCTAAGCACTAGTGTTTTAACGAACAGCTTAAAAAGAGAATCCTAAAGTGATTTCTTTATAATGGGTGTGTTCCTTATCTTATCCTAGTGTCTAAACTCTTCTCCATGGCTGGACCCCCAAATAATATTCCTTTACGTGCTAAGGGGTATCTAGAGAGTGGGATAGGTTTAATAACTACCCTAACCCTAACGCGTACCCTAACCCTAACCCCTACCCTAACCCTAACACGTACCCTAATCCTAACCCGTACCCTAAACCGAGCCCTAACCCTAACACTAACCCTAACCCTAACCCATACCCTACGCCGTACCCGAAACCCTCCCCGAACCCGTACCCTAAGCCGTACCCTAAGCCTCACCCTAAGCCTAACCTTATCCTAGGCTACCCTTGACTGCTTCTGCCTCCAATAGATTTCCTAAGCACTAGTGTTTTAAGGAACAGCTTAAAAAGAGAATCCTAATGTGATTTCTTTATAATGGGTGTGTTCCTTATCTTATCCTAGTGTCTAAACTCTTCTCCATGGCTGCACCCCCAAATAATATTGCCTTACGTGCTAAGGGGTATCTAGAGAGTGGGATAGGTTTAATAACTACCCTAAACCTAATGCGTACTCTAACCCTAACCCCTACCCTAACACTAACACGTACCCTAATCCTAACCCGTACCCTAAACCGAGCCCTAACCCTAAAACTAACACTAACCCTAACCCTAACCCATACCCTATGCCGTACCTGAACCCCTCCCCAAACCCGTACCCTAAGCCGTACCCTAAGCCTAACCCTAAGCCTAACACTAACCCTAGGCTACCCTTGACTGCTTCTGCCTCCAATAGATTTCCTAAGCACTAGTGTTTTAAGCAACAGCTTAAAAAGAGAATCCTAATGTGATTTCTTTATAATGGGTGTGTTCCTTATCTTATCCTAGTGTCTAAATTCTTCTCCATGGCTGGAACCCCAAATAATATTCCTTTACGTGCTAAGGGGTATCTAGAGAGTGGGATAGGTTTAATAACTACCCTAACCCTAACGCGTACCCTAACCCTAACCCCTACCCTAACCCTAACACGTACCCTAATCCTAACCCGTACCCTAAACCGAGCCCTAACCCTAACAATAACCCTAACCCTAACCCTAACCCATACCCTACGCCGTACCCGAAACCCTCCCCGATCCCGTACCCTAAGCCGTACCCTAAGCCTAACCCTAAGCCTAACCCTAACCCTAGGTTACCCTTGACTGCTTCTGCCTCCAATAGATTTCCTAAGCACTAGTGTTTTAAGGAACAGCTTAAAAAGAGAATCCTAATGTGATTTCTTTATAATGGGTGTGTTCCTTATCTTATCCTAGTGTCTAAACTCTTCTCCATGGCTGGACCCTCAAATAATATTCCTTTACGTGCTAAGGGGTATCTAGAGAGTGGGATAGGTTTAATAACTACCCTAACCCTAACGCGTACCCTAACCCTAACCCCTACCCTAACCCTAACACGTACCCTAATCCTAACCCGTACCCTAAACCGAGCCCTAACCCTAACACTAACCCTAACCCTAACCCTAACCCATACCCTACGCCGTACCCGCACCCCTCCCTGAACCCGTACCCTAAGCCGTACCCTAAGCCTAACCCTAAGCCTAACCCTAACCCTAGGCTACCCTTGACTTCTTCTGCCTCCAATAGATTTCCTAAGCACTAGTGTTTTAACGAACAGCTTAAAAAGAGAATCCTAAAGTGATTTCTTTATAATGGGTGTGTTCCTTATCTTATCCTAGTGTCTAAACTCTTCTCCATGGCTGGACCCCCAAATAATATTCCTTTACGTGCTAAGGGGTATCTAGAGAGTGGGATAGGTTTAATAACTACCCTAACCCTAACGCGTACCCTAACCCTAACCCCTACCCTAACCCTAACACGTACCCTAATCCTAACCCGTACCCTAAACCGAGCCCTAACCCTAACACTAACCCTAACCCTAACCCATACCCTACGCCGTACCCGAAACCCTCCCCGAACCCGTACCCTAAGCCGTACCCTAAGCCTCACCCTAAGCCTAACCTTATCCTAGGCTACCCTTGACTGCTTCTGCCTCCAATAGATTTCCTAAGCACTAGTGTTTTAAGGAACAGCTTAAAAAGAGAATCCTAATGTGATTTCTTTATAATGGGTGTGTTCCTTATCTTATCCTAGTGTCTAAACTCTTCTCCATGGCTGGACCCCCAAATAATATTCCTTTACGTGCTAAGGGGTATCTAGAGAGTGGGATAGGTTTAATAACTACCCTAACCCTAACGCGTACCCTAACCCTAACCCCTACCCTAACCCTAACACGTACCCTAATCCTAACCCGTACCCTAAACCGAGCCCTAACCCTAACAATAACCCTAACCCTAACCCTAACCCATACCCTACGCCGTACCCGAAACCCTCCCCGAACCCGTACCCTAAGCCGTACCCTAAGCCTAACCCTAAGCCTAACCCTAACCCTAGGTTACCCTTGACTGCTTCTGCCTCCAATAGATTTCCTAAGCACTAGTGTTTTAAGGAACAGCTTAAAAAGAGAATCCTAATGTGATTTCTTTATAATGGGTGTGTTCCTTATCTTATCCTAGTGTCTAAACTCTTCTCCATGGCTGGACCCTCAAATAATATTCCTTTACGTGCTAAGGGGTATCTAGAGAGTGGGATAGGTTTAATAACTACCCTAACCCTAACGCGTACCCTAACCCTAACCCCTACCCTAACCCTAACACGTACCCTAATACTAACCCGTACCCTAAACCGAGCCCTAACCCTAACACTAACCCTAACCCTAACCCATACCCTACGCCGTACCCGCACCCCTCCCCGAACCCGTACCCTAAGCCGTACCCTAAGCCTAACCCTAAGCCTAACCCTAACCCTAGGCTACCCTTGACTGCTTCTGCCTCCAATAGATTTCCTAAGCACTAGTGTTTTAAGGAACAGCTTAAAAAGAGAATCCTAATGTGATTTCTTTATAATGGGTGTGTTCCTTATCTTATCCTAGTGTCTAAACTCTTCTCCATGGCTGGACCCCCAAATAATATTCCTTTACGTGCTAAGGGGTATCTAGAGAGTGGGATAGGTTTAATAACTACCCTAACCCTAACGCATACCCTAACCCTAAACCCTACCCTAACCCTAACACGTACCCTAATCCTAACCCGTACCCTAAACCGAGCCCTAACCCTAACACTAACCCTAACCCTAACCCTAACCCATACCCTACGCCGTACCCGAACCCCTCCCCGAACCCATTCCCCAAGCCGTACCCTAAACCTAACCCTAAGCCTAACCCTAACCCTAGGCTACCCTTGACTGCTTCTGCCTCCAATAGATTTCCTAAGCACTAGTGTTTTAAGGAACAGCTTAAAAAGAGAATCCTAATGTGATTTCTTTATAATGGGTGTGTTCCTTATCTTATCCTAGTGTCTAAACTCTTCTCCATGGCTGGACCCCCAAATAATATTCCTTTACGTGCTAAGGGGTATCTAAAGAGTGGGATAGGTTTAATAACTACCCTAACCCTAACGCGTACCCTAACCCTAACCCCTACCCTAACCCTAACACGTACCCTAATCCTAACCCGTACCCTAAACCGAGCCCTAACCCTAACACTAACCCTAACCCTAACCCTAACCCATACCCTACGCCGTACCCGAAACCCTCCCCGAACCCGTACCCTAAGCCGTACCCTAAGCCTAACCCTAACCCTAGGCTACCTTTGACTGCTTCTGCCTCCAATAGATTTCCTAAGCACTAGTGTTTTAAGGAACAGCTTAAAAAGAGAATCCTAATGTGATTTCTTTATAATGGGTGTGTTCCTTATCTTATCCTAGTGTCTAAACTCTTCTCCATGGCTGGACCCTCAAATAATATTCCTTTACGTGCTAAGGGGTATCTAGAGAGTGGGATAGGTTTAATAACTACCCTAACCCTAACGCGTACCCTAACCCTAACCCCTACCCTAACCCTAACACGTACCCTAATACTAACCTGTACCCTAAACCGAGCCCTAACCCTAACCCTAACCCTAACCCTAACCCATACCCTACGCCGTACCCGCACCCCTCCCCGAACCCGTACCCTAAGCCGTACCCTAAGCCTAACCCTAAGCCTAACCCTAACCCTAGGCTACCCTTGACTGCTTCTGCCTCCAATAGATTTCGTAAGCACTAGTGTTTTAAGGAACAGCTTAAAAAGAGAATCCTAATGTGATTTCTTTATAATGGGTGTGTTCCTTATCTTATCCTAGTGTCTAAACTCTTCTCCATGGCTGGACCCCCAAATAATATTCCTTTACGTGCTAAGGGGTATCTAGAGAGTGGGATAGGTTTAATAACTACCCTAACCCTAACGCATACCCTAACCCTAACCCCTACCCTAACCCTAACACGTACCCTAATCCTAACCCGTACCCTAAACCGAGCCCTAACCCTAACACTAACCCTAACCCTAACCCTAACCCATACCCTACGCCGTACCCGAACCCCTCCCCGAACCCATTCCCCAAGCCGTACCCTAAACCTAACCCTAAGCCTAACCCTAACCCTAGGCTACCCTTGACTGCTTCTGCCTCCAATAGATTTCCTAAGCACTAGTGTTTTAAGGAACAGCTTAAAAAGAGAATCCTAATGTGATTTCTTTATAATGGGTGTGTTCCTTATCTTATCCTAGTGTCTAAACTCTTCTCCATGGCTGCACCCCCAAATAATATTGCCTTACGTGCTAAGGGGTATCTAGAGAGTGGGATAGGTTTAATAACTACCCTAACCCTAATGCGTACTCTAACCCTAACCTCTACCCTAACACTAACACGTACCCTAATCCTAACCCGTACCCTAAACCGAGCCCTAACCCTAACACTAACACTAACCCTAACCCTAACCCATACCCTACGCCGTACCTGAACCCCTCCCCAAACCCGTACTCTAAGTGGTACCCTAAGCCTAACCCTAAGCCTAACACTAACCCTAGGCTACCCTTGACTGCTTCTGCCTCCAATAGATTTCCTAAGCACTAGTGTTTTAAGCAACAGCTTAAAAAGAGAATCCTAATGTGATTTCTTTATAATGGGTGTGTTCCTTATCTTATCCTAGTGTCTAAATTCTTCTCCATGGCTGGAACCCCAAATAATATTCCTTTACGTGCTAAGGGGTATCTAGAGAGTGGGATAGGTTTACTAACTACCCTAACCCTAACGCGTACCCTAACCCTAACCCCTACCCTAAACATAACACGTACCCTAATCCTAACCGTACCCTAAACCGAGCCCTAACCCTAACACTAACCCTAACCCTAACCCTAACCCATACCCTACGCCGTACCCGCACCCCTCCCCGAACCCGTACCCTAAGCCGTACCCTAAGCCTAACCCTAAGCCTAACCCTAACCCTAGGCTACCCTTGACTGCTTCTGCCTCCAATAGATTTCCTAAGCACTAGTGTTTTAAGGAACAGCTTAAAAAGAGAATCCTAATGTGATTTCTTTATAATGGGTGTGTTCCTTATCTTATCCTAGTGTCTAAACTCTTCTCCATGGCTGGACCCCCAAATAATATTCCTTTACGTGCTAAGGGGTATCTAGAGAGTGGGATAGGTTTAATAACTACCCTAACCCTAACGCATACCCTAACCCTAACCCCTACCCTAAACCTAACACGTACCCTAATCCTAACCGTACCCTAAACCGAGCCCTAACCCTAACACTAACCCTAACCCTAACCCTAACCCATACCCTACGCCGTACCCGCACCCCTCCCCGAACCCGTAACCTAAGCTGTACCCTAAGCCTAACCCTAAGCCTAACCCTAACCCTAGGCTACCCTTGACTGCTTCTGCCTCCAATAGATTTCCTAAGCACTACTGTTTTAAGGAACAGCTTAAAAAGAGAATCCTAATGTGATTTCTTTATAATGGGTGTGTTCCTTATCTTATCCTAGTGTCTAAACTCTTCTCCATGGCTGCACCCCCAAATAATATTCCCTTACGTGCTAAGGGGTATCTAGAGAGTGGGATAGGTTTAATAACTACCCTAACCCTAACGCGTACCCTAACCCTAACCCCTACCCTAACCCTAACACGTACCGTAATCCTAATCTGTACCCTAAACCGAGGCCTAACCCTAACACTAACCCTAACCCTAACCCTAACCCATACCCTACGCCGTACCCGAAACCCTCCCCGAACCCGTACCCTAAGCCATACCCTAAACCTAACCCTAAGCCTAACCCTAACCCTAGGCTACCCTTGACTGCTTCTGCCTCCAATAGATTTCCTAAGCACTACTGTTTTAAGGAACAGCTTAAAAAGAGAATCCTAATGTGATTTCTTTATAATGGGTGTGTTCCTTATCTTATCCTAGTGTCTAAACTCTTCTCCATGGCTGCACCCCCAAATAATATTCCCTTACGTGCTAAGGGGTATCTAGAGAGTGGGATAGGTTTAATAACTACCCTAACCCTAACGCGTACCCTAACCCTAACCCCTACCCTAACCCTAACACGTACCCTAATCCTAACCTGTACCCTAAACCGAGGCCTAACCCTAACACTAACCCTAACCCTAACCCTAACACATACCCTACGCCGTACCCGAAACCCTCCCCGAACCCGTACCCTAAGCCATACCCTAAACCTAACCCTAAGCCTAACCCTAACCCTAGGCTACCCTTGACTGCTTCTGCCTCCAATTGATTTCCTAAGCAGTAGTGTTTTAAGGAACAGCTTAAAAAGAGAATCCTAATGTGATTTCTTTATAATGGGTGTGTTCCTTATCTTATCCTAGTGTCTAAACTCTTCTCCATGGCTGGACCCCCAAATAATATTCCTTTACGTGCTAAGGGGGAGCTAGAGAGTGGGATAGGTTTACTAACTACCCTAGCCCTAACGCGTAACCTAACCCTAACCCCTACCCTAAACCTAACACGTTCCCTAATCCTAACCCGTACCCTAAACCGAGCCCTAACCCTAACACTAACCCTAACCCAAACCCTAACCCATACCCTACGCCGTACACGAACACCTCCCCGAACCCATACCCCAAGCCGTACCCTAACCCTAACCCTAAGCCTAACCCTAACCCTAGGCTACCCTTGACTGCTTCTGCCTCCAATAGATTTCCTAAGCACTACTGTTTTAAGGAACAGCTTAAAAAGAGAATCCTAAAGTGATTTCTTTATAATGGGTGTGTTCCTTATCTTATCCTAGTGTCTAAACTCTTCTCCATGGCTGGACCCCCAAATAATATTCCTTTACGTGCTAAGGGGTATCTAGAGAGTGGGATAGGTTTAATAACTACCCTAACCCTAACGCGTACCCTAACCCTAACCCCTACCCTAACCCTAACACGTACCCTAATCCTAACCCGTACCCTAAACCGAGCCCTAACCCTAACACTAACCCTAACCCTAACCCTAACCCATACCCTACGCCGTACCCGAAACCCTCCCCGAACTCGTACCCTAAGCCGTACCCTAAGCCTAACCCTAAGCCTAACCCTAACCCTAGGCTACCCTTGACTGCTTCTGCCTCCAATAGATTTCCTAAGCACTAGTGTTTTAAGGAACAGCTTAAAAAGAGAATCCTAATGTGATTTCTTTATAATGGGTGTATTCCTTATCTTATCCTAGTGTCTAAACTTTTCTCCATGGCTGGACCCTCAAATAATATTCCTTTACGTGCTAAGGGGTATCTAGAGATTGGGATAGGTTTAATAACTACCCTAACCCTAACGCGTACCCTAACCCTAACCCCTACCCTAACCCTAACACGTACCCTAATCCTAACCCGTACCCTAAACCGAGCCCTAACCCTAACACTAACCCTAACCCTAACCCTAACCCATACCCTACGCCGTACCCGCACCCCTCCCTGAACCCGTACCCAAAGCCGTACCCTAAGCCTAACCCTAAGCCTAACCCTAACCCTAGGCTACCCTTGACTGCTTCTGCCTCCAATAGATTTCCTAAGCACTAGTGTTTTAACGAACAGCTTAAAAAGAGAATCCTAAAGTGATTTCTTTATAATGGGTGTGTTCCTTATCTTATCCTAGTGTCTAAACTCTTCTCCATGGCTGGACCCCCAAATAATATTCCTTTACGTGCTAAGGGGTATCTAGAGAGTGGGATAGGTTTAATAACTACCCTAACCCTAACGCGTACCCTAACCCTAACCCCTACCCTAACCCTAACACGTACCCTAATCCTAACCCGTACCCTAAACCGAGCCCTAACCCTAACACTAACCCTAACCCTAACCCATACCCTACGCCGTACCCGAAACCCTCCCCGAACCCGTACCCTAAGCCGTACCCTAAGCCTCACCCTAAGCCTAACCTTATCCTAGGCTACCCTTGACTGCTTCTGCCTCCAATAGATTTCCTAAGCACTAGTGTTTTAAGGAACAGCTTAAAAAGAGAATCCTAATGTGATTTCTTTATAATGGGTGTGTTCCTTATCTTATCCTAGTGTCTAAACTCTTCTCCATGGCTGCACCCCCAAATAATATTGCCTTACGTGCTAAGGGGTATCTAGAGAGTGGGATAGGTTTAATAACTACCCTAAACCTAATGCGTACTCTAACCCTAACCCCTACCCTAACACTAACACGTACCCTAATCCTAACCCGTACCCTAAACCGAGCCCTAACCCTAACACTAACACTAACCCTAACCCTAACCCATACCCTATGCCGTACCTGAACCCCTCCCCAAACCCGTACCCTAAGCCGTACCCTAAGCCTAACCCTAAGCCTAACACTAACCCTAGGCTACCCTTGACTGCTTCTGCCTCCAATAGATTTCCTAAGCACTAGTGTTTTAAGCAACAGCTTAAAAAGAGAATCCTAATGTGATTTCTTTATAATGGGTGTGTTCCTTATCTTATCCTAGTGTCTAAATTCTTCTCCATGGCTGGAACCCCAAATAATATTCCTTTACGTGCTAAGGGGTATCTAGAGAGTGGGATAGGTTTACTAACTACCCTAACCCTAACGCGTACCCTAACCCTAACCCCTACCATAACCCTAACACGTACCCTAATCCTAACCCGTACCCTAAACCGAGCCCTAACCCTAACAATAACCCTAACCCTAACCCTAACCCATACCCTACGCCGTACCCGAAACCCTCCCCGATCCCGTACCCTAAGCCGTACCCTAAGCCTAACCCTAAGCCTAACCCTAACCCTAGGTTACCCTTGACTGCTTCTGCCTCCAATAGATTTCCTAAGCACTAGTGTTTTAAGGAACAGCTTAAAAAGAGAATCCTAATGTGATTTCTTTATAATGGGTGTGTTCCTTATCTTATCCTAGTGTCTAAACTCTTCTCCATGGCTGGACCCTCAAATAATATTCCTTTACGTGTTAAGGGGTATCTAGAGAGTGGGATAGGTTTAATAACTACCCTAACCCTAACGCGTACCCTAACCCTAACCCCTACCCTAACCCTAACACGTACCCTAATCCTAACCCGTACCCTAAACCGAGCCCTAACCCTAACACTAACCCTAACCCTAACCCTAACCCATACCCTACGCCGTACCCGCACCCCTCCCTGAACCCGTACCCTAAGCCGTACCCTAAGCCTAACCCTAAGCCTAACCCTAACCCTAGGCTACCCTTGACTGCTTCTGCCTCCAATAGATTTCCTAAGCACTAGTGTTTTAACGAACAGCTTAAAAAGAGAATCCTAAAGTGATTTCTTTATAATGGGTGTGTTCCTTATCTTATCCTAGTGTCTAAACTCTTCTCCATGGCTGGACCCCCAAATAATATTCCTTTACGTGCTAAGGGGTATCTAGAGAGTGGGATAGGTTTAATAACTACCCTAACCCTAACGCGTACCCTAACCCTAACCCCTACCCTAACCCTAACACGTACCCTAATCCTAACCCGTACCCTAAACCGAGCCCTAACCCTAACACTAACCCTAACCCTAACCCATACCCTACGCCGTACCCGAAACCCTCCCCGAACCCGTACCCTAAGCCGTACCCTAAGCCTCACCCTAAGCCTAACCTTATCCTAGGCTACCCTTGACTGCTTCTGCCTCCAATAGATTTCCTAAGCACTAGTGTTTTAAGGAACAGCTTAAAAAGAGAATCCTAATGTGATTTCTTTATAATGGGTGTGTTCCTTATCTTATCCTAGTGTCTAAACTCTTCTCCATGGCTGGACCCCCAAATAATATTCCTTTACGTGCTAAGGGGTATCTAGAGAGTGGGATAGGTTTAATAACTACCCTAACCCTAACGCGTACCCTAACCCTAACCCCTACCCTAACCCTAACACGTACCCTAATCCTAACCCGTACCCTAAACCGAGCCCTAACCCTAACAATAACCCTAACCCTAACCCTAACCCATACCCTACGCCATACCCGAAACCCTCCCCGAACCCGTACCCTAAGCCGTACCCTAAGCCTAACCCTAAGCCTAACCCTAACCCTAGGTTACCCTTGACTGCTTCTGCCTCCAATAGATTTCCTAAGCACTAGTGTTTTAAGGAACAGCTTAAAAAGAGAATCCTAATGTGATTTCTTTATAATGGGTGTGTTCCTTATCTTATCCTAGTGTCTAAACTCTTCTCCATGGCTGGACCCTCAAATAATATTCCTTTACGTGCTAAGGGGTATCTAGAGAGTGGGATAGGTTTAATAACTACCCTAACCCTAACGCGTACCCTAACCCTAACCCCTACCCTAACCCTAACACGTACCCTAATACTAACCTGTACCCTAAACCGAGCCCTAACCCTAACACTAACCCTAACCCTAACCCATACCCTACGCCGTACCCGCACCCCTCCCCGAACCCGTACCCTAAGCCGTACCCTAAGCCTAACCCTAAGCCTAACCCTAACCCTAGGCTACCCTTGACTGCTTCTGCCTCCAATAGATTTCCTAAGCACTAGTGTTTTAAGGAACAGCTTAAAAAGAGAATCCTAATGTGATTTCTTTATAATGGGTGTGTTCCTTATCTTATCCTAGTGTCTAAACTCTTCTCCATGGCTGGACCCCCAAATAATATTCCTTTACGTGCTAAGGGGTATCTAGAGAGTGGGATAGGTTTAATAACTACCCTAACCCTAACGCATACCCTAACCCTAAACCCTACCCTAACCCTAACACGTACCCTAATCCTAACCCGTACCCTAAACCGAGCCCTAACCCTAACACTAACCCTAACCCTAACCCTAACCCATACCCTACGCCGTACCCGAACCCCTCCCCGAACCCATTCCCCAAGCCGTACCCTAAACCTAACCCTAAGCCTAACCCTAACCCTAGGCTACCCTTGACTGCTTCTGCCTCCAATAGATTTCCTAAGCACTAGTGTTTTAAGGAACAGCTTAAAAAGAGAATCCTAATGTGATTTCTTTATAATGGGTGTGTTCCTTATCTTATCCTAGTATCTAAACTCTTCTCCATGGCTGGACCCCCAAATAATATTCCTTTACGTGCTAAGGGGTATCTAAAGAGTGGGATAGGTTTAATAACTACCCTAACCCTAACGCGTACCCTAACCCTAACCCCTACCCTAACCCTAACACGTACCCTAATCCTAACCCGTACCCTAAACCGAGCCCTAACCCTAACACTAACCCTAACCCTAACCCTAACCCATACCCTACGCCGTACCCGAAACCCTCCCCGAACCCGTACCCTAAGCCGTACCCTAAGCCTAACCCTAAGCCTAACCCTAACCCTAGGCTACCTTTGACTGCTTCTGCCTCCAATAGATTTCCTAAGCACTAGTGTTTTAAGGAACAGCTTAAAAAGAGAATCCTAATGTGATTTCTTTATAATGGGTGTGTTCCTTATCTTATCCTAGTGTCTAAACTCTTCTCCATGGCTGGACCCTCAAATAATATTCCTTTACGTGCTAAGGGGTATCTAGAGAGTGGGATAGGTTTAATAACTACCCTAACCCTAACGCGTACCCTAACCCTAACCCCTACCCTAACCCTAACACGTACCCTAATACTAACCTGTACCCTAAACCGAGCCCTAACCCTAACCCTAACCCTAACCCTAACCCATACCCTACGCCGTACCCGCACCCCTCCCCGAACCCGTACCCTAAGCCGTACCCTAAGCCTAACCCTAAGCCTAACCCTAACCCTAGGCTACCCTTGACTGCTTCTGCCTCCAATAGATTTCCTAAGCACTAGTGTTTTAAGGAACAGCTTAAAAAGAGAATCCTAATGTGATTTCTTTATAATGGGTGTGTTCCTTATCTTATCCTAGTGTCTAAACTCTTCTCCATGGCTGGACCCCCAAATAATATTCCTTTACGTGCTAAGGGGTATCTAGAGAGTGGGATAGGTTTAATAACTACCCTAACCCTAACGCATACCCTAACCCTAACCCCTACCCTAAACCTAACACGTACCCTAATCCTAACCGTACCCTAAACCGAGCCCTAACCCTAACACTAACCCTAACCCTAACCCTAACCCATACCCTACGCCGTACCCGCACCCCTCCCCGAACCCGTAACCTAAGCTGTACCCTAAGCCTAACCCTAAGCCTAACCCTAACCCTAGGCTACCCTTGACTGCTTCTGCCTCCAATAGATTTCCTAAGCACTACTGTTTTAAGGAACAGCTTAAAAAGAGAATCCTAATGTGATTTCTTTATAATGGGTGTGTTCCTTATCTTATCCTAGTGTCTAAACTCTTCTCCATGGCTGCACCCCCAAATAATATTCCCTTACGTGCTAAGGGGTATCTAGAGAGTGGGATAGGTTTAATAACTACCCTAACCCTAACGCGTACCCTAACCCTAACCCCTACCCTAACCCTAACACGTACCGTAATCCTAATCTGTACCCTAAACCGAGGCCTAACCCTAACACTAACCCTAACCCTAACCCTAACCCATACCCTACGCCGTACCCGAAACCCTCCCCGAACCCGTACCCTAAGCCATACCCTAAACCTAACCCTAAGCCTAACCCTAACCCTAGGCTACCCTTGACTGCTTCTGCCTCCAATAGATTTCCTAAGCACTACTGTTTTAAGGAACAGCTTAAAAAGAGAATCCTAATGTGATTTCTTTATAATGGGTGTGTTCCTTATCTTATCCTAGTGTCTAAACTCTTCTCCATGGCTGCACCCCCAAATAATATTCCCTTACGTGCTAAGGGGTATCTAGAGAGTGGGATAGGTTTAATAACTACCCTAACCCTAACGCGTACCCTAACCCTAACCCCTACCCTAACCCTAACACGTACCCTAATCCTAACCTGTACCCTAAACCGAGGCCTAACCCTAACACTAACCCTAACCCTAACCCTAACACATACCCTACGCCGTACCCGAAACCCTCCCCGAACCCGTACCCTAAGCCATACCCTAAACCTAACCCTAAGCCTAACCCTAACCCTAGGCTACCCTTGACTGCTTCTGCCTCCAATTGATTTCCTAAGCAGTAGTGTTTTAAGGAACAGCTTAAAAAGAGAATCCTAATGTGATTTCTTTATAATGGGTGTGTTCCTTATCTTATCCTAGTGTCTAAACTCTTCTCCATGGCTGGACCCCCAAATAATATTCCTTTACGTGCTAAGGGGGAGCTAGAGAGTGGGATAGGTTTACTAACTACCCTAGCCCTAACGCGTAACCTAACCCTAACCCCTACCCTAAACCTAACACGTTCCCTAATCCTAACCCGTACCCTAAACCGAGCCCTAACCCTAACACTAACCCTAACCCAAACCCTAACCCATACCCTACGCCGTACACGAACACCTCCCCGAACCCATACCCCAAGCCGTACCCTAACCCTAACCCTAAGCCTAACCCTAACCCTAGGCTACCCTTGACTGCTTCTGCCTCCAATAGATTTCCTAAGCACTACTGTTTTAAGGAACAGCTTAAAAAGAGAATCCTAAAGTGATTTCTTTATAATGGGTGTGTTCCTTATCTTATCCTAGTGTCTAAACTCTTCTCCATGGCTGGACCCCCAAATAATATTCCTTTACGTGCTAAGGGGTATCTAGAGAGTGGGATAGGTTTAATAACTACCCTAACCCTAACGCGTACCCTAACCCTAACCCCTACCCTAACCCTAACACGTACCCTAATCCTAACCCGTACCCTAAACCGAGCCCTAACCCTAACACTAACCCTAACCCTAACCCTAACCCATACCCTACGCCGTACCCGAAACCCTCCCCGAACTCGTACCCTAAGCCGTACCCTAAGCCTAACCCTAAGCCTAACCCTAACCCTAGGCTACCCTTGACTGCTTCTGCCTCCAATAGATTTCCTAAGCACTAGTGTTTTAAGGAACAGCTTAAAAAGAGAATCCTAATGTGATTTCTTTATAATGGGTGTATTCCTTATCTTATCCTAGTGTCTAAACTTTTCTCCATGGCTGGACCCTCAAATAATATTCCTTTACGTGCTAAGGGGTATCTAGAGATTGGGATAGGTTTAATAACTACCCTAACCCTAACGCGTACCCTAACCCTAACCCCTACCCTAACCCTAACACGTACCCTAATCCTAACCCGTACCCTAAACCGAGCCCTAACCCTAACACTAACCCTAACCCTAACCCTAACCCATACCCTACGCCGTACCCGCACCCCTCCCTGAACCCGTACCCAAAGCCGTACCCTAAGCCTAACCCTAAGCCTAACCCTAACCCTAGGCTACCCTTGACTGCTTCTGCCTCCAATAGATTTCCTAAGCACTAGTGTTTTAACGAACAGCTTAAAAAGAGAATCCTAAAGTGATTTCTTTATAATGGGTGTGTTCCTTATCTTATCCTAGTGTCTAAACTCTTCTCCATGGCTGGACCCCCAAATAATATTCCTTTACGTGCTAAGGGGTATCTAGAGAGTGGGATAGGTTTAATAACTACCCTAACCCTAACGCGTACCCTAACCCTAACCCCTACCCTAACCCTAACACGTACCCTAATCCTAACCCGTACCCTAAACCGAGCCCTAACCCTAACACTAACCCTAACCCTAACCCATACCCTACGCCGTACCCGAAACCCTCCCCGAACCCGTACCCTAAGCCGTACCCTAAGCCTCACCCTAAGCCTAACCTTATCCTAGGCTACCCTTGACTGCTTCTGCCTCCAATAGATTTCCTAAGCACTAGTGTTTTAAGGAACAGCTTAAAAAGAGAATCCTAATGTGATTTCTTTATAATGGGTGTGTTCCTTATCTTATCCTAGTGTCTAAACTCTTCTCCATGGCTGCACCCCCAAATAATATTGCCTTACGTGCTAAGGGGTATCTAGAGAGTGGGATAGGTTTAATAACTACCCTAAACCTAATGCGTACTCTAACCCTAACCCCTACCCTAACACTAACACGTACCCTAATCCTAACCCGTACCCTAAACCGAGCCCTAACCCTAACACTAACACTAACCCTAACCCTAACCCATACCCTATGCCGTACCTGAACCCCTCCCCAAACCCGTACCCTAAGCCGTACCCTAAGCCTAACCCTAAGCCTAACACTAACCCTAGGCTACCCTTGACTGCTTCTGCCTCCAATAGATTTCCTAAGCACTAGTGTTTTAAGCAACAGCTTAAAAAGAGAATCCTAATGTGATTTCTTTATAATGGGTGTGTTCCTTATCTTATCCTAGTGTCTAAATTCTTCTCCATGGCTGGAACCCCAAATAATATTCCTTTACGTGCTAAGGGGTATCTAGAGAGTGGGATAGGTTTACTAACTACCCTAACCCTAACGCGTACCCTAACCCTAACCCCTACCATAACCCTAACACGTACCCTAATCCTAACCCGTACCCTAAACCGAGCCCTAACCCTAACAATAACCCTAACCCTAACCCTAACCCATACCCTACGCCGTACCCGAAACCCTCCCCGATCCCGTACCCTAAGCCGTACCCTAAGCCTAACCCTAAGCCTAACCCTAACCCTAGGTTACCCTTGACTGCTTCTGCCTCCAATAGATTTCCTAAGCACTAGTGTTTTAAGGAACAGCTTAAAAAGAGAATCCTAATGTGATTTCTTTATAATGGGTGTGTTCCTTATCTTATCCTAGTGTCTAAACTCTTCTCCATGGCTGGACCCTCAAATAATATTCCTTTACGTGCTAAGGGGTATCTAGAGAGTGGGATAGGTTTAATAACTACCCTAACCCTAACGCGTACCCTAACCCTAACCCCTACCCTAACCCTAACACGTACCCTAATCCTAACCCGTACCCTAAACCGAGCCCTAACCCTAACACTAACCCTAACCCTAACCCTAACCCATACCCTACGCCGTACCCGCACCCCTCCCTGAACCCGTACCCTAAGCCGTACCCTAAGCCTAACCCTAAGCCTAACCCTAACCCTAGGCTACCCTTGACTGCTTCTGCCTCCAATAGATTTCCTAAGCACTAGTGTTTTAACGAACAGCTTAAAAAGAGAATCCTAAAGTGATTTCTTTATAATGGGTGTGTTCCTTATCTTATCCTAGTGTCTAAACTCTTCTCCATGGCTGGACCCCCAAATAATATTCCTTTACGTGCTAAGGGGTATCTAGAGAGTGGGATAGGTTTAATAACTACCCTAACCCTAACGCGTACCCTAACCCTAACCCCTACCCTAACCCTAACACGTACCCTAATCCTAACCCGTACCCTAAACCGAGCCCTAACCCTAACACTAACCCTAACCCTAACCCATACCCTACGCCGTACCCGAAACCCTCCCCGAACCCGTACCCTAAGCCGTACCCTAAGCCTCACCCTAAGCCTAACCTTATCCTAGGCTACCCTTGACTGCTTCTGCCTCCAATAGATTTCCTAAGCACTAGTGTTTTAAGGAACAGCTTAAAAAGAGAATCCTAATGTGATTTCTTTATAATGGGTGTGTTCCTTATCTTATCCTAGTGTCTAAACTCTTCTCCATGGCTGGACCCCCAAATAATATTCCTTTACGTGCTAAGGGGTATCTAGAGAGTGGGATAGGTTTAATAACTACCCTAACCCTAACGCGTACCCTAACCCTAACCCCTACCCTAACCCTAACACGTACCCTAATCCTAACCCGTACCCTAAACCGAGCCCTAACCCTAACAATAACCCTAACCCTAACCCTAACCCATACCCTACGCCATACCCGAAACCCTCCCCGAACCCGTACCCTAAGCCGTACCCTAAGCCTAACCCTAAGCCTAACCCTAACCCTAGGTTACCCTTGACTGCTTCTGCCTCCAATAGATTTCCTAAGCACTAGTGTTTTAAGGAACAGCTTAAAAAGAGAATCCTAATGTGATTTCTTTATAATGGGTGTGTTCCTTATCTTATCCTAGTGTCTAAACTCTTCTCCATGGCTGGACCCTCAAATAATATTCCTTTACGTGCTAAGGGGTATCTAGAGAGTGGGATAGGTTTAATAACTACCCTAACCCTAACGCGTACCCTAACCCTAACCCCTACCCTAACCCTAACACGTACCCTAATACTAACCTGTACCCTAAACCGAGCCCTAACCCTAACACTAACCCTAACCCTAACCCATACCCTACGCCGTACCCGCACCCCTCCCCGAACCCGTACCCTAAGCCGTACCCTAAGCCTAACCCTAAGCCTAACCCTAACCCTAGGCTACCCTTGACTGCTTCTGCCTCCAATAGATTTCCTAAGCACTAGTGTTTTAAGGAACAGCTTAAAAAGAGAATCCTAATGTGATTTCTTTATAATGGGTGTGTTCCTTATCTTATCCTAGTGTCTAAACTCTTCTCCATGGCTGGACCCCCAAAAAATATTCCTTTACGTGCTAAGGGGTATCTAGAGAGTGGGATAGGTTTAATAACTACCCTAACCCTAACGCATACCCTAACCCTAAACCCTACCCTAACCCTAACACGTACCCTAATCCTAACCCGTACCCTAAACCGAGCCCTAACCCTAACACTAACCCTAACCCTAACCCTAACCCATACCCTACGCCGTACCCGAACCCCTCCCCGAACCCATTCCCCAAGCCGTACCCTAAACCTAACCCTAAGCCTAACCCTAACCCTAGGCTACCCTTGACTGCTTCTGCCTCCAATAGATTTCCTAAGCACTAGTGTTTTAAGGAACAGCTTAAAAAGAGAATCCTAATGTGATTTCTTTATAATGGGTGTGTTCCTTATCTTATCCTAGTATCTAAACTCTTCTCCATGGCTGGACCCCCAAATAATATTCCTTTACGTGCTAAGGGGTATCTAAAGAGTGGGATAGGTTTAATAACTACCCTAACCCTAACGCGTACCCTAACCCTAACCCCTACCCTAACCCTAACACGTACCCTAATCCTAACCCGTACCCTAAACCGAGCCCTAACCCTAACACTAACCCTAACCCTAACCCTAACCCATACCCTACGCCGTACCCGAAACCCTCCCCGAACCCGTACCCTAAGCCGTACCCTAAGCCTAACCCTAAGCCTAACCCTAACCCTAGGCTACCTTTGACTGCTTCTGCCTCCAATAGATTTCCTAAGCACTAGTGTTTTAAGGAACAGCTTAAAAAGAGAATCCTAATGTGATTTCTTTATAATGGGTGTGTTCCTTATCTTATCCTAGTGTCTAAACTCTTCTCCATGGCTGGACCCTCAAATAATATTCCTTTACGTGCTAAGGGGTATCTAGAGAGTGGGATAGGTTTAATAACTACCCTAACCCTAACGCGTACCCTAACCCTAACCCCTACCCTAACCCTAACACGTACCCTAATACTAACCTGTACCCTAAACCGAGCCCTAACCCTAACCCTAACCCTAACCCTAACCCATACCCTACGCCGTACCCGCACCCCTCCCCGAACCCGTACCCTAAGCCGTACCCTAAGCCTAACCCTAAGCCTAACCCTAACCCTAGGCTACCCTTGACTGCTTCTGCCTCCAATAGATTTCCTAAGCACTAGTGTTTTAAGGAACAGCTTAAAAAGAGAATCCTAATGTGATTTCTTTATAATGGGTGTGTTCCTTATCTTATCCTAGTGTCTAAACTCTTCTCCATGGCTGGACCCCCAAATAATATTCCTTTACGTGCTAAGGGGTATCTAGAGAGTGGGATAGGTTTAATAACTACCCTAACCCTAACGCATACCCTAACCCTAACCCCTACCCTAAACCTAACACGTACCCTAATCCTAACCGTACCCTAAACCGAGCCCTAACCCTAACACTAACCCTAACCCTAACCCTAACCCATACCCTACGCCGTACCCGCACCCCTCCCCGAACCCGTAACCTAAGCTGTACCCTAAGCCTAACCCTAAGCCTAACCCTAACCCTAGGCTACCCTTGACTGCTTCTGCCTCCAATAGATTTCCTAAGCACTACTGTTTTAAGGAACAGCTTAAAAAGAGAATCCTAATGTGATTTCTTTATAATGGGTGTGTTCCTTATCTTATCCTAGTGTCTAAACTCTTCTCCATGGCTGCACCCCCAAATAATATTCCCTTACGTGCTAAGGGGTATCTAGAGAGTGGGATAGGTTTAATAACTACCCTAACCCTAACGCGTACCCTAACCCTAACCCCTACCCTAACCCTAACACGTACCGTAATCCTAATCTGTACCCTAAACCGAGGCCTAACCCTAACACTAACCCTAACCCTAACCCTAACCCATACCCTACGCCGTACCCGAAACCCTCCCCGAACCCGTACCCTAAGCCATACCCTAAACCTAACCCTAAGCCTAACCCTAACCCTAGGCTACCCTTGACTGCTTCTGCCTCCAATAGATTTCCTAAGCACTACTGTTTTAAGGAACAGCTTAAAAAGAGAATCCTAATGTGATTTCTTTATAATGGGTGTGTTCCTTATCTTATCCTAGTGTCTAAACTCTTCTCCATGGCTGCACCCCCAAATAATATTCCCTTACGTGCTAAGGGGTATCTAGAGAGTGGGATAGGTTTAATAACTACCCTAACCCTAACGCGTACCCTAACCCTAACCCCTACCCTAACCCTAACACGTACCCTAATCCTAACCTGTACCCTAAACCGAGGCCTAACCCTAACACTAACCCTAACCCTAACCCTAACACATACCCTACGCCGTACCCGAAACCCTCCCCGAACCCGTACCCTAAGCCATACCCTAAACCTAACCCTAAGCCTAACCCTAACCCTAGGCTACCCTTGACTGCTTCTGCCTCCAATTGATTTCCTAAGCAGTAGTGTTTTAAGGAACAGCTTAAAAAGAGAATCCTAATGTGATTTCTTTATAATGGGTGTGTTCCTTATCTTATCCTAGTGTCTAAACTCTTCTCCATGGCTGGACCCCCAAATAATATTCCTTTACGTGCTAAGGGGGAGCTAGAGAGTGGGATAGGTTTACTAACTACCCTAGCCCTAACGCGTAACCTAACCCTAACCCCTACCCTAAACCTAACACGTTCCCTAATCCTAACCCGTACCCTAAACCGAGCCCTAACCCTAACACTAACCCTAACCCAAACCCTAACCCATACCCTACGCCGTACACGAACACCTCCCCGAACCCATACCCCAAGCCGTACCCTAACCCTAACCCTAAGCCTAACCCTAACCCTAGGCTACCCTTGACTGCTTCTGCCTCCAATAGATTTCCTAAGCACTACTGTTTTAAGGAACAGCTTAAAAAGAGAATCCTAAAGTGATTTCTTTATAATGGGTGTGTTCCTTATCTTATCCTAGTGTCTAAACTCTTCTCCATGGCTGGACCCCCAAATAATATTCCTTTACGTGCTAAGGGGTATCTAGAGAGTGGGATAGGTTTAATAACTACCCTAACCCTAACGCGTACCCTAACCCTAACCCCTACCCTAACCCTAACACGTACCCTAATCCTAACCCGTACCCTAAACCGAGCCCTAACCCTAACACTAACCCTAACCCTAACCCTAACCCATACCCTACGCCGTACCCGAAACCCTCCCCGAACTCGTACCCTAAGCCGTACCCTAAGCCTAACCCTAAGCCTAACCCTAACCCTAGGCTACCCTTGACTGCTTCTGCCTCCAATAGATTTCCTAAGCACTAGTGTTTTAAGGAACAGCTTAAAAAGAGAATCCTAATGTGATTTCTTTATAATGGGTGTATTCCTTATCTTATCCTAGTGTCTAAACTTTTCTCCATGGCTGGACCCTCAAATAATATTCCTTTACGTGCTAAGGGGTATCTAGAGATTGGGATAGGTTTAATAACTACCCTAACCCTAACGCGTACCCTAACCCTAACCCCTACCCTAACCCTAACACGTACCCTAATCCTAACCCGTACCCTAAACCGAGCCCTAACCCTAACACTAACCCTAACCCTAACCCTAACCCATACCCTACGCCGTACCCGCACCCCTCCCTGAACCCGTACCCAAAGCCGTACCCTAAGCCTAACCCTAAGCCTAACCCTAACCCTAGGCTACCCTTGACTGCTTCTGCCTCCAATAGATTTCCTAAGCACTAGTGTTTTAACGAACAGCTTAAAAAGAGAATCCTAAAGTGATTTCTTTATAATGGGTGTGTTCCTTATCTTATCCTAGTGTCTAAACTCTTCTCCATGGCTGGACCCCCAAATAATATTCCTTTACGTGCTAAGGGGTATCTAGAGAGTGGGATAGGTTTAATAACTACCCTAACCCTAACGCGTACCCTAACCCTAACCCCTACCCTAACCCTAACACGTACCCTAATCCTAACCCGTACCCTAAACCGAGCCCTAACCCTAACACTAACCCTAACCCTAACCCATACCCTACGCCGTACCCGAAACCCTCCCCGAACCCGTACCCTAAGCCGTACCCTAAGCCTCACCCTAAGCCTAACCTTATCCTAGGCTACCCTTGACTGCTTCTGCCTCCAATAGATTTCCTAAGCACTAGTGTTTTAAGGAACAGCTTAAAAAGAGAATCCTAATGTGATTTCTTTATAATGGGTGTGTTCCTTATCTTATCCTAGTGTCTAAACTCTTCTCCATGGCTGCACCCCCAAATAATATTGCCTTACGTGCTAAGGGGTATCTAGAGAGTGGGATAGGTTTAATAACTACCCTAAACCTAATGCGTACTCTAACCCTAACCCCTACCCTAACACTAACACGTACCCTAATCCTAACCCGTACCCTAAACCGAGCCCTAACCCTAACACTAACACTAACCCTAACCCTAACCCATACCCTATGCCGTACCTGAACCCCTCCCCAAACCCGTACCCTAAGCCGTACCCTAAGCCTAACCCTAAGCCTAACACTAACCCTAGGCTACCCTTGACTGCTTCTGCCTCCAATAGATTTCCTAAGCACTAGTGTTTTAAGCAACAGCTTAAAAAGAGAATCCTAATGTGATTTCTTTATAATGGGTGTGTTCCTTATCTTATCCTAGTGTCTAAATTCTTCTCCATGGCTGGAACCCCAAATAATATTCCTTTACGTGCTAAGGGGTATCTAGAGAGTGGGATAGGTTTAATAACTACCCTAACCCTAACGCATACCCTAACCCTAAACCCTACCCTAACCCTAACACGTACCCTAATCCTAACCCGTACCCTAAACCGAGCCCTAACCCTAACACTAACCCTAACCCTAACCCTAACCCATACCCTACGCCGTACCCGAACCCCTCCCCGAACCCATTCCCCAAGCCGTACCCTAAACCTAACCCTAAGCCTAACCCTAACCCTAGGCTACCCTTGACTGCTTCTGCCTCCAATAGATTTCCTAAGCACTAGTGTTTTAAGGAACAGCTTAAAAAGAGAATCCTAATGTGATTTCTTTATAATGGGTGTGTTCCTTATCTTATCCTAGTATCTAAACTCTTCTCCATGGCTGGACCCCCAAATAATATTCCTTTACGTGCTAAGGGGTATCTAAAGAGTGGGATAGGTTTAATAACTACCCTAACCCTAACGCGTACCCTAACCCTAACCCCTACCCTAACCCTAACACGTACCCTAATCCTAACCCGTACCCTAAACCGAGCCCTAACCCTAACACTAACCCTAACCCTAACCCTAACCCATACCCTACGCCGTACCCGAAACCCTCCCCGAACCCGTACCCTAAGCCGTACCCTAAGCCTAACCCTAAGCCTAACCCTAACCCTAGGCTACCTTTGACTGCTTCTGCCTCCAATAGATTTCCTAAGCACTAGTGTTTTAAGGAACAGCTTAAAAAGAGAATCCTAATGTGATTTCTTTATAATGGGTGTGTTCCTTATCTTATCCTAGTGTCTAAACTCTTCTCCATGGCTGGACCCTCAAATAATATTCCTTTACGTGCTAAGGGGTATCTAGAGAGTGGGATAGGTTTAATAACTACCCTAACCCTAACGCGTACCCTAACCCTAACCCCTACCCTAACCCTAACACGTACCCTAATACTAACCTGTACCCTAAACCGAGCCCTAACCCTAACCCTAACCCTAACCCTAACCCATACCCTACGCCGTACCCGCACCCCTCCCCGAACCCGTACCCTAAGCCGTACCCTAAGCCTAACCCTAAGCCTAACCCTAACCCTAGGCTACCCTTGACTGCTTCTGCCTCCAATAGATTTCCTAAGCACTAGTGTTTTAAGGAACAGCTTAAAAAGAGAATCCTAATGTGATTTCTTTATAATGGGTGTGTTCCTTATCTTATCCTAGTGTCTAAACTCTTCTCCATGGCTGGACCCCCAAATAATATTCCTTTACGTGCTAAGGGGTATCTAGAGAGTGGGATAGGTTTAATAACTACCCTAACCCTAACGCATACCCTAACCCTAACCCCTACCCTAAACCTAACACGTACCCTAATCCTAACCGTACCCTAAACCGAGCCCTAACCCTAACACTAACCCTAACCCTAACCCTAACCCATACCCTACGCCGTACCCGCACCCCTCCCCGAACCCGTAACCTAAGCTGTACCCTAAGCCTAACCCTAAGCCTAACCCTAACCCTAGGCTACCCTTGACTGCTTCTGCCTCCAATAGATTTCCTAAGCACTACTGTTTTAAGGAACAGCTTAAAAAGAGAATCCTAATGTGATTTCTTTATAATGGGTGTGTTCCTTATCTTATCCTAGTGTCTAAACTCTTCTCCATGGCTGCACCCCCAAATAATATTCCCTTACGTGCTAAGGGGTATCTAGAGAGTGGGATAGGTTTAATAACTACCCTAACCCTAACGCGTACCCTAACCCTAACCCCTACCCTAACCCTAACACGTACCGTAATCCTAATCTGTACCCTAAACCGAGGCCTAACCCTAACACTAACCCTAACCCTAACCCTAACCCATACCCTACGCCGTACCCGAAACCCTCCCCGAACCCGTACCCTAAGCCATACCCTAAACCTAACCCTAAGCCTAACCCTAACCCTAGGCTACCCTTGACTGCTTCTGCCTCCAATAGATTTCCTAAGCACTACTGTTTTAAGGAACAGCTTAAAAAGAGAATCCTAATGTGATTTCTTTATAATGGGTGTGTTCCTTATCTTATCCTAGTGTCTAAACTCTTCTCCATGGCTGCACCCCCAAATAATATTCCCTTACGTGCTAAGGGGTATCTAGAGAGTGGGATAGGTTTAATAACTACCCTAACCCTAACGCGTACCCTAACCCTAACCCCTACCCTAACCCTAACACGTACCCTAATCCTAACCTGTACCCTAAACCGAGGCCTAACCCTAACACTAACCCTAACCCTAACCCTAACACATACCCTACGCCGTACCCGAAACCCTCCCCGAACCCGTACCCTAAGCCATACCCTAAACCTAACCCTAAGCCTAACCCTAACCCTAGGCTACCCTTGACTGCTTCTGCCTCCAATTGATTTCCTAAGCAGTAGTGTTTTAAGGAACAGCTTAAAAAGAGAATCCTAATGTGATTTCTTTATAATGGGTGTGTTCCTTATCTTATCCTAGTGTCTAAACTCTTCTCCATGGCTGGACCCCCAAATAATATTCCTTTACGTGCTAAGGGGGAGCTAGAGAGTGGGATAGGTTTACTAACTACCCTAGCCCTAACGCGTAACCTAACCCTAACCCCTACCCTAAACCTAACACGTTCCCTAATCCTAACCCGTACCCTAAACCGAGCCCTAACCCTAACACTAACCCTAACCCAAACCCTAACCCATACCCTACGCCGTACACGAACACCTCCCCGAACCCATACCCCAAGCCGTACCCTAACCCTAACCCTAAGCCTAACCCTAACCCTAGGCTACCCTTGACTGCTTCTGCCTCCAATAGATTTCCTAAGCACTACTGTTTTAAGGAACAGCTTAAAAAGAGAATCCTAAAGTGATTTCTTTATAATGGGTGTGTTCCTTATCTTATCCTAGTGTCTAAACTCTTCTCCATGGCTGGACCCCCAAATAATATTCCTTTACGTGCTAAGGGGTATCTAGAGAGTGGGATAGGTTTAATAACTACCCTAACCCTAACGCGTACCCTAACCCTAACCCCTACCCTAACCCTAACACGTACCCTAATCCTAACCCGTACCCTAAACCGAGCCCTAACCCTAACACTAACCCTAACCCTAACCCTAACCCATACCCTACGCCGTACCCGAAACCCTCCCCGAACTCGTACCCTAAGCCGTACCCTAAGCCTAACCCTAAGCCTAACCCTAACCCTAGGCTACCCTTGACTGCTTCTGCCTCCAATAGATTTCCTAAGCACTAGTGTTTTAAGGAACAGCTTAAAAAGAGAATCCTAATGTGATTTCTTTATAATGGGTGTATTCCTTATCTTATCCTAGTGTCTAAACTTTTCTCCATGGCTGGACCCTCAAATAATATTCCTTTACGTGCTAAGGGGTATCTAGAGATTGGGATAGGTTTAATAACTACCCTAACCCTAACGCGTACCCTAACCCTAACCCCTACCCTAACCCTAACACGTACCCTAATCCTAACCCGTACCCTAAACCGAGCCCTAACCCTAACACTAACCCTAACCCTAACCCTAACCCATACCCTACGCCGTACCCGCACCCCTCCCTGAACCCGTACCCAAAGCCGTACCCTAAGCCTAACCCTAAGCCTAACCCTAACCCTAGGCTACCCTTGACTGCTTCTGCCTCCAATAGATTTCCTAAGCACTAGTGTTTTAACGAACAGCTTAAAAAGAGAATCCTAAAGTGATTTCTTTATAATGGGTGTGTTCCTTATCTTATCCTAGTGTCTAAACTCTTCTCCATGGCTGGACCCCCAAATAATATTCCTTTACGTGCTAAGGGGTATCTAGAGAGTGGGATAGGTTTAATAACTACCCTAACCCTAACGCGTACCCTAACCCTAACCCCTACCCTAACCCTAACACGTACCCTAATCCTAACCCGTACCCTAAACCGAGCCCTAACCCTAACACTAACCCTAACCCTAACCCATACCCTACGCCGTACCCGAAACCCTCCCCGAACCCGTACCCTAAGCCGTACCCTAAGCCTCACCCTAAGCCTAACCTTATCCTAGGCTACCCTTGACTGCTTCTGCCTCCAATAGATTTCCTAAGCACTAGTGTTTTAAGGAACAGCTTAAAAAGAGAATCCTAATGTGATTTCTTTATAATGGGTGTGTTCCTTATCTTATCCTAGTGTCTAAACTCTTCTCCATGGCTGCACCCCCAAATAATATTGCCTTACGTGCTAAGGGGTATCTAGAGAGTGGGATAGGTTTAATAACTACCCTAAACCTAATGCGTACTCTAACCCTAACCCCTACCCTAACACTAACACGTACCCTAATCCTAACCCGTACCCTAAACCGAGCCCTAACCCTAACACTAACACTAACCCTAACCCTAACCCATACCCTATGCCGTACCTGAACCCCTCCCCAAACCCGTACCCTAAGCCGTACCCTAAGCCTAACCCTAAGCCTAACACTAACCCTAGGCTACCCTTGACTGCTTCTGCCTCCAATAGATTTCCTAAGCACTAGTGTTTTAAGCAACAGCTTAAAAAGAGAATCCTAATGTGATTTCTTTATAATGGGTGTGTTCCTTATCTTATCCTAGTGTCTAAATTCTTCTCCATGGCTGGAACCCCAAATAATATTCCTTTACGTGCTAAGGGGTATCTAGAGAGTGGGATAGGTTTAATAACTACCCTAACCCTAACGCGTACCCTAACCCTAACCCCTACCATAACCCTAACACGTACCCTAATCCTAACCCGTACCCTAAACCGAGCCCTAACCCTAACAATAACCCTAACCCTAACCCTAACCCATACCCTACGCCGTACCCGAAACCCTCCCCGATCCCGTACCCTAAGCCGTACCCTAAGCCTAACCCTAAGCCTAACCCTAACCCTAGGTTACCCTTGACTGCTTCTGCCTCCAATAGATTTCCTAAGCACTAGTGTTTTAAGGAACAGCTTAAAAAGAGAATCCTAATGTGATTTCTTTATAATGGGTGTGTTCCTTATCTTATCCTAGTGTCTAAACTCTTCTCCATGGCTGGACCCTCAAATAATATTCCTTTACGTGCTAAGGGGTATCTAGAGAGTGGGATAGGTTTAATAACTACCCTAACCCTAACGCGTACCCTAACCCTAACCCCTACCCTAACCCTAACACGTACCCTAATCCTAACCCGTACCCTAAACCGAGCCCTAACCCTAACACTAACCCTAACCCTAACCCTAACCCATACCCTACGCCGTACCCGCACCCCTCCCTGAACCCGTACCCTAAGCCGTACCCTAAGCCTAACCCTAAGCCTAACCCTAACCCTAGGCTACCCTTGACTGCTTCTGCCTCCAATAGATTTCCTAAGCACTAGTGTTTTAACGAACAGCTTAAAAAGAGAATCCTAAAGTGATTTCTTTATAATGGGTGTGTTCCTTATCTTATCCTAGTGTCTAAACTCTTCTCCATAGCTGGACCCCCAAATAATATTCCTTTACGTGCTAAGGGGTATCTAGAGAGTGGGATAGGTTTAATAACTACCCTAACCCTAACGCGTACCCTAACCCTAACCCCTACCCTAACCCTAACACGTACCCTAATCCTAACCCGTACCCTAAACCGAGCCCTAACCCTAACACTAACCCTAACCCTAACCCATACCCTACGCCGTACCCGAAACCCTCCCCGAACCCGTACCCTAAGCCGTACCCTAAGCCTCACCCTAAGCCTAACCTTATCCTAGGCTACCCTTGACTGCTTCTGCCTCCAATAGATTTCCTAAGCACTAGTGTTTTAAGGAACAGCTTAAAAAGAGAATCCTAATGTGATTTCTTTATAATGGGTGTGTTCCTTATCTTATCCTAGTGTCTAAACTCTTCTCCATGGCTGGACCCCCAAATAATATTCCTTTACGTGCTAAGGGGTATCTAGAGAGTGGGATAGGTTTAATAACTACCCTAACCCTAACGCGTACCCTAACCCTAACCCCTACCCTAACCCTAACACGTACCCTAATCCTAACCCGTACCCTAAACCGAGCCCTAACCCTAACAATAACCCTAACCCTAACCCTAACCCATACCCTACGCCATACCCGAAACCCTCCCCGAACCCGTACCCTAAGCCGTACCCTAAGCCTAACCCTAAGCCTAACCCTAACCCTAGGTTACCCTTGACTGCTTCTGCCTCCAATAGATTTCCTAAGCACTAGTGTTTTAAGGAACAGCTTAAAAAGAGAATCCTAATGTGATTTCTTTATAATGGGTGTGTTCCTTATCTTATCCTAGTGTCTAAACTCTTCTCCATGGCTGGACCCTCAAATAATATTCCTTTACGTGCTAAGGGGTATCTAGAGAGTGGGATAGGTTTAATAACTACCCTAACCCTAACGCGTACCCTAACCCTAACCCCTACCCTAACCCTAACACGTACCCTAATACTAAACTGTACCCTAAACCGAGCCCTAACCCTAACACTAACCCTAACCCTAACCCATACCCTACGCCGTACCCGCACCCCTCCCCGAACCCGTACCCTAAGCCGTACCCTAAGCCTAACCCTAAGCCTAACCCTAACCCTAGGCTACCCTTGACTGCTTCTGCCTCCAATAGATTTCCTAAGCACTAGTGTTTTAAGGAACAGCTTAAAAAGAGAATCCTAATGTGATTTCTTTATAATGGGTGTGTTCCTTATCTTATCCTAGTGTCTAAACTCTTCTCCATGGCTGGACCCCCAAATAATATTCCTTTACGTGCTAAGGGGTATCTAGAGAGTGGGATAGGTTTAATAACTACCCTAACCCTAACGCATACCCTAACCCTAAACCCTACCCTAACCCTAACACGTACCCTAATCCTAACCCGTACCCTAAACCGAGCCCTAACCCTAACACTAACCCTAACCCTAACCCTAACCCATACCCTACGCCGTACCCGAACCCCTCCCCGAACCCATTCCCCAAGCCGTACCCTAAACCTAACCCTAAGCCTAACCCTAACCCTAGGCTACCCTTGACTGCTTCTGCCTCCAATAGATTTCCTAAGCACTAGTGTTTTAAGGAACAGCTTAAAAAGAGAATCCTAATGTGATTTCTTTATAATGGGTGTGTTCCTTATCTTATCCTAGTATCTAAACTCTTCTCCATGGCTGGACCCCCAAATAATATTCCTTTACGTGCTAAGGGGTATCTAAAGAGTGGGATAGGTTTAATAACTACCCTAACCCTAACGCGTACCCTAACCCTAACCCCTACCCTAACCCTAACACGTACCCTAATCCTAACCCGTACCCTAAACCGAGCCCTAACCCTAACACTAACCCTAACCCTAACCCTAACCCATACCCTACGCCGTACCCGAAACCCTCCCCGAACCCGTACCCTAAGCCGTACCCTAAGCCTAACCCTAAGCCTAACCCTAACCCTAGGCTACCTTTGACTGCTTCTGCCTCCAATAGATTTCCTAAGCACTAGTGTTTTAAGGAACAGCTTAAAAAGAGAATCCTAATGTGATTTCTTTATAATGGGTGTGTTCCTTATCTTATCCTAGTGTCTAAACTCTTCTCCATGGCTGGACCCTCAAATAATATTCCTTTACGTGCTAAGGGGTATCTAGAGAGTGGGATAGGTTTAATAACTACCCTAACCCTAACGCGTACCCTAACCCTAACCCCTACCCTAACCCTAACACGTACCCTAATACTAACCTGTACCCTAAACCGAGCCCTAACCCTAACCCTAACCCTAACCCTAACCCATACCCTACGCCGTACCCGCACCCCTCCCCGAACCCGTACCCTAAGCCGTACCCTAAGCCTAACCCTAAGCCTAACCCTAACCCTAGGCTACCCTTGACTGCTTCTGCCTCCAATAGATTTCCTAAGCACTAGTGTTTTAAGGAACAGCTTAAAAAGAGAATCCTAATGTGATTTCTTTATAATGGGTGTGTTCCTTATCTTATCCTAGTGTCTAAACTCTTCTCCATGGCTGGACCCCCAAATAATATTCCTTTACGTGCTAAGGGGTATCTAGAGAGTGGGATAGGTTTAATAACTACCCTAACCCTAACGCATACCCTAACCCTAACCCCTACCCTAACCCTAACACGTACCCTAATCCTAACCCGTACCCTAAACCGAGCCCTAACCCTAACACTAACCCTAACCCTAACCCTAACCCATACCCTACGCCGTACCCGAAACCCTCCCCGAACCCATTCCCCAAGCCGTACCCTAAACCTAACCCTAAGCCTAACCCTAACCCTAGGCTACCCTTGACTGCTTCTGCCTCCAATAGATTTCCTAAGCACTAGTGTTTTAAGGAACAGCTTAAAAAGAGAATCCTAATGTGATTTCTTTATAATGGGTGTGTTCCTTATCTTATCCTAGTGTCTAAACTCTTCTCCATGGCTGCACCCCCAAATAATATTGCCTTACGTGCTAAGGGGTATCTAGAGAGTGGGATAGGTTTAATAACTACCCTAACCCTAATGCGTACTCTAACCCTAACCTCTACCCTAACACTAACACGTACCCTAATCCTAACCCGTACCCTAAACCGAGCCCTAACCCTAACACTAACAGTAACCCTAACCCTAACCCATACCCTACGCCGTACCTGAACCCCTCCCCAAACCCGTACTCTAAGTGGTACCCTAAGCCTAACCCTAAGCCTAACACTAACCCTAGGCTACCCTTGACTGCTTCTGCCTCCAATAGATTTCCTAAGCACTAGTGTTTTAAGCAACAGCTTAAAAAGAGAATCCTAATGTGATTTCTTTATAATGGGTGTGTTCCTTATCTTATCCTAGTGTCTAAATTCTTCTCCATGGCTGGAACCCCAAATAATATTCCTTTACGTGCTAAGGGGTATCTAGAGAGTGGGATAGGTTTACTAACTACCCTAACCCTAACGCGTACCCTAACCCTAACCCCTACCCTAAACCTAACACGTACCCTAATCCTAACCGTACCCTAAACCGAGCCCTAACCCTAACACTAACCCTAACCCTAACCCTAACCCATACCCTACGCCGTACCCGCACCCCTCCCCGAACCCGTACCCTAAGCCGTACCCTAAGCCTAACCCTAAGCCTAACACTAACCCTAGGCTACCCTTGACTGCTTCTGCCTCCAATAGATTTCCTAAGCACTAGTGTTTTAAGGAACAGCTTAAAAAGAGAATCCTAATGTGATTTCTTTATAATGGGTGTGTTCCTTATCTTATCCTAGTGTCTAAACTCTTCTCCATGGCTGGACCCCCAAATAATATTCCTTTACGTGCTAAGGGGTATCTAGAGAGTGGGATAGGTTTAATAACTACCCTAACCCTAACGCATACCCTAACCCTAACCCCTACCCTAAACCTAACACGTACCCTAATCCTAACCGTACCCTAACCCGAGCCCTAACCCTAACACTAACCCTAACCCTAACCCTAACCCATACCCTACGCCGTACCCGCACCCCTCCCCGAACCCGTACCCTAAGCCGTACCCTAAGCCTAACCCTAAGCCTAACCCTAACCCTAGGCTACCCTTGACTGCTTCTGCCTCCAATAGATTTCCTAAGCACTAGTGTTTTAAGGAACAGCTTAAAAAGAGAATCCTAATGTGATTTCTTTATAATGGGTGTGTTCCTTATCTTATCCTAGTGTCTAAACTCTTCTCCATGGCTGGACCCCCAAATAATATTCCTTTACGTGCTAAGGGGTATCTAGAGAGTGGGATAGGTTTAATAACTACCCTAACCCTAACGCATACCCTAACCCTAACCCCTACCCTAACCCTAACACGTACCCTAATCCTAACCCGTACCCTAAACCGAGCCCTAACCCTAACACTAACCCTAACCCTAACCCTAACCCATACCCTACGCCGTACCCGAAACCCTCCCCGAACCCATTCCCCAAGCCGTACCCTAAACCTAACCCTAAGCCTAACCCTAACCCTAGGCTACCCTTGACTGCTTCTGCCTCCAATAGATTTCCTAAGCACTAGTGTTTTAAGGAACAGCTTAAAAAGAGAATCCTAATGTGATTTCTTTATAATGGGTGTGTTCCTTATCTTATCCTAGTGTCTAAACTCTTCTCCATGGCTGCACCCCCAAATAATATTGCCTTACGTGCTAAGGGGTATCTAGAGAGTGGGATAGGTTTAATAACTACCCTAACCCTAATGCGTACTCTAACCCTAACCTCTACCCTAACACTAACACGTACCCTAATCCTAACCCGTACCCTAAACCGAGCCCTAACCCTAACACTAACAGTAACCCTAACCCTAACCCATACCCTACGCCGTACCTGAACCCCTCCCCAAACCCGTACTCTAAGTGGTACCCTAAGCCTAACCCTAAGCCTAACACTAACCCTAGGCTACCCTTGACTGCTTCTGCCTCCAATAGATTTCCTAAGCACTAGTGTTTTAAGCAACAGCTTAAAAAGAGAATCCTAATGTGATTTCTTTATAATGGGTGTGTTCCTTATCTTATCCTAGTGTCTAAATTCTTCTCCATGGCTGGACCCCCAAATAATATTCCTTTACGTGCTAAGGGGGAGCTAGAGAGTGGGATAGGTTTACTAACTACCCTAGCCCTAACGCGTACCCTAACCCTAACCCCTACCCTAAACCTAACACGTACCCTAATCCTAACCGTACCCTAAACCGAGCCCTAACCCTAACACTAACCCTAACCCTAACCCTAACCCATACCCTACGCCGTACACGAACACCTCCCCGAACCCGTACCCTAAGCCGTACCCTAAGCCTAACCCTAAGCCTAACACTAACCCTAGGCTACCCTTGACTGCTTCTGCCTCCAATAGATTTCCTAAGCACTAGTGTTTTAAGGAACAGCTTAAAAAGAGAATCCTAATGTGATTTCTTTATAATGGGTGTGTTCCTTATCTTATCCTAGTGTCTAAACTCTTCTCCATGGCTGCACCCCCAAATAATATTCCCTTACGTGCTAAGGGGTATCTAGAGAGTGGGATAGGTTTAATAACTACCCTAACCCTAACGCGTACCCTAACCCTAACCCCTACCCTAACCCTAACACGTACCCTAATCCTAACCTGTACCCTAAACCGAGGCCTAACCCTAACACTAACCCTAACCCTAACCCTAACCCATACCCTACGCCGTACCCGAAACCCTCCCCGAACCCGTACCCTAAGCCATACCCTAAACCTAACCCTAAGCCTAACCCTAACCCTAGGCTACCCTTGACTGCTTCTGCCTCCAATAGATTTCCTAAGCACTACTGTTTTAAGGAACAGCTTAAAAAGAGAATCCTAATGTGATTTCTTTATAATGGGTGTGTTCCTTATCTTATCCTAGTGTCTAAATTCTTCTCCATGGCTGCACCCCCAAATAATATTCCCTTACGTGCTAAGGGGTATCTAGAGAGTGGGATAGGTTTAATAACTACCCTAACCCTAACGCGTACCCTAACCCTAAACCCTACCCTAACCCTAACACGTACCCTAATCCTAACCTGTACCCTAAACCGAGGCCTAACCCTAACACTAACCCTAACCCTAACCCTAACACATACCCTACGCCGTACACGAAACCCTCCCCGAACCCGTACCCTAAGCCATACCCTAAACCTAACCCTAAGCCTAACCCTAACCCTAGGCTACCCTTGACTGCTTCTGCCTCCAATTGATTTCCTAAGCAGTAGTGTTTTAAGGAACAGCTTAAAAAGAGAATCCTAATGTGATTTCTTTATAATGGGTGTGTTCCTTATCTTATCCTAGTGTCTAAATTCTTCTCCATGGCTGGAACCCCAAATAATATTCCTTTACGTGCTAAGGGGTATCTAAAGAGTGGGATAGGTTTACTAACTACCCTAACCCTAACGCGTACCCTAACCCTAACCCCTACCCTAAACCTAACACGTACCCTAATCCTAACCGTACCCTAAACCGAGCCCTAACCCTAACACTAACCCTAACCCTAACCCTAACCCATACCCTACGCCGTACCCGCACCCCTCCCCGAACCCGTACCCTAAGCCGTACCCTAAGCCTAACCCTAAGCCTAACCCTAACCCTAGGCTACCCTTGACTGCTTCTGCCTCCAATAGATTTCCTAAGCACTAGTGTTTTAAGGAACAGCTTAAAAAGAGAATCCTAATGTGATTTCTTTATAATGGGTGTGTTCCTTATCTTATCCTAGTGTCTAAACTCTTCTCCATGGCTGGACCCCCAAATAATATTCCTTTACGTGCTAAGGGGTATCTAGAGAGTGGGATAGGTTTAATAACTACCCTAACCCTAACGCATACCCTAACCCTAACCCCTACCCTAAACCTAACACGTACCCTAATCCTAACCGTACCCTAAACCGAGCCCTAACCCTAACACTAACCCTAACCCTAACCCTAACCCATACCCTACGCCGTACCCGCACCCCTCCCCGAACCCGTAACCTAAGCCGTACCCTAAGCCTAACCCTAAGCCTAACCCTAACCCTAGGCTACCCTTGACTGCTTCTGCCTCCAATAGATTTCCTAAGCACTACTGTTTTAAGGAACAGCTTAAAAAGAGAATCCTAATGTGATTTCTTTATAATGGGTGTGTTCCTTATCTTATCCTAGTGTCTAAACTCTTCTCCATGGCTGCACCCCCAAATAATATTCCCTTACGTGCTAAGGGGTATCTAGAGAGTGGGATAGGTTTAATAACTACCCTAACCCTAACGCGTACCCTAACCCTAACCCCTACCCTAACCCTAACACGTACCCTAATCCTAACCTGTACCCTAAACCGAGGCCTAACCCTAACACTAACCCTAACCCTAACCCTAACCCATACCCTACGCCGTACCCGAAACCCTCCCCGAACCCGTACCCTAAGCCATACCCTAAACCTAACCCTAAGCCTAACCCTAACCCTAGGCTACCCTTGACTGCTTCTGCCTCCAATAGATTTCCTAAGCACTACTGTTTTAAGGAACAGCTTAAAAAGAGAATCCTAATGTGATTTCTTTATAATGGGTGTGTTCCTTATCTTATCCTAGTGTCTAAACTCTTCTCCATGGCTGCACCCCCAAATAATATTCCCTTACGTGCTAAGGGGTATCTAGAGAGTGGGATAGGTTTAATAACTACCCTAACCCTAACGCGTACCCTAACCCTAACCCCTACCCTAACCCTAACACGTACCCTAATCCTAACCTGTACCCTAAACCGAGGCCTAACCCTAACACTAACCCTAACCCTAACCCTAACACATACCCTACGCCGTACCCGAAACCCTCCCCGAACCCGTACCCTAAGCCATACCCTAAACCTAACCCTAAGCCTAACCCTAACCCTAGGCTACCCTTGACTGCTTCTGCCTCCAATTGATTTCCTAAGCAGTAGTGTTTTAAGGAACAGCTTAAAAAGAGAATCCTAATGTGATTTCTTTATAATGGGTGTGTTCCTTATCTTATCCTAGTGTCTAAACTCTTCTCCATGGCTGGACCCCCAAATAATATTCCTTTACGTGCTAAGGGGGAGCTAGAGAGTGGGATAGGTTTACTAACTACCCTAGCCCTAACGCGTAACCTAACCCTAACCCCTACCCTAAACCTAACACGTTCCCTAATCCTAACCCGTACCCTAAACCGAGCCCTAACCCTAACACTAACCCTAACCCAAACCCTAACCCATACCCTACGCCGTACACGAACACCTCCCCGAACCCATACCCCAAGCCGTACCCTAACCCTAACCCTAAGCCTAACCCTAACCCTAGGCTACCCTTGACTGCTTCTGCCTCCAATAGATTTCCTAAGCACTACTGTTTTAAGGAACAGCTTAAAAAGAGAATCCTAAAGTGATTTCTTTATAATGGGTGTGTTCCTTATCTTATCCTAGTGTCTAAACTCTTCTCCATGGCTGGACCCCCAAATAATATTCCTTTACGTGCTAAGGGGTATCTAGAGAGTGGGATAGGTTTAATAACTACCCTAACCCTAACGCGTACCCTAACCCTAACCCCTACCCTAACCCTAACACGTACCCTAATCCTAACCCGTACCCTAAACCGAGCCCTAACCCTAACACTAACCCTAACCCTAACCCTAACCCATACCCTACACCGTACCCGAAACCCTCCCCGAACTCGTACCCTAAGCCGTACCCTAAGCCTAACCCTAAGCCTAACCCTAACCCTAGGCTACCCTTGACTGCTTCTGCCTCCAATAGATTTCCTAAGCACTAGTGTTTTAAGGAACAGCTTAAAAAGAGAATCCTAATGTGATTTCTTTATAATGGGTGTATTCCTTATCTTATCCTAGTGTCTAAACTTTTCTCCATGGCTGGACCCTCAAATAATATTCCTTTACGTGCTAAGGGGTATCTAGAGATTGGGATAGGTTTAATAACTACCCTAACCCTAACGCGTACCCTAACCCTAACCCCTACCCTAACCCTAACACGTACCCTAATCCTAACCCGTACCCTAAACCGAGCCCTAACCCTAACACTAACCCTAACCCTAACCCTAACCCATACCCTACGCCGTACCCGCACCCCTCCCTGAACCCGTACCCTAAGCCGTACCCTAAGCCTAACCCTAAGCCTAACCCTAACCCTAGGCTACCCTTGACTGCTTCTGCCTCCAATAGATTTCCTAAGCACTAGTGTTTTAACGAACAGCTTAAAAAGAGAATCCTAAAGTGATTTCTTTATAATGGGTGTGTTCCTTATCTTATCCTAGTGTCTAAACTCTTCTCCATGGCTGGACCCCCAAATAATATTCCTTTACGTGCTAAGGGGTATCTAGAGAGTGGGATAGGTTTAATAACTACCCTAACCCTAACGCGTACCCTAACCCTAACCCCTACCCTAACCCTAACACGTACCCTAATCCTAACCCGTACCCTAAACCGAGCCCTAACCCTAACACTAACCCTAACCCTAACCCATACCCTACGCCGTACCCGAAACCCTCCCCGAACCCGTACCCTAAGCCGTACCCTAAGCCTCACCCTAAGCCTAACCTTATCCTAGGCTACCCTTGACTGCTTCTGCCTCCAATAGATTTCCTAAGCACTAGTGTTTTAAGGAACAGCTTAAAAAGAGAATCCTAATGTGATTTCTTTATAATGGGTGTGTTCCTTATCTTATCCTAGTGTCTAAACTCTTCTCCATGGCTGCACCCCCAAATAATATTGCCTTACGTGCTAAGGGGTATCTAGAGAGTGGGATAGGTTTAATAACTACCCTAAACCTAATGCGTACTCTAACCCTAACCCCTACCCTAACACTAACACGTACCCTAATCCTAACCCGTACCCTAAACCGAGCCCTAACCCTAACACTAACACTAACCCTAACCCTAACCCATACCCTATGCCGTACCTGAACCCCTCCCCAAACCCGTACCCTAAGCCGTACCCTAAGCCTAACCCTAAGCCTAACACTAACCCTAGGCTACCCTTGACTGCTTCTGCCTCCAATAGATTTCCTAAGCACTAGTGTTTTAAGCAACAGCTTAAAAAGAGAATCCTAATGTGATTTCTTTATAATGGGTGTGTTCCTTATCTTATCCTAGTGTCTAAATTCTTCTCCATGGCTGGAACCCCAAATAATATTCCTTTACGTGCTAAGGGGTATCTAGAGAGTGGGATAGGTTTACTAACTACCCTAACCCTAACGCGTACCCTAACCCTAACCCCTACCCTAACCCTAACACGTACCCTAATCCTAACCCGTACCCTAAACCGAGCCCTAACCCTAACAATAACCCTAACCCTAACCCTAACCCATACCCTACGCCGTACCCGAAACCCTCCCCGATCCCGTACCCTAAGCCGTACCCTAAGCCTAACCCTAAGCCTAACCCTAACCCTAGGTTACCCTTGACTGCTTCTGCCTCCAATAGATTTCCTAAGCACTAGTGTTTTAAGGAACAGCTTAAAAAGAGAATCCTAATGTGATTTCTTTATAATGGGTGTGTTCCTTATCTTATCCTAGTGTCTAAACTCTTCTCCATGGCTGGACCCTCAAATAATATTCCTTTACGTGCTAAGGGGTATCTAGAGAGTGGGATAGGTTTAATAACTACCCTAACCCTAACGCGTACCCTAACCCTAACCCCTACCCTAACCCTAACACGTACCCTAATCCTAACCCGTACCCTAAACCGAGCCCTAACCCTAACACTAACCCTAACCCTAACCCTAACCCATACCCTACGCCGTACCCGCACCCCTCCCTGAACCCGTACCCTAAGCCGTACCCTAAGCCTAACCCTAAGCCTAACCCTAACCCTAGGCTACCCTTGACTTCTTCTGCCTCCAATAGATTTCCTAAGCACTAGTGTTTTAACGAACAGCTTAAAAAGAGAATCCTAAAGTGATTTCTTTATAATGGGTGTGTTCCTTATCTTATCCTAGTGTCTAAACTCTTCTCCATGGCTGGACCCCCAAATAATATTCCTTTACGTGCTAAGGGGTATCTAGAGAGTGGGATAGGTTTAATAACTACCCTAACCCTAACGCGTACCCTAACCCTAACCCCTACCCTAACCCTAACACGTACCCTAATCCTAACCCGTACCCTAAACCGAGCCCTAACCCTAACACTAACCCTAACCCTAACCCATACCCTACGCCGTACCCGAAACCCTCCCCGAACCCGTACCCTAAGCCGTACCCTAAGCCTCACCCTAAGCCTAACCTTATCCTAGGCTACCCTTGACTGCTTCTGCCTCCAATAGATTTCCTAAGCACTAGTGTTTTAAGGAACAGCTTAAAAAGAGAATCCTAATGTGATTTCTTTATAATGGGTGTGTTCCTTATCTTATCCTAGTGTCTAAACTCTTCTCCATGGCTGGACCCCCAAATAATATTCCTTTACGTGCTAAGGGGTATCTAGAGAGTGGGATAGGTTTAATAACTACCCTAACCCTAACGCGTACCCTAACCCTAACCCCTACCCTAACCCTAACACGTACCCTAATCCTAACCCGTACCCTAAACCGAGCCCTAACCCTAACACTAACCCTAACCCTAACCCTAACCCATACCCTACGCCGTACCCGAACCCCTCCCCGAACCCATTCCCCAAGCCGTACCCTAAACCTAACCCTAAGCCTAACCCTAACCCTAGGCTACCCTTGACTGCTTCTGCCTCCAATAGATTTCCTAAGCACTAGTGTTTTAAGGAACAGCTTAAAAAGAGAATCCTAATGTGATTTCTTTATAATGGGTGTGTTCCTTATCTTATCCTAGTGTCTAAACTCTTCTCCATGGCTGGACCCCCAAATAATATTCCTTTACGTGCTAAGGGGTATCTAAAGAGTGGGATAGGTTTAATAACTACCCTAACCCTAACGCGTACCCTAACCCTAACCCCTACCCTAACCCTAACACGTACCCTAATCCTAAACCGTACCCTAAACCGAGCCCTAACCCTAACACTAACCCTAACCCTAACCCTAACCCATACCCTACGCCGTACCCGAAACCCTCCCCGAACCCGTACCCTAAGCCGTACCCTAAGCCTAACCCTAAGCCTAACCCTAACCCTAGGCTACCTTTGACTGCTTCTGCCTCCAATAGATTTCCTAAGCACTAGTGTTTTAAGGAACAGCTTAAAAAGAGAATCCTAATGTGATTTCTTTATAATGGGTGTGTTCCTTATCTTATCCTAGTGTCTAAACTCTTCTCCATGGCTGGACCCTCAAATAATATTCCTTTACGTGCTAAGGGGTATCTAGAGAGTGGGATAGGTTTAATAACTACCCTAACCCTAACGCGTACCCTAACCCTAACCCCTACCCTAACCCTAACACGTACCCTAATACTAACCTGTACCCTAAACCGAGCCCTAACCCTAACCCTAACCCTAACCCTAACCCATACCCTACGCCGTACCCGCACCCCTCCCCGAACCCGTACCCTAAGCCGTACCCTAAGCCTAACCCTAAGCCTAACCCTAACCCTAGGCTACCCTTGACTGCTTCTGCCTCCAATAGATTTCGTAAGCACTAGTGTTTTAAGGAACAGCTTAAAAAGAGAATCCTAATGTGATTTCTTTATAATGGGTGTGTTCCTTATCTTATCCTAGTGTCTAAACTCTTCTCCATGGCTGGACCCCCAAATAATATTCCTTTACGTGCTAAGGGGTATCTAGAGAGTGGGATAGGTTTAATAACTACCCTAACCCTAACGCATACCCTAACCCTAACCCCTACCCTAACCCTAACACGTACCCTAATCCTAACCCGTACCCTAAACCGAGCCCTAACCCTAACACTAACCCTAACCCTAACCCTAACCCATACCCTACGCCGTACCCGAACCCCTCCCCGAACCCATTCCCCAAGCCGTACCCTAAACCTAACCCTAAGCCTAACACTAACCCTAGGCTACCCTTGACTGCTTCTGCCTCCAATAGATTTCCTAAGCACTAGTGTTTTAAGGAACAGCTTAAAAAGAGAATCCTAATGTGATTTCTTTATAATGGGTGTGTTCCTTATCTTATCCTAGTGTCTAAACTCTTCTCCATGGCTGCACCCCCAAATAATATTGCCTTACGTGCTAAGGGGTATCTAGAGAGTGGGATAGGTTTAATAACTACCCTAACCCTAATGCGTACTCTAACCCTAACCTCTACCCTAACACTAACACGTACCCTAATCCTAACCCGTACCCTAAACCGAGCCCTAACCCTAACACTAACACTAACCCTAACCCTAACCCATACCCTACGCCGTACCTGAACCCCTCCCCAAACCCGTACTCTAAGTGGTACCCTAAGCCTAACCCTAAGCCTAACACTAACCCTAGGCTACCCTTGACTGCTTCTGCCTCCAATAGATTTCCTAAGCACTAGTGTTTTAAGCAACAGCTTAAAAAGAGAATCCTAATGTGATTTCTTTATAATGGGTGTGTTCCTTATCTTATCCTAGTGTCTAAATTCTTCTCCATGGCTGGAACCCCAAATAATATTCCTTTACGTGCTAAGGGGTATCTAGAGAGTGGGATAGGTTTACTAACTACCCTAACCCTAACGCGTACCCTAACCCTAACCCCTACCCTAAACCTAACACGTACCCTAATCCTAACCGTACCCTAAACCGAGCCCTAACCCTAACACTAACCCTAACCCTAACCATAACCCATACCCTACGCCGTACCCGCACCCCTCCCCGAACCCGTACCCTAAGCCGTACCCTAAGCCTAACCCTAAGCCTAACCCTAACCCTAGGCTACCCTTGACTGCTTCTGCCTCCAATAGATTTCCTAAGCACTAGTGTTTTAAGGAACAGCTTAAAAAGAGAATCCTAATGTGATTTCTTTATAATGGGTGTGTTCCTTATCTTATCCTAGTGTCTAAACTCTTCTCCATGGCTGGACCCCCAAATAATATTCCTTTACGTGCTAAGGGGTATCTAGAGAGTGGGATAGGTTTAATAACTACCCTAACCCTAACGCATACCCTAACCCTAACCCCTACCCTAAACCTAACACGTACCCTAATCCTAACCGTACCCTAAACCGAGCCCTAACCCTAACACTAACCCTAACCCTAACCCTAACCCATACCCTACGCCGTACCCGCACCCCTCCCCGAACCCGTAACCTAAGCTGTACCCTAAGCCTAACCCTAAGCCTAACCCTAACCCTAGGCTACCCTTGACTGCTTCTGCCTCCAATAGATTTCCTAAGCACTACTGTTTTAAGGAACAGCTTAAAAAGAGAATCCTAATGTGATTTCTTTATAATGGGTGTGTTCCTTATCTTATCCTAGTGTCTAAACTCTTCTCCATGGCTGCACCCCCAAATAATATTCCCTTACGTGCTAAGGGGTATCTAGAGAGTGGGATAGGTTTAATAACTACCCTAACCCTAACGCGTACCCTAACCCTAACCCCTACCCTAACCCTAACACGTACCGTAATCCTAATCTGTACCCTAAACCGAGGCCTAACCCTAACACTAACCCTAACCCTAACCCTAACCCATACCCTACGCCGTACCCGAAACCCTCCCCGAACCCGTACCCTAAGCCATACCCTAAACCTAACCCTAAGCCTAACCCTAACCCTAGGCTACCCTTGACTGCTTCTGCCTCCAATAGATTTCCTAAGCACTACTGTTTTAAGGAACAGCTTAAAAAGAGAATCCTAATGTGATTTCTTTATAATGGGTGTGTTCCTTATCTTATCCTAGTGTCTAAACTCTTCTCCATGGCTGCACCCCCAAATAATATTCCCTTACGTGCTAAGGGGTATCTAGAGAGTGGGATAGGTTTAATAACTACCCTAACCCTAACGCGTACCCTAACCCTAACCCCTACCCTAACCCTAACACGTACCCTAATCCTAACCTGTACCCTAAACCGAGGCCTAACCCTAACACTAACCCTAACCCTAACCCTAACACATACCCTACGCCGTACCCGAAACCCTCCCCGAACCCGTACCCTAAGCCATACCCTAAACCTAACCCTAAGCCTAACCCTAACCCTAGGCTACCCTTGACTGCTTCTGCCTCCAATTGATTTCCTAAGCAGTAGTGTTTTAAGGAACAGCTTAAAAAGAGAATCCTAATGTGATTTCTTTATAATGGGTGTGTTCCTTATCTTATCCTAGTGTCTAAACTCTTCTCCATGGCTGGACCCCCAAATAATATTCCTTTACGTGCTAAGGGGGAGCTAGAGAGTGGGATAGGTTTACTAACTACCCTAGCCCTAACGCGTAACCTAACCCTAACCCCTACCCTAAACCTAACACGTTCCCTAATCCTAACCCGTACCCTAAACCGAGCCCTAACCCTAACACTAACCCTAACCCAAACCCTAACCCATACCCTACACCGTACACGAACACCTCCCCGAACCCATACCCCAAGCCGTACCCTAACCCTAACCCTAAGCCTAACCCTAACCCTAGGCTACCCTTGACTGCTTCTGCCTCCAATAGATTTCCTAAGCACTACTGTTTTAAGGAACAGCTTAAAAAGAGAATCCTAAAGTGATTTCTTTATAATGGGTGTGTTCCTTATCTTATCCTAGTGTCTAAACTCTTCTCCATGGCTGCACCCCCAAATAATATTCCTTTACGTGCTAAGGGGTATCTAGAGAGTGGGATAGGTTTAATAACTACCCTAACCCTAACGCGTACCCTAACCCTAACCCCTACCCTAACCCTAACACGTACCCTAATCCTAACCCGTACCCTAAACCGAGCCCTAACCCTAACACTAACCCTAACCCTAACCCTAACCCATACCCTACGCCGTAACCGAAACCCTCCCCGAACTCGTACCCTAAGCCGTACCCTAAGCCTAACCCTAAGCCTAACCCTAACCCTAGGCTACCCTTGACTGCTTCTGCCTCCAATAGATTTCCTAAGCACTAGTGTTTTAAGGAACAGCTTAAAAAGAGAATCCTAATGTGATTTCTTTATAATGGGTGTATTCCTTATCTTATCCTAGTGTCTAAACTTTTCTCCATGGCTGGACCCTCAAATAATATTCCTTTACGTGCTAAGGGGTATCTAGAGATTGGGATAGGTTTAATAACTACCCTAACCCTAACGCGTACCCTAACCCTAACCCCTACCCTAACCCTAACACGTACCCTAATCCTAACCCGTACCCTAAACCGAGCCCTAACCCTAACACTAACCCTAACCCTAACCCTAACCCATACCCTACGCCGTACCCGCACCCCTCCCTGAACCCGTACCCTAAGCCGTACCCTAAGCCTAACCCTAAGCCTAACCCTAACCCTAGGCTACCCTTGACTGCTTCTGCCTCCAATAGATTTCCTAAGCACTAGTGTTTTAACGAACAGCTTAAAAAGAGAATCCTAAAGTGATTTCTTTATAATGGGTGTGTTCCTTATCTTATCCTAGTGTCTAAACTCTTCTCCATGGCTGGACCCCCAAATAATATTCCTTTACGTGCTAAGGGGTATCTAGAGAGTGGGATAGGTTTAATAACTACCCTAACCCTAACGCGTACCCTAACCCTAACCCCTACCCTAACCCTAACACGTACCCTAATCCTAACCCGTACCCTAAACCGAGCCCTAACCCTAACACTAACCCTAACCCTAACCCATACCCTACGCCGTACCCGAAACCCTCCCCGAACCCGTACCCTAAGCCGTACCCTAAGCCTCACCCTAAGCCTAACCTTATCCTAGGCTACCCTTGACTGCTTCTGCCTCCAATAGATTTCCTAAGCACTAGTGTTTTAAGGAACAGCTTAAAAAGAGAATCCTAATGTGATTTCTTTATAATGGGTGTGTTCCTTATCTTATCCTAGTGTCTAAACTCTTCTCCATGGCTGCACCCCCAAATAATATTGCCTTACGTGCTAAGGGGTATCTAGAGAGTGGGATAGGTTTAATAACTACCCTAAACCTAATGCGTACTCTAACCCTAACCCCTACCCTAACACTAACACGTACCCTAATCCTAACCCGTACCCTAAACCGAGCCCTAACCCTAAAACTAACACTAACCCTAACCCTAACCCATACCCTATGCCGTACCTGAACCCCTCCCCAAACCCGTACCCTAAGCCGTACCCTAAGCCTAACCCTAAGCCTAACACTAACCCTAGGCTACCCTTGACTGCTTCTGCCTCCAATAGATTTCCTAAGCACTAGTGTTTTAAGCAACAGCTTAAAAAGAGAATCCTAATGTGATTTCTTTATAATGGGTGTGTTCCTTATCTTATCCTAGTGTCTAAATTCTTCTCCATGGCTGGAACCCCAAATAATATTCCTTTACGTGCTAAGGGGTATCTAGAGAGTGGGATAGGTTTAATAACTACCCTAACCCTAACGCGTACCCTAACCCTAACCCCTACCCTAACCCTAACACGTACCCTAATCCTAACCCGTACCCTAAACCGAGCCCTAACCCTAACAATAACCCTAACCCTAACCCTAACCCATACCCTACGCCGTACCCGAAACCCTCCCCGATCCCGTACCCTAAGCCGTACCCTAAGCCTAACCCTAAGCCTAACCCTAACCCTAGGTTACCCTTGACTGCTTCTGCCTCCAATAGATTTCCTAAGCACTAGTGTTTTAAGGAACAGCTTAAAAAGAGAATCCTAATGTGATTTCTTTATAATGGGTGTGTTCCTTATCTTATCCTAGTGTCTAAACTCTTCTCCATGGCTGGACCCTCAAATAATATTCCTTTACGTGCTAAGGGGTATCTAGAGAGTGGGATAGGTTTAATAACTACCCTAACCCTAACGCGTACCCTAACCCTAACCCCTACCCTAACCCTAACACGTACCCTAATCCTAACCCGTACCCTAAACCGAGCCCTAACCCTAACACTAACCCTAACCCTAACCCTAACCCATACCCTACGCCGTACCCGCACCCCTCCCTGAACCCGTACCCTAAGCCGTACCCTAAGCCTAACCCTAAGCCTAACCCTAACCCTAGGCTACCCTTGACTTCTTCTGCCTCCAATAGATTTCCTAAGCACTAGTGTTTTAACGAACAGCTTAAAAAGAGAATCCTAAAGTGATTTCTTTATAATGGGTGTGTTCCTTATCTTATCCTAGTGTCTAAACTCTTCTCCATGGCTGGACCCCCAAATAATATTCCTTTACGTGCTAAGGGGTATCTAGAGAGTGGGATAGGTTTAATAACTACCCTAACCCTAACGCGTACCCTAACCCTAACCCCTACCCTAACCCTAACACGTACCCTAATCCTAACCCGTACCCTAAACCGAGCCCTAACCCTAACACTAACCCTAACCCTAACCCATACCCTACGCCGTACCCGAAACCCTCCCCGAACCCGTACCCTAAGCCGTACCCTAAGCCTCACCCTAAGCCTAACCTTATCCTAGGCTACCCTTGACTGCTTCTGCCTCCAATAGATTTCCTAAGCACTAGTGTTTTAAGGAACAGCTTAAAAAGAGAATCCTAATGTGATTTCTTTATAATGGGTGTGTTCCTTATCTTATCCTAGTGTCTAAACTCTTCTCCATGGCTGGACCCCCAAATAATATTCCTTTACGTGCTAAGGGGTATCTAGAGAGTGGGATAGGTTTAATAACTACCCTAACCCTAACGCGTACCCTAACCCTAACCCCTACCCTAACCCTAACACGTACCCTAATCCTAACCCGTACCCTAAACCGAGCCCTAACCCTAACAATAACCCTAACCCTAACCCTAACCCATACCCTACGCCGTACCCGAAACCCTCCCCGAACCCGTACCCTAAGCCGTACCCTAAGCCTAACCCTAAGCCTAACCCTAACCCTAGGTTACCCTTGACTGCTTCTGCCTCCAATAGATTTCCTAAGCACTAGTGTTTTAAGGAACAGCTTAAAAAGAGAATCCTAATGTGATTTCTTTATAATGGGTGTGTTCCTTATCTTATCCTAGTGTCTAAACTCTTCTCCATGGCTGGACCCTCAAATAATATTCCTTTACGTGCTAAGGGGTATCTAGAGAGTGGGATAGGTTTAATAACTACCCTAACCCTAACGCGTACCCTAACCCTAACCCCTACCCTAACCCTAACACGTACCCTAATACTAACCTGTACCCTAAACCGAGCCCTAACCCTAACACTAACCCTAACCCTAACCCATACCCTACGCCGTACCCGCACCCCTCCCCGAACCCGTACCCTAAGCCGTACCCTAAGCCTAACCCTAAGCCTAACCCTAACCCTAGGCTACCCTTGACTGCTTCTGCCTCCAATAGATTTCCTAAGCACTAGTGTTTTAAGGAACAGCTTAAAAAGAGAATCCTAATGTGATTTCTTTATAATGGGTGTGTTCCTTATCTTATCCTAGTGTCTAAACTCTTCTCCATGGCTGGACCCCCAAATAATATTCCTTTACGTGCTAAGGGGTATCTAGAGAGTGGGATAGGTTTAATAACTACCCTAACCCTAACGCATACCCTAACCCTAAACCCTACCCTAACCCTAACACGTACCCTAATCCTAACCCGTACCCTAAACCGAGCCCTAACCCTAACACTAACCCTAACCCTAACCCTAACCCATACCCTACGCCGTACCCGAACCCCTCCCCGAACCCATTCCCCAAGCCGTACCCTAAACCTAACCCTAAGCCTAACCCTAACCCTAGGCTACCCTTGACTGCTTCTGCCTCCAATAGATTTCCTAAGCACTAGTGTTTTAAGGAACAGCTTAAAAAGAGAATCCTAATGTGATTTCTTTATAATGGGTGTGTTCCTTATCTTATCCTAGTGTCTAAACTCTTCTCCATGGCTGGACCCCCAAATAATATTCCTTTACGTGCTAAGGGGTATCTAAAGAGTGGGATAGGTTTAATAACTACCCTAACCCTAACGCGTACCCTAACCCTAACCCCTACCCTAACCCTAACACGTACCCTAATCCTAACCCGTACCCTAAACCGAGCCCTAACCCTAACACTAACCCTAACCCTAACCCTAACCCATACCCTACGCCGTACCCGAAACCCTCCCCGAACCCGTACCCTAAGCCGTACCCTAAGCCTAACCCTAACCCTAGGCTACCTTTGACTGCTTCTGCCTCCAATAGATTTCCTAAGCACTAGTGTTTTAAGGAACAGCTTAAAAAGAGAATCCTAATGTGATTTCTTTATAATGGGTGTGTTCCTTATCTTATCCTAGTGTCTAAACTCTTCTCCATGGCTGGACCCTCAAATAATATTCCTTTACGTGCTAAGGGGTATCTAGAGAGTGGGATAGGTTTAATAACTACCCTAACCCTAACGCGTACCCTAACCCTAACCCCTACCCTAACCCTAACACGTACCCTAATACTAACCTGTACCCTAAACCGAGCCCTAACCCTAACCCTAACCCTAACCCTAACCCATACCCTACGCCGTACCCGCACCCCTCCCCGAACCCGTACCCTAAGCCGTACCCTAAGCCTAACCCTAAGCCTAACCCTAACCCTAGGCTACCCTTGACTGCTTCTGCCTCCAATAGATTTCGTAAGCACTAGTGTTTTAAGGAACAGCTTAAAAAGAGAATCCTAATGTGATTTCTTTATAATGGGTGTGTTCCTTATCTTATCCTAGTGTCTAAACTCTTCTCCATGGCTGGACCCCCAAATAATATTCCTTTACGTGCTAAGGGGTATCTAGAGAGTGGGATAGGTTTAATAACTACCCTAACCCTAACGCATACCCTAACCCTAACCCCTACCCTAACCCTAACACGTACCCTAATCCTAACCCGTACCCTAAACCGAGCCCTAACCCTAACACTAACCCTAACCCTAACCCTAACCCATACCCTACGCCGTACCCGAACCCCTCCCCGAACCCATTCCCCAAGCCGTACCCTAAACCTAACCCTAAGCCTAACCCTAACCCTAGGCTACCCTTGACTGCTTCTGCCTCCAATAAATTTCCTAAGCACTAGTGTTTTAAGGAACAGCTTAAAAAGAGAATCCTAATGTGATTTCTTTATAATGGGTGTGTTCCTTATCTTATCCTAGTGTCTAAACTCTTCTCCATGGCTGCACCCCCAAATAATATTGCCTTACGTGCTAAGGGGTATCTAGAGAGTGGGATAGGTTTAATAACTACCCTAACCCTAATGCGTACTCTAACCCTAACCTCTACCCTAACACTAACACGTACCCTAATCCTAACCCGTACCCTAAACCGAGCCCTAACCCTAACACTAACACTAACCCTAACCCTAACCCATACCCTACGCCGTACCTGAACCCCTCCCCAAACCCGTACTCTAAGTGGTACCCTAAGCCTAACCCTAAGCCTAACACTAACCCTAGGCTACCCTTGACTGCTTCTGCCTCCAATAGATTTCCTAAGCACTAGTGTTTTAAGCAACAGCTTAAAAAGAGAATCCTAATGTGATTTCTTTATAATGGGTGTGTTCCTTATCTTATCCTAGTGTCTAAATTCTTCTCCATGGCTGGAACCCCAAATAATATTCCTTTACGTGCTAAGGGGTATCTAGAGAGTGGGATAGGTTTACTAACTACCCTAACCCTAACGCGTACCCTAACCCTAACCCCTACCCTAAACATAACACGTACCCTAATCCTAACCGTACCCTAAACCGAGCCCTAACCCTAACACTAACCCTAACCCTAACCCTAACCCATACCCTACGCCGTACCCGCACCCCTCCCCGAACCCGTACCCTAAGCCGTACCCTAAGCCTAACCCTAAGCCTAACCCTAACCCTAGGCTACCCTTGACTGCTTCTGCCTCCAATAGATTTCCTAAGCACTAGTGTTTTAAGGAACAGCTTAAAAAGAGAATCCTAATGTGATTTCTTTATAATGGGTGTGTTCCTTATCTTATCCTAGTGTCTAAACTCTTCTCCATGGCTGGACCCCCAAATAATATTCCTTTACGTGCTAAGGGGTATCTAGAGAGTGGGATAGGTTTAATAACTACCCTAACCCTAACGCATACCCTAACCCTAACCCCTACCCTAAACCTAACACGTACCCTAATCCTAACCGTACCCTAAACCGAGCCCTAACCCTAACACTAACCCTAACCCTAACCCTAACCCATACCCTACGCCGTACCCGCACCCCTCCCCGAACCCGTAACCTAAGCTGTACCCTAAGCCTAACCCTAAGCCTAACCCTAACCCTAGGCTACCCTTGACTGCTTCTGCCTCCAATAGATTTCCTAAGCACTACTGTTTTAAGGAACAGCTTAAAAAGAGAATCCTAATGTGATTTCTTTATAATGGGTGTGTTCCTTATCTTATCCTAGTGTCTAAACTCTTCTCCATGGCTGCACCCCCAAATAATATTCCCTTACGTGCTAAGGGGTATCTAGAGAGTGGGATAGGTTTAATAACTACCCTAACCCTAACGCGTACCCTAACCCTAACCCCTACCCTAACCCTAACACGTACCGTAATCCTAATCTGTACCCTAAACCGAGGCCTAACCCTAACACTAACCCTAACCCTAACCCTAACCCATACCCTACGCCGTACCCGAAACCCTCCCCGAACCCGTACCCTAAGCCATACCCTAAACCTAACCCTAAGCCTAACCCTAACCCTAGGCTACCCTTGACTGCTTCTGCCTCCAATAGATTTCCTAAGCACTACTGTTTTAAGGAACAGCTTAAAAAGAGAATCCTAATGTGATTTCTTTATAATGGGTGTGTTCCTTATCTTATCCTAGTGTCTAAACTCTTCTCCATGGCTGCACCCCCAAATAATATTCCCTTACGTGCTAAGGGGTATCTAGAGAGTGGGATAGGTTTAATAACTACCCTAACCCTAACGCGTACCCTAACCCTAACCCCTACCCTAACCCTAACACGTACCCTAATCCTAACCTGTACCCTAAACCGAGGCCTAACCCTAACACTAACCCTAACCCTAACCCTAACACATACCCTACGCCGTACCCGAAACCCTCCCCGAACCCGTACCCTAAGCCATACCCTAAACCTAACCCTAAGCCTAACCCTAACCCTAGGCTACCCTTGACTGCTTCTGCCTCCAATTGATTTCCTAAGCAGTAGTGTTTTAAGGAACAGCTTAAAAAGAGAATCCTAATGTGATTTCTTTATAATGGGTGTGTTCCTTATCTTATCCTAGTGTCTAAACTCTTCTCCATGGCTGGACCCCCAAATAATATTCCTTTACGTGCTAAGGGGGAGCTAGAGAGTGGGATAGGTTTACTAACTACCCTAGCCCTAACGCGTAACCTAACCCTAACCCCTACCCTAAACCTAACACGTTCCCTAATCCTAACCCGTACCCTAAACCGAGCCCTAACCCTAACACTAACCCTAACCCAAACCCTAACCCATACCCTACGCCGTACACGAACACCTCCCCGAACCCATACCCCAAGCCGTACCCTAACCCTAACCCTAAGCCTAACCCTAACCCTAGGCTACCCTTGACTGCTTCTGCCTCCAATAGATTTCCTAAGCACTACTGTTTTAAGGAACAGCTTAAAAAGAGAATCCTAAAGTGATTTCTTTATAATGGGTGTGTTCCTTATCTTATCCTAGTGTCTAAACTCTTCTCCATGGCTGCACCCCCAAATAATATTGCCTTACGTGCTAAGGGGTATCTAGAGAGTGGGATAGGTTTAATAACTACCCTAAACCTAATGCGTACTCTAACCCTAACCCCTACCCTAACACTAACACGTACCCTAATCCTAACCCGTACCCTAAACCGAGCCCTAACCCTAACACTAACACTAACCCTAACCCTAACCCATACCCTATGCCGTACCTGAACCCCTCCCCAAACCCGTACCCTAAGCCGTACCCTAAGCCTAACCCTAAGCCTAACACTAACCCTAGGCTACCCTTGACTGCTTCTGCCTCCAATAGATTTCCTAAGCACTAGTGTTTTAAGCAACAGCTTAAAAAGAGAATCCTAATGTGATTTCTTTATAATGGGTGTGTTCCTTATCTTATCCTAGTGTCTAAATTCTTCTCCATGGTTGGAACCCCAAATAATATTCCTTTACGTGCTAAGGGGTATCTAGAGAGTGGGATAGGTTTACTAACTACCCTAACCCTAACGCGTACCCTAACCCTAACCCCTACCATAACCCTAACACGTACCCTAATCCTAACCCGTACCCTAAACCGAGCCCTAACCCTAACAATAACCCTAACCCTAACCCTAACCCATACCCTACGCCGTACCCGAAACCCTCCCCGATCCCGTACCCTAAGCCGTACCCTAAGCCTAACCCTAAGCCTAACCCTAACCCTAGGTTACCCTTGACTGCTTCTGCCTCCAATAGATTTCCTAAGCACTAGTGTTTTAAGGAACAGCTTAAAAAGAGAATCCTAATGTGATTTCTTTATAATGGGTGTGTTCCTTATCTTATCCTAGTGTCTAAACTCTTCTCCATGGCTGGACCCTCAAATAATATTCCTTTACGTGCTAAGGGGTATCTAGAGAGTGGGATAGGTTTAATAACTACCCTAACCCTAACGCGTACCCTAACCCTAACCCCTACCCTAACCCTAACACGTACCCTAATCCTAACCCGTACCCTAAACCGAGCCCTAACCCTAACACTAACCCTAACCCTAACCCTAACCCATACCCTACGCCGTACCCGCACCCCTCCCTGAACCCGTACCCTAAGCCGTACCCTAAGCCTAACCCTAAGCCTAACCCTAACCCTAGGCTACCCTTGACTGCTTCTGCCTCCAATAGATTTCCTAAGCACTAGTGTTTTAACGAACAGCTTAAAAAGAGAATCCTAAAGTGATTTCTTTATAATGGGTGTGTTCCTTATCTTATCCTAGTGTCTAAACTCTTCTCCATGGCTGGACCCCCAAATAATATTCCTTTACGTGCTAAGGGGTATCTAGAGAGTGGGATAGGTTTAATAACTACCCTAACCCTAACGCGTACCCTAACCCTAACCCCTACCCTAACCCTAACACGTACCCTAATCCTAACCCGTACCCTAAACCGAGCCCTAACCCTAACACTAACCCTAACCCTAACCCATACCCTACGCCGTACCCGAAACCCTCCCCGAACCCGTACCCTAAGCCGTACCCTAAGCCTCACCCTAAGCCTAACCTTATCCTAGGCTACCCTTGACTGCTTCTGCCTCCAATAGATTTCCTAAGCACTAGTGTTTTAAGGAACAGCTTAAAAAGAGAATCCTAATGTGATTTCTTTATAATGGGTGTGTTCCTTATCTTATCCTAGTGTCTAAACTCTTCTCCATGGCTGGACCCCCAAATAATATTCCTTTACGTGCTAAGGGGTATCTAGAGAGTGGGATAGGTTTAATAACTACCCTAACCCTAACGCGTACCCTAACCCTAACCCCTACCCTAACCCTAACACGTACCCTAATCCTAACCCGTACCCTAAACCGAGCCCTAACCCTAACAATAACCCTAACCCTAACCCTAACCCATACCCTACGCCATACCCGAAACCCTCCCCGAACCCGTACCCTAAGCCGTACCCTAAGCCTAACCCTAAGCCTAACCCTAACCCTAGGTTACCCTTGACTGCTTCTGCCTCCAATAGATTTCCTAAGCACTAGTGTTTTAAGGAACAGCTTAAAAAGAGAATCCTAATGTGATTTCTTTATAATGGGTGTGTTCCTTATCTTATCCTAGTGTCTAAACTCTTCTCCATGGCTGGACCCTCAAATAATATTCCTTTACGTGCTAAGGGGTATCTAGAGAGTGGGATAGGTTTAATAACTACCCTAACCCTAACGCGTACCCTAACCCTAACCCCTACCCTAACCCTAACACGTACCCTAATACTAACCTGTACCCTAAACCGAGCCCTAACCCTAACACTAACCCTAACCCTAACCCATACCCTACGCCGTACCCGCACCCCTCCCCGAACCCGTACCCTAAGCCGTACCCTAAGCCTAACCCTAAGCCTAACCCTAACCCTAGGCTACCCTTGACTGCTTCTGCCTCCAATAGATTTCCTAAGCACTAGTGTTTTAAGGAACAGCTTAAAAAGAGAATCCTAATGTGATTTCTTTATAATGGGTGTGTTCCTTATCTTATCCTAGTGTCTAAACTCTTCTCCATGGCTGGACCCCCAAATAATATTCCTTTACGTGCTAAGGGGTATCTAGAGAGTGGGATAGGTTTAATAACTACCCTAACCCTAACGCATACCCTAACCCTAAACCCTACCCTAACCCTAACACGTACCCTAATCCTAACCCGTACCCTAAACCGAGCCCTAACCCTAACACTAACCCTAACCCTAAACCTAACCCATACCCTACGCCGTACCCGAACCCCTCCCCGAACCCATTCCCCAAGCCGTACCCTAAACCTAACCCTAAGCCTAACCCTAACCCTAGGCTACCCTTGACTGCTTCTGCCTCCAATAGATTTCCTAAGCACTAGTGTTTTAAGGAACAGCTTAAAAAGAGAATCCTAATGTGATTTCTTTATAATGGGTGTGTTCCTTATCTTATCCTAGTATCTAAACTCTTCTCCATGGCTGGACCCCCAAATAATATTCCTTTACGTGCTAAGGGGTATCTAAAGAGTGGGATAGGTTTAATAACTACCCTAACCCTAACGCGTACCCTAACCCTAACCCCTACCCTAACCCTAACACGTACCCTAATCCTAACCCGTACCCTAAACCGAGCCCTAACCCTAACACTAACCCTAACCCTAACCCTAACCCATACCCTACGCCGTACCCGAAACCCTCCCCGAACCCGTACCCTAAGCCGTACCCTAAGCCTAACCCTAAGCCTAACCCTAACCCTAGGCTACCTTTGACTGCTTCTGCCTCCAATAGATTTCCTAAGCACTAGTGTTTTAAGGAACAGCTTAAAAAGAGAATCCTAATGTGATTTCTTTATAATGGGTGTGTTCCTTATCTTATCCTAGTGTCTAAACTCTTCTCCATGGCTGGACCCTCAAATAATATTCCTTTACGTGCTAAGGGGTATCTAGAGAGTGGGATAGGTTTAATAACTACCCTAACCCTAACGCGTACCCTAACCCTAACCCCTACCCTAACCCTAACACGTACCCTAATACTAACCTGTACCCTAAACCGAGCCCTAACCCTAACCCTAACCCTAACCCTAACCCATACCCTACGCCGTACCCGCACCCCTCCCCGAACCCGTACCCTAAGCCGTACCCTAAGCCTAACCCTAAGCCTAACCCTAACCCTAGGCTACCCTTGACTGCTTCTGCCTCCAATAGATTTCCTAAGCACTAGTGTTTTAAGGAACAGCTTAAAAAGAGAATCCTAATGTGATTTCTTTATAATGGGTGTGTTCCTTATCTTATCCTAGTGTCTAAACTCTTCTCCATGGCTGGACCCCCAAATAATATTCCTTTACGTGCTAAGGGGTATCTAGAGAGTGGGATAGGTTTAATAACTACCCTAACCCTAACGCATACCCTAACCCTAACCCCTACCCTAACCCTAACACGTACCCTAATCCTAACCCGTACCCTAAACCGAGCCCTAACCCTAACACTAACCCTAACCCTAACCCTAACCCATACCCTACGCCGTACCCGAAACCCTCCCCGAACCCATTCCCCAAGCCGTACCCTAAACCTAACCCTAAGCCTAACCCTAACCCTAGGCTACCCTTGACTGCTTCTGCCTCCAATAGATTTCCTAAGCACTAGTGTTTTAAGGAACAGCTTAAAAAGAGAATCCTAATGTGATTTCTTTATAATGGGTGTGTTCCTTATCTTATCCTAGTGTCTAAACTCTTCTCCATGGCTGCACCCCCAAATAATATTGCCTTACGTGCTAAGGGGTATCTAGAGAGTGGGATAGGTTTAATAACTACCCTAACCCTAATGCGTACTCTAACCCTAACCTCTACCCTAACACTAACACGTACCCTAATCCTAACCCGTACCCTAAACCGAGCCCTAACCCTAACACTAACAGTAACCCTAACCCTAACCCATACCCTACGCCGTACCTGAACCCCTCCCCAAACCCGTACTCTAAGTGGTACCCTAAGCCTAACCCTAAGCCTAACACTAACCCTAGGCTACCCTTGACTGCTTCTGCCTCCAATAGATTTCCTAAGCACTAGTGTTTTAAGCAACAGCTTAAAAAGAGAATCCTAATGTGATTTCTTTATAATGGGTGTGTTCCTTATCTTATCCTAGTGTCTAAATTCTTCTCCATGGCTGGAACCCCAAATAATATTCCTTTACGTGCTAAGGGGTATCTAGAGAGTGGGATAGGTTTACTAACTACCCTAACCCTAACGCGTACCCTAACCCTAACCCCTACCCTAAACCTAACACGTACCCTAATCCTAACCGTACCCTAAACCGAGCCCTAACCCTAACACTAACCCTAACCCTAACCCTAACCCATACCCTACGCCGTACCCGCACCCCTCCCCGAACCCGTACCCTAAGCCGTACCCTAAGCCTAACCCTAAGCCTAACACTAACCCTAGGCTACCCTTGACTGCTTCTGCCTCCAATAGATTTCCTAAGCACTAGTGTTTTAAGGAACAGCTTAAAAAGAGAATCCTAATGTGATTTCTTTATAATGGGTGTGTTCCTTATCTTATCCTAGTGTCTAAACTCTTCTCCATGGCTGGACCCCCAAATAATATTCCTTTACGTGCTAAGGGGTATCTAGAGAGTGGGATAGGTTTAATAACTACCCTAACCCTAACGCATACCCTAACCCTAACCCCTACCCTAAACCTAACACGTACCCTAATCCTAACCGTACCCTAACCCGAGCCCTAACCCTAACACTAACCCTAACCCTAACCCTAACCCATACCCTACGCCGTACCCGCACCCCTCCCCGAACCCGTACCCTAAGCCGTACCCTAAGCCTAACCCTAAGCCTAACCCTAACCCTAGGCTACCCTTGACTGCTTCTGCCTCCAATAGATTTCCTAAGCACTAGTGTTTTAAGGAACAGCTTAAAAAGAGAATCCTAATGTGATTTCTTTATAATGGGTGTGTTCCTTATCTTATCCTAGTGTCTAAACTCTTCTCCATGGCTGGACCCCCAAATAATATTCCTTTACGTGCTAAGGGGTATCTAGAGAGTGGGATAGGTTTAATAACTACCCTAACCCTAACGCATACCCTAACCCTAACCCCTACCCTAACCCTAACACGTACCCTAATCCTAACCCGTACCCTAAACCGAGCCCTAACCCTAACACTAACCCTAACCCTAACCCTAACCCATACCCTACGCCGTACCCGAAACCCTCCCCGAACCCATTCCCCAAGCCGTACCCTAAACCTAACCCTAAGCCTAACCCTAACCCTAGGCTACCCTTGACTGCTTCTGCCTCCAATAGATTTCCTAAGCACTAGTGTTTTAAGGAACAGCTTAAAAAGAGAATCCTAATGTGATTTCTTTATAATGGGTGTGTTCCTTATCTTATCCTAGTGTCTAAACTCTTCTCCATGGCTGCACCCCCAAATAATATTGCCTTACGTGCTAAGGGGTATCTAGAGAGTGGGATAGGTTTAATAACTACCCTAACCCTAATGCGTACTCTAACCCTAACCTCTACCCTAACACTAACACGTACCCTAATCCTAACCCGTACCCTAAACCGAGCCCTAACCCTAACACTAACAGTAACCCTAACCCTAACCCATACCCTACGCCGTACCTGAACCCCTCCCCAAACCCGTACTCTAAGTGGTACCCTAAGCCTAACCCTAAGCCTAACACTAACCCTAGGCTACCCTTGACTGCTTCTGCCTCCAATAGATTTCCTAAGCACTAGTGTTTTAAGCAACAGCTTAAAAAGAGAATCCTAATGTGATTTCTTTATAATGGGTGTGTTCCTTATCTTATCCTAGTGTCTAAATTCTTCTCCATGGCTGGACCCCCAAATAATATTCCTTTACGTGCTAAGGGGGAGCTAGAGAGTGGGATAGGTTTACTAACTACCCTAGCCCTAACGCGTACCCTAACCCTAACCCCTACCCTAAACCTAACACGTACCCTAATCCTAACCGTACCCTAAACCGAGCCCTAACCCTAACACTAACCCTAACCCTAACCCTAACCCATACCCTACGCCGTACACGAACACCTCCCCGAACCCGTACCCTAAGCCGTACCCTAAGCCTAACCCTAAGCCTAACACTAACCCTAGGCTACCCTTGACTGCTTCTGCCTCCAATAGATTTCCTAAGCACTAGTGTTTTAAGGAACAGCTTAAAAAGAGAATCCTAATGTGATTTCTTTATAATGGGTGTGTTCCTTATCTTATCCTAGTGTCTAAACTCTTCTCCATGGCTGCACCCCCAAATAATATTCCCTTACGTGCTAAGGGGTATCTAGAGAGTGGGATAGGTTTAATAACTACCCTAACCCTAACGCGTACCCTAACCCTAACCCCTACCCTAACCCTAACACGTACCCTAATCCTAACCTGTACCCTAAACCGAGGCCTAACCCTAACACTAACCCTAACCCTAACCCTAACCCATACCCTACGCCGTACCCGAAACCCTCCCCGAACCCGTACCCTAAGCCATACCCTAAACCTAACCCTAAGCCTAACCCTAACCCTAGGCTACCCTTGACTGCTTCTGCCTCCAATAGATTTCCTAAGCACTACTGTTTTAAGGAACAGCTTAAAAAGAGAATCCTAATGTGATTTCTTTATAATGGGTGTGTTCCTTATCTTATCCTAGTGTCTAAATTCTTCTCCATGGCTGCACCCCCAAATAATATTCCCTTACGTGCTAAGGGGTATCTAGAGAGTGGGATAGGTTTAATAACTACCCTAACCCTAACGCGTACCCTAACCCTAAACCCTACCCTAACCCTAACACGTACCCTAATCCTAACCTGTACCCTAAACCGAGGCCTAACCCTAACACTAACCCTAACCCTAACCCTAACACATACCCTACGCCGTACACGAAACCCTCCCCGAACCCGTACCCTAAGCCATACCCTAAACCTAACCCTAAGCCTAACCCTAACCCTAGGCTACCCTTGACTGCTTCTGCCTCCAATTGATTTCCTAAGCAGTAGTGTTTTAAGGAACAGCTTAAAAAGAGAATCCTAATGTGATTTCTTTATAATGGGTGTGTTCCTTATCTTATCCTAGTGTCTAAACTCTTCTCCATGGCTGGACCCCCAAATAATATTCCTTTACGTGCTAAGGGGGAGCTAGAGAGTGGGATAGGTTTACTAACTACCCTAGCCCTAACGCGTAACCTAACCCTAACCCCTACCCTAAACCTAACACGTTCCCTAATCCTAACCCGTACCCTAAACCGAGCCCTAACCCTAACACTAACCCTAACCCAAACCCTAACCCATACCCTACGCCGTACACGAACACCTCCCCGAACCCATACCCCAAGCCGTACCCTAACCCTAACCCTAAGCCTAACCCTAACCCTAGGCTACCCTTGACTGCTTCTGCCTCCAATAGATTTCCTAAGCACTACTGTTTTAAGGAACAGCTTAAAAAGAGAATCCTAAAGTGATTTCTTTATAATGGGTGTGTTCCTTATCTTATCCTAGTGTCTAAACTCTTCTCCATGGCTGGACCCCCAAATAATATTCCTTTACGTGCTAAGGGGTATCTAGAGAGTGGGATAGGTTTAATAACTACCCTAACCCTAACGCGTACCCTAACCCTAACCCCTACCCTAACCCTAACACGTACCCTAATCCTAACCCGTACCCTAAACCGAGCCCTAACCCTAACACTAACCCTAACCCTAACCCTAACCCATACCCTACGCCGTACCCGAAACCCTCCCCGAACTCGTACCCTAAGCCGTACCCTAAGCCTAACCCTAAGCCTAACCCTAACACTAGGCTACCCTTGACTGCTTCTGCCTCCAATAGATTTCCTAAGCACTAGTGTTTTAAGGAACAGCTTAAAAAGAGAATCCTAATGTGATTTCTTTATAATGGGTGTATTCCTTATCTTATCCTAGTGTCTAAACTTTTCTCCATGGCTGGACCCTCAAATAATATTCCTTTACGTGCTAAGGGGTATCTAGAGATTGGGATAGGTTTAATAACTACCCTAACCCTAACGCGTACCCTAACCCTAACCCCTACCCTAACCCTAACACGTACCCTAATCCTAACCCGTACCCTAAACCGAGCCCTAACCCTAACACTAACCCTAACCCTAACCCTAACCCATACCCTACGCCGTACCCGCACCCCTCCCTGAACCCGTACCCTAAGCCGTACCCTAAGCCTAACCCTAAGCCTAACCCTAACCCTAGGCTACCCTTGACTGCTTCTGCCTCCAATAGATTTCCTAAGCACTAGTGTTTTAACGAATAGCTTAAAAAGAGAATCCTAAAGTGATTTCTTTATAATGGGTGTGTTCCTTATCTTATCCTAGTGTCTAAACTCTTCTCCATGGCTGGACCCCCAAATAATATTCCTTTACGTGCTAAGGGGTATCTAGAGAGTGGGATAGGTTTAATAACTACCCTAACCCTAACGCGTACCCTAACCCTAACCCCTACCCTAACCCTAACACGTACCCTAATCCTAACCCGTACCCTAAACCGAGCCCTAACCCTAACACTAACCCTAACCCTAACCCATACCCTACGCCGTACCCGAAACCCTCCCCGAACCCGTACCCTAAGCCGTACCCTAAGCCTCACCCTAAGCCTAACCTTATCCTAGGCTACCCTTGACTGCTTCTGCCTCCAATAGATTTCCTAAGCACTAGTGTTTTAAGGAACAGCTTAAAAAGAGAATCCTAATGTGATTTCTTTATAATGGGTGTGTTCCTTATCTTATCCTAGTGTCTAAACTCTTCTCCATGGCTGCACCCCCAAATAATATTGCTTTACGTGCTAAGGGGTATCTAGAGAGTGGGATAGGTTTAATAACTACCCTAAACCTAATGCGTACTCTAACCCTAACCCCTACCCTAACACTAACACGTACCCTAATCCTAACCCGTACCCTAAACCGAGCCCTAACCCTAACACTAACACTAACCCTAACCCTAACCCATACCCTATGCCGTACCTGAACCCCTCCCCAAACCCGTACCCTAAGCCGTACCCTAAGCCTAACCCTAAGCCTAACACTAACCCTAGGCTACCCTTGACTGCTTCTGCCTCCAATAGATTTCCTAAGCACTAGTGTTTTAAGCAACAGCTTAAAAAGAGAATCCTAATGTGATTTCTTTATAATGGGTGTGTTCCTTATCTTATCCTAGTGTCTAAATTCTTCTCCATGGCTGGAACCCCAAATAATATTCCTTTACGTGCTAAGGGGTATCTAGAGAGTGGGATAGGTTTACTAACTACCCTAACCCTAACGCGTACCCTAACCCTAACCCCTACCCTAACCCTAACACGTACCCTAATCCTAACCCGTACCCTAAACCGAGCCCTAACCCTAACAATAACCCTAACCCTAACCCTAACCCATACCCTACGCCGTACCCGAAACCCTCCCCGATCCCGTACCCTAAGCCGTACCCTAAGCCTAACCCTAAGCCTAACCCTAACCCTAGGTTACCCTTGACTGCTTCTGCCTCCAATAGATTTCCTAAGCACTAGTGTTTTAAGGAACAGCTTAAAAAGAGAATCCTAATGTGATTTCTTTATAATGGGTGTGTTCCTTATCTTATCCTAGTGTCTAAACTCTTCTCCATGGCTGGACCCTCAAATAATATTCCTTTACGTGCTAAGGGGTATCTAGAGAGTGGGATAGGTTTACTAACTACCCTAACCCTAACGCGTACCCTAACCCTAACACCTACCCTAACCCTAACACGTACCCTAATCCTAACCCGTACCCTAAACCGAGCCCTAACCCTAACACTAACCCTAACCCTAACCCTAACCCATACCCTACGCCGTACCCGCACCCCTCCCTGAACCCGTACCCTAAGCCGTACCCTAAGCCTAACCCTAAGCCTAACCCTAACCCTAGGCTACCCTTGACTGCTTCTGCCTCCAATAGATTTCCTAAGCACTAGTGTTTTAACGAACAGCTTAAAAAGAGAATCCTAAAGTGATTTCTTTATAATGGGTGTGTTCCTTATCTTATCCTAGTGTCTAAACTCTTCTCCATGGCTGGACCCCCAAATAATATTCCTTTACGTGCTAAGGGGTATCTAGAGAGTGGGATAGGTTTAATAACTACCCTAACCCTAACGCGTACCCTAACCCTAACCCCTACCCTAACCCTAACACGTACCCTAATCCTAACCCGTACCCTAAACCGAGCCCTAACCCTAACACTAACCCTAACCCTAACCCATACCCTACGCCGTACCCGAAACCCTCCCCGAACCCGTACCCTAAGCCGTACCCTAAGCCTCACCCTAAGCCTAACCTTATCCTAGGCTACCCTTGACTGCTTCTGCCTCCAATAGATTTCCTAAGCACTAGTGTTTTAAGGAACAGCTTAAAAAGAGAATCCTAATGTGATTTCTTTATAATGGGTGTGTTCCTTATCTTATCCTAGTGTCTAAACTCTTCTCCATGGCTGGACCCCCAAATAATATTCCTTTACGTGCTAAGGGGTATCTAGAGAGTGGGATAGGTTTAATAACTACCCTAACCCTAACGCGTACCCTAACCCTAACCCCTACCCTAACCCTAACACGTACCCTAATCCTAACCCGTACCCTAAACCGAGCCCTAACCCTAACAATAACCCTAACCCTAACCCTAACCCATACCCTACGCCGTACCCGAAACCCTCCCCGAACCCGTACCCTAAGCCGTACCCTAAGCCTAACCCTAAGCCTAACCCTAACGCTAGGTTACCCTTGACTGCTTCTGCCTCCAATAGATTTCCTAAGCACTAGTGTTTTAAGGAACAGCTTAAAAAGAGAATCCTAATGTGATTTCTTTATAATGGGTGTGTTCCTTATCTTATCCTAGTGTCTAAACTCTTCTCCATGGCTGGACCCTCAAATAATATTCCTTTACGTGCTAAGGGGTATCTAGAGAGTGGGATAGGTTTAATAACTACCCTAACCCTAACGCGTACCCTAACCCTAACCCCTACCCTAACCCTAACACGTACCCTAATACTAACCTGTACCCTAAACCGAGCCCTAACCCTAACACTAACCCTAACCCTAACCCATACTCTACGCCGTACCCGCACCCCTCCCCGAACCCGTACCCTAAGCCGTACCCTAAGCCTAACCCTAAGCCTAACCCTAACCCTAGGCTACCCTTGACTGCTTCTGCCTCCAATAGATTTCCTAAGCACTAGTGTTTTAAGGAACAGCTTAAAAAGAGAATCCTAATGTGATTTCTTTATAATGGGTGTGTTCCTTATCTTATCCTAGTGTCTAAACTCTTCTCCATGGCTGGACCCCCAAATAATATTCCTTTACGTGCTAAGGGGTATCTAGAGAGTGGGATAGGTTTAATAACTACCCTAACCCTAACGCATACCCTAACCCTAAACCCTACCCTAACCCTAACACGTACCCTAATCCTAACCCGTACCCTAAACCGAGCCCTAACCCTAACACTAACCCTAACCCTAACCCTAACCCATACCCTACGCCGTACCCGAACCCCTCCCCGAACCCATTCCCCAAGCCGTACCCTAAACCTAACCCTAAGCCTAACCCTAACCCTAGGCTACCCTTGACTGCTTCTGCCTCCAATAGATTTCCTAAGCACTAGTGTTTTAAGGAACAGCTTAAAAAGAGAATCCTAATGTGATTTCTTTATAATGGGTGTGTTCCTTATCTTATCCTAGTGTCTAAACTCTTCTCCATGGCTGCACCCCCAAATAATATTGCCTTACGTGCTAAGGGGTATCTAGAGAGTGGGATAGGTTTAATAACTACCCTAACCCTAATGCGTACTCTAACCCTAACCCCTAACCTAACACTAACACGTACCCTAATCCTAACCCGTACCCTAAACCGAGCCCTAACCCTAACACTAACCCTAACCCTAACCCTAACCCATACCCTACGCCGTACCCGCACCCCTCCCCGAACCCGTAACCTAAGCCGTACCCTAAGCCTAACCCTAAGCCTAACCCTAACCCTAGGATACCCTTGACTGCTTCTGCCTCCAATAGATTTCCTAAGCACTACTGTTTTAAGGAACAGCTTAAAAAGACAATCCTAATGTGATTTCTTTATAATGGGTGTGTTCCTTATCTTATCCTAGTGTCTAAACTCTTCTCCATGGCTGCACCCCCAAATAATATTCCCTTACGTGCTAAGGGGTATCTAGAGAGTGGGATAGGTTTAATAACTACCCTAACCCTAACGCGTGCCCTAACCCTAACCCCTACCCTAACCCTAACACGTACCCTAATCCTAACCTGTACCCTAAACCGAGGCCTAACCCTAACACTAACCCTAACCCTAACCCTAACCCATACCCTACGCCGTACCCGCACCCCTCCCCGAACCCGTACCCTAAGCCATACCCTAAACCTAACCCTAAGCCTAACCCTAACCCTAGGCTACCCTTGACTGCTTCTGCCTCCAATTGATTTCCTAAGCAGTAGTGTTTTAAGGAACAGCTTAAAAAGAGAATCCTAATGTGATTTCTTTATAATGGGTGTGTTCCTTATCTTATCCTAGTGTCTAAACTCTTCTCCATGGCTGGACCCCCAAATAATATTCCTTTACGTGCTAAGGGGGAGCTAGAGAGTGGGATAGGTTTACTAACTACCCTAGCCCTAACGCGTATCCTAACCCTAACCCCTACCCTAACCCTAACACGTACCCTAATCCTAACCCGTACCCTAAACCGAGCCCTAACCCTAACACTAACCCAAACCCTAACCCTAACCCATACCCTACGCCGTACACGAACACCTCCCCGAACCCATACCCCAAGCCGTACCCTAACCCTAACCCTAAGCCTAACCCTAACCCTAGGCTACCCTTGACTGCTTCTGCCTCCAATAGATTTCCTAAGCACTACTGTTTTAAGGAACAGCTTAAAAAGAGAATCCTAAAGTGATTTCTTTATAATGGGTGTATTCCTTATCTTATCCTAGTGTCTAAACTCTTCTCCATGGCTGCACCCCCAAATAATATTCCTTTACGTGCTAAGGGGTATCTAGAGAGTGGGATAGGTTTAATAACTACCCTAACCCTAACGCGTACCCTAACCCTAACCCCTACCCTAACCCTAACACGTACCCTAATCCTAACCCGTACCCTAAACCGAGCCCTAACCCTAACACTAACCCTAACCCTAACCCTAACCCATACCCTACGCCGTACCCGAAACCCTCCCTGAACTCGTACCCTAAGCCGTACCCTAAGCATAACCCTAAGCCTAACCCTAACCCTAGGCTACCCTTGACTGCTTCTGCCTCCAATAGATTTCCTAAGCACTAGTGTTTTAAGGAACAGCTTAAAAAGAGAATCCTAATGTGATTTCTTTATAATGGGTGTGTTCCTTATCTTATCCTAGTGTCTAAACTTTTCTCCATGGCTGGACCCTCAAATAATATTCCTTTACGTGCTAAGGGGTATCTAGAGATTGGGATAGGTTTAATAACTACCCTAACCCTAACGCGTACCCTAACCCTAACCCCTACCCTAACCCTAACACGTACCCTAATCCTAACCCGTACCCTAAACCGAGCCCTAACCCTAACACTAACCCTAACCCTAACCCTAACCCATACCCTACGCCGTACCCGCACCCCTCCCTGAACCCGTACCCTAAGCCGTACCCTAAGACTAACCCTAAGCCTAACCCTAACCCTAGGCTACCCTTGACTGCTTCTGCCTCCAATAGATTTCCTAAGCACTAGTGTTTTAACGAACAGCTTAAAAAGAGAATCCTAATGTGATTTCTTTATAATGGGTGTGTTCCTTATCTTATCCTAGTGTCTAAACTCTTCTCCATGGCTGGACCCCCAAATAATATTCCTTTACGTGCTAAGGGGTATCTAGAGAGTGGGATAGGTTTAATAACTACCCTAACCCTAACGCGTACCCTAACCCTAACCCCTACCCTAACCCTAACACGTACCCTAATCCTAACCCGTACCCTAAACCGAGCCCTAACCCTAACACTAACCCTAACCCTAACCCTAACCCATACCCTACGCCGTACCCGCACCCCTCCCCGAACCCGTACCCTAAGCCGTACCCTAAGCCTAACCCTAAGCCTAACCCTAACCCTAGGCTACCCTTGACTGCTTCTGCCTCCAATAGATTTCCTAAGCACTACTGTTTTAAGGAACAGCTTAAAAAGAGAATCCTAATGTGATTTCTTTATAATGGGTGTGTTCCTTATCTTATCCTAGTGTCTAAACTCTTCTCCATGGCTGCACCCCCAAATAATATTCCCTTACGTGCTAAGGGGTATCTAGAGAGTGGGATAGGTTTAATAACTACCCTAACCCTAACGCGTACCCTAACCCTAACCCCTACCCTAACCCTAACACGTACCCTAATCCTAACCTGTACCCTAAACCGAGGCCTAACCCTAACACTAACCCTAACCCTAACCCTAACCCATACCCTACGCCGTACCCGAAACCCTCCCCGAACCCGTACCCTAAGCCATACCCTAAACCTAACCCTAAGCCTAACCCTAACCCTAGGCTACCCTTGACTGCTTCTGCCTCCAATAGATTTCCTAAGCACTACTGTTTTAAGGAACAGCTTAAAAAGAGAATCCTAATGTGATTTCTTTATAATGGGTGTGTTCCTTATCTTATCCTAGTGTCTAAATTCTTCTCCATGGCTGCACCCCCAAATAATATTCCCTTACGTGCTAAGGGGTATCTAGAGAGTGGGATAGGTTTAATAACTACCCTAACCCTAACGCGTACCCTAACCCTAAACCCTACCCTAACCCTAACACGTACCCTAATCCTAACCTGTACCCTAAACCGAGGCCTAACCCTAACACTAACCCTAACCCTAACCCTAACACATACCCTACGCCGTACACGAAACCCTCCCCGAACCCGTACCCTAAGCCATACCCTAAACCTAACCCTAAGCCTAACCCTAACCCTAGGCTACCCTTGACTGCTTCTGCCTCCAATTGATTTCCTAAGCAGTAGTGTTTTAAGGAACAGCTTAAAAAGAGAATCCTAATGTGATTTCTTTATAATGGGTGTGTTCCTTATCTTATCCTAGTGTCTAAACTCTTCTCCATGGCTGGACCCCCAAATAATATTCCTTTACGTGCTAAGGGGGAGCTAGAGAGTGGGATAGGTTTACTAACTACCCTAGCCCTAACGCGTAACCTAACCCTAACCCCTACCCTAAACCTAACACGTTCCCTAATCCTAACCCGTACCCTAAACCGAGCCCTAACCCTAACACTAACCCTAACCCAAACCCTAACCCATACCCTACGCCGTACACGAACACCTCCCCGAACCCATACCCCAAGCCGTACCCTAACCCTAACCCTAAGCCTAACCCTAACCCTAGGCTACCCTTGACTGCTTCTGCCTCCAATAGATTTCCTAAGCACTACTGTTTTAAGGAACAGCTTAAAAAGAGAATCCTAAAGTGATTTCTTTATAATGGGTGTGTTCCTTATCTTATCCTAGTGTCTAAACTCTTCTCCATGGCTGGACCCCCAAATAATATTCCTTTACGTGCTAAGGGGTATCTAGAGAGTGGGATAGGTTTAATAACTACCCTAACCCTAACGCGTACCCTAACCCTAACCCCTACCCTAACCCTAACACGTACCCTAATCCTAACCCGTACCCTAAACCGAGCCCTAACCCTAACACTAACCCTAACCCTAACCCTAACCCATACCCTACGCCGTACCCGAAACCCTCCCCGAACCCGTACCCTAAGCCGTACCCTAAGCCTAACCCTAAGCCTAACCCTAACCCTAGGTTACCCTTGACTGCTTCTGCCTCCAATAGATTTCCTAAGCACTAGTGTTTTAAGGAACAGCTTAAAAAGAGAATCCTAATGTGATTTCTTTATAATGGGTGTGTTCCTTATCTTATCCTAGTGTCTAAACTCTTCTCCATGGCTGGACCCTCAAATAATATTCCTTTACGTGCTAAGGGGTATCTAGAGAGTGGGATAGGTTTAATAACTACCCTAACCCTAACGCGTACCCTAACCCTAACCCCTACCCTAACCCTAACACGTACCCTAATACTAACCTGTACCCTAAACCGAGCCCTAACCCTAACACTAACCCTAACCCTAACCCATACCCTACGCCGTACCCGCACCCCTCCCCGAACCCGTACCCTAAGCCGTACCCTAAGCCTAACCCTAAGCCTAACCCTAACCCTAGGCTACCCTTGACTGCTTCTGCCTCCAATAGATTTCCTAAGCACTAGTGTTTTAAGGAACAGCTTAAAAAGAGAATCCTAATGTGATTTCTTTATAATGGGTGTGTTCCTTATCTTATCCTAGTGTCTAAACTCTTCTCCATGGCTGGACCCCCAAATAATATTCCTTTACGTGCTAAGGGGTATCTAGAGAGTGGGATAGGTTTAATAACTACCCTAACCCTAACGCATACCCTAACCCTAAACCCTACCCTAACCCTAACACGTACCCTAATCCTAACCCGTACCCTAAACCGAGCCCTAACCCTAACACTAACCCTAACCCTAACCCTAACCCATACCCTACGCCGTACCCGAACCCCTCCCCGAACCCATTCCCCAAGCCGTACCCTAAACCTAACCCTAAGCCTAACCCTAACCCTAGGCTACCCTTGACTGCTTCTGCCTCCAATAGATTTCCTAAGCACTAGTGTTTTAAGGAACAGCTTAAAAAGAGAATCCTAATGTGATTTCTTTATAATGGGTGTGTTCCTTATCTTATCCTAGTGTCTAAACTCTTCTCCATGGCTGGACCCCCAAATAATATTCCTTTACGTGCTAAGGGGTATCTAAAGAGTGGGATAGGTTTAATAACTACCCTAACCCTAACGCGTACCCTAACCCTAACCCCTACCCTAACCCTAACACGTACCCTAATCCTAACCCGTACCCTAAACCGAGCCCTAACCCTAACACTAACCCTAACCCTAACCCTAACCCATACCCTACGCCGTACCCGAAACCCTCCCCGAACCCGTACCCTAAGCCGTACCCTAAGCCTAACCCTAACCCTAGGCTACCTTTGACTGCTTCTGCCTCCAATAGATTTCCTAAGCACTAGTGTTTTAAGGAACAGCTTAAAAAGAGAATCCTAATGTGATTTCTTTATAATGGGTGTGTTCCTTATCTTATCCTAGTGTCTAAACTCTTCTCCATGGCTGGACCCTCAAATAATATTCCTTTACGTGCTAAGGGGTATCTAGAGAGTGGGATAGGTTTAATAACTACCCTAACCCTAACGCGTACCCTAACCCTAACCCCTACCCTAACCCTAACACGTACCCTAATACTAACCTGTACCCTAAACCGAGCCCTAACCCTAACCCTAACCCTAACCCATACCCTACGCCGTACCCGCACCCCTCCCCGAACCCGTACCCTAAGCCGTACCCTAAGCCTAACCCTAAGCCTAACCCTAACCCTAGGCTACCCTTGACTGCTTCTGCCTCCAATAGATTTCGTAAGCACTAGTGTTTTAAGGAACAGCTTAAAAAGAGAATCCTAATGTGATTTCTTTATAATGGGTGTGTTCCTTATCTTATCCTAGTGTCTAAACTCTTCTCCATGGCTGGACCCCCAAATAATATTCCTTTACGTGCTAAGGGGTATCTAGAGAGTGGGATAGGTTTAATAACTACCCTAACCCTAACGCATACCCTAACCCTAACCCCTACCCTAACCCTAACACGTACCCTAATCCTAACCCGTACCCTAAACCGAGCCCTAACCCTAACACTAACCCTAACCCTAACCCTAACCCATACCCTACGCCGTACCCGAACCCCTCCCCGAACCCATTCCCCAAGCCGTACCCTAAACCTAACCCTAAGCCTAACCCTAACCCTAGGCTACCCTTGACTGCTTCTGCCTCCAATAGATTTCCTAAGCACTAGTGTTTTAAGGAACAGCTTAAAAAGAGAATCCTAATGTGATTTCTTTATAATGGGTGTGTTCCTTATCTTATCCTAGTGTCTAAACTCTTCTCCATGGCTGCACCCCCAAATAATATTGCCTTACGTGCTAAGGGGTATCTAGAGAGTGGGATAGGTTTAATAACTACCCTAACCCTAATGCGTACTCTAACCCTAACCTCTACCCTAACACTAACACGTACCCTAATCCTAACCCGTACCCTAAACCGAGCCCTAACCCTAACACTAACACTAACCCTAACCCTAACCCATACCCTACGCCGTACCTGAACCCCTCCCCAAACCCGTACTCTAAGTGGTACCCTAAGCCTAACCCTAAGCCTAACACTAACCCTAGGCTACCCTTGACTGCTTCTGCCTCCAATAGATTTCCTAAGCACTAGTGTTTTAAGCAACAGCTTAAAAAGAGAATCCTAATGTGATTTCTTTATAATGGGTGTGTTCCTTATCTTATCCTAGTGTCTAAATTCTTCTCCATGGCTGGAACCCCAAATAATATTCCTTTACGTGCTAAGGGGTATCTAGAGAGTGGGATAGGTTTACTAACTACCCTAACCCTAACGCGTACCCTAACCCTAACCCCTACCCTAAACCTAACACGTACCCTAATCCTAACCGTACCCTAAACCGAGCCCTAACCCTAACACTAACCCTAACCCTAACCCTAACCCATACCCTACGCCGTACCCGCACCCCTCCCCGAACCCGTACCCTAAGCCGTACCCTAAGCCTAACCCTAAGCCTAACCCTAACCCTAGGCTACCCTTGACTGCTTCTGCCTCCAATAGATTTCCTAAGCACTAGTGTTTTAAGGAACAGCTTAAAAAGAGAATCCTAATGTGATTTCTTTATAATGGGTGTGTTCCTTATCTTATCCTAGTGTCTAAACTCTTCTCCATGGCTGGACCCCCAAATAATATTCCTTTACTTGCTAAGGGGTATCTAGAGAGTGGGATAGGTTTAATAACTACCCTAACCCTAACGCATACCCTAACCCTAACCCCTACCCTAAACCTAACACGTACCCTAATCCTAACCGTACCCTAAACCGAGCCCTAACCCTAACAATAACCCTAACCCTAACCCTAACCCATACCCTACGCCGTACCCGCACCCCTCCCCGAACCCGTAACCTAAGCTGTACCCTAAGCCTAACCCTAAGCCTAACCCTAACCCTAGGCTACCCTTGACTGCTTCTGCCTCCAATAGATTTCCTAAGCACTACTGTTTTAAGGAACAGCTTAAAAAGAGAATCCTAATGTGATTTCTTTATAATGGGTGTGTTCCTTATCTTATCCTAGTGTCTAAACTCTTCTCCATGGCTGCACCCCCAAATAATATTCCCTTACGTGCTAAGGGGTATCTAGAGAGTGGGATAGGTTTAATAACTACCCTAACCCTAACGCGTACCCTAACCCTAACCCCTACCCTAACCCTAACACGTACCGTAATCCTAATCTGTACCCTAAACCGAGGCCTAACCCTAACACTAACCCTAACCCTAACCCTAACCCATACCCTACGCCGTACCCGAAACCCTCCCCGAACCCGTACCCTAAGCCATACCCTAAACCTAACCCTAAGCCTAACCCTAACCCTAGGCTACCCTTGACTGCTTCTGCCTCCAATAGATTTCCTAAGCACTACTGTTTTAAGGAACAGCTTAAAAAGAGAATCCTAATGTGATTTCTTTATAATGGGTGTGTTCCTTATCTTATCCTAGTGTCTAAACTCTTCTCCATGGCTGCACCCCCAAATAATATTCCCTTACGTGCTAAGGGGTATCTAGAGAGTGGGATAGGTTTAATAACTACCCTAACCCTAACGCGTACCCTAACCCTAACCCCTACCCTAACCCTAACACGTACCCTAATCCTAACCTGTACCCTAAACCGAGGCCTAACCCTAACACTAACCCTAACCCTAACCCTAACACATACCCTACGCCGTACCCGAAACCCTCCCCGAACCCGTACCCTAAGCCATACCCTAAACCTAACCCTAAGCCTAACCCTAACCCTAGGCTACCCTTGACTGCTTCTGCCTCCAATTGATTTCCTAAGCAGTAGTGTTTTAAGGAACAGCTTAAAAAGAGAATCCTAATGTGATTTCTTTATAATGGGTGTGTTCCTTATCTTATCCTAGTGTCTAAACTCTTCTCCATGGCTGGACCCCCAAATAATATTCCTTTACGTGCTAAGGGGGAGCTAGAGAGTGGGATAGGTTTACTAACTACCCTAGCCCTAACGCGTAACCTAACCCTAACCCCTACCCTAAACCTAACACGTTCCCTAATCCTAACCCGTACCCTAAACCGAGCCCTAACCCTAACACTAACCCTAACCCTAACCCTAACCCATACCCTACGCCGTACACGAACACCTCCCCGAACCCATACCCCAAGCCGTACCCTAACCCTAACCCTAAGCCTAACCCTAACCCTAGGCTACCCTTGACTGCTTCTGCCTCCAATAGATTTCCTAAGCACTACTGTTTTAAGGAACAGCTTAAAAAGAGAATCCTAAAGTGATTTCTTTATAATGGGTGTGTTCCTTATCTTATCCTAGTGTCTAAACTCTTCTCCATGGCTGGACCCCCAAATAATATTCCTTTACGTGCTAAGGGGTATCTAGAGAGTGGGATAGGTTTAATAACTACCCTAACCCTAACGCGTACCCTAACCCTAACCCCTACCCTAACCCTAACACGTACCCTAATCCTAACCCGTACCCTAAACCGAGCCCTAACCCTAACACTAACCCTAACCCTAACCCTAACCCATACCCTACGCCGTACCCGAAACCCTCCCCGAACTCGTACCCTAAGCCGTACCCTAAGCCTAACCCTAAGCCTAACCCTAACCCTAGGCTACCCTTGACTGCTTCTGCCTCCAATAGATTTCCTAAGCACTAGTGTTTTAAGGAACAGCTTAAAAAGAGAATCCTAATGTGATTTCTTTATAATGGGTGTATTCCTTATCTTATCCTAGTGTCTAAACTTTTCTCCATGGCTGGACCCTCAAATAATATTCCTTTACGTGCTAAGGGGTATCTAGAGATTGGGATAGGTTTAATAACTACCCTAACCCTAACGCGTACCCTAACCCTAACCCCTACCCTAACCCTAACACGTACCCTAATCCTAACCCGTACCCTAAACCGAGCCCTAACCCTAACACTAACCCTAACCCTAACCCTAACCCATACCCTACGCCGTACCCGCACCCCTCCCTGAACCCGTACCCAAAGCCGTACCCTAAGCCTAACCCTAAGCCTAACCCTAACCCTAGGCTACCCTTGACTGCTTCTGCCTCCAATAGATTTCCTAAGCACTAGTGTTTTAACGAACAGCTTAAAAAGAGAATCCTAAAGTGATTTCTTTATAATGGGTGTGTTCCTTATCTTATCCTAGTGTCTAAACTCTTCTCCATGGCTGGACCCCCAAATAATATTCCTTTACGTGCTAAGGGGTATCTAGAGAGTGGGATAGGTTTAATAACTACCCTAACCCTAACGCGTACCCTAACCCTAACCCCTACCCTAACCCTAACACGTACCCTAATCCTAACCCGTACCCTAAACCGAGCCCTAACCCTAACACTAACCCTAACCCTAACCCATACCCTACGCCGTACCCGAAACCCTCCCCGAACCCGTACCCTAAACCGTACCCTAAGCCTCACCCTAAGCCTAACCTTATCCTAGGCTACCCTTGACTGCTTCTGCCTCCAATAGATTTCCTAAGCACTAGTGTTTTAAGGAACAGCTTAAAAAGAGAATCCTAATGTGATTTCTTTATAATGGGTGTGTTCCTTATCTTATCCTAGTGTCTAAACTCTTCTCCATGGCTGCACCCCCAAATAATATTGCCTTACGTGCTAAGGGGTATCTAGAGAGTGGGATAGGTTTAATAACTACCCTAAACCTAATGCGTACTCTAACCCTAACCCCTACCCTAACACTAACACGTACCCTAATCCTAACCCGTACCCTAAACCGAGCCCTAACCCTAACACTAACACTAACCCTAACCCTAACCCATACCCTATGCCGTACCTGAACCCCTCCCCAAACCCGTACCCTAAGCCGTACCCTAAGCCTAACCCTAAGCCTAACACTAACCCTAGGCTACCCTTGACTGCTTCTGCCTCCAATAGATTTCCTAAGCACTAGTGTTTTAAGCAACAGCTTAAAAAGAGAATCCTAATGTGATTTCTTTATAATGGGTGTGTTCCTTATCTTATCCTAGTGTCTAAATTCTTCTCCATGGCTGGAACCCCAAATAATATTCCTTTACGTGCTAAGGGGTATCTAGAGAGTGGGATAGGTTTACTAACTACCCTAACCCTAACGCGTACCCTAACCCTAACCCCTACCCTAACCCTAACACGTACCCTAATCCTAACCCGTACCCTAAACCGAGCCCTAACCCTAACAATAACCCTAACCCTAACCCTAACCCATACCCTACGCCGTACCCGAAACCCTCCCCGATCCCGTACCCTAAGCCGTACCCTAAGCCTAACCCTAAGCCTAACCCTAACCCTAGGTTACCCTTGACTGCTTCTGCCTCCAATAGATTTCCTAAGCACTAGTGTTTTAAGGAACAGCTTAAAAAGAGAATCCTAATGTGATTTCTTTATAATGGGTGTGTTCCTTATCTTATCCTAGTGTCTAAACTCTTCTCCATGGCTGGACCCTCAAATAATATTCCTTTACGTGCTAAGGGGTATCTAGAGAGTGGGATAGGTTTAATAACTACCCTAACCCTAACGCGTACCCTAACCCTAACCCCTACCCTAACCCTAACACGTACCCTAATCCTAACCCGTACCCTAAACCGAGCCCTAACCCTAACACTAACCCTAACCCTAACCCTAACCCATACCCTACGCCGTACCCGCACCCCTCCCTGAACCCGTACCCTAAGCCGTACCCTAAGCCTAACCCTAAGCCTAACCCTAACCCTAGGCTACCCTTGACTGCTTCTGCCTCCAATAGATTTCCTAAGCACTAGTGTTTTAACGAACAGCTTAAAAAGAGAATCCTAAAGTGATTTCTTTATAATGGGTGTGTTCCTTATCTTATCCTAGTGTCTAAACTCTTCTCCATGGCTGGACCCCCAAATAATATTCCTTTACGTGCTAAGGGGTATCTAGAGAGTGGGATAGGTTTAATAACTACCCTAACCCTAACGCGTACCCTAACCCTAACCCCTACCCTAACCCTAACACGTACCCTAATCCTAACCCGTACCCTAAACCGAGCCCTAACCCTAACACTAACCCTAACCCTAACCCATACCCTACGCCGTACCCGAAACCCTCCCCGAACCCGTACCCTAAGCCGTACCCTAAGCCTCACCCTAAGCCTAACCTTATCCTAGGCTACCCTTGACTGCTTCTGCCTCCAATAGATTTCCTAAGCACTACTGTTTTAAGGAACAGCTTAAAAAGAGAATCCTAATGTGATTTCTTTATAATGGGTGTGTTCCTTATCTTATCCTAGTGTCTAAACTCTTCTCCATGGCTGCACCCCCAAATAATATTCCCTTACGTGCTAAGGGGTATCTAGAGAGTGGGATAGGTTTAATAACTACCCTAACCCTAACGCGTACCCTAACCCTAACCACTACCCTAACCCTAACACGTACCCTAATCCTAACCTGTACCCTAAACCGAGGCCTAACCCTAACACTAACCCTAACCCTAACCCTAACCCATACCCTACGCCGTACCCGCACCCCTCCCCGAACCCGTACCCTAAGCCATACCCTAAACCTAACCCTAAGCCTAACCCTAACCCTAGGCTACCCTTGACTGCTTCTGCCTCCAATTGATTTCCTAAGCAGTAGTGTTTTAAGGAACAGCTTAAAAAGAGAATCCTAATGTGATTTCTTTATAATGGGTGTGTTCCTTATCTTATCCTAGTGTCTAAACTCTTCTCCATGGCTGGACCCCCAAATAATATTCCTTTACGTGCTAAGGGGGAGCTAGAGAGTGGGATAGGTTTACTAACTACCCTAGCCCTAACGCGTAACCTAACCCTAACCCCTACCCTAACCCTAACACGTACCCTAATCCTAACCCGTACCCTAAACCGAGCCCTAACCCTAACACTAACCCAAACCCTAACCCTAACCCATACCCTACGCCGTACCCGAACCCCTCCCCGAACCCATTCCCCAAGCCGTACCCTAACCCTAACCCTAAGCCTAACCCTAACCCTAGGCTACCCTTGACTGCTTCTGCCTCCAATAGATTTCCTAAGCACTACTGTTTTAAGGAATAGCTTAAAAAGAGAATCCTAAAGTGATTTCTTTATAATGGGTGTGTTCCTTATCTTATCCTAGTGTCTAAACTCTTCTCCATGGCTGCACCCCCAAATAATATTCCTTTACGTGCTAAGGGGTATCTAGAGAGTGGGATAGGTTTAATAACTACCCTAACCCTAACGCGTACCCTAACCCTAACCCCTACCCTAACCCTAACACGTACCCTAATCCTAACCCGTACCCTAAACCGAGCCCTAACCCTAACACTAACCCTAACCCTAACCCTAACCCATACCCTACGCCGTACCCGAAACCCTCCCTGAACTCGTACCCTAAGCCGTACCCTAAACCTAACCCTAAGCCTAACCCTAACCCTAGGCTACCCTTGACTGCTTCTGCCTCCAATAGATTTCCTAAGCACTAGTGTTTTAAGGAACAGCTTAAAAAGAGAATCCTAATGTGATTTCTTTATAATGGGTGTGTTCCTTATCTTATCCTAGTGTCTAAACTCTTCTCCATGGCTGGACCCCCAAATAATATTCCTTTACGTGCTAAGGGGTATCTAAAGAGTGGGATAGGTTTAATAACTACCCTAACCCTAACGCGTACCCTAACCCTAACCCCTACCCTAACCCTAACACGTACCCTAATCCTAACCCGTACCCTAAACCGAGCCCTAACCCTAACACTAACCCTAACCCTAACCCTAACCCATACCCTACGCCGTACCCGAAACCCTCCCCGAACCCGTACCCTAAGCCGTACCCTAAGCCTAACCCTAACCCTAGGCTACCTTTGACTGCTTCTGCCTCCAATAGATTTCCTAAGCACTAGTGTTTTAAGGAACAGCTTAAAAAGAGAATCCTAATGTGATTTCTTTATAATGGGTGTGTTCCTTATCTTATCCTAGTGTCTAAACTCTTCTCCATGGCTGGACCCTCAAATAATATTCCTTTACGTGCTAAGGGGTATCTAGAGAGTGGGATAGGTTTAATAACTACCCTAACCCTAACGCGTACCCTAACCCTAACCCCTACCCTAACCCTAACACGTACCCTAATACTAACCTGTACCCTAAACCGAGCCCTAACCCTAACCCTAACCCTAACCCTAACCCATACCCTACGCCGTACCCGCACCCCTCCCCGAACCCGTACCCTAAGCCGTACCCTAAGCCTAACCCTAAGCCTAACCCTAACCCTAGGCTACCCTTGACTGCTTCTGCCTCCAATAGATTTCGTAAGCACTAGTGTTTTAAGGAACAGCTTAAAAAGAGAATCCTAATGTGATTTCTTTATAATGGGTGTGTTCCTTATCTTATCCTAGTGTCTAAACTCTTCTCCATGGCTGGACCCCCAAATAATATTCCTTTACGTGCTAAGGGGTATCTAGAGAGTGGGATAGGTTTAATAACTACCCTAACCCTAACGCATACCCTAACCCTAACCCCTACCCTAACCCTAACACGTACCCTAATCCTAACCCGTACCCTAAACCGAGCCCTAACCCTAACACTAACCCTAACCCTAACCCTAACCCATACCCTACGCCGTACCCGAACCCCTCCCCGAACCCATTCCCCAAGCCGTACCCTAAACCTAACCCTAAGCCTAACCCTAACCCTAGGCTACCCTTGACTGCTTCTGCCTCCAATAGATTTCCTAAGCACTAGTGTTTTAAGGAACAGCTTAAAAAGAGAATCCTAATGTGATTTCTTTATAATGGGTGTGTTCCTTATCTTATCCTAGTGTCTAAACTCTTCTCCATGGCTGCACCCCCAAATAATATTGCCTTACGTGCTAAGGGGTATCTAGAGAGTGGGATAGGTTTAATAACTACCCTAACCCTAATGCGTACTCTAACCCTAACCTCTACCCTAACACTAACACGTACCCTAATCCTAACCCGTACCCTAAACCGAGCCCTAACCCTAACACTAACACTAACCCTAACCCTAACCCATACCCTACGCCGTACCTGAACCCCTCCCCAAACCCGTACTCTAAGTGGTACCCTAAGCCTAACCCTAAGCCTAACACTAACCCTAGGCTACCCTTGACTGCTTCTGCCTCCAATAGATTTCCTAAGCACTAGTGTTTTAAGCAACAGCTTAAAAAGAGAATCCTAATGTGATTTCTTTATAATGGGTGTGTTCCTTATCTTATCCTAGTGTCTAAATTCTTCTCCATGGCTGGAACCCCAAATAATATTCCTTTACGTGCTAAGGGGTATCTAGAGAGTGGGATAGGTTTACTAACTACCCTAACCCTAACGCGTACCCTAACCCTAACCCCTACCCTAAACCTAACACGTACCCTAATCCTAACCGTACCCTAAACCGAGCCCTAACCCTAACACTAACCCTAACCCTAACCCTAACCCATACCCTACGCCGTACCCGCACCCCTCCCCGAACCCGTACCCTAAGCCGTACCCTAAGCCTAACCCTAAGCCTAACCCTAACCCTAGGCTACCCTTGACTGCTTCTGCCTCCAATAGATTTCCTAAGCACTAGTGTTTTAAGGAACAGCTTAAAAAGAGAATCCTAATGTGATTTCTTTATAATGGGTGTGTTCCTTATCTTATCCTAGTGTCTAAACTCTTCTCCATGGCTGGACCCCCAAATAATATTCCTTTACTTGCTAAGGGGTATCTAGAGAGTGGGATAGGTTTAATAACTACCCTAACCCTAACGCATACCCTAACCCTAACCCCTACCCTAAACCTAACACGTACCCTAATCCTAACCGTACCCTAAACCGAGCCCTAACCCTAACACTAACCCTAACCCTAACCCTAACCCATACCCTACGCCGTACCCGCACCCCTCCCCGAACCCGTAACCTAAGCTGTACCCTAAGCCTAACCCTAAGCCTAACCCTAACCCTAGGCTACCCTTGACTGCTTCTGCCTCCAATAGATTTCCTAAGCACTACTGTTTTAAGGAACAGCTTAAAAAGAGAATCCTAATGTGATTTCTTTATAATGGGTGTGTTCCTTATCTTATCCTAGTGTCTAAACTCTTCTCCATGGCTGCACCCCCAAATAATATTCCCTTACGTGCTAAGGGGTATCTAGAGAGTGGGATAGGTTTAATAACTACCCTAACCCTAACGCGTACCCTAACCCTAACCCCTACCCTAACCCTAACACGTACCGTAATCCTAATCTGTACCCTAAACCGAGGCCTAACCCTAACACTAACCCTAACCCTAACCCTAACCCATACCCTACGCCGTACCCGAAACCCTCCCCGAACCCGTACCCTAAGCCATACCCTAAACCTAACCCTAAGCCTAACCCTAACCCTAGGCTACCCTTGACTGCTTCTGCCTCCAATAGATTTCCTAAGCACTACTGTTTTAAGGAACAGCTTAAAAAGAGAATCCTAATGTGATTTCTTTATAATGGGTGTGTTCCTTATCTTATCCTAGTGTCTAAACTCTTCTCCATGGCTGCACCCCCAAATAATATTCCCTTACGTGCTAAGGGGTATCTAGATAGTGGGATAGGTTTAATAACTACCCTAACCCTAACGCGTACCCTAACCCTAACCCCTACCCTAACCCTAACACGTACCCTAATCCTAACCTGTACCCTAAACCGAGGCCTAACCCTAACACTAACCCTAACCCTAACCCTAACACATACCCTACGCCGTACCCGAAACCCTCCCCGAACCCGTACCCTAAGCCATACCCTAAACCTAACCCTAAGCCTAACCCTAACCCTAGGCTACCCTTGACTGCTTCTGCCTCCAATTGATTTCCTAAGCAGTAGTGTTTTAAGGAACAGCTTAAAAAGAGAATCCTAATGTGATTTCTTTATAATGGGTGTGTTCCTTATCTTATCCTAGTGTCTAAACTCTTCTCCATGGCTGGACCCCCAAATAATATTCCTTTACGTGCTAAGGGGGAGCTAGAGAGTGGGATAGGTTTACTAACTACCCTAGCCCTAACGCGTAACCTAACCCTAACCCCTACCCTAAACCTAACACGTTCCCTAATCCTAACCCGTACCCTAAACCGAGCCCTAACCCTAACACTAACCCTAACCCAAACCCTAACCCATACCCTACGCCGTACACGAACACCTCCCCGAACCCATACCCCAAGCCGTACCCTAACCCTAACCCTAAGCCTAACCCTAACCCTAGGCTACCCTTGACTGCTTCTGCCTCCAATAGATTTCCTAAGCACTACTGTTTTAAGGAACAGCTTAAAAAGAGAATCCTAAAGTGATTTCTTTATAATGGGTGTGTTCCTTATCTTATCCTAGTGTCTAAACTCTTCTCCATGGCTGGACCCCCAAATAATATTCCTTTACGTGCTAAGGGGTATCTAGAGAGTGGGATAGGTTTAATAACTACCCTAACCCTAACGCGTACCCTAACCCTAACCCCTACCCTAACCCTAACACGTACCCTAATCCTAACCCGTACCCTAAACCGAGCCCTAACCCTAACACTAACCCTAACCCTAACCCTAACCCATACCCTACGCCGTACCCGAAACCCTCCCCGAACTCGTACCCTAAGCCGTACCCTAAGCCTAACCCTAAGCCTAACCCTAACCCTAGGCTACCCTTGACTGCTTCTGCCTCCAATAGATTTCCTAAGCACTAGTGTTTTAAGGAACAGCTTAAAAAGAGAATCCTAATGTGATTTCTTTATAATGGGTGTATTCCTTATCTTATCCTAGTGTCTAAACTTTTCTCCATGGCTGGACCCTCAAATAATATTCCTTTACGTGCTAAGGGGTATCTAGAGATTGGGATAGGTTTAATAACTACCCTAACCCTAACGCGTACCCTAACCCTAACCCCTACCCTAACCCTAACACGTACCCTAATCCTAACCCGTACCCTAAACCGAGCCCTAACCCTAACACTAACCCTAACCCTAACCCTAACCCATACCCTACGCCGTACCCGCACCCCTCCCTGAACCCGTACCCAAAGCCGTACCCTAAGCCTAACCCTAAGCCTAACCCTAACCCTAGGCTACCCTTGACTGCTTCTGCCTCCAATAGATTTCCTAAGCACTAGTGTTTTAACGAACAGCTTAAAAAGAGAATCCTAAAGTGATTTCTTTATAATGGGTGTGTTCCTTATCTTATCCTAGTGTCTAAACTCTTCTCCATGGCTGGACCCCCAAATAATATTCCTTTACGTGCTAAGGGGTATCTAGAGAGTGGGATAGGTTTAATAACTACCCTAACCCTAACGCGTACCCTAACCCTAACCCCTACCCTAACCCTAACACGTACCCTAATCCTAACCCGTACCCTAAACCGAGCCCTAACCCTAACACTAACCCTAACCCTAACCCATACCCTACGCCGTACCCGAAACCCTCCCCGAACCCGTACCCTAAGCCGTACCCTAAGCCTCACCCTAAGCCTAACCTTATCCTAGGCTACCCTTGACTGCTTCTGCCTCCAATAGATTTCCTAAGCACTAGTGTTTTAAGGAACAGCTTAAAAAGAGAATCCTAATGTGATTTCTTTATAATGGGTGTGTTCCTTATCTTATCCTAGTGTCTAAACTCTTCTCCATGGCTGCACCCCCAAATAATATTGCCTTACGTGCTAAGGGGTATCTAGAGAGTGGGATAGGTTTAATAACTACCCTAAACCTAATGCGTACTCTAACCCTAACCCCTACCCTAACACTAACACGTACCCTAATCCTAACCCGTACCCTAAACCGAGCCCTAACCCTAACACTAACACTAACCCTAACCCTAACCCATACCCTATGCCGTACCTGAACCCCTCCCCAAACCCGTACCCTAAGCCGTACCCTAAGCCTAACCCTAAGCCTAACACTAACCCTAGGCTACCCTTGACTGCTTCTGCCTCCAATAGATTTCCTAAGCACTAGTGTTTTAAGCAACAGCTTAAAAAGAGAATCCTAATGTGATTTCTTTATAATGGGTGTGTTCCTTATCTTATCCTAGTGTCTAAATTCTTCTCCATGGCTGGAACCCCAAATAATATTCCTTTACGTGCTAAGGGGTATCTAGAGAGTGGGATAGGTTTACTAACTACCCTAACCCTAACGCGTACCCTAACCCTAACCCCTACCCTAACCCTAACACGTACCCTAATCCTAACCCGTACCCTAAACCGAGCCCTAACCCTAACAATAACCCTAACCCTAACCCTAACCCATACCCTACGCCGTACCCGAAACCCTCCCCGATCCCGTACCCTAAGCCGTACCCTAAGCCTAACCCTAAGCCTAACCCTAACCCTAGGTTACCCTTGACTGCTTCTGCCTCCAATAGATTTCCTAAGCACTAGTGTTTTAAGGAACAGCTTAAAAAGAGAATCCTAATGTGATTTCTTTATAATGGGTGTGTTCCTTATCTTATCCTAGTGTCTAAACTCTTCTCCATGGCTGGACCCTCAAATAATATTCCTTTACGTGCTAAGGGGTATCTAGAGAGTGGGATAGGTTTAATAACTACCCTAACCCTAACGCGTACCCTAACCCTAACCCCTACCCTAACCCTAACACGTACCCTAATCCTAACCCGTACCCTAAACCGAGCCCTAACCCTAACACTAACCCTAACCCTAACCCTAACCCATACCCTACGCCGTACCCGCACCCCTCCCTGAACCCGTACCCTAAGCCGTACCCTAAGCCTAACCCTAAGCCTAACCCTAACCCTAGGCTACCCTTGACTGCTTCTGCCTCCAATAGATTTCCTAAGCACTAGTGTTTTAACGAACAGCTTAAAAAGAGAATCCTAAAGTGATTTCTTTATAATGGGTGTGTTCCTTATCTTATCCTAGTGTCTAAACTCTTCTCCATGGCTGGACCCCCAAATAATATTCCTTTACGTGCTAAGGGGTATCTAGAGAGTGGGATAGGTTTAATAACTACCCTAACCCTAACGCGTACCCTAACCCTAACCCCTACCCTAACCCTAACACGTACCCTAATCCTAACCCGTACCCTAAACCGAGCCCTAACCCTAACACTAACCCTAACCCTAACCCATACCCTACGCCGTACCCGAAACCCTCCCCGAACCCGTACCCTAAGCCGTACCCTAAGCCTCACCCTAAGCCTAACCTTATCCTAGGCTACCCTTGACTGCTTCTGCCTCCAATAGATTTCCTAAGCACTAGTGTTTTAAGGAACAGCTTAAAAAGAGAATCCTAATGTGATTTCTTTATAATGGGTGTGTTCCTTATCTTATCCTAGTGTCTAAACTCTTCTCCATGGCTGGACCCCCAAATAATATTCCTTTACGTGCTAAGGGGTATCTAGAGAGTGGGATAGGTTTAATAACTACCCTAACCCTAACGCGTACCCTAACCCTAACCCCTACCCTAACCCTAACACGTACCCTAATCCTAACCCGTACCCTAAACCGAGCCCTAACCCTAACAATAACCCTAACCCTAACCCTAACCCATACCCTACGCCATACCCGAAACCCTCCCCGAACCCGTACCCTAAGCCGTACCCTAAGCCTAACCCTAAGCCTAACCCTAACCCTAGGTTACCCTTGACTGCTTCTGCCTCCAATAGATTTCCTAAGCACTAGTGTTTTAAGGAACAGCTTAAAAAGAGAATCCTAATGTGATTTCTTTATAATGGGTGTGTTCCTTATCTTATCCTAGTGTCTAAACTCTTCTCCATGGCTGGACCCTCAAATAATATTCCTTTACGTGCTAAGGGGTATCTAGAGAGTGGGATAGGTTTAATAACTACCCTAACCCTAACGCGTACCCTAACCCTAACCCCTACCCTAACCCTAACACGTACCCTAATACTAACCTGTACCCTAAACCGAGCCCTAACCCTAACACTAACCCTAACCCTAACCCATACCCTACGCCGTACCCGCACCCCTCCCCGAACCCGTACCCTAAGCCGTACCCTAAGCCTAACCCTAAGCCTAACCCTAACCCTAGGCTACCCTTGACTGCTTCTGCCTCCAATAGATTTCCTAAGCACTAGTGTTTTAAGGAACAGCTTAAAAAGAGAATCCTAATGTGATTTCTTTATAATGGGTGTGTTCCTTATCTTATCCTAGTGTCTAAACTCTTCTCCATGGCTGGACCCCCAAATAATATTCCTTTACGTGCTAAGGGGTATCTAGAGAGTGGGATAGGTTTAATAACTACCCTAACCCTAACGCATACCCTAACCCTAAACCCTACCCTAACCCTAACACGTACCCTAATCCTAACCCGTACCCTAAACCGAGCCCTAACCCTAACACTAACCCTAACCCTAACCCTAACCCATACCCTACGCCGTACCCGAACCCCTCCCCGAACCCATTCCCCAAGCCGTACCCTAAACCTAACCCTAAGCCTAACCCTAACCCTAGGCTACCCTTGACTCCTTCTGCCTCCAATAGATTTCCTAAGCACTAGTGTTTTAAGGAACAGCTTAAAAAGAGAATCCTAATGTGATTTCTTTATAATGGGTGTGTTCCTTATCTTATCCTAGTGTCTAAACTCTTCTCCATGGCTGGACCCCCAAATAATATTCCTTTACGTGCTAAGGGGTATCTAAAGAGTGGGATAGGTTTAATAACTACCCTAACCCTAACGCGTACCCTAACCCTAACCCCTACCCTAACCCTAACACGTACCCTAATCCTAACCCGTACCCTAAACCGAGCCCTAACCCTAACACTAACCCTAACCCTAACCCTAACCCATACCCTACGCCGTACCCGAAACCCTCCCCGAACCCGTACCCTAAGCCGTACCCTAAGCCTAACCCTAAGCCTAACCCTAACCCTAGGCTACCTTTGACTGCTTCTGCCTCCAATAGATTTCCTAAGCACTAGTGTTTTAAGGAACAGCTTAAAAAGAGAATCCTAATGTGATTTCTTTATAATGGGTGTGTTCCTTATCTTATCCTAGTGTCTAAACTCTTCTCCATGGCTGGACCCTCAAATAATATTCCTTTACGTGCTAAGGGGTATCTAGAGAGTGGGATAGGTTTAATAACTACCCTAACCCTAACGCGTACCCTAACCCTAACCCCTACCCTAACCCTAACACGTACCCTAATACTAACCTGTACCCTAAACCGAGCCCTAACCCTAACCCTAACCCTAACCCTAACCCATACCCTACGCCGTACCCGCACCCCTCCCCGAACCCGTACCCTAAGCCGTACCCTAAGCCTAACCCTAAGCCTAACCCTAACCCTAGGCTACCCTTGACTGCTTCTGCCTCCAATAGATTTCCTAAGCACTAGTGTTTTAAGGAACAGCTTAAAAAGAGAATCCTAATGTGATTTCTTTATAATGGGTGTGTTCCTTATCTTATCCTAGTGTCTAAACTCTTCTCCATGGCTGGACCCCCAAATAATATTCCTTTACGTGCTAAGGGGTATCTAGAGAGTGGGATAGGTTTAATAACTACCCTAACCCTAACGCATACCCTAACCCTAACCCCTACCCTAACCCTAACACGTACCCTAATCCTAACCCGTACCCTAAACCGAGCCCTAACCCTAACACTAACCCTAACCCTAACCCTAACCCATACCCTACGCCGTACCCGAAACCCTCCCCGAACCCATTCCCCAAGCCGTACCCTAAACCTAACCCTAAGCCTAACCCTAACCCTAGGCTACCCTTGACTGCTTCTGCCTCCAATAGATTTCCTAAGCACTAGTGTTTTAAGGAACAGCTTAAAAAGAGAATCCTAATGTGATTTCTTTATAATGGGTGTGTTCCTTATCTTATCCTAGTGTCTAAACTCTTCTCCATGGCTGCACCCCCAAATAATATTGCCTTACGTGCTAAGGGGTATCTAGAGAGTGGGATAGGTTTAATAACTACCCTAACCCTAATGCGTACTCTAACCCTAACCTCTACCCTAACACTAACACGTACCCTAATCCTAACCCGTACCCTAAACCGAGCCCTAACCCTAACACTAACAGTAACCCTAACCCTAACCCATACCCTACGCCGTACCTGAACCCCTCCCCAAACCCGTACTCTAAGTGGTACCCTAAGCCTAACCCTAAGCCTAACACTAACCCTAGGCTACCCTTGACTGCTTCTGCCTCCAATAGATTTCCTAAGCACTAGTGTTTTAAGCAACAGCTTAAAAAGAGAATCCTAATGTGATTTCTTTATAATGGGTGTGTTCCTTATCTTATCCTAGTGTCTAAATTCTTCTCCATGGCTGGAACCCCAAATAATATTCCTTTACGTGCTAAGGGGTATCTAGAGAGTGGGATAGGTTTACTAACTACCCTAACCCTAACGCGTACCCTAACCCTAACCCCTACCCTAAACCTAACACGTACCCTAATCCTAACCGTACCCTAAACCGAGCCCTAACCCTAACACTAACCCTAACCCTAACCCTAACCCATACCCTACGCCGTACCCGCACCCCTCCCCGAACCCGTACCCTAAGCCGTACCCTAAGCCTAACCCTAAGCCTAACACTAACCCTAGGCTACCCTTGACTGCTTCTGCCTCCAATAGATTTCCTAAGCACTAGTGTTTTAAGGAACAGCTTAAAAAGAGAATCCTAATGTGATTTCTTTATAATGGGTGTGTTCCTTATCTTATCCTAGTGTCTAAACTCTTCTCCATGGCTGGACCCCCAAATAATATTCCTTTACGTGCTAAGGGGTATCTAGAGAGTGGGATAGGTTTAATAACTACCCTAACCCTAACGCATACCCTAACCCTAACCCCTACCCTAAACCTAACACGTACCCTAATCCTAACCGTACCCTAACCCGAGCCCTAACCCTAACACTAACCCTAACCCTAACCCTAACCCATACCCTACGCCGTACCCGCACCCCTCCCCGAACCCGTAACCTAAGCCGTACCCTAAGCCTAACCCTAAGCCTAACCCTAACCCTAGGCTACCCTTGACTGCTTCTGCCTCCAATAGATTTCCTAAGCACTACTGTTTTAAGGAACAGCTTAAAAAGAGAATCCTAATGTGATTTCTTTATAATGGGTGTGTTCCTTATCTTATCCTAGTGTCTAAACTCTTCTCCATGGCTGCACCCCCAAATAATATTCCCTTACGTGCTAAGGGGTATCTAGAGAGTGGGATAGGTTTAATAACTACCCTAACCCTAACGCGTACCCTAACCCTAACCCCTACCCTAACCCTAACACGTACCCTAATCCTAACCTGTACCCTAAACCGAGGCCTAACCCTAACACTAACCCTAACCCTAACCCTAACCCATACCCTACGCCGTACCCGAAACCCTCCCCGAACCCGTACCCTAAGCCATACCCTAAACCTAACCCTAAGCCTAACCCTAACCCTAGGCTACCCTTGACTGCTTCTGCCTCCAATAGATTTCCTAAGCACTACTGTTTTAAGGAACAGCTTAAAAAGAGAATCCTAATGTGATTTCTTTATAATGGGTGTGTTCCTTATCTTATCCTAGTGTCTAAATTCTTCTCCATGGCTGCACCCCCAAATAATATTCCCTTACGTGCTAAGGGGTATCTAGAGAGTGGGATAGGTTTAATAACTACCCTAACCCTAACGCGTACCCTAACCCTAAACCCTACCCTAACCCTAACACGTACCCTAATCCTAACCTGTACCCTAAACCGAGGCCTAACCCTAACACTAACCCTAACCCTAACCCTAACACATACCCTACGCCGTACACGAAACCCTCCCCGAACCCGTACCCTAAGCCATACCCTAAACCTAACCCTAAGCCTAACCCTAACCCTAGGCTACCCTTGACTGCTTCTGCCTCCAATTGATTTCCTAAGCAGTAGTGTTTTAAGGAACAGCTTAAAAAGAGAATCCTAATGTGATTTCTTTATAATGGGTGTGTTCCTTATCTTATCCTAGTGTCTAAACTCTTCTCCATGGCTGGACCCCCAAATAATATTCCTTTACGTGCTAAGGGGGAGCTAGAGAGTGGGATAGGTTTACTAACTACCCTAGCCCTAACGCGTAACCTAACCCTAACCCCTACCCTAAACCTAACACGTTCCCTAATCCTAACCCGTACCCTAAACCGAGCCCTAACCCTAACACTAACCCTAACCCAAACCCTAACCCATACCCTACGCCGTACACGAACACCTCCCCGAACCCATACCCCAAGCCGTACCCTAACCCTAACCCTAAGCCTAACCCTAACCCTAGGCTACCCTTGACTGCTTCTGCCTCCAATAGATTTCCTAAGCACTACTGTTTTAAGGAACAGCTTAAAAAGAGAATCCTAAAGTGATTTCTTTATAATGGGTGTGTTCCTTATCTTATCCTAGTGTCTAAACTCTTCTCCATGGCTGGACCCCCAAATAATATTCCTTTACGTGCTAAGGGGTATCTAGAGAGTGGGATAGGTTTAATAACTACCCTAACCCTAACGCGTACCCTAACCCTAACCCCTACCCTAACCCTAACACGTACCCTAATCCTAACCCGTACCCTAAACCGAGCCCTAACCCTAACACTAACCCTAACCCTAACCCTAACCCATACCCTACGCCGTACCCGAAACCCTCCCCGAACTCGTACCCTAAGCCGTACCCTAAGCCTAACCCTAAGCCTAACCCTAACCCTAGGCTACCCTTGACTGCTTCTGCCTCCAATAGATTTCCTAAGCACTAGTGTTTTAAGGAACAGCTTAAAAAGAGAATCCTAATGTGATTTCTTTATAATGGGTGTATTCCTTATCTTATCCTAGTGTCTAAACTTTTCTCCATGGCTGGACCCTCAAATAATATTCCTTTACGTGCTAAGGGGTATCTAGAGATTGGGATAGGTTTAATAACTACCCTAACCCTAACGCGTACCCTAACCCTAACCCCTACCCTAACCCTAACACGTACCCTAATCCTAACCCGTACCCTAAACCGAGCCCTAACCCTAACACTAACCCTAACCCTAACCCTAACCCATACCCTACGCCGTACCCGCACCCCTCCCTGAACCCGTACCCTAAGCCGTACCCTAAGCCTAACCCTAAGCCTAACCCTAACCCTAGGCTACCCTTGACTGCTTCTGCCTCCAATAGATTTCCTAAGCACTAGTGTTTTAACGAATAGCTTAAAAAGAGAATCCTAAAGTGATTTCTTTATAATGGGTGTGTTCCTTATCTTATCCTAGTGTCTAAACTCTTCTCCATGGCTGGACCCCCAAATAATATTCCTTTACGTGCTAAGGGGTATCTAGAGAGTGGGATAGGTTTAATAACTACCCTAACCCTAACGCGTACCCTAACCCTAACCCCTACCCTAACCCTAACACGTACCCTAATCCTAACCCGTACCCTAAACCGAGCCCTAACCCTAACACTAACCCTAACCCTAACCCATACCCTACGCCGTACCCGAAACCCTCCCCGAACCCGTACCCTAAGCCGTACCCTAAGCCTCACCCTAAGCCTAACCTTATCCTAGGCTACCCTTGACTGCTTCTGCCTCCAATAGATTTCCTAAGCACTAGTGTTTTAAGGAACAGCTTAAAAAGAGAATCCTAATGTGATTTCTTTATAATGGGTGTGTTCCTTATCTTATCCTAGTGTCTAAACTCTTCTCCATGGCTGCACCCCCAAATAATATTGCTTTACGTGCTAAGGGGTATCTAGAGAGTGGGATAGGTTTAATAACTACCCTAAACCTAATGCGTACTCTAACCCTAACCCCTACCCTAACACTAACACGTACCCTAATCCTAACCCGTACCCTAAACCGAGCCCTAACCCTAACACTAACACTAACCCTAACCCTAACCCATACCCTATGCCGTACCTGAACCCCTCCCCAAACCCGTACCCTAAGCCGTACCCTAAGCCTAACCCTAAGCCTAACACTAACCCTAGGCTACCCTTGACTGCTTCTGCCTCCAATAGATTTCCTAAGCACTAGTGTTTCAAGCAACAGCTTAAAAAGAGAATCCTAATGTGATTTCTTTATAATGGGTGTGTTCCTTATCTTATCCTAGTGTCTAAATTCTTCTCCATGGCTGGAACCCCAAATAATATTCCTTTACGTGCTAAGGGGTATCTAGAGAGTGGGATAGGTTTACTAACTACCCTAACCCTAACGCGTACCCTAACCCTAACCCCTACCCTAACCCTAACACGTACCCTAATCCTAACCCGTACCCTAAACCGAGCCCTAACCCTAACAATAACCCTAACCCTAACCCTAACCCATACCCTACGCCGTACCCGAAACCCTCCCCGATCCCGTACCCTAAGCCGTACCCTAAGCCTAACCCTAAGCCTAACCCTAACCCTAGGTTACCCTTGACTGCTTCTGCCTCCAATAGATTTCCTAAGCACTAGTGTTTTAAGGAACAGCTTAAAAAGAGAATCCTAATGTGATTTCTTTATAATGGGTGTGTTCCTTATCTTATCCTAGTGTCTAAACTCTTCTCCATGGCTGGACCCTCAAATAATATTCCTTTACGTGCTAAGGGGTATCTAGAGAGTGGGATAGGTTTACTAACTACCCTAACCCTAACGCGTACCCTAACCCTAACCCCTACCCTAACCCTAACACGTACCCTAATCCTAACCCGTACCCTAAACCGAGCCCTAACCCTAACACTAACCCTAACCCTAACCCTAACCCATACCCTACGCCGTACCCGCACCCCTCCCTGAACCCGTACCCTAAGCCGTACCCTAAGCCTAACCCTAAGCCTAACCCTAACCCTAGGCTACCCTTGACTGCTTCTGCCTCCAATAGATTTCCTAAGCACTAGTGTTTTAACGAACAGCTTAAAAAGAGAATCCTAAAGTGATTTCTTTATAATGGGTGTGTTCCTTATCTTATCCTAGTGTCTAAACTCTTCTCCATGGCTGGACCCCCAAATAATATTCCTTTACGTGCTAAGGGGTATCTAGAGAGTGGGATAGGTTTAATAACTACCCTAACCCTAACGCGTACCCTAACCCTAACCCCTACCCTAACCCTAACACGTACCCTAATCCTAACCCGTACCCTAAACCGAGCCCTAACCCTAACACTAACCCTAACCCTAACCCATACCCTACGCCGTACCCGAAACCCTCCCCGAACCCGTACCCTAAGCCGTACCCTAAGCCTCACCCTAAGCCTAACCTTATCCTAGGCTACCCTTGACTGCTTCTGCCTCCAATAGATTTCCTAAGCACTAGTGTTTTAAGGAACAGCTTAAAAAGAGAATCCTAATGTGATTTCTTTATAATGGGTGTGTTCCTTATCTTATCCTAGTGTCTAAACTCTTCTCCATGGCTGGACCCCCAAATAATATTCCTTTACGTGCTAAGGGGTATCTAGAGAGTGGGATAGGTTTAATAACTACCCTAACCCTAACGCGTACCCTAACCCTAACCCCTACCCTAACCCTAACACGTACCCTAATCCTAACCCGTACCCTAAACCGAGCCCTAACCCTAACAATAACCCTAACCCTAACCCTAACCCATACCCTACGCCGTACCCGAAACCCTCCCCGAACCCGTACCCTAAGCCGTACCCTAAGCCTAACCCTAAGCCTAACCCTAACGCTAGGTTACCCTTGACTGCTTCTGCCTCCAATAGATTTCCTAAGCACTAGTGTTTTAAGGAACAGCTTAAAAAGAGAATCCTAATGTGATTTCTTTATAATGGGTGTGTTCCTTATCTTATCCTAGTGTCTAAACTCTTCTCCATGGCTGGACCCTCAAATAATATTCCTTTACGTGCTAAGGGGTATCTAGAGAGTGGGATAGGTTTAATAACTACCCTAACCCTAACGCGTACCCTAACCCTAACCCCTACCCTAACCCTAACACGTACCCTAATACTAACCTGTACCCTAAACCGAGCCCTAACCCTAACACTAACCCTAACCCTAACCCATACTCTACGCCGTACCCGCACCCCTCCCCGAACCCGTACCCTAAGCCGTACCCTAAGCCTAACCCTAAGCCTAACCCTAACCCTAGGCTACCCTTGACTGCTTCTGCCTCCAATAGATTTCCTAAGCACTAGTGTTTTAAGGAACAGCTTAAAAAGAGAATCCTAATGTGATTTCTTTATAATGGGTGTGTTCCTTATCTTATCCTAGTGTCTAAACTCTTCTCCATGGCTGGACCCCCAAATAATATTCCTTTACGTGCTAAGGGGTATCTAGAGAGTGGGATAGGTTTAATAACTACCCTAACCCTAACGCATACCCTAACCCTAAACCCTACCCTAACCCTAACACGTACCCTAATCCTAACCCGTACCCTAAACCGAGCCCTAACCCTAACACTAACCCTAACCCTAACCCTAACCCATACCCTACGCCGTACCCGAACCCCTCCCCGAACCCATTCCCCAAGCCGTACCCTAAACCTAACCCTAAGCCTAACCCTAACCCTAGGCTACCCTTGACTGCTTCTGCCTCCAATAGATTTCCTAAGCACTAGTGTTTTAAGGAACAGCTTAAAAAGAGAATCCTAATGTGATTTCTTTATAATGGGTGTGTTCCTTATCTTATCCTAGTGTCTAAACTCTTCTCCATGGCTGCACCCCCAAATAATATTGCCTTACGTGCTAAGGGGTATCTAGAGAGTGGGATAGGTTTAATAACTACCCTAACCCTAATGCGTACTCTAACCCTAACCCCTAACCTAACACTAACACGTACCCTAATCCTAACCCGTACCCTAAACCGAGCCCTAACCCTAACACTAACCCTAACCCTAACCCTAACCCATACCCTACGCCGTACCCGCACCCCTCCCCGAACCCGTAACCTAAGCCGTACCCTAAGCCTAACCCTAAGCCTAACCCTAACCCTAGGCTACCCTTGACTGCTTCTGCCTCCAATAGATTTCCTAAGCACTACTGTTTTAAGGAACAGCTTAAAAAGAGAATCCTAATGTGATTTCTTTATAATGGGTGTGTTCCTTATCTTATCCTAGTGTCTAAACTCTTCTCCATGGCTGCACCCCCAAATAATATTCCCTTACGTGCTAAGGGGTATCTAGAGAGTGGGATAGGTTTAATAACTACCCTAACCCTAACGCGTACCCTAACCCTAACCCCTACCCTAACCCTAACACGTACCCTAATCCTAACCTGTACCCTAAACCGAGGCCTAACCCTAACACTAACCCTAACCCTAACCCTAACCCATACCCTACGCCGTACCCGCACCCCTCCCCGAACCCGTACCCTAAGCCATACCCTAAACCTAACCCTAAGCCTAACCCTAACCCTAGGCTACCCTTGACTGCTTCTGCCTCCAATTGATTTCCTAAGCAGTAGTGTTTTAAGGAACAGCTTAAAAAGAGAATCCTAATGTGATTTCTTTATAATGGGTGTGTTCCTTATCTTATCCTAGTGTCTAAACTCTTCTCCATGGCTGGACCCCCAAATAATATTCCTTTACGTGCTAAGGGGGAGCTAGAGAGTGGGATAGGTTTACTAACTACCCTAGCCCTAACGCGTATCCTAACCCTAACCCCTACCCTAACCCTAACACGTACCCTAATCCTAACCCGTACCCTAAACCGAGCCCTAACCCTAACACTAACCCAAACCCTAACCCTAACCCATACCCTACGCCGTACACGAACACCTCCCCGAACCCATACCCCAAGCCGTACCCTAACCCTAACCCTAAGCCTAACCCTAACCCTAGGCTACCCTTGACTGCTTCTGCCTCCAATAGATTTCCTAAGCACTACTGTTTTAAGGAACAGCTTAAAAAGAGAATCCTAAAGTGATTTCTTTATAATGGGTGTATTCCTTATCTTATCCTAGTGTCTAAACTCTTCTCCATGGCTGCACCCCCAAATAATATTCCTTTACGTGCTAAGGGGTATCTAGAGAGTGGGATAGGTTTAATAACTACCCTAACCCTAACGCGTACCCTAACCCTAACCCCTACCCTAACCCTAACACGTACCCTAATCCTAACCCGTACCCTAAACCGAGCCCTAACCCTAACACTAACCCTAACCCTAACCCTAACCCATACCCTACGCCGTACCCGAAACCCTCCCTGAACTCGTACCCTAAGCCGTACCCTAAGCATAACCCTAAGCCTAACCCTAACCCTAGGCTACCCTTGACTGCTTCTGCCTCCAATAGATTTCCTAAGCACTAGTGTTTTAAGGAACAGCTTAAAAAGAGAATCCTAATGTGATTTCTTTATAATGGGTGTGTTCCTTATCTTATCCTAGTGTCTAAACTTTTCTCCATGGCTGGACCCTCAAATAATATTCCTTTACGTGCTAAGGGGTATCTAGAGATTGGGATAGGTTTAATAACTACCCTAACCCTAACGCGTACCCTAACCCTAACCCCTACCCTAACCCTAACACGTACCCTAATCCTAACCCGTACCCTAAACCGAGCCCTAACCCTAACACGAACCCTAACCCTAACCCTAACCCATACCCTACGCCGTACCCGCACCCCTCCCTGAACCCGTACCCTAAGCCGTACCCTAAGACTAACCCTAAGCCTAACCCTAACCCTAGGCTACCCTTGACTGCTTCTGCCTCCAATAGATTTCCTAAGCACTAGTGTTTTAACGAACAGCTTAAAAAGAGAATCCTAATGTGATTTCTTTATAATGGGTGTGTTCCTTATCTTATCCTAGTGTCTAAACTCTTCTCCATGGCTGGACCCCCAAATAATATTCCTTTACGTGCTAAGGGGTATCTAGAGAGTGGGATAGGTTTAATAACTACCCTAACCCTAACGCGTACCCTAACCCTAACCCCTACCCTAACCCTAACACGTACCCTAATCCTAACCCGTACCCTAAACCGAGCCCTAACCCTAACACTAACCCTAACCCTAACCCTAACCCATACCCTACGCCGTACCCGCACCCCTCCCCGAACCCGTACCCTAAGCCGTACCCTAAGCCTAACCCTAAGCCTAACCCTAACCCTAGGCTACCCTTGACTGCTTCTGCCTCCAATAGATTTCCTAAGCACTACTGTTTTAAGGAACAGCTTAAAAAGAGAATCCTAATGTGATTTCTTTATAATGGGTGTGTTCCTTATCTTATCCTAGTGTCTAAACTCTTCTCCATGGCTGCACCCCCAAATAATATTCCCTTACGTGCTAAGGGGTATCTAGAGAGTGGGATAGGTTTAATAACTACCCTAACCCTAACGCGTACCCTAACCCTAACCCCTACCCTAACCCTAACACGTACCCTAATCCTAACCTGTACCCTAAACCGAGGCCTAACCCTAACACTAACCCTAACCCTAACCCTAACCCATACCCTACGCCGTACCCGAAACCCTCCCCGAACCCGTACCCTAAGCCATACCCTAAACCTAACCCTAAGCCTAACCCTAACCCTAGGCTACCCTTGACTGCTTCTGCCTCCAATAGATTTCCTAAGCACTACTGTTTTAAGGAACAGCTTAAAAAGAGAATCCTAATGTGATTTCTTTATAATGGGTGTGTTCCTTATCTTATCCTAGTGTCTAAATTCTTCTCCATGGCTGCACCCCCAAATAATATTCCCTTACGTGCTAAGGGGTATCTAGAGAGTGGGATAGGTTTAATAACTACCCTAACCCTAACGCGTACCCTAACCCTAAACCCTACCCTAACCCTAACACGTACCCTAATCCTAACCTGTACCCTAAACCGAGCCCTAACCCTAACACTAACCCTAACCCTAACCCTAACCCATACCCTACGCCGTACCCGCACCCCTCCCTGAACCCGTACCCAAAGCCGTACCCTAAGCCTAACCCTAAGCCTAACCCTAACCCTAGGCTACCCTTGACTGCTTCTGCCTCCAATAGATTTCCTAAGCACTAGTGTTTTAACGAACAGCTTAAAAAGAGAATCCTAAAGTGATTTCTTTATAATGGGTGTGTTCCTTATCTTATCCTAGTGTCTAAACTCTTCTCCATGGCTGGACCCCCAAATAATATTCCTTTACGTGCTAAGGGGTATCTAGAGAGTGGGATAGGTTTAATAACTACCCTAACCCTAACGCGTACCCTAACCCTAACCCCTACCCTAACCCTAACACGTACCCTAATCCTAACCCGTACCCTAAACCGAGCCCTAACCCTAACACTAACCCTAACCCTAACCCATACCCTACGCCGTACCCGAAACCCTCCCCGAACCCGTACCCTAAGCCGTACCCTAAGCCTCACCCTAAGCCTAACCTTATCCTAGGCTACCCTTGACTGCTTCTGCCTCCAATAGATTTCCTAAGCACTAGTGTTTTAAGGAACAGCTTAAAAAGAGAATCCTAATGTGATTTCTTTATAATGGGTGTGTTCCTTATCTTATCCTAGTGTCTAAACTCTTCTCCATGGCTGCACCCCCAAATAATATTGCCTTACATGCTAAGGGGTATCTAGAGAGTGGGATAGGTTTAATAACTACCCTAAACCTAATGCGTACTCTAACCCTAACCCCTACCCTAACACTAACACGTACCCTAATCCTAACCCGTACCCTAAACCGAGCCCTAACCCTAACACTAACACTAACCCTAACCCTAACCCATACCCTATGCCGTACCTGAACCCCTCCCCAAACCCGTACCCTAAGCCGTACCCTAAGCCTAACCCTAAGCCTAACACTAACCCTAGGCTACCCTTGACTGCTTCTGCCTCCAATAGATTTCCTAAGCACTAGTGTTTTAAGCAACAGCTTAAAAAGAGAATCCTAATGTGATTTCTTTATAATGGGTGTGTTCCTTATCTTATCCTAGTGTCTAAATTCTTCTCCATGGCTGGAACCCCAAATAATATTCCTTTACGTGCTAAGGGGTATCTAGAGAGTGGGATAGGTTTACTAACTACCCTAACCCTAACGCGTACCCTAACCCTAACCCCTACCCTAACCCTAACACGTACCCTAATCCTAACCCGTACCCTAAACCGAGCCCTAACCCTAACAATAACCCTAACCCTAACCCTAACCCATACCCTACGCCGTACCCGAAACCCTCCCCGATCCCGTACCCTAAGCCGTACCCTAAGCCTAACCCTAAGCCTAACCCTAACCCTAGGTTACCCTTGACTGCTTCTGCCTCCAATAGATTTCCTAAGCACTAGTGTTTTAAGGAACAGCTTAAAAAGAGAATCCTAATGTGATTTCTTTATAATGGGTGTGTTCCTTATCTTATCCTAGTGTCTAAACTCTTCTCCATGGCTGGACCCTCAAATAATATTCCTTTACGTGCTAAGGGGTATCTAGAGAGTGGGATAGGTTTAATAACTACCCTAACCCTAACGCGTACCCTAACCCTAACCCCTACCCTAACCCTAACACGTACCCTAATCCTAACCCGTACCCTCAACCGAGCCCTAACCCTAACACTAACCCTAACCCTAACCCTAACCCATACCCTACGCCGTACCCGCACCCCTCCCTGAACCCGTACCCTAAGCCGTACCCTAAGCCTAACCCTAAGCCTAACCCTAACCCTAGGCTACCCTTGACTGCTTCTGCCTCCAATAGATTTCCTAAGCACTAGTGTTTTAAGGAACAGCTTAAAAAGAGAATCCTAATGTGATTTCTTTATAATGGGTGTGTTCCTTATCTTATCCTAGTGTCTAAACTCTTCTCCATGGCTGGACCCCCAAATAATATTCCTTTACGTGCTAAGGGGTATCTAGAGAGTGGGATAGGTTTAATAACTACCCTAACCCTAACGCGTACCCTAACCCTAACCCCTACCCTAACCCTAACACGTACCCTAATCCTAACCCGTACCCTAAACCGAGCCCTAACCCTAACAATAACCCTAACCCTAACCCTAACCCATACCCTACGCCATACCCGAAACCCTCCCCGAACCCGTACCCTAAGCCGTACCCTAAGCCTAACCCTAAGCCTAACCCTAACCCTAGGTTACCCTTGACTGCTTCTGCCTCCAATAGATTTCCTAAGCACTAGTGTTTTAAGGAACAGCTTAAAAAGAGAATCCTAATGTGATTTCTTTATAATGGGTGTGTTCCTTATCTTATCCTAGTGTCTAAACTCTTCTCCATGGCTGGACCCTCAAATAATATTCCTTTACGTGCTAAGGGGTATCTAGAGAGTGGGATAGGTTTAATAACTACCCTAACCCTAACGCGTACCCTAACCCTAACCCCTACCCTAACCCTAACACGTACCCTAATACTAACCTGTACCCTAAACCGAGCCCTAACCCTAACACTAACCCTAACCCTAACCCATACCCTACGCCGTACCCGCACCCCTCCCCGAACCCGTACCCTAAGCCGTACCCTAAGCCTAACCCTAAGCCTAACCCTAACCCTAGGCTACCCTTGACTGCTTCTGCCTCCAATAGATTTCCTAAGCACTAGTGTTTTAAGGAACAGCTTAAAAAGAGAATCCTAATGTGATTTCTTTATAATGGGTGTGTTCCTTATCTTATCCTAGTGTCTAAACTCTTCTCCATGGCTGGACCCTCAAATAATATTCCTTTACGTGCTAAGGGGTATCTAGAGAGTGGGATAGGTTTAATAACTACCCTAACCCTAACGCGTACCCTAACCCTAACCCCTACCCTAACCCTAACACGTACCCTAATCCTAACCCGTACCCTCAACCGAGCCCTAACCCTAACACTAACCCTAACCCTAACCCTAACCCATACCCTACGCCGTACCCGCACCCCTCCCTGAACCCGTACCCTAAGCCGTACCCTAAGCCTAACCCTAAGCCTAACCCTAACCCTAGGCTACCCTTGACTGCTTCTGCCTCCAATAGATTTCCTAAGCACTAGTGTTTTAACGAACAGCTTAAAAAGAGAATCCTAAAGTGATTTCTTTATAATGGGTGTGTTCCTTATCTTATCCTAGTGTCTAAACTCTTCTCCATGGCTGGACCCCCAAATAATATTCCTTTACGTGCTAAGGGGTATCTAGAGAGTGGGATAGGTTTAATAACTACCCTAACCCTAACGCGTACCCTAACCCTAACCCCTACCCTAACCCTAACACGTACCCTAATCCTAACCCGTACCCTAAACCGAGCCCTAACCCTAACACTAACCCTAACCCTAACCCATACCCTACGCCGTACCCGAAACCCTCCCCGAACCCGTACCCTAAGCCGTACCCTAAGCCTCACCCTAAGCCTAACCTTATCCTAGGCTACCCTTGACTGCTTCTGCCTCCAATAGATTTCCTAAGCACTAGTGTTTTAAGGAACAGCTTAAAAAGAGAATCCTAATGTGATTTCTTTATAATGGGTGTGTTCCTTATCTTATCCTAGTGTCTAAACTCTTCTCCATGGCTGGACCCCCAAATAATATTCCTTTACGTGCTAAGGGGTATCTAGAGAGTGGGATAGGTTTAATAACTACCCTAACCCTAACGCGTACCCTAACCCTAACCCCTACCCTAACCCTAACACGTACCCTAATCCTAACCCGTACCCTAAACCGAGCCCTAACCCTAACAATAACCCTAACCCTAACCCTAACCCATACCCTACGCCATACCCGAAACCCTCCCCGAACCCGTACCCTAAGCCGTACCCTAAGCCTAACCCTAAGCCTAACCCTAACCCTAGGTTACCCTTGACTGCTTCTGCCTCCAATAGATTTCCTAAGCACTAGTGTTTTAAGGAACAGCTTAAAAAGAGAATCCTAATGTGATTTCTTTATAATGGGTGTGTTCCTTATCTTATCCTAGTGTCTAAACTCTTCTCCATGGCTGGACCCTCAAATAATATTCCTTTACGTGCTAAGGGGTATCTAGAGAGTGGGATAGGTTTAATAACTACCCTAACCCTAACGCGTACCCTAACCCTAACCCCTACCCTAACCCTAACACGTACCCTAATACTAACCTGTACCCTAAACCGAGCCCTAACCCTAACACTAACCCTAACCCTAACCCATACCCTACGCCGTACCCGCACCCCTCCCCGAACCCGTACCCTAAGCCGTACCCTAAGCCTAACCCTAAGCCTAACCCTAACCCTAGGCTACCCTTGACTGCTTCTGCCTCCAATAGATTTCCTAAGCACTACTGTTTTAAGGAACAGCTTAAAAAGAGAATCCTAATGTGATTTCTTTATAATGGGTGTGTTCCTTATCTTATCCTAGTGTCTAAACTCTTCTCCATGGCTGCACCCCCAAATAATATTCCCTTACGTGCTAAGGGGTATCTAGAGAGTGGGATAGGTTTAATAACTACCCTAACCCTAACGCGTACCCTAACCCTAACCCCTACCCTAACCCTAACACGTACCCTAATCCTAACCTGTACCCTAAACCGAGGCCTAACCCTAACACTAACCCTAACCCTAACCCTAACCCATACCCTACGCCGTACCCGAAACCCTCCCCGAACCCGTACCCTAAGCCATACCCTAAACCTAACCCTAAGCCTAACCCTAACCCTAGGCTACCCTTGACTGCTTCTGCCTCCAATAGATTTCCTAAGCACTAGTGTTTTAACGAACAGCTTAAAAAGAGAATCCTAAAGTGATTTCTTTATAATGGGTGTGTTCCTTATCTTATCCTAGTGTCTAAACTCTTCTCCATGGCTGGACCCCCAAATAATATTCCTTTACGTGCTAAGGGGTATCTAGAGAGTGGGATAGGTTTAATAACTACCCTAACCCTAACGCGTACCCTAACCCTAACCCCTACCCTAACCCTAACACGTACCCTAATCCTAACCCGTACCCTAAACCGAGCCCTAACCCTAACACTAACCCTAACCCTAACCCATACCCTACGCCGTACCCGAAACCCTCCCCGAACCCGTACCCTAAGCCGTACCCTAAGCCTCACCCTAAGCCTAACCTTATCCTAGGCTACCCTTGACTGCTTCTGCCTCCAATAGATTTCCTAAGCACTAGTGTTTTAAGGAACAGCTTAAAAAGAGAATCCTAATGTGATTTCTTTATAATGGGTGTGTTCCTTATCTTATCCTAGTGTCTAAACTCTTCTCCATGGCTGCACCCCCAAATAATATTCCCTTACGTGCTAAGGGGTATCTAGAGAGTGGGATAGGTTTAATAACTACCCTAACCCTAACGCGTACCCTAACCCTAACCCCTACCCTAACACTAACACGTACCCTAATCCTAACCCGTACCCTAAACCGAGCCCTAACCCTAACACTAACACTAACCCTAACCCTAACCCATACCCTATGCCGTACCTGAACCCCTCCCCAAACCCGTACCCTAAGCCGTACCCTAAGCCTAACCCTAAGCCTAACACTAACCCTAGGCTACCCTTGACTGCTTCTGCCTCCAATAGATTTCCTAAGCACTAGTGTTTTAAGCAACAGCTTAAAAAGAGAATCCTAATGTGATTTCTTTATAATGGGTGTGTTCCTTATCTTATCCTAGTGTCTAAATTCTTCTCCATGGCTGGAACCCCAAATAATATTCCTTTACGTGCTAAGGGGTATCTAGAGAGTGGGATAGGTTTACTAACTACCCTAACCCTAACGCGTACCCTAACCCTAACCCCTACCCTAACCCTAACACGTACCCTAATCCTAACCCGTACCCTAAACCGAGCCCTAACCCTAACAATAACCCTAACCCTAACCCTAACCCATACCCTACGCCGTACCCGAAACCCTCCCCGATCCCGTACCCTAAGCCGTACCCTAAGCCTAACCCTAAGCCTAACCCTAACCCTAGGTTACCCTTGACTGCTTCTGCCTCCAATAGATTTCCTAAGCACTAGTGTTTTAAGGAACAGCTTAAAAAGAGAATCCTAATGTGATTTCTTTATAATGGGTGTGTTCCTTATCTTATCCTAGTGTCTAAACTCTTCTCCATGGCTGGACCCTCAAATAATATTCCTTTACGTGCTAAGGGGTATCTAGAGAGTGGGATAGGTTTAATAACTACCCTAACCCTAACGCGTACCCTAACCCTAACCCCTACCCTAACCCTAACACGTACCCTAATCCTAACCCGTACCCTCAACCGAGCCCTAACCCTAACACTAACCCTAACCCTAACCCTAACCCATACCCTACGCCGTACCCGCACCCCTCCCTGAACCCGTACCCTAAGCCGTACCCTAAGCCTAACCCTAAGCCTAACCCTAACCCTAGGCTACCCTTGACTGCTTCTGCCTCCAATAGATTTCCTAAGCACTAGTGTTTTAAGGAACAGCTTAAAAAGAGAATCCTAATGTGATTTCTTTATAATGGGTGTGTTCCTTATCTTATCCTAGTGTCTAAACTCTTCTCCATGGCTGGACCCCCAAATAATATTCCTTTACGTGCTAAGGGGTATCTAGAGAGTGGGATAGGTTTAATAACTACCCTAACCCTAACGCGTACCCTAACCCTAACCCCTACCCTAACCCTAACACGTACCCTAATCCTAACCCGTACCCTAAACCGAGCCCTAACCCTAACAATAACCCTAACCCTAACCCTAACCCATACCCTACGCCATACCCGAAACCCTCCCCGAACCCGTACCCTAAGCCGTACCCTAAGCCTAACCCTAAGCCTAACCCTAACCCTAGGTTACCCTTGACTGCTTCTGCCTCCAATAGATTTCCTAAGCACTAGTGTTTTAAGGAACAGCTTAAAAAGAGAATCCTAATGTGATTTCTTTATAATGGGTGTGTTCCTTATCTTATCCTAGTGTCTAAACTCTTCTCCATGGCTGGACCCTCAAATAATATTCCTTTACGTGCTAAGGGGTATCTAGAGAGTGGGATAGGTTTAATAACTACCCTAACCCTAACGCGTACCCTAACCCTAACCCCTACCCTAACCCTAACACGTACCCTAATACTAACCTGTACCCTAAACCGAGCCCTAACCCTAACACTAACCCTAACCCTAACCCATACCCTACGCCGTACCCGCACCCCTCCCCGAACCCGTACCCTAAGCCGTACCCTAAGCCTAACCCTAAGCCTAACCCTAACCCTAGGCTACCCTTGACTGCTTCTGCCTCCAATAGATTTCCTAAGCACTAGTGTTTTAAGGAACAGCTTAAAAAGAGAATCCTAATGTGATTTCTTTATAATGGGTGTGTTCCTTATCTTATCCTAGTGTCTAAACTCTTCTCCATGGCTGGACCCTCAAATAATATTCCTTTACGTGCTAAGGGGTATCTAGAGAGTGGGATAGGTTTAATAACTACCCTAACCCTAACGCGTACCCTAACCCTAACCCCTACCCTAACCCTAACACGTACCCTAATCCTAACCCGTACCCTCAACCGAGCCCTAACCCTAACACTAACCCTAACCCTAACCCTAACCCATACCCTACGCCGTACCCGCACCCCTCCCTGAACCCGTACCCTAAGCCGTACCCTAAGCCTAACCCTAAGCCTAACCCTAACCCTAGGCTACCCTTGACTGCTTCTGCCTCCAATAGATTTCCTAAGCACTAGTGTTTTAACGAACAGCTTAAAAAGAGAATCCTAAAGTGATTTCTTTATAATGGGTGTGTTCCTTATCTTATCCTAGTGTCTAAACTCTTCTCCATGGCTGGACCCCCAAATAATATTCCTTTACGTGCTAAGGGGTATCTAGAGAGTGGGATAGGTTTAATAACTACCCTAACCCTAACGCGTACCCTAACCCTAACCCCTACCCTAACCCTAACACGTACCCTAATCCTAACCCGTACCCTAAACCGAGCCCTAACCCTAACACTAACCCTAACCCTAACCCATACCCTACGCCGTACCCGAAACCCTCCCCGAACCCGTACCCTAAGCCGTACCCTAAGCCTCACCCTAAGCCTAACCTTATCCTAGGCTACCCTTGACTGCTTCTGCCTCCAATAGATTTCCTAAGCACTAGTGTTTTAAGGAACAGCTTAAAAAGAGAATCCTAATGTGATTTCTTTATAATGGGTGTGTTCCTTATCTTATCCTAGTGTCTAAACTCTTCTCCATGGCTGGACCCCCAAATAATATTCCTTTACGTGCTAAGGGGTATCTAGAGAGTGGGATAGGTTTAATAACTACCCTAACCCTAACGCGTACCCTAACCCTAACCCCTACCCTAACCCTAACACGTACCCTAATCCTAACCCGTACCCTAAACCGAGCCCTAACCCTAACAATAACCCTAACCCTAACCCTAACCCATACCCTACGCCATACCCGAAACCCTCCCCGAACCCGTACCCTAAGCCGTACCCTAAGCCTAACCCTAAGCCTAACCCTAACCCTAGGTTACCCTTGACTGCTTCTGCCTCCAATAGATTTCCTAAGCACTAGTGTTTTAAGGAACAGCTTAAAAAGAGAATCCTAATGTGATTTCTTTATAATGGGTGTGTTCCTTATCTTATCCTAGTGTCTAAACTCTTCTCCATGGCTGGACCCTCAAATAATATTCCTTTACGTGCTAAGGGGTATCTAGAGAGTGGGATAGGTTTAATAACTACCCTAACCCTAACGCGTACCCTAACCCTAACCCCTACCCTAACCCTAACACGTACCCTAATACTAACCTGTACCCTAAACCGAGCCCTAACCCTAACACTAACCCTAACCCTAACCCATACCCTACGCCGTACCCGCACCCCTCCCCGAACCCGTACCCTAAGCCGTACCCTAAGCCTAACCCTAAGCCTAACCCTAACCCTAGGCTACCCTTGACTGCTTCTGCCTCCAATAGATTTCCTAAGCACTAGTGTTTTAAGGAACAGCTTAAAAAGAGAATCCTAATGTGATTTCTTTATAATGGGTGTGTTCCTTATCTTATCCTAGTGTCTAAACTCTTCTCCATGGCTGGACCCCCAAATAATATTCCTTTACGTGCTAAGGGGTATCTAGAGAGTGGGATAGGTTTAATAACTACCCTAACCCTAACGCATACCCTAACCCTAAACCCTACCCTAACCCTAACACGTACCCTAATCCTAACCCGTACCCTAAACCGAGCCCTAACCCTAACACTAACCCTAACCCTAACCCTAACCCATACCCTACGCCGTACCCGAACCCCTCCCCGAACCCATTCCCCAAGCCGTACCCTAAACCTAACCCTAAGCCTAACCCTAACCCTAGGCTACCCTTGACTGCTTCTGCCTCCAATAGATTTCCTAAGCACTAGTGTTTTAAGGAACAGCTTAAAAAGAGAATCCTAATGTGATTTCTTTATAATGGGTGTGTTCCTTATCTTATCCTAGTATCTAAACTCTTCTCCATGGCTGGACCCCCAAATAATATTCCTTTACGTGCTAAGGGGTATCTAAAGAGTGGGATAGGTTTAATAACTACCCTAACCCTAACGCGTACCCTAACCCTAACCCCTACCCTAACCCTAACACGTACCCTAATCCTAACCCGTACCCTAAACCGAGCCCTAACCCTAACACTAACCCTAACCCTAACCCTAACCCATACCCTACGCCGTACCCGAAACCCTCCCCGAACCCGTACCCTAAGCCGTACCCTAAGCCTAACCCTAAGCCTAACCCTAACCCTAGGCTACCTTTGACTGCTTCTGCCTCCAATAGATTTCCTAAGCACTAGTGTTTTAAGGAACAGCTTAAAAAGAGAATCCTAATGTGATTTCTTTATAATGGGTGTGTTCCTTATCTTATCCTAGTGTCTAAACTCTTCTCCATGGCTGGACCCTCAAATAATATTCCTTTACGTGCTAAGGGGTATCTAGAGAGTGGGATAGGTTTAATAACTACCCTAACCCTAACGCGTACCCTAACCCTAACCCCTACCCTAACCCTAACACGTACCCTAATACTAACCTGTACCCTAAACCGAGCCCTAACCCTAACCCTAACCCTAACCCTAACCCATACCCTACGCCGTACCCGCACCCCTCCCCGAACCCGTACCCTAAGCCGTACCCTAAGCCTAACCCTAAGCCTAACCCTAACCCTAGGCTACCCTTGACTGCTTCTGCCTCCAATAGATTTCCTAAGCACTAGTGTTTTAAGGAACAGCTTAAAAAGAGAATCCTAATGTGATTTCTTTATAATGGGTGTGTTCCTTATCTTATCCTAGTGTCTAAACTCTTCTCCATGGCTGGACCCCCAAATAATATTCCTTTACGTGCTAAGGGGTATCTAGAGAGTGGGATAGGTTTAATAACTACCCTAACCCTAACGCATACCCTAACCCTAACCCCTACCCTAACCCTAACACGTACCCTAATCCTAACCCGTACCCTAAACCGAGCCCTAACCCTAACACTAACCCTAACCCTAACCCTAACCCATACACTACGCCGTACCCGAAACCCTCCCCGAACCCATTCCCCAAGCCGTACCCTAAACCTAACCCTAAGCCTAACCCTAACCCTAGGCTACCCTTGACTGCTTCTGCCTCCAATAGATTTCCTAAGCACTAGTGTTTTAAGGAACAGCTTAAAAAGAGAATCCTAATGTGATTTCTTTATAATGGGTGTGTTCCTTATCTTATCCTAGTGTCTAAACTCTTCTCCATGGCTGCACCCCCAAATAATATTGCCTTACGTGCTAAGGGGTATCTAGAGAGTGGGATAGGTTTAATAACTACCCTAACCCTAATGCGTACTCTAACCCTAACCTCTACCCTAACACTAACACGTACCCTCATCCTAACCCGTACCCTAAACCGAGCCCTAACCCTAACACTAACAGTAACCCTAACCCTAACCCATACCCTACGCCGTACCTGAACCCCTCCCCAAACCCGTACTCTAAGTGGTACCCTAAGCCTAACCCTAAGCCTAACACTAACCCTAGGCTACCCTTGACTGCTTCTGCCTCCAATAGATTTCCTAAGCACTAGTGTTTTAAGCAACAGCTTAAAAAGAGAATCCTAATGTGATTTCTTTATAATGGGTGTGTTCCTTATCTTATCCTAGTGTCTAAATTCTTCTCCATGGCTGGAACCCCAAATAATATTCCTTTACGTGCTAAGGGGTATCTAGAGAGTGGGATAGGTTTACTAACTACCCTAACCCTAACGCGTACCCTAACCCTAACCCCTACCCTAAACCTAACACGTACCCTAATCCTAACCGTACCCTAAACCGAGCCCTAACCCTAACACTAACCCTAACCCTAACCCTAACCCATACCCTACGCCGTACCCGCACCCCTCCCCGAACCCGTACCCTAAGCCGTACCCTAAGCCTAACCCTAAGCCTAACACTAACCCTAGGCTACCCTTGACTGCTTCTGCCTCCAATAGATTTCCTAAGCACTAGTGTTTTAAGGAACAGCTTAAAAAGAGAATCCTAATGTGATTTCTTTATAATGGGTGTGTTCCTTATCTTATCCTAGTGTCTAAACTCTTCTCCATGGCTGGACCCCCAAATAATATTCCTTTACGTGCTAAGGGGTATCTAGAGAGTGGGATAGGTTTAATAACTACCCTAACCCTAACGCATACCCTAACCCTAACCCCTACCCTAAACCTAACACGTACCCTAATCCTAACCGTACCCTAACCCGAGCCCTAACCCTAACACTAACCCTAACCCTAACCCTAACCCATACCCTACGCCGTACCCGCACCCCTCCCCGAACCCGTAACCTAAGCCGTACCCTAAGCCTAACCCTAAGCCTAACCCTAACCCTAGGCTACCCTTGACTGCTTCTGCCTCCAATAGATTTCCTAAGCACTACTGTTTTAAGGAACAGCTTAAAAAGAGAATCCTAATGTGATTTCTTTATAATGGGTGTGTTCCTTATCTTATCCTAGTGTCTAAACTCTTCTCCATGGCTGCACCCCCAAATAATATTCCCTTACGTGCTAAGGGGTATCTAGAGAGTGGGATAGGTTTAATAACTACCCTAACCCTAACGCGTACCCTAACCCTAACCCCTACCCTAACCCTAACACGTACCCTAATCCTAACCTGTACCCTAAACCGAGGCCTAACCCTAACACTAACCCTAACCCTAACCCTAACCCATACCCTACGCCGTACCCGAAACCCTCCCCGAACCCGTACCCTAAGCCATACCCTAAACCTAACCCTAAGCCTAACCCTAACCCTAGGCTACCCTTGACTGCTTCTGCCTCCAATAGATTTCCTAAGCACTACTGTTTTAAGGAACAGCTTAAAAAGAGAATCCTAATGTGATTTCTTTATAATGGGTGTGTTCCTTATCTTATCCTAGTGTCTAAATTCTTCTCCATGGCTGCACCCCCAAATAATATTCCCTTACGTGCTAAGGGGTATCTAGAGAGTGGGATAGGTTTAATAACTACCCTAACCCTAACGCGTACCCTAACCCTAAACCCTACCCTAACCCTAACACGTACCCTAATCCTAACCTGTACCCTAAACCGAGGCCTAACCCTAACACTAACCCTAACCCTAACCCTAACACATACCCTACGCCGTACACGAAACCCTCCCCGAACCCGTACCCTAAGCCATACCCTAAACCTAACCCTAAGCCTAACCCTAACCCTAGGCTACCCTTGACTGCTTCTGCCTCCAATTGATTTCCTAAGCAGTAGTGTTTTAAGGAACAGCTTAAAAAGAGAATCCTAATGTGATTTCTTTATAATGGGTGTGTTCCTTATCTTATCCTAGTGTCTAAACTCTTCTCCATGGCTGGACCCCCAAATAATATTCCTTTACGTGCTAAGGGGGAGCTAGAGAGTGGGATAGGTTTACTAACTACCCTAGCCCTAACGCGTAACCTAACCCTAACCCCTACCCTAAACCTAACACGTTCCCTAATCCTAACCCGTACCCTAAACCGAGCCCTAACCCTAACACTAACCCTAACCCAAACCCTAACCCATACCCTACGCCGTACACGAACACCTCCCCGAACCCATACCCCAAGCCGTACCCTAACCCTAACCCTAAGCCTAACCCTAACCCTAGGATACCCTTGACTGCTTCTGCCTCCAATAGATTTCCTAAGCACTACTGTTTTAAGGAACAGCTTAAAAAGAGAATCCTAAAGTGATTTCTTTATAATGGGTGTGTTCCTTATCTTATCCTAGTGTCTAAACTCTTCTCCATGGCTGGACCCCCAAATAATATTCCTTTACGTGCTAAGGGGTATCTAGAGAGTGGGATAGGTTTAATAACTACCCTAACCCTAACGCGTACCCTAACCCTAACCCCTACCCTAACCCTAACACGTACCCTAATCCTAACCCGTACCCTAAACCGAGCCCTAACCCTAACACTAACCCTAACCCTAACCCTAACCCATACCCTACGCCGTACCCGAAACCCTCCCCGAACTCGTACCCTAAGCCGTACCCTAAGCCTAACCCTAAGCCTAACCCTAACCCTAGGCTACCCTTGACTGCTTCTGCCTCCAATAGATTTCCTAAGCACTAGTGTTTTAAGGAACAGCTTAAAAAGAGAATCCTAATGTGATTTCTTTATAATGGGTGTATTCCTTATCTTATCCTAGTGTCTAAACTTTTCTCCATGGCTGGACCCTCAAATAATATTCCTTTACGTGCTAAGGGGTATCTAGAGATTGGGATAGGTTTAATAACTACCCTAACCCTAACGCGTACCCTAACCCTAACCCCTACCCTAACCCTAACACGTACCCTAATCCTAACCCGTACCCTAAACCGAGCCCTAACCCTAACACTAACCCTAACCCTAACCCTAACCCATACCCTACGCCGTACCCGCACCCCTCCCTGAACCCGTACCCTAAGCCGTACCCTAAGCCTAACCCTAAGCCTAACCCTAACCCTAGGCTACCCTTGACTGCTTCTGCCTCCAATAGATTTCCTAAGCACTAGTGTTTTAACGAATAGCTTAAAAAGAGAATCCTAAAGTGATTTCTTTATAATGGGTGTGTTCCTTATCTTATCCTAGTGTCTAAACTCTTCTCCATGGCTGGACCCCCAAATAATATTCCTTTACGTGCTAAGGGGTATCTAGAGAGTGGGATAGGTTTAATAACTACCCTAACCCTAACGCGTACCCTAACCCTAACCCCTACCCTAACCCTAACACGTACCCTAATACTAACCTGTACCCTAAACCGAGCCCTAACCCTAACCCTAACCCTAACCCTAACCCATACCCTACGCCGTACCCGCACCCCTCCCCGAACCCGTACCCTAAGCCGTACCCTAAGCCTAACCCTAAGCCTAACCCTAACCCTAGGCTACCCTTGACTGCTTCTGCCTCCAATAGATTTCCTAAGCACTAGTGTTTTAAGGAACAGCTTAAAAAGAGAATCCTAATGTGATTTCTTTATAATGGGTGTGTTCCTTATCTTATCCTAGTGTCTAAACTCTTCTCCATGGCTGGACCCCCAAATAATATTCCTTTACGTGCTAAGGGGTATCTAGAGAGTGGGATAGGTTTAATAACTACCCTAACCCTAACGCATACCCTAACCCTAACCCCTACCCTAACCCTAACACGTACCCTAATCCTAACCCGTACCCTAAACCGAGCCCTAACCCTAACACTAACCCTAACCCTAACCCTAACCCATACCCTACGCCGTACCCGCACCCCTCCCTGAACCCGTACCCTAAGCCGTACCCTAAGCCTAACCCTAAGCCTAACCCTAACCCTAGGCTACCCTTGACTGCTTCTGCCTCCAATAGATTTCCTAAGCACTAGTGTTTTAACGAATAGCTTAAAAAGAGAATCCTAAAGTGATTTCTTTATAATGGGTGTGTTCCTTATCTTATCCTAGTGTCTAAACTCTTCTCCATGGCTGGACCCCCAAATAATATTCCTTTACGTGCTAAGGGGTATCTAGAGAGTGGGATAGGTTTAATAACTACCCTAACCCTAACGCGTACCCTAACCCTAACCCCTACCCTAACCCTAACACGTACCCTAATACTAACCTGTACCCTAAACCGAGCCCTAACCCTAACCCTAACCCTAACCCTAACCCATACCCTACGCCGTACCCGCACCCCTCCCCGAACCCGTACCCTAAGCCGTACCCTAAGCCTAACCCTAAGCCTAACCCTAACCCTAGGCTACCCTTGACTGCTTCTGCCTCCAATAGATTTCCTAAGCACTAGTGTTTTAAGGAACAGCTTAAAAAGAGAATCCTAATGTGATTTCTTTATAATGGGTGTGTTCCTTATCTTATCCTAGTGTCTAAACTCTTCTCCATGGCTGGACCCCCAAATAATATTCCTTTACGTGCTAAGGGGTATCTAGAGAGTGGGATAGGTTTAATAACTACCCTAACCCTAACGCATACCCTAACCCTAACCCCTACCCTAACCCTAACACGTACCCTAATCCTAACCCGTACCCTAAACCGAGCCCTAACCCTAACACTAACCCTAACCCTAACCCTAACCCATACCCTACGCCGTACCCGAAACCCTCCCCGAACCCATTCCCCAAGCCGTACCCTAAACCTAACCCTAAGCCTAACCCTAACCCTAGGCTACCCTTGACTGCTTCTGCCTCCAATAGATTTCCTAAGCACTAGTGTTTTAAGGAACAGCTTAAAAAGAGAATCCTAATGTGATTTCTTTATAATGGGTGTGTTCCTTATCTTATCCTAGTGTCTAAACTCTTCTCCATGGCTGGACCCCCAAATAATATTCCTTTACGTGCTAAGGGGGAGCTAGAGAGTGGGATAGGTTTACTAACTACCCTAGCCCTAACGCGTAACCTAACCCTAACCCCTACCCTAAACCTAACACGTTCCCTAATCCTAACCCGTACCCTAAACCGAGCCCTAACCCTAACACTAACCCTAACCCAAACCCTAACCCATACCCTACGCCGTACACGAACACCTCCCCGAACCCATACCCCAAGCCGTACCCTAACCCTAACCCTAAGCCTAACCCTAACCCTAGGATACCCTTGACTGCTTCTGCCTCCAATAGATTTCCTAAGCACTACTGTTTTAAGGAACAGCTTAAAAAGAGAATCCTAAAGTGATTTCTTTATAATGGGTGTGTTCCTTATCTTATCCTAGTGTCTAAACTCTTCTCCATGGCTGGACCCCCAAATAATATTCCTTTACGTGCTAAGGGGTATCTAGAGAGTGGGATAGGTTTAATAACTACCCTAACCCTAACGCGTACCCTAACCCTAACCCCTACCCTAACCCTAACACGTACCCTAATCCTAACCCGTACCCTAAACCGAGCCCTAACCCTAACACTAACCCTAACCCTAACCCTAACCCATACCCTACGCCGTACCCGAAACCCTCCCCGAACTCGTACCCTAAGCCGTACCCTAAGCCTAACCCTAAGCCTAACCCTAACCCTAGGCTACCCTTGACTGCTTCTGCCTCCAATAGATTTCCTAAGCACTAGTGTTTTAAGGAACAGCTTAAAAAGAGAATCCTAATGTGATTTCTTTATAATGGGTGTATTCCTTATCTTATCCTAGTGTCTAAACTTTTCTCCATGGCTGGACCCTCAAATAATATTCCTTTACGTGCTAAGGGGTATCTAGAGATTGGGATAGGTTTAATAACTACCCTAACCCTAACGCGTACCCTAACCCTAACCCCTACCCTAACCCTAACACGTACCCTAATCCTAACCCGTACCCTAAACCGAGCCCTAACCCTAACACTAACCCTAACCCTAACCCTAACCCATACCCTACGCCGTACCCGCACCCCTCCCTGAACCCGTACCCTAAGCCGTACCCTAAGCCTAACCCTAAGCCTAACCCTAACCCTAGGCTACCCTTGACTGCTTCTGCCTCCAATAGATTTCCTAAGCACTAGTGTTTTAACGAATAGCTTAAAAAGAGAATCCTAAAGTGATTTCTTTATAATGGGTGTGTTCCTTATCTTATCCTAGTGTCTAAACTCTTCTCCATGGCTGGACCCCCAAATAATATTCCTTTACGTGCTAAGGGGTATCTAGAGAGTGGGATAGGTTTAATAACTACCCTAACCCTAACGCGTACCCTAACCCTAACCCCTACCCTAACCCTAACACGTACCCTAATACTAACCTGTACCCTAAACCGAGCCCTAACCCTAACCCTAACCCTAACCCTAACCCATACCCTACGCCGTACCCGCACCCCTCCCCGAACCCGTACCCTAAGCCGTACCCTAAGCCTAACCCTAAGCCTAACCCTAACCCTAGGCTACCCTTGACTGCTTCTGCCTCCAATAGATTTCCTAAGCACTAGTGTTTTAAGGAACAGCTTAAAAAGAGAATCCTAATGTGATTTCTTTATAATGGGTGTGTTCCTTATCTTATCCTAGTGTCTAAACTCTTCTCCATGGCTGGACCCCCAAATAATATTCCTTTACGTGCTAAGGGGTATCTAGAGAGTGGGATAGGTTTAATAACTACCCTAACCCTAACGCATACCCTAACCCTAACCCCTACCCTAACCCTAACACGTACCCTAATCCTAACCCGTACCCTAAACCGAGCCCTAACCCTAACACTAACCCTAACCCTAACCCTAACCCATACCCTACGCCGTACCCGCACCCCTCCCTGAACCCGTACCCTAAGCCGTACCCTAAGCCTAACCCTAAGCCTAACCCTAACCCTAGGCTACCCTTGACTGCTTCTGCCTCCAATAGATTTCCTAAGCACTAGTGTTTTAACGAATAGCTTAAAAAGAGAATCCTAAAGTGATTTCTTTATAATGGGTGTGTTCCTTATCTTATCCTAGTGTCTAAACTCTTCTCCATGGCTGGACCCCCAAATAATATTCCTTTACGTGCTAAGGGGTATCTAGAGAGTGGGATAGGTTTAATAACTACCCTAACCCTAACGCGTACCCTAACCCTAACCCCTACCCTAACCCTAACACGTACCCTAATACTAACCTGTACCCTAAACCGAGCCCTAACCCTAACCCTAACCCTAACCCTAACCCATACCCTACGCCGTACCCGCACCCCTCCCCGAACCCGTACCCTAAGCCGTACCCTAAGCCTAACCCTAAGCCTAACCCTAACCCTAGGCTACCCTTGACTGCTTCTGCCTCCAATAGATTTCCTAAGCACTAGTGTTTTAAGGAACAGCTTAAAAAGAGAATCCTAATGTGATTTCTTTATAATGGGTGTGTTCCTTATCTTATCCTAGTGTCTAAACTCTTCTCCATGGCTGGACCCCCAAATAATATTCCTTTACGTGCTAAGGGGTATCTAGAGAGTGGGATAGGTTTAATAACTACCCTAACCCTAACGCATACCCTAACCCTAACCCCTACCCTAACCCTAACACGTACCCTAATCCTAACCCGTACCCTAAACCGAGCCCTAACCCTAACACTAACCCTAACCCTAACCCTAACCCATACCCTACGCCGTACCCGAAACCCTCCCCGAACCCATTCCCCAAGCCGTACCCTAAACCTAACCCTAAGCCTAACCCTAACCCTAGGCTACCCTTGACTGCTTCTGCCTCCAATAGATTTCCTAAGCACTAGTGTTTTAAGGAACAGCTTAAAAAGAGAATCCTAATGTGATTTCTTTATAATGGGTGTGTTCCTTATCTTATCCTAGTGTCTAAACTCTTCTCCATGGCTGCACCCCCAAATAATATTGCCTTACGTGCTAAGGGGTATCTAGAGAGTGGGATAGGTTTAATAACTACCCTAACCCTAATGCGTACTCTAACCCTAACCTCTACCCTAACACTAACACGTACCCTAATCCTAACCCGTACCCTAAACCGAGCCCTAACCCTAACACTAACAGTAACCCTAACCCTAACCCATACCCTACGCCGTACCTGAACCCCTCCCCAAACCCGTACTCTAAGTGGTACCCTAAGCCTAACCCTAAGCCTAACACTAACCCTAGGCTACCCTTGACTGCTTCTGCCTCCAATAGATTTCCTAAGCACTAGTGTTTTAAGCAACAGCTTAAAAAGAGAATCCTAATGTGATTTCTTTATAATGGGTGTGTTCCTTATCTTATCCTAGTGTCTAAATTCTTCTCCATGGCTGGAACCCCAAATAATATTCCTTTACGTGCTAAGGGGTATCTAGAGAGTGGGATAGGTTTACTAACTACCCTAACCCTAACGCGTACCCTAACCCTAACCCCTACCCTAAACCTAACACGTACCCTAATCCTAACCGTACCCTAAACCGAGCCCTAACCCTAACACTAACCCTAACCCTAACCCTAACCCATACCCTACGCCGTACCCGCACCCCTCCCCGAACCCGTACCCTAAGCCGTACCCTAAGCCTAACCCTAAGCCTAACACTAACCCTAGGCTACCCTTGACTGCTTCTGCCTCCAATAGATTTCCTAAGCACTAGTGTTTTAAGGAACAGCTTAAAAAGAGAATCCTAATGTGATTTCTTTATAATGGGTGTGTTCCTTATCTTATCCTAGTGTCTAAACTCTTCTCCATGGCTGGACCCCCAAATAATATTCCTTTACGTGCTAAGGGGTATCTAGAGAGTGGGATAGGTTTAATAACTACCCTAACCCTAACGCATACCCTAACCCTAACCCCTACCCTAAACCTAACACGTACCCTAATCCTAACCGTACCCTAACCCGAGCCCTAACCCTAACACTAACCCTAACCCTAACCCTAACCCATACCCTACGCCGTACCCGCACCCCTCCCCGAACCCGTAACCTAAGCCGTACCCTAAGCCTAACCCTAAGCCTAACCCTAACCCTAGGCTACCCTTGACTGCTTCTGCCTCCAATAGATTTCCTAAGCACTACTGTTTTAAGGAACAGCTTAAAAAGAGAATCCTAATGTGATTTCTTTATAATGGGTGTGTTCCTTATCTTATCCTAGTGTCTAAACTCTTCTCCATGGCTGCACCCCCAAATAATATTCCCTTACGTGCTAAGGGGTATCTAGAGAGTGGGATAGGTTTAATAACTACCCTAACCCTAACGCGTACCCTAACCCTAACCCCTACCCTAACCCTAACACGTACCCTAATCCTAACCTGTACCCTAAACCGAGGCCTAACCCTAACACTAACCCTAACCCTAACCCTAACCCATACCCTACGCCGTACCCGAAACCCTCCCCGAACCCGTACCCTAAGCCATACCCTAAACCTAACCCTAAGCCTAACCCTAACCCTAGGCTACCCTTGACTGCTTCTGCCTCCAATAGATTTCCTAAGCACTACTGTTTTAAGGAACAGCTTAAAAAGAGAATCCTAATGTGATTTCTTTATAATGGGTGTGTTCCTTATCTTATCCTAGTGTCTAAATTCTTCTCCATGGCTGCACCCCCAAATAATATTCCCTTACGTGCTAAGGGGTATCTAGAGAGTGGGATAGGTTTAATAACTACCCTAACCCTAACGCGTACCCTAACCCTAAACCCTACCCTAACCCTAACACGTACCCTAATCCTAACCTGTACCCTAAACCGAGGCCTAACCCTAACACTAACCCTAACCCTAACCCTAACACATACCCTACGCCGTACACGAAACCCTCCCCGAACCCGTACCCTAAGCCATACCCTAAACCTAACCCTAAGCCTAACCCTAACCCTAGGCTACCCTTGACTGCTTCTGCCTCCAATTGATTTCCTAAGCAGTAGTGTTTTAAGGAACAGCTTAAAAAGAGAATCCTAATGTGATTTCTTTATAATGGGTGTGTTCCTTATCTTATCCTAGTGTCTAAACTCTTCTCCATGGCTGGACCCCCAAATAATATTCCTTTACGTGCTAAGGGGGAGCTAGAGAGTGGGATAGGTTTACTAACTACCCTAGCCCTAACGCGTAACCTAACCCTAACCCCTACCCTAAACCTAACACGTTCCCTAATCCTAACCCGTACCCTAAACCGAGCCCTAACCCTAACACTAACCCTAACCCAAACCCTAACCCATACCCTACGCCGTACACGAACACCTCCCCGAACCCATACCCCAAGCCGTACCCTAACCCTAACCCTAAGCCTAACCCTAACCCTAGGCTACCCTTGACTGCTTCTGCCTCCAATAGATTTCCTAAGCACTACTGTTTTAAGGAACAGCTTAAAAAGAGAATCCTAAAGTGATTTCTTTATAATGGGTGTGTTCCTTATCTTATCCTAGTGTCTAAACTCTTCTCCATGGCTGGACCCCCAAATAATATTCCTTTACGTGCTAAGGGGTATCTAGAGAGTGGGATAGGTTTAATAACTACCCTAACCCTAACGCGTACCCTAACCCTAACCCCTACCCTAACCCTAACACGTACCCTAATCCTAACCCGTACCCTAAACCGAGCCCTAACCCTAACACTAACCCTAACCCTAACCCTAACCCATACCCTACGCCGTACCCGAAACCCTCCCCGAACTCGTACCCTAAGCCGTACCCTAAGCCTAACCCTAAGCCTAACCCTAACCCTAGGCTACCCTTGACTGCTTCTGCCTCCAATAGATTTCCTAAGCACTAGTGTTTTAAGGAACAGCTTAAAAAGAGAATCCTAATGTGATTTCTTTATAATGGGTGTATTCCTTATCTTATCCTAGTGTCTAAACTTTTCTCCATGGCTGGACCCTCAAATAATATTCCTTTACGTGCTAAGGGGTATCTAGAGATTGGGATAGGTTTAATAACTACCCTAACCCTAACGCGTACCCTAACCCTAACCCCTACCCTAACCCTAACACGTACCCTAATCCTAACCCGTACCCTAAACCGAGCCCTAACCCTAACACTAACCCTAACCCTAACCCTAACCCATACCCTACGCCGTACCCGCACCCCTCCCTGAACCCGTACCCTAAGCCGTACCCTAAGCCTAACCCTAAGCCTAACCCTAACCCTAGGCTACCCTTGACTGCTTCTGCCTCCAATAGATTTCCTAAGCACTAGTGTTTTAACGAATAGCTTAAAAAGAGAATCCTAAAGTGATTTCTTTATAATGGGTGTGTTCCTTATCTTATCCTAGTGTCTAAACTCTTCTCCATGGCTGGACCCCCAAATAATATTCCTTTACGTGCTAAGGGGTATCTAGAGAGTGGGATAGGTTTAATAACTACCCTAACCCTAACGCGTACCCTAACCCTAACCCCTACCCTAACCCTAACACGTACCCTAATCCTAACCCGTACCCTAAACCGAGCCCTAACCCTAACACTAACCCTAACCCTAACCCATACCCTACGCCGTACCCGAAACCCTCCCCGAACCCGTACCCTAAGCCGTACCCTAAGCCTCACCCTAAGCCTAACCTTATCCTAGGCTACCCTTGACTGCTTCTGCCTCCAATAGATTTCCTAAGCACTAGTGTTTTAAGGAACAGCTTAAAAAGAGAATCCTAATGTGATTTCTTTATAATGGGTGTGTTCCTTATCTTATCCTAGTGTCTAAACTCTTCTCCATGGCTGCACCCCCAAATAATATTGCTTTACGTGCTAAGGGGTATCTAGAGAGTGGGATAGGTTTAATAACTACCCTAAACCTAATGCGTACTCTAACCCTAACCCCTACCCTAACACTAACACGTACCCTAATCCTAACCCGTACCCTAAACCGAGCCCTAACCCTAACACTAACACTAACCCTAACCCTAACCCATACCCTATGCCGTACCTGAACCCCTCCCCAAACCCGTACCCTAAGCCGTACCCTAAGCCTAACCCTAAGCCTAACACTAACCCTAGGCTACCCTTGACTGCTTCTGCCTCCAATAGATTTCCTAAGCACTAGTGTTTTAAGCAACAGCTTAAAAAGAGAATCCTAATGTGATTTCTTTATAATGGGTGTGTTCCTTATCTTATCCTAGTGTCTAAATTCTTCTCCATGGCTGGAACCCCAAATAATATTCCTTTACGTGCTAAGGGGTATCTAGAGAGTGGGATAGGTTTACTAACTACCCTAACCCTAACGCGTACCCTAACCCTAACCCCTACCCTAACCCTAACACGTACCCTAATCCTAACCCGTACCCTAAACCGAGCCCTAACCCTAACAATAACCCTAACCCTAACCCTAACCCATACCCTACGCCGTACCCGAAACCCTCCCCGATCCCGTACCCTAAGCCGTACCCTAAGCCTAACCCTAAGCCTAACCCTAACCCTAGGTTACCCTTGACTGCTTCTGCCTCCAATAGATTTCCTAAGCACTAGTGTTTTAAGGAACAGCTTAAAAAGAGAATCCTAATGTGATTTCTTTATAATGGGTGTGTTCCTTATCTTATCCTAGTGTCTAAACTCTTATCCATGGCTGGACCCTCAAATAATATTCCTTTACGTGCTAAGGGGTATCTAGAGAGTGGGATAGGTTTACTAACTACCCTAACCCTAACGCGTACCCTAACCCTAACCCCTACCCTAACCCTAACACGTACCCTAATCCTAACCCGTACCCTAAACCGAGCCCTAACCCTAACACTAACCCTAACCCTAACCCTAACCCATACCCTACGCCGTACCCGCACCCCTCCCTGAACCCGTACCCTAAGCCGTACCCTAAGCCTAACCCTAAGCCTAACCCTAACCCTAGGCTACCCTTGACTGCTTCTGCCTCCAATAGATTTCCTAAGCACTAGTGTTTTAACGAACAGCTTAAAAAGAGAATCCTAAAGTGATTTCTTTATAATGGGTGTGTTCCTTATCTTATCCTAGTGTCTAAACTCTTCTCCATGGCTGGACCCCCAAATAATATTCCTTTACGTGCTAAGGGGTATCTAGAGAGTGGGATAGGTTTAATAACTACCCTAACCCTAACGCGTACCCTAACCCTAACCCCTACCCTAACCCTAACACGTACCCTAATCCTAACCCGTACCCTAAACCGAGCCCTAACCCTAACACTAACCCTAACCCTAACCCATACCCTACGCCGTACCCGAAACCCTCCCCGAACCCGTACCCTAAGCCGTACCCTAAGCCTCACCCTAAGCCTAACCTTATCCTAGGCTACCCTTGACTGCTTCTGCCTCCAATAGATTTCCTAAGCACTAGTGTTTTAAGGAACAGCTTAAAAAGAGAATCCTAATGTGATTTCTTTATAATGGGTGTGTTCCTTATCTTATCCTAGTGTCTAAACTCTTCTCCATGGCTGGACCCCCAAATAATATTCCTTTACGTGCTAAGGGGTATCTAGAGAGTGGGATAGGTTTAATAACTACCCTAACCCTAACGCGTACCCTAACCCTAACCCCTACCCTAACCCTAACACGTACCCTAATCCTAACCCGTACCCTAAACCGAGCCCTAACCCTAACAATAACCCTAACCCTAACCCTAACCCATACCCTACGCCGTACCCGAAACCCTCCCCGAACCCGTACCCTAAGCCGTACCCTAAGCCTAACCCTAAGCCTAACCCTAACGCTAGGTTACCCTTGACTGCTTCTGCCTCCAATAGATTTCCTAAGCACTAGTGTTTTAAGGAACAGCTTAAAAAGAGAATCCTAATGTGATTTCTTTATAATGGGTGTGTTCCTTATCTTATCCTAGTGTCTAAACTCTTCTCCATGGCTGGACCCTCAAATAATATTCCTTTACGTGCTAAGGGGTATCTAGAGAGTGGGATAGGTTTAATAACTACCCTAACCCTAACGCGTACCCTAACCCTAACCCCTACCCTAACCCTAACACGTACCCTAATACTAACCTGTACCCTAAACCGAGCCCTAACCCTAACACTAACCCTAACCCTAACCCATACTCTACGCCGTACCCGCACCCCTCCCCGAACCCGTACCCTAAGCCGTACCCTAAGCCTAACCCTAAGCCTAACCCTAACCCTAGGCTACCCTTGACTGCTTCTGCCTCCAATAGATTTCCTAAGCACTAGTGTTTTAAGGAACAGCTTAAAAAGAGAATCCTAATGTGATTTCTTTATAATGGGTGTGTTCCTTATCTTATCCTAGTGTCTAAACTCTTCTCCATGGCTGGACCCCCAAATAATATTCCTTTACGTGCTAAGGGGTATCTAGAGAGTGGGATAGGTTTAATAACTACCCTAACCCTAACGCATACCCTAACCCTAAACCCTACCCTAACCCTAACACGTACCCTAATCCTAACCCGTACCCTAAACCGAGCCCTAACCCTAACACTAACCCTAACCCTAACCCTAACCCATACCCTACGCCGTACCCGAACCCCTCCCCGAACCCATTCCCCAAGCCGTACCCTAAACCTAACCCTAAGCCTAACCCTAACCCTAGGCTACCCTTGACTGCTTCTGCCTCCAATAGATTTCCTAAGCACTAGTGTTTTAAGGAACAGCTTAAAAAGAGAATCCTAATGTGATTTCTTTATAATGGGTGTGTTCCTTATCTTATCCTAGTGTCTAAACTCTTCTCCATGGCTGCACCCCCAAATAATATTGCCTTACGTGCTAAGGGGTATCTAGAGAGTGGGATAGGTTTAATAACTACCCTAACCCTAATGCGTACTCTAACCCTAACCCCTAACCTAACACTAACACGTACCCTAATCCTAACCCGTACCCTAAACCGAGCCCTAACCCTAACACTAACCCTAACCCTAACCCTAACCCATACCCTACGCCGTACCCGCACCCCTCCCCGAACCCGTAACCTAAGCCGTACCCTAAGCCTAACCCTAAGCCTAACCCTAACCCTAGGCTACCCTTGACTGCTTCTGCCTCCAATAGATTTCCTAAGCACTACTGTTTTAAGGAACAGCTTAAAAAGAGAATCCTAATGTGATTTCTTTATAATGGGTGTGTTCCTTATCTTATCCTAGTGTCTAAACTCTTCTCCATGGCTGCACCCCCAAATAATATTCCCTTACGTGCTAAGGGGTATCTAGAGAGTGGGATAGGTTTAATAACTACCCTAACCCTAACGCGTACCCTAACCCTAACCCCTACCCTAACCCTAACACGTACCCTAATCCTAACCTGTACCCTAAACCGAGGCCTAACCCTAACACTAACCCTAACCCTAACCCTAACCCATACCCTACGCCGTACCCGCACCCCTCCCCGAACCCGTACCCTAAGCCATACCCTAAACCTAACCCTAAGCCTAACCCTAACCCTAGGCTACCCTTGACTGCTTCTGCCTCCAATTGATTTCCTAAGCAGTAGTGTTTTAAGGAACAGCTTAAAAAGAGAATCCTAATGTGATTTCTTTATAATGGGTGTGTTCCTTATCTTATCCTAGTGTCTAAACTCTTCTCCATGGCTGGACCCCCAAATAATATTCCTTTACGTGCTAAGGGGGAGCTAGAGAGTGGGATAGGTTTACTAACTACCCTAGCCCTAACGCGTATCCTAACCCTAACCCCTACCCTAACCCTAACACGTACCCTAATCCTAACCCGTACCCTAAACCGAGCCCTAACCCTAACACTAACCCAAACCCTAACCCTAACCCATACCCTACGCCGTACACGAACACCTCCCCGAACCCATACCCCAAGCCGTACCCTAACCCTAACCCTAAGCCTAACCCTAACCCTAGGCTACCCTTGACTGCTTCTGCCTCCAATAGATTTCCTAAGCACTACTGTTTTAAGGAACAGCTTAAAAAGAGAATCCTAAAGTGATTTCTTTATAATGGGTGTATTCCTTATCTTATCCTAGTGTCTAAACGCTTCTCCATGGCTGCACCCCCAAATAATATTCCTTTACGTGCTAAGGGGTATCTAGAGAGTGGGATAGGTTTAATAACTACCCTAACCCTAACGCGTACCCTAACCCTAACCCCTACCCTAACCCTAACACGTACCCTAATCCTAACCCGTACCCTAAACCGAGCCCTAACCCTAACACTAACCCTAACCCTAACCCTAACCCATACCCTACGCCGTACCCGAAACCCTCCCTGAACTCGTACCCTAAGCCGTACCCTAAGCATAACCCTAAGCCTAACCCTAACCCTAGGCTACCCTTGACTGCTTCTGCCTCCAATAGATTTCCTAAGCACTAGTGTTTTAAGGAACAGCTTAAAAAGAGAATCCTAATGTGATTTCTTTATAATGGGTGTGTTCCTTATCTTATCCTAGTGTCTAAACTTTTCTCCATGGCTGGACCCTCAAATAATATTCCTTTACGTGCTAAGGGGTATCTAGAGATTGGGATAGGTTTAATAACTACCCTAACCCTAACGCGTACCCTAACCCTAACCCCTACCCTAACCCTAACACGTACCCTAATCCTAACCCGTACCCTAAACCGAGCCCTAACCCTAACACTAACCCTAACCCTAACCCTAACCCATACCCTACGCCGTACCCGCACCCCTCCCTGAACCCGTACCCTAAGCCGTACCCTAAGACTAACCCTAAGCCTAACCCTAACCCTAGGCTACCCTTGACTGCTTCTGCCTCCAATAGATTTCCTAAGCACTAGTGTTTTAACGAACAGCTTAAAAAGAGAATCCTAATGTGATTTCTTTATAATGGGTGTGTTCCTTATCTTATCCTAGTGTCTAAACTCTTCTCCATGGCTGGACCCCCAAATAATATTCCTTTACGTGCTAAGGGGTATCTAGAGAGTGGGATAGGTTTAATAACTACCCTAACCCTAACGCGTACCCTAACCCTAACCCCTACCCTAACCCTAACACGTACCCTAATCCTAACCCGTACCCTAAACCGAGCCCTAACCCTAACACTAACCCTAACCCTAACCCTAACCCATACCCTACGCCGTACCCGCACCCCTCCCCGAACCCGTACCCTAAGCCGTACCCTAAGCCTAACCCTAAGCCTAACCCTAACCCTAGGCTACCCTTGACTGCTTCTGCCTCCAATAGATTTCCTAAGCACTACTGTTTTAAGGAACAGCTTAAAAAGAGAATCCTAATGTGATTTCTTTATAATGGGTGTGTTCCTTATCTTATCCTAGTGTCTAAACTCTTCTCCATGGCTGCACCCCCAAATAATATTCCCTTACGTGCTAAGGGGTATCTAGAGAGTGGGATAGGTTTAATAACTACCCTAACCCTAACGCGTACCCTAACCCTAACCCCTACCCTAACCCTAACACGTACCCTAATCCTAACCTGTACCCTAAACCGAGGCCTAACCCTAACACTAACCCTAACCCTAACCCTAACCCATACCCTACGCCGTACCCGAAACCCTCCCCGAACCCGTACCCTAAGCCATACCCTAAACCTAACCCTAAGCCTAACCCTAACCCTAGGCTACCCTTGACTGCTTCTGCCTCCAATAGATTTCCTAAGCACTACTGTTTTAAGGAACAGCTTAAAAAGAGAATCCTAATGTGATTTCTTTATAATGGGTGTGTTCCTTATCTTATCCTAGTGTCTAAATTCTTCTCCATGGCTGCACCCCCAAATAATATTCCCTTACGTGCTAAGGGGTATCTAGAGAGTGGGATAGGTTTAATAACTACCCTAACCCTAACGCGTACCCTAACCCTAAACCCTACCCTAACCCTAACACGTACCCTAATCCTAACCTGTACCCTAAACCGAGGCCTAACCCTAACACTAACCCTAACCCTAACCCTAACACATACCCTACGCCGTACACGAAACCCTCCCCGAACCCGTACCCTAAGCCATACCCTAAACCTAACCCTAAGCCTAACCCTAACCCTAGGCTACCCTTGACTGCTTCTGCCTCCAATTGATTTCCTAAGCAGTAGTGTTTTAAGGAACAGCTTAAAAAGAGAATCCTAATGTGATTTCTTTATAATGGGTGTGTTCCTTATCTTATCCTAGTGTCTAAACTCTTCTCCATGGCTGGACCCCCAAATAATATTCCTTTACGTGCTAAGGGGGAGCTAGAGAGTGGGATAGGTTTACTAACTACCCTAGCCCTAACGCGTAACCTAACCCTAACCCCTACCCTAAACCTAACACGTTCCCTAATCCTAACCCGTACCCTAAACCGAGCCCTAACCCTAACACTAACCCTAACCCAAACCCTAACCCATACCCTACGCCGTACACGAACACCTCCCCGAACCCATACCCCAAGCCGTACCCTAACCCTAACCCTAAGCCTAACCCTAACCCTAGGCTACCCTTGACTGCTTCTGCCTCCAATAGATTTCCTAAGCACTACTGTTTTAAGGAACAGCTTAAAAAGAGAATCCTAAAGTGATTTCTTTATAATGGGTGTGTTCCTTATCTTATCCTAGTGTCTAAACTCTTCTCCATGGCTGGACCCCCAAATAATATTCCTTTACGTGCTAAGGGGTATCTAGAGAGTGGGATAGGTTTAATAACTACCCTAACCCTAACGCGTACCCTAACCCTAACCCCTACCCTAACCCTAACACGTACCCTAATCCTAACCCGTACCCTAAACCGAGCCCTAACCCTAACACTAACCCTAACCCTAACCCTAACCCATACCCTACGCCGTACCCGAAACCCTCCCCGAACTCGTACCCTAAGCCGTACCCTAAGCCTAACCCTAAGCCTAACCCTAACCCTAGGCTACCCTTGACTGCTTCTGCCTCCAATAGATTTCCTAAGCACTAGTGTTTTAAGGAACAGCTTAAAAAGAGAATCCTAATGTGATTTCTTTATAATGGGTGTATTCCTTATCTTATCCTAGTGTCTAAACTTTTCTCCATGGCTGGACCCTCAAATAATATTCCTTTACGTGCTAAGGGGTATCTAGAGATTGGGATAGGTTTAATAACTACCCTAACCCTAACGCGTACCCTAACCCTAACCCCTACCCTAACCCTAACACGTACCCTAATCCTAACCCGTACCCTAAACCGAGCCCTAACCCTAACACTAACCCTAACCCTAACCCTAACCCATACCCTACGCCGTACCCGCACCCCTCCCTGAACCCGTACCCTAAGCCGTACCCTAAGCCTAACCCTAAGCCTAACCCTAACCCTAGGCTACCCTTGACTGCTTCTGCCTCCAATAGATTTCCTAAGCACTAGTGTTTTAACGAATAGCTTAAAAAGAGAATCCTAAAGTGATTTCTTTATAATGGGTGTGTTCCTTATCTTATCCTAGTGTCTAAACTCTTCTCCATGGCTGGACCCCCAAATAATATTCCTTTACGTGCTAAGGGGTATCTAGAGAGTGGGATAGGTTTAATAACTACCCTAACCCTAACGCGTACCCTAACCCTAACCCCTACCCTAACCCTAACACGTACCCTAATCCTAACCCGTACCCTAAACCGAGCCCTAACCCTAACACTAACCCTAACCCTAACCCATACCCTACGCCGTACCCGAAACCCTCCCCGAACCCGTACCCTAAGCCGTACCCTAAGCCTCACCCTAAGCCTAACCTTATCCTAGGCTACCCTTGACTGCTTCTGCCTCCAATAGATTTCCTAAGCACTAGTGTTTTAAGGAACAGCTTAAAAACAGAATCCTAATGTGATTTCTTTATAATGGGTGTGTTCCTTATCTTATCCTAGTGTCTAAACTCTTCTCCATGGCTGCACCCCCAAATAATATTGCTTTACGTGCTAAGGGGTATCTAGAGAGTGGGATAGGTTTAATAACTACCCTAAACCTAATGCGTACTCTAACCCTAACCCCTACCCTAACACTAACACGTACCCTAATCCTAACCCGTACCCTAAACCGAGCCCTAACCCTAACACTAACACTAACCCTAACCCTAACCCATACCCTATGCCGTACCTGAACCCCTCCCCAAACCCGTACCCTAAGCCGTACCCTAAGCCTAACCCTAAGCCTAACACTAACCCTAGGCTACCCTTGACTGCTTCTGCCTCCAATAGATTTCCTAAGCACTAGTGTTTTAAGCAACAGCTTAAAAAGAGAATCCTAATGTGATTTCTTTATAATGGGTGTGTTCCTTATCTTATCCTAGTGTCTAAATTCTTCTCCATGGCTGGAACCCCAAATAATATTCCTTTACGTGCTAAGGGGTATCTAGAGAGTGGGATAGGTTTACTAACTACCCTAACCCTAACGCGTACCCTAACCCTAACCCCTACCCTAACCCTAACACGTACCCTAATCCTAACCCGTACCCTAAACCGAGCCCTAACCCTAACAATAACCCTAACCCTAACCCTAACCCATACCCTACGCCGTACCCGAAACCCTCCCCGATCCCGTACCCTAAGCCGTACCCTAAGCCTAACCCTAAGCCTAACCCTAACCCTAGGTTACCCTTGACTGCTTCTGCCTCCAATAGATTTCCTAAGCACTAGTGTTTTAAGGAACAGCTTAAAAAGAGAATCCTAATGTGATTTCTTTATAATGGGTGTGTTCCTTATCTTATCCTAGTGTCTAAACTCTTCTCCATGGCTGGACCCTCAAATAATATTCCTTTACGTGCTAAGGGGTATCTAGAGAGTGGGATAGGTTTACTAACTACCCTAACCCTAACGCGTACCCTAACCCTAACCCCTACCCTAACCCTAACACGTACCCTAATCCTAACCCGTACCCTAAACCGAGCCCTAACCCTAACACTAACCCTAACCCTAACCCTAACCCATACCCTACGCCGTACCCGCACCCCTCCCTGAACCCGTACCCTAAGCCGTACCCTAAGCCTAACCCTAAGCCTAACCCTAACCCTAGGCTACCCTTGACTGCTTCTGCCTCCAATAGATTTCCTAAGCACTAGTGTTTTAACGAACAGCTTAAAAAGAGAATCCTAAAGTGATTTCTTTATAATGGGTGTGTTCCTTATCTTATCCTAGTGTCTAAACTCTTCTCCATGGCTGGACCCCCAAATAATATTCCTTTACGTGCTAAGGGGTATCTAGAGAGTGGGATAGGTTTAATAACTACCCTAACCCTAACGCGTACCCTAACCCTAACCCCTACCCTAACCCTAACACGTACCCTAATCCTAACCCGTACCCTAAACCGAGCCCTAACCCTAACACTAACCCTAACCCTAACCCATACCCTACGCCGTACCCGAAACCCTCCCCGAACCCGTACCCTAAGCCGTACCCTAAGCCTCACCCTAAGCCTAACCTTATCCTAGGCTACCCTTGACTGCTTCTGCCTCCAATAGATTTCCTAAGCACTAGTGTTTTAAGGAACAGCTTAAAAAGAGAATCCTAATGTGATTTCTTTATAATGGGTGTGTTCCTTATCTTATCCTAGTGTCTAAACTCTTCTCCATGGCTGGACCCCCAAATAATATTCCTTTACGTGCTAAGGGGTATCTAGAGAGTGGGATAGGTTTAATAACTACCCTAACCCTAACGCGTACCCTAACCCTAACCCCTACCCTAACCCTAACACGTACCCTAATCCTAACCCGTACCCTAAACCGAGCCCTAACCCTAACAATAACCCTAACCCTAACCCTAACCCATACCCTACGCCGTACCCGAAACCCTCCCCGAACCCGTACCCTAAGCCGTACCCTAAGCCTAACCCTAAGCCTAACCCTAACGCTAGGTTACCCTTGACTGCTTCTGCCTCCAATAGATTTCCTAAGCACTAGTGTTTTAAGGAACAGCTTAAAAAGAGAATCCTAATGTGATTTCTTTATAATGGGTGTGTTCCTTATCTTATCCTAGTGTCTAAACTCTTCTCCATGGCTGGACCCTCAAATAATATTCCTTTACGTGCTAAGGGGTATCTAGAGAGTGGAATAGGTTTAATAACTACCCTAACCCTAACGCGTACCCTAACCCTAACCCCTACCCTAACCCTAACACGTACCCTAATACTAACCTGTACCCTAAACCGAGCCCTAACCCTAACACTAACCCTAACCCTAACCCATACTCTACGCCGTACCCGCACCCCTCCCCGAACCCGTACCCTAAGCCGTACCCTAAGCCTAACCCTAAGCCTAACCCTAACCCTAGGCTACCCTTGACTGCTTCTGCCTCCAATAGATTTTCTAAGCACTAGTGTTTTAAGGAACAGCTTAAAAAGAGAATCCTAATGTGATTTCTTTATAATGGGTGTGTTCCTTATCTTATCCTAGTGTCTAAACTCTTCTCCATGGCTGGACCCCCAAATAATATTCCTTTACGTGCTAAGGGGTATCTAGAGAGTGGGATAGGTTTAATAACTACCCTAACCCTAACGCATACCCTAACCCTAAACCCTACCCTAACCCTAACACGTACCCTAATCCTAACCCGTACCCTAAACCGAGCCCTAACCCTAACACTAACCCTAACCCTAACCCTAACCCATACCCTACGCCGTACCCGAACCCCTCCCCGAACCCATTCCCCAAGCCGTACCCTAAACCTAACCCTAAGCCTAACCCTAACCCTAGGCTACCCTTGACTGCTTCTGCCTCCAATAGATTTCCTAAGCACTAGTGTTTTAAGGAACAGCTTAAAAAGAGAATCCTAATGTGATTTCTTTATAATGGGTGTGTTCCTTATCTTATCCTAGTGTCTAAACTCTTCTCCATGGCTGCACCCCCAAATAATATTGCCTTACGTGCTAAGGGGTATCTAGAGAGTGGGATAGGTTTAATAACTACCCTAACCCTAATGCGTACTCTAACCCTAACCCCTAACCTAACACTAACACGTACCCTAATCCTAACCCGTACCCTAAACCGAGCCCTAACCCTAACACTAACCCTAACCCTAACCCTAACCCATACCCTACGCCGTACCCGCACCCCTCCCCGAACCCGTAACCTAAGCCGTACCCTAAGCCTAACCCTAAGCCTAACCCTAACCCTAGGCTACCCTTGACTGCTTCTGCCTCCAATAGATTTCCTAAGCACTACTGTTTTAAGGAACAGCTTAAAAAGAGAATCCTAATGTGATTTCTTTATAATGGGTGTGTTCCTTATCTTATCCTAGTGTCTAAATTCTTCTCCATGGCTGGAACCCCAAATAATATTCCTTTACGTGCTAAGGGGTATCTAGAGAGTGGGATAGGTTTACTAACTACCCTAACCCTAACGCGTACCCTAACCCTAACCCCTACCCTAACCCTAACACGTACCCTAATCCTAACCCGTACCCTAAACCGAGCCCTAACCCTAACAATAACCCTAACCCTAACCCTAACCCATACCCTACGCCGTACCCGAAACCCTCCCCGATCCCGTACCCTAAGCCGTACCCTAAGCCTAACCCTAAGCCTAACCCTAACCCTAGGTTACCCTTGACTGCTTCTGCCTCCAATAGATTTCCTAAGCACTAGTGTTTTAAGGAACAGCTTAAAAAGAGAATCCTAATGTGATTTCTTTATAATGGGTGTGTTCCTTATCTTATCCTAGTGTCTAAACTCTTCTCCATGGCTGGACCCTCAAATAATATTCCTTTACGTGCTAAGGGGTATCTAGAGAGTGGGATAGGTTTACTAACTACCCTAACCCTAACGCGTACCCTAACCCTAACCCCTACCCTAACCCTAACACGTACCCTAATCCTAACCCGTACCCTAAACCGAGCCCTAACCCTAACACTAACCCTAACCCTAACCCTAACCCATACCCTACGCCGTACCCGCACCCCTCCCTGAACCCGTACCCTAAGCCGTACCCTAAGCCTAACCCTAAGCCTAACCCTAACCCTAGGCTACCCTTGACTGCTTCTGCCTCCAATAGATTTCCTAAGCACTAGTGTTTTAACGAACAGCTTAAAAAGAGAATCCTAAAGTGATTTCTTTATAATGGGTGTGTTCCTTATCTTATCCTAGTGTCTAAACTCTTCTCCATGGCTGGACCCCCAAATAATATTCCTTTACGTGCTAAGGGGTATCTAGAGAGTGGGATAGGTTTAATAACTACCCTAACCCTAACGCGTACCCTAACCCTAACCCCTACCCTAACCCTAACACGTACCCTAATCCTAACCCGTACCCTAAACCGAGCCCTAACCCTAACACTAACCCTAACCCTAACCCATACCCTACGCCGTACCCGAAACCCTCCCCGAACCCGTACCCTAAGCCGTACCCTAAGCCTCACCCTAAGCCTAACCTTATCCTAGGCTACCCTTGACTGCTTCTGCCTCCAATAGATTTCCTAAGCACTAGTGTTTTAAGGAACAGCTTAAAAAGAGAATCCTAATGTGATTTCTTTATAATGGGTGTGTTCCTTATCTTATCCTAGTGTCTAAACTCTTCTCCATGGCTGGACCCCCAAATAATATTCCTTTACGTGCTAAGGGGTATCTAGAGAGTGGGATAGGTTTAATAACTACCCTAACCCTAACGCGTACCCTAACCCTAACCCCTACCCTAACCCTAACACGTACCCTAATCCTAACCCGTACCCTAAACCGAGCCCTAACCCTAACAATAACCCTAACCCTAACCCTAACCCATACCCTACGCCGTACCCGAAACCCTCCCCGAACCCGTACCCTAAGCCGTACCCTAAGCCTAACCCTAAGCCTAACCCTAACGCTAGGTTACCCTTGACTGCTTCTGCCTCCAATAGATTTCCTAAGCACTAGTGTTTTAAGGAACAGCTTAAAAAGAGAATCCTAATGTGATTTCTTTATAATGGGTGTGTTCCTTATCTTATCCTAGTGTCTAAACTCTTCTCCATGGCTGGACCCTCAAATAATATTCCTTTACGTGCTAAGGGGTATCTAGAGAGTGGGATAGGTTTAATAACTACCCTAACCCTAACGCGTACCCTAACCCTAACCCCTACCCTAACCCTAACACGTACCCTAATACTAACCTGTACCCTAAACCGAGCCCTAACCCTAACACTAACCCTAACCCTAACCCATACTCTACGCCGTACCCGCACCCCTCCCCGAACCCGTACCCTAAGCCGTACCCTAAGCCTAACCCTAAGCCTAACCCTAACCCTAGGCTACCCTTGACTGCTTCTGCCTCCAATAGATTTCCTAAGCACTAGTGTTTTAAGGAACAGCTTAAAAAGAGAATCCTAATGTGATTTCTTTATAATGGGTGTGTTCCTTATCTTATCCTAGTGTCTAAACTCTTCTCCATGGCTGGACCCCCAAATAATATTCCTTTACGTGCTAAGGGGTATCTAGAGAGTGGGATAGGTTTAATAACTACCCTAACCCTAACGCATACCCTAACCCTAAACCCTACCCTAACCCTAACACGTACCCTAATCCTAACCCGTACCCTAAACCGAGCCCTAACCCTAACACTAACCCTAACCCTAACCCTAACCCATACCCTACGCCGTACCCGAACCCCTCCCCGAACCCATTCCCCAAGCCGTACCCTAAACCTAACCCTAAGCCTAACCCTAACCCTAGGCTACCCTTGACTGCTTCTGCCTCCAATAGATTTCCTAAGCACTAGTGTTTTAAGGAACAGCTTAAAAAGAGAATCCTAATGTGATTTCTTTATAATGGGTGTGTTCCTTATCTTATCCTAGTGTCTAAACTCTTCTCCATGGCTGCACCCCCAAATAATATTGCCTTACGTGCTAAGGGGTATCTAGAGAGTGGGATAGGTTTAATAACTACCCTAACCCTAATGCGTACTCTAACCCTAACCCCTAACCTAACACTAACACGTACCCTAATCCTAACCCGTACCCTAAACCGAGCCCTAACCCTAACACTAACCCTAACCCTAACCCTAACCCATACCCTACGCCGTACCCGCACCCCTCCCCGAACCCGTAACCTAAGCCGTACCCTAAGCCTAACCCTAAGCCTAACCCTAACCCTAGGCTACCCTTGACTGCTTCTGCCTCCAATAGATTTCCTAAGCACTACTGTTTTAAGGAACAGCTTAAAAAGAGAATCCTAATGTGATTTCTTTATAATGGGTGTGTTCCTTATCTTATCCTAGTGTCTAAACTCTTCTCCATGGCTGCACCCCCAAATAATATTCCCTTACGTGCTAAGGGGTATCTAGAGAGTGGGATAGGTTTAATAACTACCCTAACCCTAACGCGTACCCTAACCCTAACCCCTACCCTAACCCTAACACGTACCCTAATCCTAACCTGTACCCTAAACCGAGGCCTAACCCTAACACTAACCCTAACCCTAACCCTAACCCATACCCTACGCCGTACCCGCACCCCTCCCCGAACCCGTACCCTAAGCCATACCCTAAACCTAACCCTAAGCCTAACCCTAACCCTAGGCTACCCTTGACTGCTTCTGCCTCCAATTGATTTCCTAAGCAGTAGTGTTTTAAGGAACAGCTTAAAAAGAGAATCCTAATGTGATTTCTTTATAATGGGTGTGTTCCTTATCTTATCCTAGTGTCTAAACTCTTCTCCATGGCTGGACCCCCAAATAATATTCCTTTACGTGCTAAGGGGGAGCTAGAGAGTGGGATAGGTTTACTAACTACCCTAGCCCTAACGCGTATCCTAACCCTAACCCCTACCCTAACCCTAACACGTACCCTAATCCTAACCCGTACCCTAAACCGAGCCCTAACCCTAACACTAACCCAAACCCTAACCCTAACCCATACCCTACGCCGTACACGAACACCTCCCCGAACCCATACCCCAAGCCGTACCCTAACCCTAACCCTAAGCCTAACCCTAACCCTAGGCTACCCTTGACTGCTTCTGCCTCCAATAGATTTCCTAAGCACTACTGTTTTAAGGAACAGCTTAAAAAGAGAATCCTAAAGTGATTTCTTTATAATGGGTGTATTCCTTATCTTATCCTAGTGTCTAAACTCTTCTCCATGGCTGCACCCCCAAATAATATTCCTTTACGTGCTAAGGGGTATCTAGAGAGTGGGATAGGTTTAATAACTACCCTAACCCTAACGCGTACCCTAACCCTAACCCCTACCCTAACCCTAACACGTACCCTAATCCTAACCCGTACCCTAAACCGAGCCCTAACCCTAACACTAACCCTAACCCTAACCCTAACCCATACCCTACGCCGTACCCGAAACCCTCCCTGAACTCGTACCCTAAGCCGTACCCTAAGCATAACCCTAAGCCTAACCCTAACCCTAGGCTACCCTTGACTGCTTCTGCCTCCAATAGATTTCCTAAGCACTAGTGTTTTAAGGAACAGCTTAAAAAGAGAATCCTAATGTGATTTCTTTATAATGGGTGTGTTCCTTATCTTATCCTAGTGTCTAAACTTTTCTCCATGGCTGGACCCTCAAATAATATTCCTTTACGTGCTAAGGGGTATCTAGAGATTGGGATAGGTTTAATAACTACCCTAACCCTAACGCGTACCCTAACCCTAACCCCTACCCTAACCCTAACACGTACCCTAATCCTAACCCGTACCCTAAACCGAGCCCTAACCCTAACACTAACCCTAACCCTAACCCTAACCCATACCCTACGCCGTACCCGCACCCCTCCCTGAACCCGTACCCTAAGCCGTACCCTAAGACTAACCCTAAGCCTAACCCTAACCCTAGGCTACCCTTGACTGCTTCTGCCTCCAATAGATTTCCTAAGCACTAGTGTTTTAACGAACAGCTTAAAAAGAGAATCCTAATGTGATTTCTTTATAATGGGTGTGTTCCTTATCTTATCCTAGTGTCTAAACTCTTCTCCATGGCTGGACCCCCAAATAATATTCCTTTACGTGCTAAGGGGTATCTAGAGAGTGGGATAGGTTTAATAACTACCCTAACCCTAACGCGTACCCTAACCCTAACCCCTACCCTAACCCTAACACGTACCCTAATCCTAACCCGTACCCTAAACCGAGCCCTAACCCTAACACTAACCCTAACCCTAACCCTAACCCATACCCTACGCCGTACCCGCACCCCTCCCCGAACCCGTACCCTAAGCCGTACCCTAAGCCTAACCCTAAGCCTAACCCTAACCCTAGGCTACCCTTGACTGCTTCTGCCTCCAATAGATTTCCTAAGCACTACTGTTTTAAGGAACAGCTTAAAAAGAGAATCCTAATGTGATTTCTTTATAATGGGTGTGTTCCTTATCTTATCCTAGTGTCTAAACTCTTCTCCATGGCTGCACCCCCAAATAATATTCCCTTACGTGCTAAGGGGTATCTAGAGAGTGGGATAGGTTTAATAACTACCCTAACCCTAACGCGTACCCTAACCCTAACCCCTACCCTAACCCTAACACGTACCCTAATCCTAACCTGTACCCTAAACCGAGGCCTAACCCTAACACTAACCCTAACCCTAACCCTAACCCATACCCTACGCCGTACCCGAAACCCTCCCCGAACCCGTACCCTAAGCCATACCCTAAACCTAACCCTAAGCCTAACCCTAACCCTAGGCTACCCTTGACTGCTTCTGCCTCCAATAGATTTCCTAAGCACTACTGTTTTAAGGAACAGCTTAAAAAGAGAATCCTAATGTGATTTCTTTATAATGGGTGTGTTCCTTATCTTATCCTAGTGTCTAAATTCTTCTCCATGGCTGCACCCCCAAATAATATTCCCTTACGTGCTAAGGGGTATCTAGAGAGTGGGATAGGTTTAATAACTACCCTAACCCTAACGCGTACCCTAACAGTAAACCCTACCCTAACCCTAACACGTACCCTAATCCTAACCTGTACCCTAAACCGAGGCCTAACCCTAACACTAACCCTAACCCTAACCCTAACACATACCCTACGCCGTACACGAAACCCTCCCCGAACCCGTACCCTAAGCCATACCCTAAACCTAACCCTAAGCCTAACCCTAACCCTAGGCTACCCTTGACTGCTTCTGCCTCCAATTGATTTCCTAAGCAGTAGTGTTTTAAGGAACAGCTTAAAAAGAGAATCCTAATGTGATTTCTTTATAATGGGTGTGTTCCTTATCTTATCCTAGTGTCTAAACTCTTCTCCATGGCTGGACCCCCAAATAATATTCCTTTACGTGCTAAGGGGGAGCTAGAGAGTGGGATAGGTTTACTAACTACCCTAGCCCTAACGCGTAACCTAACCCTAACCCCTACCCTAAACCTAACACGTTCCCTAATCCTAACCCGTACCCTAAACCGAGCCCTAACCCTAACACTAACCCTAACCCAAACCCTAACCCATACCCTACGCCGTACACGAACACCTCCCCGAACCCATACCCCAAGCCGTACCCTAACCTTAACCCTAAGCCTAACCCTAACCCTAGGCTACCCTTGACTGCTTCTGCCTCCAATAGATTTCCTAAGCACTACTGTTTTAAGGAACAGCTTAAAAAGAGAATCCTAAAGTGATTTCTTTATAATGGGTGTGTTCCTTATCTTATCCTAGTGTCTAAACTCTTCTCCATGGCTGGACCCCCAAATAATATTCCTTTACGTGCTAAGGGGTATCTAGAGAGTGGGATAGGTTTAATAACTACCCTAACCCTAACGCGTACCCTAACCCTAACCCCTACCCTAACCCTAACACGTACCCTAATCCTAACCCGTACCCTAAACCGAGCCCTAACCCTAACACTAACCCTAACCCTAACCCTAACCCATACCCTACGCCGTACCCGAAACCCTCCCCGAACTCGTACCCTAAGCCGTACCCTAAGCCTAACCCTAAGCCTAACCCTAACCCTAGGCTACCCTTGACTGCTTCTGCCTCCAATAGATTTCCTAAGCACTAGTGTTTTAAGGAACAGCTTAAAAAGAGAATCCTAATGTGATTTCTTTATAATGGGTGTATTCCTTATCTTATCCTAGTGTCTAAACTTTTCTCCATGGCTGGACCCTCAAATAATATTCCTTTACGTGCTAAGGGGTATCTAGAGATTGGGATAGGTTTAATAACTACCCTAACCCTAACGCGTACCCTAACCCTAACCCCTACCCTAACCCTAACACGTACCCTAATCCTAACCCGTACCCTAAACCGAGCCCTAACCCTAACACTAACCCTAACCCTAACCCTAACCCATACCCTACGCCGTACCCGCACCCCTCCCTGAACCCGTACCCTAAGCCGTACCCTAAGCCTAACCCTAAGCCTAACCCTAACCCTAGGCTACCCTTGACTGCTTCTGCCTCCAATAGATTTCCTAAGCACTAGTGTTTTAACGAATAGCTTAAAAAGAGAATCCTAAAGTGATTTCTTTATAATGGGTGTGTTCCTTATCTTATCCTAGTGTCTAAACTCTTCTCCATGGCTGGACCCCCAAATAATATTCCTTTACGTGCTAAGGGGTATCTAGAGAGTGGGATAGGTTTAATAACTACCCTAACCCTAACGCGTACCCTAACCCTAACCCCTACCCTAACCCTAACACGTACCCTAATCCTAACCCGTACCCTAAACCGAGCCCTAACCCTAACACTAACCCTAACCCTAACCCATACCCTACGCCGTACCCGAAACCCTCCCCGAACCCGTACCCTAAGCCGTACCCTAAGCCTCACCCTAAGCCTAACCTTATCCTAGGCTACCCTTGACTGCTTCTGCCTCCAATAGATTTCCTAAGCACTAGTGTTTTAAGGAACAGCTTAAAAAGAGAATCCTAATGTGATTTCTTTATAATGGGTGTGTTCCTTATCTTATCCTAGTGTCTAAACTCTTCTCCATGGCTGCACCCCCAAATAATATTGCTTTACGTGCTAAGGGGTATCTAGAGAGTGGGATAGGTTTAATAACTACCCTAAACCTAATGCGTACTCTAACCCTAACCCCTACCCTAACACTAACACGTACCCTAATCCTAACCCGTACCCTAAACCGAGCCCTAACCCTAACACTAACACTAACCCTAACCCTAACCCATACCCTATGCCGTACCTGAACCCCTCCCCAAACCCGTACCCTAAGCCGTACCCTAAGCCTAACCCTAAGCCTAACACTAACCCTAGGCTACCCTTGACTGCTTCTGCCTCCAATAGATTTCCTAAGCACTAGTGTTTTAAGCAACAGCTTAAAAAGAGAATCCTAATGTGATTTCTTTATAATGGGTGTGTTCCTTATCTTATCCTAGTGTCTAAATTCTTCTCCATGGCTGGAACCCCAAATAATATTCCTTTACGTGCTAAGGGGTATCTAGAGAGTGGGATAGGTTTACTAACTACCCTAACCCTAACGCGTACCCTAACCCTAACCCCTACCCTAACCCTAACACGTACCCTAATCCTAACCCGTACCCTAAACCGAGCCCTAACCCTAACAATAACCCTAACCCTAACCCTAACCCATACCCTACGCCGTACCCGAAACCCTCCCCGATCCCGTACCCTAAGCCGTACCCTAAGCCTAACCCTAAGCCTAACCCTAACCCTAGGTTACCCTTGACTGCTTCTGCCTCCAATAGATTTCCTAAGCACTAGTGTTTTAAGGAACAGCTTAAAAAGAGAATCCTAATGTGATTTCTTTATAATGGGTGTGTTCCTTATCTTATCCTAGTGTCTAAACTCTTCTCCATGGCTGGACCCTCAAATAATATTCCTTTACGTGCTAAGGGGTATCTAGAGAGTGGGATAGGTTTACTAACTACCCTAACCCTAACGCGTACCCTAACCCTAACCCCTACCCTAACCCTAACACGTACCCTAATCCTAACCCGTACCCTAAACCGAGCCCTAACCCTAACACTAACCCTAACCCTAACCCTAACCCATACCCTACGCCGTACCCGCACCCCTCCCTGAACCCGTACCCTAAGCCGTACCCTAAGCCTAACCCTAAGCCTAACCCTAACCCTAGGCTACCCTTGACTGCTTCTGCCTCCAATAGATTTCCTAAGCACTAGTGTTTTAACGAACAGCTTAAAAAGAGAATCCTAAAGTGATTTCTTTATAATGGGTGTGTTCCTTATCTTATCCTAGTGTCTAAACTCTTCTCCATGGCTGGACCCCCAAATAATATTCCTTTACGTGCTAAGGGGTATCTAGAGAGTGGGATAGGTTTAATAACTACCCTAACCCTAACGCGTACCCTAACCCTAACCCCTACCCTAACCCTAACACGTACCCTAATCCTAACCCGTACCCTAAACCGAGCCCTAACCCTAACACTAACCCTAACCCTAACCCATACCCTACGCCGTACCCGAAACCCTCCCCGAACCCGTACCCTAAGCCGTACCCTAAGCCTCACCCTAAGCCTAACCTTATCCTAGGCTACCCTTGACTGCTTCTGCCTCCAATAGATTTCCTAAGCACTAGTGTTTTAAGGAACAGCTTAAAAAGAGAATCCTAATGTGATTTCTTTATAATGGGTGTGTTCCTTATCTTATCCTAGTGTCTAAACTCTTCTCCATGGCTGGACCCCCAAATAATATTCCTTTACGTGCTAAGGGGTATCTAGAGAGTGGGATAGGTTTAATAACTACCCTAACCCTAACGCGTACCCTAACCCTAACCCCTACCCTAACCCTAACACGTACCCTAATCCTAACCCGTACCCTAAACCGAGCCCTAACCCTAACAATAACCCTAACCCTAACCCTAACCCATACCCTACGCCGTACCCGAAACCCTCCCCGAACCCGTACCCTAAGCCGTACCCTAAGCCTAACCCTAAGCCTAACCCTAACGCTAGGTTACCCTTGACTGCTTCTGCCTCCAATAGATTTCCTAAGCACTAGTGTTTTAAGGAACAGCTTAAAAAGAGAATCCTAATGTGATTTCTTTATAATGGGTGTGTTCCTTATCTTATCCTAGTGTCTAAACTCTTCTCCATGGCTGGACCCTCAAATAATATTCCTTTACGTGCTAAGGGGTATCTAGAGAGTGGGATAGGTTTAATAACTACCCTAACCCTAACGCGTACCCTAACCCTAACCCCTACCCTAACCCTAACACGTACCCTAATACTAACCTGTACCCTAAACCGAGCCCTAACCCTAACACTAACCCTAACCCTAACCCATACTCTACGCCGTACCCGCACCCCTCCCCGAACCCGTACCCTAAGCCGTACCCTAAGCCTAACCCTAAGCCTAACCCTAACCCTAGGCTACCCTTGACTGCTTCTGCCTCCAATAGATTTTCTAAGCACTAGTGTTTTAAGGAACAGCTTAAAAAGAGAATCCTAATGTGATTTCTTTATAATGGGTGTGTTCCTTATCTTATCCTAGTGTCTAAACTCTTCTCCATGGCTGGACCCCCAAATAATATTCCTTTACGTGCTAAGGGGTATCTAGAGAGTGGGATAGGTTTAATAACTACCCTAACCCTAACGCATACCCTAACCCTAAACCCTACCCTAACCCTAACACGTACCCTAATCCTAACCCGTACCCTAAACCGAGCCCTAACCCTAACACTAACCCTAACCCTAACCCTAACCCATACCCTACGCCGTACCCGAACCCCTCCCCGAACCCATTCCCCAAGCCGTACCCTAAACCTAACCCTAAGCCTAACCCTAACCCTAGGCTACCCTTGACTGCTTCTGCCTCCAATAGATTTCCTAAGCACTAGTGTTTTAAGGAACAGCTTAAAAAGAGAATCCTAATGTGATTTCTTTATAATGGGTGTGTTCCTTATCTTATCCTAGTGTCTAAACTCTTCTCCATGGCTGCACCCCCAAATAATATTGCCTTACGTGCTAAGGGGTATCTAGAGAGTGGGATAGGTTTAATAACTACCCTAACCCTAATGCGTACTCTAACCCTAACCCCTAACCTAACACTAACACGTACCCTAATCCTAACCCGTACCCTAAACCGAGCCCTAACCCTAACACTAACCCTAACCCTAACCCTAACCCATACCCTACGCCGTACCCGCACCCCTCCCCGAACCCGTAACCTAAGCCGTACCCTAAGCCTAACCCTAAGCCTAACCCTAACCCTAGGCTACCCTTGACTGCTTCTGCCTCCAATAGATTTCCTAAGCACTACTGTTTTAAGGAACAGCTTAAAAAGAGAATCCTAATGTGATTTCTTTATAATGGGTGTGTTCCTTATCTTATCCTAGTGTCTAAACTCTTCTCCATGGCTGCACCCCCAAATAATATTCCCTTACGTGCTAAGGGGTATCTAGAGAGTGGGATAGGTTTAATAACTACCCTAACCCTAACGCGTACCCTAACCCTAACCCCTACCCTAACCCTAACACGTACCCTAATCCTAACCTGTACCCTAAACCGAGGCCTAACCCTAACACTAACCCTAACCCTAACCCTAACCCATACCCTACGCCGTACCCGCACCCCTCCCCGAACCCGTACCCTAAGCCATACCCTAAACCTAACCCTAAGCCTAACCCTAACCCTAGGCTACCCTTGACTGCTTCTGCCTCCAATTGATTTCCTAAGCAGTAGTGTTTTAAGGAACAGCTTAAAAAGAGAATCCTAATGTGATTTCTTTATAATGGGTGTGTTCCTTATCTTATCCTAGTGTCTAAACTCTTCTCCATGGCTGGACCCCCAAATAATATTCCTTTACGTGCTAAGGGGTATCTAGAGAGTGGGATAGGTTTACTAACTACCCTAGCCCTAACGCGTATCCTAACCCTAACCCCTACCCTAACCCTAACACGTACCCTAATCCTAACCCGTACCCTAAACCGAGCCCTAACCCTAACACTAACCCAAACCCTAACCCTAACCCATACCCTACGCCGTACACGAACACCTCCCCGAACCCATACCCCAAGCCGTACCCTAACCCTAACCCTAAGCCTAACCCTAACCCTAGGCTACCCTTGACTGCTTCTGCCTCCAATAGATTTCCTAAGCACTACTGTTTTAAGGAACAGCTTAAAAAGAGAATCCTAAAGTGATTTCTTTATAATGGGTGTATTCCTTATCTTATCCTAGTGTCTAAACTCTTCTCCATGGCTGCACCCCCAAATAATATTCCTTTACGTGCTAAGGGGTATCTAGAGAGTGGGATAGGTTTAATAACTACCCTAACCCTAACGCGTACCCTAACCCTAACCCCTACCCTAACCCTAACACGTACCCTAATCCTAACCCGTACCCTAAACCGAGCCCTAACCCTAACACTAACCCTAACCCTAACCCTAACCCATACCCTACGCCGTACCCGAAACCCTCCCTGAACTCGTACCCTAAGCCGTACCCTAAGCATAACCCTAAGCCTAACCCTAACCCTAGGCTACCCTTGACTGCTTCTGCCTCCAATAGATTTCCTAAGCACTAGTGTTTTAAGGAACAGCTTAAAAAGAGAATCCTAATGTGATTTCTTTATAATGGGTGTGTTCCTTATCTTATCCTAGTGTCTAAACTTTTCTCCATGGCTGGACCCTCAAATAATATTCCTTTACGTGCTAAGGGGTATCTAGAGATTGGGATAGGTTTAATAACTACCCTAACCCTAACGCGTACCCTAACCCTAACCCCTACCCTAACCCTAACACGTACCCTAATCCTAACCCGTACCCTAAACCGAGCCCTAACCCTAACACTAACCCTAACCCTAACCCTAACCCATACCCTACGCCGTACCCGCACCCCTCCCTGAACCCGTACCCTAAGCCGTACCCTAAGACTAACCCTAAGCCTAACCCTAACCCTAGGCTACCCTTGACTGCTTCTGCCTCCAATAGATTTCCTAAGCACTAGTGTTTTAACGAACAGCTTAAAAAGAGAATCCTAATGTGATTTCTTTATAATGGGTGTGTTCCTTATCTTATCCTAGTGTCTAAACTCTTCTCCATGGCTGGACCCCCAAATAATATTCCTTTACGTGCTAAGGGGTATCTAGAGAGTGGGATAGGTTTAATAACTACCCTAACCCTAACGCGTACCCTAACCCTAACCCCTACCCTAACCCTAACACGTACCCTAATCCTAACCCGTACCCTAAACCGAGCCCTAACCCTAACACTAACCCTAACCCTAACCCTAACCCATACCCTACGCCGTACCCGCACCCCTCCCCGAACCCGTACCCTAAGCCGTACCCTAAGCCTAACCCTAAGCCTAACCCTAACCCTAGGCTACCCTTGACTGCTTCTGCCTCCAATAGATTTCCTAAGCACTACTGTTTTAAGGAACAGCTTAAAAAGAGAATCCTAATGTGATTTCTTTATAATGGGTGTGTTCCTTATCTTATCCTAGTGTCTAAACTCTTCTCCATGGCTGCACCCCCAAATAATATTCCCTTACGTGCTAAGGGGTATCTAGAGAGTGGGATAGGTTTAATAACTACCCTAACCCTAACGCGTACCCTAACCCTAACCCCTACCCTAACCCTAACACGTACCCTAATCCTAACCTGTACCCTAAACCGAGCCCTAACCCTAACACTAACCCTAACCCTAACCCTAACCCATACCCTACGCCGTACCCGCACCCCTCCCCGAACTCGTACCCTAAGCCATACCCTAAACCTAACCCTAAGCCTAACCCTAACCCTAGGCTACCCTTGACTGCTTCTGCCTCCAATTGATTTCCTAAGCAGTAGTGTTTTAAGGAACAGCTTAAAAAGAGAATCCTAAAGTGATTTCTTTATAATGGGTGTGTTCCTTATCTTATCCTAGTGTCTAAACTCTTCTCCATGGCTGGACCCCCAAATAATATTCCTTTACGTGCTAAGGGGGAGCTAGAGAGTGGGATAGGTTTACTAACTACCCTAGCCCTAACGCGTAACCTAACCCTAACCCCTACCCTAACCCTAACACGTACCCTAATCCTAACCCGTACCCTAAACCGAGCCCTAACCCTAACACTAACCCAAACCCTAACCCTAACCCATACCCTACACCGTACACGAACACCTCCCCGAACCCATACCCCAAGCCGTACCCTAAACCTAACCCTAAGCCTAACCCTAACACTAGGCTACCCTTGACTGCTTCTGCCTCCAATAGATTTCCTAAGCACTAGTGTTTTAAGGAACAGCTTAAAAAGAGAATCCTAATGTGATTTCTTTATAATGGGTGTGTTCCTTATCTTATCCTAGTGTCTAAACTCTTCTCCATGGCTGCACCCCCAAATAATATTGCCTTACGTGCTAAGGGGTATCTAGAGAGTGGGATAGGTTTAATAACTACCCTAACCCTAATGCGTACTCTAACCCTAACCCCTAACCTAACACTAACACGTACCCTAATCCTAACCCGTACCCTAAACCGAGCCCTAACCCTAACACTAACACTAACCCTAACCCTAACCCATACCCTACGCCGTACCTGAACCCCTCCCCAAACCCGTACTCTAAGCCGTACCCTAAGCCTAACCCTAAGCCTAACACTAACCCTAGGCTACCCTTGACTGCTTCTGCCTCCAATAGATTTCCTAAGCACTAGTGTTTTAAGCAACAGCTTAAAAAGAGAATCCTAATGTGATTTCTTTATAATGGGTGTGTTCCTTATTTATCCTAGTGTCTAAATTCTTCTCCATGGCTGGAACCCCAAATAATATTCCTTTACGTGCTAAGGGGTATCTAGAGAGTGGGATAGGTTTACTAACTACCCTAACCCTAACGCGTACCCTAACCCTAACCCCTACCCTAACCCTAACACGTACCCTAATCCTAACCCGTACCCTAAACCGAGCCCTAACCCTAACACTAACCCTAACCCTAACCCTAACCCATACCCTATGCCGTACCCGAACCCCTCCCCGAACCCATTCCCCAAGCCGTACCCTAAACATAACCCTAAGCCTAACCCTAACCCTAGGCTACCCTTGACTGCTTCTGCCTCCAATAGATTTCCTAAGCACTAGTGTTTTAAGGAACAGCTTAAAAAGAGAATCCTAATGTGATTTCTTTATAATGGGTGTGTTCCTTATCTTATCCTAGTGTCTAAACTCTTCTCCATGGCTGCACCCCCAAATAATATTGCCTTACGTGCTAAGGGGTATCTAGAGAGTGGGATAGGTTTAATAACTTCCCTAACCCTAATGCGTACTCTAACCCTAACCCCTAACCTAACACTAACACGTACCCTAATCCTAACCCGTACACTAAACCGAGCCCTAACCCTAACACTAACACTAACCCTAACCCTAACCCATACCCTACGCCGTACCCGCACCCCTCCCTGAACCCGTACCCTAAGCCGTACCCTAAGACTAACCCTAAGCCTAACCCTAACCCTAGGCTACCCTTGACTGCTTCTGCCTCCAATAGATTTCCTAAGCACTAGTGTTTTAACGAACAGCTTAAAAAGAGAATCCTAAAGTGATTTCTTTATAATGGGTGTGTTCCTTATCTTATCCTAGTGTCTAAACTCTTCTCCATGGCTGCACCCCCAAATAATATTCCCTTACGTGCTAAGGGGTATCTAGAGAGTGGGATAGGTTTAATAACTACCCTAACCCTAACGCGTACCCTAACCCTAACCCCTACCCTAACCCTAACACGTACCCTAATCCTAACCTGTACCCTAAACCGAGCCCTAACCCTAACACTAACCCTAACCCTAACCCTAACCCATACCCTACGCCGTACCCGAACCCCTCCCCGAACTCGTACCCTAAGCCATACCCTAAACCTAACCCTAAGCCTAACCCTAACCCTAGGCTACCCTTGACTGCTTCTGCCTCCAATTGATTTCCTAAGCAGTAGTGTTTTAAGGAACAGCTTAAAAAGAGAATCCTAAAGTGATTTCTTTATAATGGGTGTGTTCCTTATCTTATCCTAGTGTCTAAACTCTTCTCCATGGCTGGACCCCCAAATAATATTCCTTTACGTGCTAAGGGGGAGCTAGAGAGTGGGATAGGTTTACTAACTACCCTAGCCCTAACGCGTAACCTAACCCTAACCCCTACCCTAACCCTAACACGTACCCTAATCCTAACCCGTACCCTAAACCGAGCCCTAACCCTAACACTAACCCAAACCCTAACCCTAACCCATACCCTACGCCGTACACGAACACCTCCCCGAACCCATACCCCAAGCCGTACCCTAAACCTAACCCTAAGCCTAACCCTAACACTAGGCTACCCTTGACTGCTTCTGCCTCCAATAGATTTCCTAAGCACTAGTGTTTTAAGGAACAGCTTAAAAAGAGAATCCTAATGTGATTTCTTTATAATGGGTGTGTTCCTTATCTTATCCTAGTGTCTAAACTCTTCTCCATGGCTGCACCCCCAAATAATATTGCCTTACGTGCTAAGGGGTATCTAGAGAGTGGGATAGGTTTAATAACTACCCTAACCCTAATGCGTACTCTAACCCTAACCCCTAACCTAACACTAACACGTACCCTAATCCTAACCCGTACCCTAAACCGAGCCCTAACCCTAACACTAACACTAACCCTAACCCTAACCCATACCCTACGCCGTACCTGAACCCCTCCCCAAACCCGTACCGAAAGCCGTACCCTAAGCCTAACCCTAAACCTAACACTAACCCTAGGCTACCCTTGACTGCTTCTGCCTCCAATAGATTTCCTAAGCACTAGTGTTTTAAGGAACAGCTTAAAAAGAGAATCCTAATGTGATTTCTTTATAATGGGTGTGTTCCTTATCTTATCCTAGTGTCTAAACTCTTCTCCATGGCTGGACCCCCAAATAATATTCCTTTACGTGCTAAGGGGTATCTAGAGAGTGGGATAGGTTTAATAACTACCCTAACCCTAACGCATACCCTAACCCTAACCCCTACCCTAACCCTAACACGTACCCTAATCCTAACCCGTACCCTAAACCGAGCCCTAACCCTAACACTAACCCTAACCATAACCCTAACCCATACCCTACGCCGTACCCGAACCCCTCCCCGAACCCATTCCCCAAGCCGTACCCTAAACCTAACCCTAAGCCTAACCCTAACCCTAGGCTACCCTTGACTGCTTCTGCCTCCAATAGATTTCCTAAGCACTAGTGTTTTAAGGAACAGCTTAAAAAGAGAATCCTAATGTGATTTCTTTATAATGGGTGTGTTCCTTATCTTATCCTAGTGTCTAAACTCTTCTCCATGGCTGCACCCCCAAATAATATTGCCTTACGTGCTAAGGGGTATCTAGAGAGTGGGATAGGTTTAATAACTACCCTAAACCTAATGCGTACTCTAACCCTAACCCCTACCCTAACACTAACACGTACCCTAATCCTAACCCGTACCCTAAACCGAGCCCTAACCCTAACACTAACACTAACCCTAACCCTAACCCATACCCTACGCCGTACCTGAACCCCTTCCCAAACCCGTACTCTAAGCCGTACCCTAAGCCTAACCCTAAGCCTAACACTAACCCTAGGCTACCCTTGACTGCTTCTGCCTCCAATAGATTTCCTAAGCACTAGTGTTTTAAGCAACAGCTTAAAAAGAGAATCCTAATGTGATTTCTTTATAATGGGTGTGTTCCTTATCTTATCCTAGTGTCTAAATTCTTCTCCATGGCTGGAACCCCAAATAATATTCCTTTACGTGCTAAGGGGTATCTAGAGAGTGGGATAGGTTTACTAACTACCCTAACCCTAACGCGTACCCTAACCCTAACCCCTACCCTAAACCTAACACGTACCCTAATCCTAACCGTACCCTAAACCGAGCCCTAACCCTAACACTAACCCTAACCCTAACCCTAACCCATACCCTACGCCGTACCCGCACCCCTCCCCGAACCCGTACCCTAAGCCGTACCCTAAGCCTAACCCTAAGCCTAACCCTAACCCTAGGCTACCCTTGACTGCTTCTGCCTCCAATAGATTTCCTAAGCACTAGTGTTTTAAGGAACAGCTTAAAAAGAGAATCCTAAAGTGATTTCTTTATAATGGGTGTGTTCCTTATCTTATCCTAGTGTCTAAACTCTTCTCCATGGCTGGACCCCCAAATAATATTCCTTTACGTGCTAAGGGGTATCTAGAGAGTGGGATAGGTTTAATAACTACCCTAACCCTAACGCGTACCCTAACCCTAACCCCTACCCTAACCCTAACACGTACCCTAATCCTAACCCGTACCCTAAACCGAGCCCTAACCCTAACACTAACCCTAACCCTAACCCATACCCTACGCCGTACCCGAAACCCTCCCCGAACCCGTACCCTAAGCCGTACCCTAAGCCTCACCCTAAGCCTAACCTTATCCTAGGCTACCCTTGACTGCTTCTGCCTCCAATAGATTTCCTAAGCACTAGTGTTTTAAGGAACAGCTTAAAAAGAGAATCCTAATGTGATTTCTTTATAATGGGTGTGTTCCTTATCTTATCCTAGTGTCTAAACTCTTCTCCATGGCTGGACCCCCAAATAATATTCCTTTACGTGCTAAGGGGTATCTAGAGAGTGGGATAGGTTTAATAACTACCCTAACCCTAACGCGTACCCTAACCCTAACCCCTACCCTAACCCTAACACGTACCCTAATCCTAACCCGTACCCTAAACCGAGCCCTAACCCTAACAATAACCCTAACCCTAACCCTAACCCATACCCTACGCCGTACCCGAAACCCTCCCCGAACCCGTACCCTAAGCCGTACCCTAAGCCTAACCCTAAGCCTAACCCTAACGCTAGGTTACCCTTGACTGCTTCTGCCTCCAATAGATTTCCTAAGCACTAGTGTTTTAAGGAACAGCTTAAAAAGAGAATCCTAATGTGATTTCTTTATAATGGGTGTATTCCTTATCTTATCCTAGTGTCTAAACTTTTCTCCATGGCTGGACCCTCAAATAATATTCCTTTACGTGCTAAGGGGTATCTAGAGATTGGGATAGGTTTAATAACTACCCTAACCCTAACGCGTACCCTAACCCTAACCCCTACCCTAACCCTAACACGTACCCTAATCCTAACCCGTACCCTAAACCGAGCCCTAACCCTAACACTAACCCTAACCCTAACCCTAACCCATACCCTACGCCGTACCCGCACCCCTCCCTGAACCCGTACCCTAAGCCGTACCCTAAGCCTAACCCTAAGCCTAACCCTAACCCTAGGCTACCCTTGACTGCTTCTGCCTCCAATAGATTTCCTAAGCACTAGTGTTTTAACGAATAGCTTAAAAAGAGAATCCTAAAGTGATTTCTTTATAATGGGTGTGTTCCTTATCTTATCCTAGTGTCTAAACTCTTCTCCATGGCTGGACCCCCAAATAATATTCCTTTACGTGCTAAGGGGTATCTAGAGAGTGGGATAGGTTTAATAACTACCCTAACCCTAACGCGTACCCTAACCCTAACCCCTACCCTAACCCTAACACGTACCCTAATCCTAACCCGTACCCTAAACCGAGCCCTAACCCTAACACTAACCCTAACCCTAACCCATACCCTACGCCGTACCCGAAACCCTCCCCGAACCCGTACCCTAAGCCGTACCCTAAGCCTCACCCTAAGCCTAACCTTATCCTAGGCTACCCTTGACTGCTTCTGCCTCCAATAGATTTCCTAAGCACTAGTGTTTTAAGGAACAGCTTAAAAAGAGAATCCTAATGTGATTTCTTTATAATGGGTGTGTTCCTTATCTTATCCTAGTGTCTAAACTCTTCTCCATGGCTGCACCCCCAAATAATATTGCTTTACGTGCTAAGGGGTATCTAGAGAGTGGGATAGGTTTAATAACTACCCTAAACCTAATGCGTACTCTAACCCTAACCCCTACCCTAACACTAACACGTACCCTAATCCTAACCCGTACCCTAAACCGAGCCCTAACCCTAACACTAACACTAACCCTAACCCTAACCCATACCCTATGCCGTACCTGAACCCCTCCCCAAACCCGTACCCTAAGCCGTACCCTAAGCCTAACCCTAAGCCTAACACTAACCCTAGGCTACCCTTGACTGCTTCTGCCTCCAATAGATTTCCTAAGCACTAGTGTTTTAAGCAACAGCTTAAAAAGAGAATCCTAATGTGATTTCTTTATAATGGGTGTGTTCCTTATCTTATCCTAGTGTCTAAATTCTTCTCCATGGCTGGAACCCCAAATAATATTCCTTTACGTGCTAAGGGGTATCTAGAGAGTGGGATAGGTTTACTAACTACCCTAACCCTAACGCGTACCCTAACCCTAACCCCTACCCTAACCCTAACACGTACCCTAATCCTAACCCGTACCCTAAACCGAGCCCTAACCCTAACAATAACCCTAACCCTAACCCTAACCCATACCCTACGCCGTACCCGAAACCCTCCCCGATCCCGTACCCTAAGCCGTACCCTAAGCCTAACCCTAAGCCTAACCCTAACCCTAGGTTACCCTTGACTGCTTCTGCCTCCAATAGATTTCCTAAGCACTAGTGTTTTAAGGAACAGCTTAAAAAGAGAATCCTAATGTGATTTCTTTATAATGGGTGTGTTCCTTATCTTATCCTAGTGTCTAAACTCTTCTCCATGGCTGGACCCTCAAATAATATTCCTTTACGTGCTAAGGGGTATCTAGAGAGTGGGATAGGTTTACTAACTACCCTAACCCTAACGCGTACCCTAACCCTAACCCCTACCCTAACCCTAACACGTACCCTAATCCTAACCCGTACCCTAAACCGAGCCCTAACCCTAACACTAACCCTAACCCTAACCCTAACCCATACCCTACGCCGTACCCGCACCCCTCCCTGAACCCGTACCCTAAGCCGTACCCTAAGCCTAACCCTAAGCCTAACCCTAACCCTAGGCTACCCTTGACTGCTTCTGCCTCCAATAGATTTCCTAAGCACTAGTGTTTTAACGAACAGCTTAAAAAGAGAATCCTAAAGTGATTTCTTTATAATGGGTGTGTTCCTTATCTTATCCTAGTGTCTAAACTCTTCTCCATGGCTGGACCCCCAAATAATATTCCTTTACGTGCTAAGGGGTATCTAGAGAGTGGGATAGGTTTAATAACTACCCTAACCCTAACGCGTACCCTAACCCTAACCCCTACCCTAACCCTAACACGTACCCTAATCCTAACCCGTACCCTAAACCGAGCCCTAACCCTAACACTAACCCTAACCCTAACCCATACCCTACGCCGTACCCGAAACCCTCCCCGAACCCGTACCCTAAGCCGTACCCTAAGCCTCACCCTAAGCCTAACCTTATCCTAGGCTACCCTTGACTGCTTCTGCCTCCAATAGATTTCCTAAGCACTAGTGTTTTAAGGAACAGCTTAAAAAGAGAATCCTAATGTGATTTCTTTATAATGGGTGTGTTCCTTATCTTATCCTAGTGTCTAAACTCTTCTCCATGGCTGGACCCCCAAATAATATTCCTTTACGTGCTAAGGGGTATCTAGAGAGTGGGATAGGTTTAATAACTACCCTAACCCTAACGCGTACCCTAACCCTAACCCCTACCCTAACCCTAACACGTACCCTAATCCTAACCCGTACCCTAAACCGAGCCCTAACCCTAACAATAACCCTAACCCTAACCCTAACCCATACCCTACGCCGTACCCGAAACCCTCCCCGAACCCGTACCCTAAGCCGTACCCTAAGCCTAACCCTAAGCCTAACCCTAACGCTAGGTTACCCTTGACTGCTTCTGCCTCCAATAGATTTCCTAAGCACTAGTGTTTTAAGGAACAGCTTAAAAAGAGAATCCTAATGTGATTTCTTTATAATGGGTGTGTTCCTTATCTTATCCTAGTGTCTAAACTCTTCTCCATGGCTGGACCCTCAAATAATATTCCTTTACGTGCTAAGGGGTATCTAGAGAGTGGGATAGGTTTAATAACTACCCTAACCCTAACGCGTACCCTAACCCTAACCCCTACCCTAACCCTAACACGTACCCTAATACTAACCTGTACCCTAAACCGAGCCCTAACCCTAACACTAACCCTAACCCTAACCCATACTCTACGCCGTACCCGCACCCCTCCCCGAACCCGTACCCTAAGCCGTACCCTAAGCCTAACCCTAAGCCTAACCCTAACCCTAGGCTACCCTTGACTGCTTCTGCCTCCAATAGATTTCCTAAGCACTAGTGTTTTAAGGAACAGCTTAAAAAGAGAATCCTAATGTGATTTCTTTATAATGGGTGTGTTCCTTATCTTATCCTAGTGTCTAAACTCTTCTCCATGGCTGGACCCCCAAATAATATTCCTTTACGTGCTAAGGGGTATCTAGAGAGTGGGATAGGTTTAATAACTACCCTAACCCTAACGCATACCCTAACCCTAAACCCTACCCTAACCCTAACACGTACCCTAATCCTAACCCGTACCCTAAACCGAGCCCTAACCCTAACACTAACCCTAACCCTAACCCTAACCCATACCCTACGCCGTACCCGAACCCCTCCCCGAACCCATTCCCCAAGCCGTACCCTAAACCTAACCCTAAGCCTAACCCTAACCCTAGGCTACCCTTGACTGCTTCTGCCTCCAATAGATTTCCTAAGCACTAGTGTTTTAAGGAACAGCTTAAAAAGAGAATCCTAATGTGATTTCTTTATAATGGGTGTGTTCCTTATCTTATCCTAGTGTCTAAACTCTTCTCCATGGCTGCACCCCCAAATAATATTGCCTTACGTGCTAAGGGGTATCTAGAGAGTGGGATAGGTTTAATAACTACCCTAACCCTAATGCGTACTCTAACCCTAACCCCTAACCTAACACTAACACGTACCCTAATCCTAACCCGTACCCTAAACCGAGCCCTAACCCTAACACTAACCCTAACCCTAACCCTAACCCATACCCTACGCCGTACCCGCACCCCTCCCCGAACCCGTAACCTAAGCCGTACCCTAAGCCTAACCCTAAGCCTAACCCTAACCCTAGGCTACCCTTGACTGCTTCTGCCTCCAATAGATTTCCTAAGCACTACTGTTTTAAGGAACAGCTTAAAAAGAGAATCCTAATGTGATTTCTTTATAATGGGTGTGTTCCTTATCTTATCCTAGTGTCTAAACTCTTCTCCATGGCTGCACCCCCAAATAATATTCCCTTACGTGCTAAGGGGTATCTAGAGAGTGGGATAGGTTTAATAACTACCCTAACCCTAACGCGTACCCTAACCCTAACCCCTACCCTAACCCTAACACGTACCCTAATCCTAACCTGTACCCTAAACCGAGGCCTAACCCTAACACTAACCCTAACCCTAACCCTAACCCATACCCTACGCCGTACCCGCACCCCTCCCCGAACCCGTACCCTAAGCCATACCCTAAACCTAACCCTAAGCCTAACCCTAACCCTAGGCTACCCTTGACTGCTTCTGCCTCCAATTGATTTCCTAAGCAGTAGTGTTTTAAGGAACAGCTTAAAAAGAGAATCCTAATGTGATTTCTTTATAATGGGTGTGTTCCTTATCTTATCCTAGTGTCTAAACTCTTCTCCATGGCTGGACCCCCAAATAATATTCCTTTACGTGCTAAGGGGGAGCTAGAGAGTGGGATAGGTTTACTAACTACCCTAGCCCTAACGCGTATCCTAACCCTAACCCCTACCCTAACCCTAACACGTACCCTAATCCTAACCCGTACCCTAAACCGAGCCCTAACCCTAACACTAACCCAAACCCTAACCCTAACCCATACCCTACGCCGTACACGAACACCTCCCCGAACCCATACCCCAAGCCGTACCCTAACCCTAACCCTAAGCCTAACCCTAACCCTAGGCTACCCTTGACTGCTTCTGCCTCCAATAGATTTCCTAAGCACTACTGTTTTAAGGAACAGCTTAAAAAGAGAATCCTAAAGTGATTTCTTTATAATGGGTGTATTCCTTATCTTATCCTAGTGTCTAAACTCTTCTCCATGGCTGCACCCCCAAATAATATTCCTTTACGTGCTAAGGGGTATCTAGAGAGTGGGATAGGTTTAATAACTACCCTAACCCTAACGCGTACCCTAACCCTAACCCCTACCCTAACCCTAACACGTACCCTAATCCTAACCCGTACCCTAAACCGAGCCCTAACCCTAACACTAACCCTAACCCTAACCCTAACCCATACCCTACGCCGTACCCGAAACCCTCCCTGAACTCGTACCCTAAGCCGTACCCTAAGCATAACCCTAAGCCTAACCCTAACCCTAGGCTACCCTTGACTGCTTCTGCCTCCAATAGATTTCCTAAGCACTAGTGTTTTAAGGAACAGCTTAAAAAGAGAATCCTAATGTGATTTCTTTATAATGGGTGTGTTCCTTATCTTATCCTAGTGTCTAAACTTTTCTCCATGGCTGGACCCTCAAATAATATTCCTTTACGTGCTAAGGGGTATCTAGAGATTGGGATAGGTTTAATAACTACCCTAACCCTAACGCGTACCCTAACCCTAACCCCTACCCTAACCCTAACACGTACCCTAATCCTAACCCGTACCCTAAACCGAGCCCTAACCCTAACACTAACCCTAACCCTAACCCTAACCCATACCCTACGCCGTACCCGCACCCCTCCCTGAACCCGTACCCTAAGCCGTACCCTAAGACTAACCCTAAGCCTAACCCTAACCCTAGGCTACCCTTGACTGCTTCTGCCTCCAATAGATTTCCTAAGCACTAGTGTTTTAACGAACAGCTTAAAAAGAGAATCCTAATGTGATTTCTTTATAATGGGTGTGTTCCTTATCTTATCCTAGTGTCTAAACTCTTCTCCATGGCTGGACCCCCAAATAATATTCCTTTACGTGCTAAGGGGTATCTAGAGAGTGGGATAGGTTTAATAACTACCCTAACCCTAACGCGTACCCTAACCCTAACCCCTACCCTAACCCTAACACGTACCCTAATCCTAACCCGTACCCTAAACCGAGCCCTAACCCTAACACTAACCCTAACCCTAACCCTAACCCATACCCTACGCCGTACCCGCACCCCTCCCCGAACCCGTACCCTAAGCCGTACCCTAAGCCTAACCCTAAGCCTAACCCTAACCCTAGGCTACCCTTGACTGCTTCTGCCTCCAATAGATTTCCTAAGCACTACTGTTTTAAGGAACAGCTTAAAAAGAGAATCCTAATGTGATTTCTTTATAATGGGTGTGTTCCTTATCTTATCCTAGTGTCTAAACTCTTCTCCATGGCTGCACCCCCAAATAATATTCCCTTACGTGCTAAGGGGTATCTAGAGAGTGGGATAGGTTTAATAACTACCCTAACCCTAACGCGTACCCTAACCCTAACCCCTACCCTAACCCTAACACGTACCCTAATCCTAACCTGTACCCTAAACCGAGGCCTAACCCTAACACTAACCCTAACCCTAACCCTAACCCATACCCTACGCCGTACCCGAAACCCTCCCCGAACCCGTACCCTAAGCCATACCCTAAACCTAACCCTAAGCCTAACCCTAACCCTAGGCTACCCTTGACTGCTTCTGCCTCCAATAGATTTCCTAAGCACTACTGTTTTAAGGAACAGCTTAAAAAGAGAATCCTAATGTGATTTCTTTATAATGGGTGTGTTCCTTATCTTATCCTAGTGTCTAAATTCTTCTCCATGGCTGCACCCCCAAATAATATTCCCTTACGTGCTAAGGGGTATCTAGAGAGTGGGATAGGTTTAATAACTACCCTAACCCTAACGCGTACCCTAACCCTAAACCCTACCCTAACCCTAACACGTACCCTAATCCTAACCTGTACCCTAAACCGAGGCCTAACCCTAACACTAACCCTAACCCTAACCCTAACACATACCCTACGCCGTACACGAAACCCTCCCCGAACCCGTACCCTAAGCCATACCCTAAACCTAACCCTAAGCCTAACCCTAACCCTAGGCTACCCTTGACTGCTTCTGCCTCCAATTGATTTCCTAAGCAGTAGTGTTTTAAGGAACAGCTTAAAAAGAGAATCCTAATGTGATTTCTTTATAATGGGTGTGTTCCTTATCTTATCCTAGTGTCTAAACTCTTCTCCATGGCTGGACCCCCAAATAATATTCCTTTACGTGCTAAGGGGGAGCTAGAGAGTGGGATAGGTTTACTAACTACCCTAGCCCTAACGCGTAACCTAACCCTAACCCCTACCCTAAACCTAACACGTTCCCTAATCCTAACCCGTACCCTAAACCGAGCCCTAACCCTAACACTAACCCTAACCCAAACCCTAACCCATACCCTACGCCGTACACGAACACCTCCCCGAACCCATACCCCAAGCCGTACCCTAACCCTAACCCTAAGCCTAACCCTAACCCTAGGCTACCCTTGACTGCTTCTGCCTCCAATAGATTTCCTAAGCACTACTGTTTTAAGGAACAGCTTAAAAAGAGAATCCTAAAGTGATTTCTTTATAATGGGTGTGTTCCTTATCTTATCCTAGTGTCTAAACTCTTCTCCATGGCTGGACCCCCAAATAATATTCCTTTACGTGCTAAGGGGTATCTAGAGAGTGGGATAGGTTTAATAACTACCCTAACCCTAACGCGTACCCTAACCCTAACCCCTACCCTAACCCTAACACGTACCCTAATCCTAACCCGTACCCTAAACCGAGCCCTAACCCTAACACTAACCCTAACCCTAACCCTAACCCATACCCTACGCCGTACCCGAAACCCTCCCCGAACTCGTACCCTAAGCCGTACCCTAAGCCTAACCCTAAGCCTAACCCTAACCCTAGGCTACCCTTGACTGCTTCTGCCTCCAATAGATTTCCTAAGCACTAGTGTTTTAAGGAACAGCTTAAAAAGAGAATCCTAATGTGATTTCTTTATAATGGGTGTATTCCTTATCTTATCCTAGTGTCTAAACTTTTCTCCATGGCTGGACCCTCAAATAATATTCCTTTACGTGCTAAGGGGTATCTAGAGATTGGGATAGGTTTAATAACTACCCTAACCCTAACGCGTACCCTAACCCTAACCCCTACCCTAACCCTAACACGTACCCTAATCCTAACCCGTACCCTAAACCGAGCCCTAACCCTAACACTAACCCTAACCCTAACCCTAACCCATACCCTACGCCGTACCCGCACCCCTCCCTGAACCCGTACCCTAAGCCGTACCCTAAGCCTAACCCTAAGCCTAACCCTAACCCTAGGCTACCCTTGACTGCTTCTGCCTCCAATAGATTTCCTAAGCACTAGTGTTTTAACGAATAGCTTAAAAAGAGAATCCTAAAGTGATTTCTTTATAATGGGTGTGTTCCTTATCTTATCCTAGTGTCTAAACTCTTCTCCATGGCTGGACCCCCAAATAATATTCCTTTACGTGCTAAGGGGTATCTAGAGAGTGGGATAGGTTTAATAACTACCCTAACCCTAACGCGTACCCTAACCCTAACCCCTACCCTAACCCTAACACGTACCCTAATCCTAACCCGTACCCTAAACCGAGCCCTAACCCTAACACTAACCCTAACCCTAACCCATACCCTACGCCGTACCCGAAACCCTCCCCGAACCCGTACCCTAAGCCGTACCCTAAGCCTCACCCTAAGCCTAACCTTATCCTAGGCTACCCTTGACTGCTTCTGCCTCCAATAGATTTCCTAAGCACTAGTGTTTTAAGGAACAGCTTAAAAACAGAATCCTAATGTGATTTCTTTATAATGGGTGTGTTCCTTATCTTATCCTAGTGTCTAAACTCTTCTCCATGGCTGCACCCCCAAATAATATTGCTTTACGTGCTAAGGGGTATCTAGAGAGTGGGATAGGTTTAATAACTACCCTAAACCTAATGCGTACTCTAACCCTAACCCCTACCCTAACACTAACACGTACCCTAATCCTAACCCGTACCCTAAACCGAGCCCTAACCCTAACACTAACACTAACCCTAACCCTAACCCATACCCTATGCCGTACCTGAACCCCTCCCCAAACCCGTACCCTAAGCCGTACCCTAAGCCTAACCCTAAGCCTAACACTAACCCTAGGCTACCCTTGACTGCTTCTGCCTCCAATAGATTTCCTAAGCACTAGTGTTTTAAGCAACAGCTTAAAAAGAGAATCCTAATGTGATTTCTTTATAATGGGTGTGTTCCTTATCTTATCCTAGTGTCTAAATTCTTCTCCATGGCTGGAACCCCAAATAATATTCCTTTACGTGCTAAGGGGTATCTAGAGAGTGGGATAGGTTTACTAACTACCCTAACCCTAACGCGTACCCTAACCCTAACCCCTACCCTAACCCTAACACGTACCCTAATCCTAACCCGTACCCTAAACCGAGCCCTAACCCTAACAATAACCCTAACCCTAACCCTAACCCATACCCTACGCCGTACCCGAAACCCTCCCCGATCCCGTACCCTAAGCCGTACCCTAAGCCTAACCCTAAGCCTAACCCTAACCCTAGGTTACCCTTGACTGCTTCTGCCTCCAATAGATTTCCTAAGCACTAGTGTTTTAAGGAACAGCTTAAAAAGAGAATCCTAATGTGATTTCTTTATAATGGGTGTGTTCCTTATCTTATCCTAGTGTCTAAACTCTTCTCCATGGCTGGACCCTCAAATAATATTCCTTTACGTGCTAAGGGGTATCTAGAGAGTGGGATAGGTTTACTAACTACCCTAACCCTAACGCGTACCCTAACCCTAACCCCTACCCTAACCCTAACACGTACCCTAATCCTAACCCGTACCCTAAACCGAGCCCTAACCCTAACACTAACCCTAACCCTAACCCTAACCCATACCCTACGCCGTACCCGCACCCCTCCCTGAACCCGTACCCTAAGCCGTACCCTAAGCCTAACCCTAAGCCTAACCCTAACCCTAGGCTACCCTTGACTGCTTCTGCCTCCAATAGATTTCCTAAGCACTAGTGTTTTAACGAACAGCTTAAAAAGAGAATCCTAAAGTGATTTCTTTATAATGGGTGTGTTCCTTATCTTATCCTAGTGTCTAAACTCTTCTCCATGGCTGGACCCCCAAATAATATTCCTTTACGTGCTAAGGGGTATCTAGAGAGTGGGATAGGTTTAATAACTACCCTAACCCTAACGCGTACCCTAACCCTAACCCCTACCCTAACCCTAACACGTACCCTAATCCTAACCCGTACCCTAAACCGAGCCCTAACCCTAACACTAACCCTAACCCTAACCCATACCCTACGCCGTACCCGAAACCCTCCCCGAACCCGTACCCTAAGCCGTACCCTAAGCCTCACCCTAAGCCTAACCTTATCCTAGGCTACCCTTGACTGCTTCTGCCTCCAATAGATTTCCTAAGCACTAGTGTTTTAAGGAACAGCTTAAAAAGAGAATCCTAATGTGATTTCTTTATAATGGGTGTGTTCCTTATCTTATCCTAGTGTCTAAACTCTTCTCCATGGCTGGACCCCCAAATAATATTCCTTTACGTGCTAAGGGGTATCTAGAGAGTGGGATAGGTTTAATAACTACCCTAACCCTAACGCGTACCCTAACCCTAACCCCTACCCTAACCCTAACACGTACCCTAATCCTAACCCGTACCCTAAACCGAGCCCTAACCCTAACAATAACCCTAACCCTAACCCTAACCCATACCCTACGCCGTACCCGAAACCCTCCCCGAACCCGTACCCTAAGCCGTACCCTAAGCCTAACCCTAAGCCTAACCCTAACGCTAGGTTACCCTTGACTGCTTCTGCCTCCAATAGATTTCCTAAGCACTAGTGTTTTAAGGAACAGCTTAAAAAGAGAATCCTAATGTGATTTCTTTATAATGGGTGTGTTCCTTATCTTATCCTAGTGTCTAAACTCTTCTCCATGGCTGGACCCTCAAATAATATTCCTTTACGTGCTAAGGGGTATCTAGAGAGTGGAATAGGTTTAATAACTACCCTAACCCTAACGCGTACCCTAACCCTAACCCCTACCCTAACCCTAACACGTACCCTAATACTAACCTGTACCCTAAACCGAGCCCTAACCCTAACACTAACCCTAACCCTAACCCATACTCTACGCCGTACCCGCACCCCTCCCCGAACCCGTACCCTAAGCCGTACCCTAAGCCTAACCCTAAGCCTAACCCTAACCCTAGGCTACCCTTGACTGCTTCTGCCTCCAATAGATTTTCTAAGCACTAGTGTTTTAAGGAACAGCTTAAAAAGAGAATCCTAATGTGATTTCTTTATAATGGGTGTGTTCCTTATCTTATCCTAGTGTCTAAACTCTTCTCCATGGCTGGACCCCCAAATAATATTCCTTTACGTGCTAAGGGGTATCTAGAGAGTGGGATAGGTTTAATAACTACCCTAACCCTAACGCATACCCTAACCCTAAACCCTACCCTAACCCTAACACGTACCCTAATCCTAACCCGTACCCTAAACCGAGCCCTAACCCTAACACTAACCCTAACCCTAACCCTAACCCATACCCTACGCCGTACCCGAACCCCTCCCCGAACCCATTCCCCAAGCCGTACCCTAAACCTAACCCTAAGCCTAACCCTAACCCTAGGCTACCCTTGACTGCTTCTGCCTCCAATAGATTTCCTAAGCACTAGTGTTTTAAGGAACAGCTTAAAAAGAGAATCCTAATGTGATTTCTTTATAATGGGTGTGTTCCTTATCTTATCCTAGTGTCTAAACTCTTCTCCATGGCTGCACCCCCAAATAATATTGCCTTACGTGCTAAGGGGTATCTAGAGAGTGGGATAGGTTTAATAACTACCCTAACCCTAATGCGTACTCTAACCCTAACCCCTAACCTAACACTAACACGTACCCTAATCCTAACCCGTACCCTAAACCGAGCCCTAACCCTAACACTAACCCTAACCCTAACCCTAACCCATACCCTACGCCGTACCCGCACCCCTCCCCGAACCCGTAACCTAAGCCGTACCCTAAGCCTAACCCTAAGCCTAACCCTAACCCTAGGCTACCCTTGACTGCTTCTGCCTCCAATAGATTTCCTAAGCACTACTGTTTTAAGGAACAGCTTAAAAAGAGAATCCTAATGTGATTTCTTTATAATGGGTGTGTTCCTTATCTTATCCTAGTGTCTAAATTCTTCTCCATGGCTGGAACCCCAAATAATATTCCTTTACGTGCTAAGGGGTATCTAGAGAGTGGGATAGGTTTACTAACTACCCTAACCCTAACGCGTACCCTAACCCTAACCCCTACCCTAACCCTAACACGTACCCTAATCCTAACCCGTACCCTAAACCGAGCCCTAACCCTAACAATAACCCTAACCCTAACCCTAACCCATACCCTACGCCGTACCCGAAACCCTCCCCGATCCCGTACCCTAAGCCGTACCCTAAGCCTAACCCTAAGCCTAACCCTAACCCTAGGTTACCCTTGACTGCTTCTGCCTCCAATAGATTTCCTAAGCACTAGTGTTTTAAGGAACAGCTTAAAAAGAGAATCCTAATGTGATTTCTTTATAATGGGTGTGTTCCTTATCTTATCCTAGTGTCTAAACTCTTCTCCATGGCTGGACCCTCAAATAATATTCCTTTACGTGCTAAGGGGTATCTAGAGAGTGGGATAGGTTTACTAACTACCCTAACCCTAACGCGTACCCTAACCCTAACCCCTACCCTAACCCTAACACGTACCCTAATCCTAACCCGTACCCTAAACCGAGCCCTAACCCTAACACTAACCCTAACCCTAACCCTAACCCATACCCTACGCCGTACCCGCACCCCTCCCTGAACCCGTACCCTAAGCCGTACCCTAAGCCTAACCCTAAGCCTAACCCTAACCCTAGGCTACCCTTGACTGCTTCTGCCTCCAATAGATTTCCTAAGCACTAGTGTTTTAACGAACAGCTTAAAAAGAGAATCCTAAAGTGATTTCTTTATAATGGGTGTGTTCCTTATCTTATCCTAGTGTCTAAACTCTTCTCCATGGCTGGACCCCCAAATAATATTCCTTTACGTGCTAAGGGGTATCTAGAGAGTGGGATAGGTTTAATAACTACCCTAACCCTAACGCGTACCCTAACCCTAACCCCTACCCTAACCCTAACACGTACCCTAATCCTAACCCGTACCCTAAACCGAGCCCTAACCCTAACACTAACCCTAACCCTAACCCATACCCTACGCCGTACCCGAAACCCTCCCCGAACCCGTACCCTAAGCCGTACCCTAAGCCTCACCCTAAGCCTAACCTTATCCTAGGCTACCCTTGACTGCTTCTGCCTCCAATAGATTTCCTAAGCACTAGTGTTTTAAGGAACAGCTTAAAAAGAGAATCCTAATGTGATTTCTTTATAATGGGTGTGTTCCTTATCTTATCCTAGTGTCTAAACTCTTCTCCATGGCTGGACCCCCAAATAATATTCCTTTACGTGCTAAGGGGTATCTAGAGAGTGGGATAGGTTTAATAACTACCCTAACCCTAACGCGTACCCTAACCCTAACCCCTACCCTAACCCTAACACGTACCCTAATCCTAACCCGTACCCTAAACCGAGCCCTAACCCTAACAATAACCCTAACCCTAACCCTAACCCATACCCTACGCCGTACCCGAAACCCTCCCCGAACCCGTACCCTAAGCCGTACCCTAAGCCTAACCCTAAGCCTAACCCTAACGCTAGGTTACCCTTGACTGCTTCTGCCTCCAATAGATTTCCTAAGCACTAGTGTTTTAAGGAACAGCTTAAAAAGAGAATCCTAATGTGATTTCTTTATAATGGGTGTGTTCCTTATCTTATCCTAGTGTCTAAACTCTTCTCCATGGCTGGACCCTCAAATAATATTCCTTTACGTGCTAAGGGGTATCTAGAGAGTGGGATAGGTTTAATAACTACCCTAACCCTAACGCGTACCCTAACCCTAACCCCTACCCTAACCCTAACACGTACCCTAATACTAACCTGTACCCTAAACCGAGCCCTAACCCTAACACTAACCCTAACCCTAACCCATACTCTACGCCGTACCCGCACCCCTCCCCGAACCCGTACCCTAAGCCGTACCCTAAGCCTAACCCTAAGCCTAACCCTAACCCTAGGCTACCCTTGACTGCTTCTGCCTCCAATAGATTTCCTAAGCACTAGTGTTTTAAGGAACAGCTTAAAAAGAGAATCCTAATGTGATTTCTTTATAATGGGTGTGTTCCTTATCTTATCCTAGTGTCTAAACTCTTCTCCATGGCTGGACCCCCAAATAATATTCCTTTACGTGCTAAGGGGTATCTAGAGAGTGGGATAGGTTTAATAACTACCCTAACCCTAACGCATACCCTAACCCTAAACCCTACCCTAACCCTAACACGTACCCTAATCCTAACCCGTACCCTAAACCGAGCCCTAACCCTAACACTAACCCTAACCCTAACCCTAACCCATACCCTACGCCGTACCCGAACCCCTCCCCGAACCCATTCCCCAAGCCGTACCCTAAACCTAACCCTAAGCCTAACCCTAACCCTAGGCTACCCTTGACTGCTTCTGCCTCCAATAGATTTCCTAAGCACTAGTGTTTTAAGGAACAGCTTAAAAAGAGAATCCTAATGTGATTTCTTTATAATGGGTGTGTTCCTTATCTTATCCTAGTGTCTAAACTCTTCTCCATGGCTGCACCCCCAAATAATATTGCCTTACGTGCTAAGGGGTATCTAGAGAGTGGGATAGGTTTAATAACTACCCTAACCCTAATGCGTACTCTAACCCTAACCCCTAACCTAACACTAACACGTACCCTAATCCTAACCCGTACCCTAAACCGAGCCCTAACCCTAACACTAACCCTAACCCTAACCCTAACCCATACCCTACGCCGTACCCGCACCCCTCCCCGAACCCGTAACCTAAGCCGTACCCTAAGCCTAACCCTAAGCCTAACCCTAACCCTAGGCTACCCTTGACTGCTTCTGCCTCCAATAGATTTCCTAAGCACTACTGTTTTAAGGAACAGCTTAAAAAGAGAATCCTAATGTGATTTCTTTATAATGGGTGTGTTCCTTATCTTATCCTAGTGTCTAAACTCTTCTCCATGGCTGCACCCCCAAATAATATTCCCTTACGTGCTAAGGGGTATCTAGAGAGTGGGATAGGTTTAATAACTACCCTAACCCTAACGCGTACCCTAACCCTAACCCCTACCCTAACCCTAACACGTACCCTAATCCTAACCTGTACCCTAAACCGAGGCCTAACCCTAACACTAACCCTAACCCTAACCCTAACCCATACCCTACGCCGTACCCGCACCCCTCCCCGAACCCGTACCCTAAGCCATACCCTAAACCTAACCCTAAGCCTAACCCTAACCCTAGGCTACCCTTGACTGCTTCTGCCTCCAATTGATTTCCTAAGCAGTAGTGTTTTAAGGAACAGCTTAAAAAGAGAATCCTAATGTGATTTCTTTATAATGGGTGTGTTCCTTATCTTATCCTAGTGTCTAAACTCTTCTCCATGGCTGGACCCCCAAATAATATTCCTTTACGTGCTAAGGGGGAGCTAGAGAGTGGGATAGGTTTACTAACTACCCTAGCCCTAACGCGTATCCTAACCCTAACCCCTACCCTAACCCTAACACGTACCCTAATCCTAACCCGTACCCTAAACCGAGCCCTAACCCTAACACTAACCCAAACCCTAACCCTAACCCATACCCTACGCCGTACACGAACACCTCCCCGAACCCATACCCCAAGCCGTACCCTAACCCTAACCCTAAGCCTAACCCTAACCCTAGGCTACCCTTGACTGCTTCTGCCTCCAATAGATTTCCTAAGCACTACTGTTTTAAGGAACAGCTTAAAAAGAGAATCCTAAAGTGATTTCTTTATAATGGGTGTATTCCTTATCTTATCCTAGTGTCTAAACTCTTCTCCATGGCTGCACCCCCAAATAATATTCCTTTACGTGCTAAGGGGTATCTAGAGAGTGGGATAGGTTTAATAACTACCCTAACCCTAACGCGTACCCTAACCCTAACCCCTACCCTAACCCTAACACGTACCCTAATCCTAACCCGTACCCTAAACCGAGCCCTAACCCTAACACTAACCCTAACCCTAACCCTAACCCATACCCTACGCCGTACCCGAAACCCTCCCTGAACTCGTACCCTAAGCCGTACCCTAAGCATAACCCTAAGCCTAACCCTAACCCTAGGCTACCCTTGACTGCTTCTGCCTCCAATAGATTTCCTAAGCACTAGTGTTTTAAGGAACAGCTTAAAAAGAGAATCCTAATGTGATTTCTTTATAATGGGTGTGTTCCTTATCTTATCCTAGTGTCTAAACTTTTCTCCATGGCTGGACCCTCAAATAATATTCCTTTACGTGCTAAGGGGTATCTAGAGATTGGGATAGGTTTAATAACTACCCTAACCCTAACGCGTACCCTAACCCTAACCCCTACCCTAACCCTAACACGTACCCTAATCCTAACCCGTACCCTAAACCGAGCCCTAACCCTAACACTAACCCTAACCCTAACCCTAACCCATACCCTACGCCGTACCCGCACCCCTCCCTGAACCCGTACCCTAAGCCGTACCCTAAGACTAACCCTAAGCCTAACCCTAACCCTAGGCTACCCTTGACTGCTTCTGCCTCCAATAGATTTCCTAAGCACTAGTGTTTTAACGAACAGCTTAAAAAGAGAATCCTAATGTGATTTCTTTATAATGGGTGTGTTCCTTATCTTATCCTAGTGTCTAAACTCTTCTCCATGGCTGGACCCCCAAATAATATTCCTTTACGTGCTAAGGGGTATCTAGAGAGTGGGATAGGTTTAATAACTACCCTAACCCTAACGCGTACCCTAACCCTAACCCCTACCCTAACCCTAACACGTACCCTAATCCTAACCCGTACCCTAAACCGAGCCCTAACCCTAACACTAACCCTAACCCTAACCCTAACCCATACCCTACGCCGTACCCGCACCCCTCCCCGAACCCGTACCCTAAGCCGTACCCTAAGCCTAACCCTAAGCCTAACCCTAACCCTAGGCTACCCTTGACTGCTTCTGCCTCCAATAGATTTCCTAAGCACTACTGTTTTAAGGAACAGCTTAAAAAGAGAATCCTAATGTGATTTCTTTATAATGGGTGTGTTCCTTATCTTATCCTAGTGTCTAAACTCTTCTCCATGGCTGCACCCCCAAATAATATTCCCTTACGTGCTAAGGGGTATCTAGAGAGTGGGATAGGTTTAATAACTACCCTAACCCTAACGCGTACCCTAACCCTAACCCCTACCCTAACCCTAACACGTACCCTAATCCTAACCTGTACCCTAAACCGAGGCCTAACCCTAACACTAACCCTAACCCTAACCCTAACCCATACCCTACGCCGTACCCGAAACCCTCCCCGAACCCGTACCCTAAGCCATACCCTAAACCTAACCCTAAGCCTAACCCTAACCCTAGGCTACCCTTGACTGCTTCTGCCTCCAATAGATTTCCTAAGCACTACTGTTTTAAGGAACAGCTTAAAAAGAGAATCCTAATGTGATTTCTTTATAATGGGTGTGTTCCTTATCTTATCCTAGTGTCTAAATTCTTCTCCATGGCTGCACCCCCAAATAATATTCCCTTACGTGCTAAGGGGTATCTAGAGAGTGGGATAGGTTTAATAACTACCCTAACCCTAACGCGTACCCTAACAGTAAACCCTACCCTAACCCTAACACGTACCCTAATCCTAACCTGTACCCTAAACCGAGGCCTAACCCTAACACTAACCCTAACCCTAACCCTAACACATACCCTACGCCGTACACGAAACCCTCCCCGAACCCGTACCCTAAGCCATACCCTAAACCTAACCCTAAGCCTAACCCTAACCCTAGGCTACCCTTGACTGCTTCTGCCTCCAATTGATTTCCTAAGCAGTAGTGTTTTAAGGAACAGCTTAAAAAGAGAATCCTAATGTGATTTCTTTATAATGGGTGTGTTCCTTATCTTATCCTAGTGTCTAAACTCTTCTCCATGGCTGGACCCCCAAATAATATTCCTTTACGTGCTAAGGGGGAGCTAGAGAGTGGGATAGGTTTACTAACTACCCTAGCCCTAACGCGTAACCTAACCCTAACCCCTACCCTAAACCTAACACGTTCCCTAATCCTAACCCGTACCCTAAACCGAGCCCTAACCCTAACACTAACCCTAACCCAAACCCTAACCCATACCCTACGCCGTACACGAACACCTCCCCGAACCCATACCCCAAGCCGTACCCTAACCCTAACCCTAAGCCTAACCCTAACCCTAGGCTACCCTTGACTGCTTCTGCCTCCAATAGATTTCCTAAGCACTACTGTTTTAAGGAACAGCTTAAAAAGAGAATCCTAAAGTGATTTCTTTATAATGGGTGTGTTCCTTATCTTATCCTAGTGTCTAAACTCTTCTCCATGGCTGGACCCCCAAATAATATTCCTTTACGTGCTAAGGGGTATCTAGAGAGTGGGATAGGTTTAATAACTACCCTAACCCTAACGCGTACCCTAACCCTAACCCCTACCCTAACCCTAACACGTACCCTAATCCTAACCCGTACCCTAAACCGAGCCCTAACCCTAACACTAACCCTAACCCTAACCCTAACCCATACCCTACGCCGTACCCGAAACCCTCCCCGAACTCGTACCCTAAGCCGTACCCTAAGCCTAACCCTAAGCCTAACCCTAACCCTAGGCTACCCTTGACTGCTTCTGCCTCCAATAGATTTCCTAAGCACTAGTGTTTTAAGGAACAGCTTAAAAAGAGAATCCTAATGTGATTTCTTTATAATGGGTGTATTCCTTATCTTATCCTAGTGTCTAAACTTTTCTCCATGGCTGGACCCTCAAATAATATTCCTTTACGTGCTAAGGGGTATCTAGAGATTGGGATAGGTTTAATAACTACCCTAACCCTAACGCGTACCCTAACCCTAACCCCTACCCTAACCCTAACACGTACCCTAATCCTAACCCGTACCCTAAACCGAGCCCTAACCCTAACACTAACCCTAACCCTAACCCTAACCCATACCCTACGCCGTACCCGCACCCCTCCCTGAACCCGTACCCTAAGCCGTACCCTAAGCCTAACCCTAAGCCTAACCCTAACCCTAGGCTACCCTTGACTGCTTCTGCCTCCAATAGATTTCCTAAGCACTAGTGTTTTAACGAATAGCTTAAAAAGAGAATCCTAAAGTGATTTCTTTATAATGGGTGTGTTCCTTATCTTATCCTAGTGTCTAAACTCTTCTCCATGGCTGGACCCCCAAATAATATTCCTTTACGTGCTAAGGGGTATCTAGAGAGTGGGATAGGTTTAATAACTACCCTAACCCTAACGCGTACCCTAACCCTAACCCCTACCCTAACCCTAACACGTACCCTAATCCTAACCCGTACCCTAAACCGAGCCCTAACCCTAACACTAACCCTAACCCTAACCCATACCCTACGCCGTACCCGAAACCCTCCCCGAACCCGTACCCTAAGCCGTACCCTAAGCCTCACCCTAAGCCTAACCTTATCCTAGGCTACCCTTGACTGCTTCTGCCTCCAATAGATTTCCTAAGCACTAGTGTTTTAAGGAACAGCTTAAAAAGAGAATCCTAATGTGATTTCTTTATAATGGGTGTGTTCCTTATCTTATCCTAGTGTCTAAACTCTTCTCCATGGCTGCACCCCCAAATAATATTGCTTTACGTGCTAAGGGGTATCTAGAGAGTGGGATAGGTTTAATAACTACCCTAAACCTAATGCGTACTCTAACCCTAACCCCTACCCTAACACTAACACGTACCCTAATCCTAACCCGTACCCTAAACCGAGCCCTAACCCTAACACTAACACTAACCCTAACCCTAACCCATACCCTATGCCGTACCTGAACCCCTCCCCAAACCCGTACCCTAAGCCGTACCCTAAGCCTAACCCTAAGCCTAACACTAACCCTAGGCTACCCTTGACTGCTTCTGCCTCCAATAGATTTCCTAAGCACTAGTGTTTTAAGCAACAGCTTAAAAAGAGAATCCTAATGTGATTTCTTTATAATGGGTGTGTTCCTTATCTTATCCTAGTGTCTAAATTCTTCTCCATGGCTGGAACCCCAAATAATATTCCTTTACGTGCTAAGGGGTATCTAGAGAGTGGGATAGGTTTACTAACTACCCTAACCCTAACGCGTACCCTAACCCTAACCCCTACCCTAACCCTAACACGTACCCTAATCCTAACCCGTACCCTAAACCGAGCCCTAACCCTAACAATAACCCTAACCCTAACCCTAACCCATACCCTACGCCGTACCCGAAACCCTCCCCGATCCCGTACCCTAAGCCGTACCCTAAGCCTAACCCTAAGCCTAACCCTAACCCTAGGTTACCCTTGACTGCTTCTGCCTCCAATAGATTTCCTAAGCACTAGTGTTTTAAGGAACAGCTTAAAAAGAGAATCCTAATGTGATTTCTTTATAATGGGTGTGTTCCTTATCTTATCCTAGTGTCTAAACTCTTCTCCATGGCTGGACCCTCAAATAATATTCCTTTACGTGCTAAGGGGTATCTAGAGAGTGGGATAGGTTTACTAACTACCCTAACCCTAACGCGTACCCTAACCCTAACCCCTACCCTAACCCTAACACGTACCCTAATCCTAACCCGTACCCTAAACCGAGCCCTAACCCTAACACTAACCCTAACCCTAACCCTAACCCATACCCTACGCCGTACCCGCACCCCTCCCTGAACCCGTACCCTAAGCCGTACCCTAAGCCTAACCCTAAGCCTAACCCTAACCCTAGGCTACCCTTGACTGCTTCTGCCTCCAATAGATTTCCTAAGCACTAGTGTTTTAACGAACAGCTTAAAAAGAGAATCCTAAAGTGATTTCTTTATAATGGGTGTGTTCCTTATCTTATCCTAGTGTCTAAACTCTTCTCCATGGCTGGACCCCCAAATAATATTCCTTTACGTGCTAAGGGGTATCTAGAGAGTGGGATAGGTTTAATAACTACCCTAACCCTAACGCGTACCCTAACCCTAACCCCTACCCTAACCCTAACACGTACCCTAATCCTAACCCGTACCCTAAACCGAGCCCTAACCCTAACACTAACCCTAACCCTAACCCATACCCTACGCCGTACCCGAAACCCTCCCCGAACCCGTACCCTAAGCCGTACCCTAAGCCTCACCCTAAGCCTAACCTTATCCTAGGCTACCCTTGACTGCTTCTGCCTCCAATAGATTTCCTAAGCACTAGTGTTTTAAGGAACAGCTTAAAAAGAGAATCCTAATGTGATTTCTTTATAATGGGTGTGTTCCTTATCTTATCCTAGTGTCTAAACTCTTCTCCATGGCTGGACCCCCAAATAATATTCCTTTACGTGCTAAGGGGTATCTAGAGAGTGGGATAGGTTTAATAACTACCCTAACCCTAACGCGTACCCTAACCCTAACCCCTACCCTAACCCTAACACGTACCCTAATCCTAACCCGTACCCTAAACCGAGCCCTAACCCTAACAATAACCCTAACCCTAACCCTAACCCATACCCTACGCCGTACCCGAAACCCTCCCCGAACCCGTACCCTAAGCCGTACCCTAAGCCTAACCCTAAGCCTAACCCTAACGCTAGGTTACCCTTGACTGCTTCTGCCTCCAATAGATTTCCTAAGCACTAGTGTTTTAAGGAACAGCTTAAAAAGAGAATCCTAATGTGATTTCTTTATAATGGGTGTGTTCCTTATCTTATCCTAGTGTCTAAACTCTTCTCCATGGCTGGACCCTCAAATAATATTCCTTTACGTGCTAAGGGGTATCTAGAGAGTGGGATAGGTTTAATAACTACCCTAACCCTAACGCGTACCCTAACCCTAACCCCTACCCTAACCCTAACACGTACCCTAATACTAACCTGTACCCTAAACCGAGCCCTAACCCTAACACTAACCCTAACCCTAACCCATACTCTACGCCGTACCCGCACCCCTCCCCGAACCCGTACCCTAAGCCGTACCCTAAGCCTAACCCTAAGCCTAACCCTAACCCTAGGCTACCCTTGACTGCTTCTGCCTCCAATAGATTTTCTAAGCACTAGTGTTTTAAGGAACAGCTTAAAAAGAGAATCCTAATGTGATTTCTTTATAATGGGTGTGTTCCTTATCTTATCCTAGTGTCTAAACTCTTCTCCATGGCTGGACCCCCAAATAATATTCCTTTACGTGCTAAGGGGTATCTAGAGAGTGGGATAGGTTTAATAACTACCCTAACCCTAACGCATACCCTAACCCTAAACCCTACCCTAACCCTAACACGTACCCTAATCCTAACCCGTACCCTAAACCGAGCCCTAACCCTAACACTAACCCTAACCCTAACCCTAACCCATACCCTACGCCGTACCCGAACCCCTCCCCGAACCCATTCCCCAAGCCGTACCCTAAACCTAACCCTAAGCCTAACCCTAACCCTAGGCTACCCTTGACTGCTTCTGCCTCCAATAGATTTCCTAAGCACTAGTGTTTTAAGGAACAGCTTAAAAAGAGAATCCTAATGTGATTTCTTTATAATGGGTGTGTTCCTTATCTTATCCTAGTGTCTAAACTCTTCTCCATGGCTGCACCCCCAAATAATATTGCCTTACGTGCTAAGGGGTATCTAGAGAGTGGGATAGGTTTAATAACTACCCTAACCCTAATGCGTACTCTAACCCTAACCCCTAACCTAACACTAACACGTACCCTAATCCTAACCCGTACCCTAAACCGAGCCCTAACCCTAACACTAACCCTAACCCTAACCCTAACCCATACCCTACGCCGTACCCGCACCCCTCCCCGAACCCGTAACCTAAGCCGTACCCTAAGCCTAACCCTAAGCCTAACCCTAACCCTAGGCTACCCTTGACTGCTTCTGCCTCCAATAGATTTCCTAAGCACTACTGTTTTAAGGAACAGCTTAAAAAGAGAATCCTAATGTGATTTCTTTATAATGGGTGTGTTCCTTATCTTATCCTAGTGTCTAAACTCTTCTCCATGGCTGCACCCCCAAATAATATTCCCTTACGTGCTAAGGGGTATCTAGAGAGTGGGATAGGTTTAATAACTACCCTAACCCTAACGCGTACCCTAACCCTAACCCCTACCCTAACCCTAACACGTACCCTAATCCTAACCTGTACCCTAAACCGAGGCCTAACCCTAACACTAACCCTAACCCTAACCCTAACCCATACCCTACGCCGTACCCGCACCCCTCCCCGAACCCGTACCCTAAGCCATACCCTAAACCTAACCCTAAGCCTAACCCTAACCCTAGGCTACCCTTGACTGCTTCTGCCTCCAATTGATTTCCTAAGCAGTAGTGTTTTAAGGAACAGCTTAAAAAGAGAATCCTAATGTGATTTCTTTATAATGGGTGTGTTCCTTATCTTATCCTAGTGTCTAAACTCTTCTCCATGGCTGCACCCCCAAATAATATTCCTTTACGTGCTAAGGGGGAGCTAGAGAGTGGGATAGGTTTACTAACTACCCTAGCCCTAACGCGTATCCTAACCCTAACCCCTACCCTAACCCTAACACGTACCCTAATCCTAACCCGTACCCTAAACCGAGCCCTAACCCTAACACTAACCCAAACCCTAACCCTAACCCATACCCTACGCCGTACACGAACACCTCCCCGAACCCATACCCCAAGCCGTACCCTAACCCTAACCCTAAGCCTAACCCTAACCCTAGGCTACCCTTGACTGCTTCTGCCTCCAATAGATTTCCTAAGCACTACTGTTTTAAGGAACAGCTTAAAAAGAGAATCCTAAAGTGATTTCTTTATAATGGGTGTATTCCTTATCTTATCCTAGTGTCTAAACTCTTCTCCATGGCTGCACCCCCAAATAATATTCCTTTACGTGCTAAGGGGTATCTAGAGAGTGGGATAGGTTTAATAACTACCCTAACCCTAACGCGTACCCTAACCCTAACCCCTACCCTAACCCTAACACGTACCCTAATCCTAACCCGTACCCTAAACCGAGCCCTAACCCTAACACTAACCCTAACCCTAACCCTAACCCATACCCTACGCCGTACCCGAAACCCTCCCTGAACTCGTACCCTAAGCCGTACCCTAAGCATAACCCTAAGCCTAACCCTAACCCTAGGCTACCCTTGACTGCTTCTGCCTCCAATAGATTTCCTAAGCACTAGTGTTTTAAGGAACAGCTTAAAAAGAGAATCCTAATGTGATTTCTTTATAATGGGTGTGTTCCTTATCTTATCCTAGTGTCTAAACTTTTCTCCATGGCTGGACCCTCAAATAATATTCCTTTACGTGCTAAGGGGTATCTAGAGATTGGGATAGGTTTAATAACTACCCTAACCCTAACGCGTACCCTAACCCTAACCCCTACCCTAACCCTAACACGTACCCTAATCCTAACCCGTACCCTAAACCGAGCCCTAACCCTAACACTAACCCTAACCCTAACCCTAACCCATACCCTACGCCGTACCCGCACCCCTCCCTGAACCCGTACCCTAAGCCGTACCCTAAGACTAACCCTAAGCCTAACCCTAACCCTAGGCTACCCTTGACTGCTTCTGCCTCCAATAGATTTCCTAAGCACTAGTGTTTTAACGAACAGCTTAAAAAGAGAATCCTAATGTGATTTCTTTATAATGGGTGTGTTCCTTATCTTATCCTAGTGTCTAAACTCTTCTCCATGGCTGGACCCCCAAATAATATTCCTTTACGTGCTAAGGGGTATCTAGAGAGTGGGATAGGTTTAATAACTACCCTAACCCTAACGCGTACCCTAACCCTAACCCCTACCCTAACCCTAACACGTACCCTAATCCTAACCCGTACCCTAAACCGAGCCCTAACCCTAACACTAACCCTAACCCTAACCCTAACCCATACCCTACGCCGTACCCGCACCCCTCCCCGAACCCGTACCCTAAGCCGTACCCTAAGCCTAACCCTAAGCCTAACCCTAACCCTAGGCTACCCTTGACTGCTTCTGCCTCCAATAGATTTCCTAAGCACTACTGTTTTAAGGAACAGCTTAAAAAGAGAATCCTAATGTGATTTCTTTATAATGGGTGTGTTCCTTATCTTATCCTAGTGTCTAAACTCTTCTCCATGGCTGCACCCCCAAATAATATTCCCTTACGTGCTAAGGGGTATCTAGAGAGTGGGATAGGTTTAATAACTACCCTAACCCTAACGCGTACCCTAACCCTAACCCCTACCCTAACCCTAACACGTACCCTAATCCTAACCTGTACCCTAAACCGAGCCCTAACCCTAACACTAACCCTAACCCTAACCCTAACCCATACCCTACGCCGTACCCGCACCCCTCCCCGAACTCGTACCCTAAGCCATACCCTAAACCTAACCCTAAGCCTAACCCTAACCCTAGGCTACCCTTGACTGCTTCTGCCTCCAATTGATTTCCTAAGCAGTAGTGTTTTAAGGAACAGCTTAAAAAGAGAATCCTAAAGTGATTTCTTTATAATGGGTGTGTTCCTTATCTTATCCTAGTGTCTAAACTCTTCTCCATGGCTGGACCCCCAAATAATATTCCTTTACGTGCTAAGGGGGAGCTAGAGAGTGGGATAGGTTTACTAACTACCCTAGCCCTAACGCGTAACCTAACCCTAACCCCTACCCTAACCCTAACACGTACCCTAATCCTAACCCGTACCCTAAACCGAGCCCTAACCCTAACACTAACCCAAACCCTAACCCTAACCCATACCCTACACCGTACACGAACACCTCCCCGAACCCATACCCCAAGCCGTACCCTAAACCTAACCCTAAGCCTAACCCTAACACTAGGCTACCCTTGACTGCTTCTGCCTCCAATAGATTTCCTAAGCACTAGTGTTTTAAGGAACAGCTTAAAAAGAGAATCCTAATGTGATTTCTTTATAATGGGTGTGTTCCTTATCTTATCCTAGTGTCTAAACTCTTCTCCATGGCTGCACCCCCAAATAATATTGCCTTACGTGCTAAGGGGTATCTAGAGAGTGGGATAGGTTTAATAACTACCCTAACCCTAATGCGTACTCTAACCCTAACCCCTAACCTAACACTAACACGTACCCTAATCCTAACCCGTACCCTAAACCGAGCCCTAACCCTAACACTAACACTAACCCTAACCCTAACCCATACCCTACGCCGTACCTGAACCCCTCCCCAAACCCGTACTCTAAGCCGTACCCTAAGCCTAACCCTAAGCCTAACACTAACCCTAGGCTACCCTTGACTGCTTCTGCCTCCAATAGATTTCCTAAGCACTAGTGTTTTAAGCAACAGCTTAAAAAGAGAATCCTAATGTGATTTCTTTATAATGGGTGTGTTCCTTATTTATCCTAGTGTCTAAATTCTTCTCCATGGCTGGAACCCCAAATAATATTCCTTTACGTGCTAAGGGGTATCTAGAGAGTGGGATAGGTTTACTAACTACCCTAACCCTAACGCGTACCCTAACCCTAACCCCTACCCTAACCCTAACACGTACCCTAATCCTAACCCGTACCCTAAACCGAGCCCTAACCCTAACACTAACCCTAACCCTAACCCTAACCCATACCCTATGCCGTACCCGAACCCCTCCCCGAACCCATTCCCCAAGCCGTACCCTAAACATAACCCTAAGCCTAACCCTAACCCTAGGCTACCCTTGACTGCTTCTGCCTCCAATAGATTTCCTAAGCACTAGTGTTTTAAGGAACAGCTTAAAAAGAGAATCCTAATGTGATTTCTTTATAATGGGTGTGTTCCTTATCTTATCCTAGTGTCTAAACTCTTCTCCATGGCTGCACCCCCAAATAATATTGCCTTACGTGCTAAGGGGTATCTAGAGAGTGGGATAGGTTTAATAACTTCCCTAACCCTAATGCGTACTCTAACCCTAACCCCTAACCTAACACTAACACGTACCCTAATCCTAACCCGTACACTAAACCGAGCCCTAACCCTAACACTAACACTAACCCTAACCCTAACCCATACCCTACGCCGTACCCGCACCCCTCCCTGAACCCGTACCCTAAGCCGTACCCTAAGACTAACCCTAAGCCTAAACCTAACCCTAGGCTACCCTTGACTGCTTCTGCCTCCAATAGATTTCCTAAGCACTAGTGTTTTAACGAACAGCTTAAAAAGAGAATCCTAAAGTGATTTCTTTATAATGGGTGTGTTCCTTATCTTATCCTAGTGTCTAAACTCTTCTCCATGGCTGCACCCCCAAATAATATTCCCTTACGTGCTAAGGGGTATCTAGAGAGTGGGATAGGTTTAATAACTACCCTAACCCTAACGCGTACCCTAACCCTAACCCCTACCCTAACCCTAACACGTACCCTAATCCTAACCTGTACCCTAAACCGAGCCCTAACCCTAACACTAACCCTAACCCTAACCCTAACCCATACCCTACGCCGTACCCGAACCCCTCCCCGAACTCGTACCCTAAGCCATACCCTAAACCTAACCCTAAGCCTAACCCTAACCCTAGGCTACCCTTGACTGCTTCTGCCTCCAATTGATTTCCTAAGCAGTAGTGTTTTAAGGAACAGCTTAAAAAGAGAATCCTAAAGTGATTTCTTTATAATGGGTGTGTTCCTTATCTTATCCTAGTGTCTAAACTCTTCTCCATGGCTGGACCCCCAAATAATATTCCTTTACGTGCTAAGGGGGAGCTAGAGAGTGGGATAGGTTTACTAACTACCCTAGCCCTAACGCGTAACCTAACCCTAACCCCTACCCTAACCCTAACACGTACCCTAATCCTAACCCGTACCCTAAACCGAGCCCTAACCCTAACACTAACCCAAACCCTAACCCTAACCCATACCCTACGCCGTACACGAACACCTCCCCGAACCCATACCCCAAGCCGTACCCTAAACCTAACCCTAAGCCTAACCCTAACACTAGGCTACCCTTGACTGCTTCTGCCTCCAATAGATTTCCTAAGCACTAGTGTTTTAAGGAACAGCTTAAAAAGAGAATCCTAATGTGATTTCTTTATAATGGGTGTGTTCCTTATCTTATCCTAGTGTCTAAACTCTTCTCCATGGCTGCACCCCCAAATAATATTGCCTTACGTGCTAAGGGGTATCTAGAGAGTGGGATAGGTTTAATAACTACCCTAACCCTAATGCGTACTCTAACCCTAACCCCTAACCTAACACTAACACGTACCCTAATCCTAACCCGTACCCTAAACCGAGCCCTAACCCTAACACTAACACTAACCCTAACCCTAACCCATACCCTACGCCGTACCTGAACCCCTCCCCAAACCCGTACCGAAAGCCGTACCCTAAGCCTAACCCTAAACCTAACACTAACCCTAGGCTACCCTTGACTGCTTCTGCCTCCAATAGATTTCCTAAGCACTAGTGTTTTAAGGAACAGCTTAAAAAGAGAATCCTAATGTGATTTCTTTATAATGGGTGTGTTCCTTATCTTATCCTAGTGTCTAAACTCTTCTCCATGGCTGGACCCCCAAATAATATTCCTTTACGTGCTAAGGGGTATCTAGAGAGTGGGATAGGTTTAATAACTACCCTAACCCTAACGCATACCCTAACCCTAACCCCTACCCTAACCCTAACACGTACCCTAATCCTAACCCGTACCCTAAACCGAGCCCTAACCCTAACACTAACCCTAACCATAACCCTAACCCATACCCTACGCCGTACCCGAACCCCTCCCCGAACCCATTCCCCAAGCCGTACCCTAAACCTAACCCTAAGCCTAACCCTAACCCTAGGCTACCCTTGACTGCTTCTGCCTCCAATAGATTTCCTAAGCACTAGTGTTTTAAGGAACAGCTTAAAAAGAGAATCCTAATGTGATTTCTTTATAATGGGTGTGTTCCTTATCTTATCCTAGTGTCTAAACTCTTCTCCATGGCTGCACCCCCAAATAATATTGCCTTACGTGCTAAGGGGTATCTAGAGAGTGGGATAGGTTTAATAACTACCCTAAACCTAATGCGTACTCTAACCCTAACCCCTACCCTAACACTAACACGTACCCTAATCCTAACCCGTACCCTAAACCGAGCCCTAACCCTAACACTAACACTAACCCTAACCCTAACCCATACCCTACGCCGTACCTGAACCCCTTCCCAAACCCGTACTCTAAGCCGTACCCTAAGCCTAACCCTAAGCCTAACACTAACCCTAGGCTACCCTTGACTGCTTCTGCCTCCAATAGATTTCCTAAGCACTAGTGTTTTAAGCAACAGCTTAAAAAGAGAATCCTAATGTGATTTCTTTATAATGGGTGTGTTCCTTATCTTATCCTAGTGTCTAAATTCTTCTCCATGGCTGGAACCCCAAATAATATTCCTTTACGTGCTAAGGGGTATCTAGAGAGTGGGATAGGTTTACTAACTACCCTAACCCTAACGCGTACCCTAACCCTAACCCCTACCCTAAACCTAACACGTACCCTAATCCTAACCGTACCCTAAACCGAGCCCTAACCCTAACACTAACCCTAACCCTAACCCTAACCCATACCCTACGCCGTACCCGCACCCCTCCCCGAACCCGTACCCTAAGCCGTACCCTAAGCCTAACCCTAAGCCTAACCCTAACCCTAGGCTACCCTTGACTGCTTCTGCCTCCAATAGATTTCCTAAGCACTAGTGTTTTAAGGAACAGCTTAAAAAGAGAATCCTAAAGTGATTTCTTTATAATGGGTGTGTTCCTTATCTTATCCTAGTGTCTAAACTCTTCTCCATGGCTGGACCCCCAAATAATATTCCTTTACGTGCTAAGGGGTATCTAGAGAGTGGGATAGGTTTAATAACTACCCTAACCCTAACGCGTACCCTAACCCTAACCCCTACCCTAACCCTAACACGTACCCTAATCCTAACCCGTACCCTAAACCGAGCCCTAACCCTAACACTAACCCTAACCCTAACCCATACCCTACGCCGTACCCGAAACCCTCCCCGAACCCGTACCCTAAGCCGTACCCTAAGCCTCACCCTAAGCCTAACCTTATCCTAGGCTACCCTTGACTGCTTCTGCCTCCAATAGATTTCCTAAGCACTAGTGTTTTAAGGAACAGCTTAAAAAGAGAATCCTAATGTGATTTCTTTATAATGGGTGTGTTCCTTATCTTATCCTAGTGTCTAAACTCTTCTCCATGGCTGGACCCCCAAATAATATTCCTTTACGTGCTAAGGGGTATCTAGAGAGTGGGATAGGTTTAATAACTACCCTAACCCTAACGCGTACCCTAACCCTAACCCCTACCCTAACCCTAACACGTACCCTAATCCTAACCCGTACCCTAAACCGAGCCCTAACCCTAACAATAACCCTAACCCTAACCCTAACCCATACCCTACGCCGTACCCGAAACCCTCCCCGAACCCGTACCCTAAGCCGTACCCTAAGCCTAACCCTAAGCCTAACCCTAACGCTAGGTTACCCTTGACTGCTTCTGCCTCCAATAGATTTCCTAAGCACTAGTGTTTTAAGGAACAGCTTAAAAAGAGAATCCTAATGTGATTTCTTTATAATGGGTGTGTTCCTTATCTTATCCTAGTGTCTAAACTCTTCTCCATGGCTGGACCCTCAAATAATATTCCTTTACGTGCTAAGGGGTATCTAGAGAGTGGGATAGGTTTAATAACTACCCTAACCCTAACGCGTACCCTAACCCTAACCCCTACCCTAACCCTAACACGTACCCTAATACTAACCTGTACCCTAAACCGAGCCCTAACCCTAACACTAACCCTAACCCTAACCCATACTCTACGCCGTACCCGCACCCCTCCCCGAACCCGTACCCTAAGCCGTACCCTAAGCCTAACCCTAAGCCTAACCCTAACCCTAGGCTACCCTTGACTGCTTCTGCCTCCAATAGATTTCCTAAGCACTAGTGTTTTAAGGAACAGCTTAAAAAGAGAATCCTAATGTGATTTCTTTATAATGGGTGTGTTCCTTATCTTATCCTAGTGTCTAAACTCTTCTCCATGGCTGGACCCCCAAATAATATTCCTTTACGTGCTAAGGGGTATCTAGAGAGTGGGATAGGTTTAATAACTACCCTAACCCTAACGCATACCCTAACCCTAAACCCTACCCTAACCCTAACACGTACCCTAATCCTAACCCGTACCCTAAACCGAGCCCTAACCCTAACACTAACCCTAACCCTAACCCTAACCCATACCCTACGCCGTACCCGAACCCCTCCCCGAACCCATTCCCCAAGCCGTACCCTAAACCTAACCCTAAGCCTAACCCTAACCCTAGGCTACCCTTGACTGCTTCTGCCTCCAATAGATTTCCTAAGCACTAGTGTTTTAAGGAACAGCTTAAAAAGAGAATCCTAATGTGATTTCTTTATAATGGGTGTGTTCCTTATCTTATCCTAGTGTCTAAACTCTTCTCCATGGCTGCACCCCCAAATAATATTGCCTTACGTGCTAAGGGGTATCTAGAGAGTGGGATAGGTTTAATAACTACCCTAACCCTAATGCGTACTCTAACCCTAACCCCTAACCTAACACTAACACGTACCCTAATCCTAACCGTACCCTAAACCGAGCCCTAACCCTAACACTAACCCTAACCCTAACCCTAACCCATACCCTACGCCGTACCCGCACCCCTCCCCGAACCCGTAACCTAAGCCGTACCCTAAGCCTAACCCTAAGCCTAACCCTAACCCTAGGCTACCCTTGACTGCTTCTGCCTCCAATAGATTTCCTAAGCACTACTGTTTTAAGGAACAGCTTAAAAAGAGAATCCTAATGTGATTTCTTTATAATGGGTGTGTTCCTTATCTTATCCTAGTGTCTAAACTCTTCTCCATGGCTGCACCCCCAAATAATATTCCCTTACGTGCTAAGGGGTATCTAGAGAGTGGGATAGGTTTAATAACTACCCTAACCCTAACGCGTACCCTAACCCTAACCCCTACCCTAACCCTAACACGTACCCTAATCCTAACCTGTACCCTAAACCGAGGCCTAACCCTAACACTAACCCTAACCCTAACCCTAACCCATACCCTACGCCGTACCCGCACCCCTCCCCGAACCCGTACCCTAAGCCATACCCTAAACCTAACCCTAAGCCTAACCCTAACCCTAGGCTACCCTTGACTGCTTCTGCCTCCAATTGATTTCCTAAGCAGTAGTGTTTTAAGGAACAGCTTAAAAAGAGAATCCTAATGTGATTTCTTTATAATGGGTGTGTTCCTTATCTTATCCTAGTGTCTAAACTCTTCTCCATGGCTGGACCCCCAAATAATATTCCTTTACGTGCTAAGGGGGAGCTAGAGAGTGGGATAGGTTTACTAACTACCCTAGCCCTAACGCGTATCCTAACCCTAACCCCTACCCTAACCCTAACACGTACCCTAATCCTAACCCGTACCCTAAACCGAGCCCTAACCCTAACACTAACCCAAACCCTAACCCTAACCCATACCCTACGCCGTACACGAACACCTCCCCGAACCCATACCCCAAGCCGTACCCTAACCCTAACCCTAAGCCTAACCCTAACCCTAGGCTACCCTTGACTGCTTCTGCCTCCAATAGATTTCCTAAGCACTACTGTTTTAAGGAACAGCTTAAAAAGAGAATCCTAAAGTGATTTCTTTATAATGGGTGTATTCCTTATCTTATCCTAGTGTCTAAACTCTTCTCCATGGCGGCACCCCCAAATAATATTCCTTTACGTGCTAAGGGGTATCTAGAGAGTGGGATAGGTTTAATAACTACCCTAACCCTAACGCGTACCCTAACCCTAACCCCTACCCTAACCCTAACACGTACCCTAATCCTAACCCGTACCCTAAACCGAGCCCTAACCCTAACACTAACCCTAACCCTAACCCTAACCCATACCCTACGCCGTACCCGAAACCCTCCCTGAACTCGTACCCTAAGCCGTACCCTAAGCATAACCCTAAGCCTAACCCTAACCCTAGGCTACCCTTGACTGCTTCTGCCTCCAATAGATTTCCTAAGCACTAGTGTTTTAAGGAACAGCTTAAAAAGAGAATCCTAATGTGATTTCTTTATAATGGGTGTGTTCCTTATCTTATCCTAGTGTCTAAACTTTTCTCCATGGCTGGACCCTCAAATAATATTCCTTTACGTGCTAAGGGGTATCTAGAGATTGGGATAGGTTTAATAACTACCCTAACCCTAACGCGTACCCTAACCCTAACCCCTACCCTAACCCTAACACGTACCCTAATCCTAACCCGTACCCTAAACCGAGCCCTAACCCTAACACTAACCCTAACCCTAACCCTAACCCATACCCTACGCCGTACCCGCACCCCTCCCTGAACCCGTACCCTAAGCCGTACCCTAAGACTAACCCTAAGCCTAACCCTAACCCTAGGCTACCCTTGACTGCTTCTGCCTCCAATAGATTTCCTAAGCACTAGTGTTTTAACGAACAGCTTAAAAAGAGAATCCTAATGTGATTTCTTTATAATGGGTGTGTTCCTTATCTTATCCTAGTGTCTAAACTCTTCTCCATGGCTGGACCCCCAAATAATATTCCTTTACGTGCTAAGGGGTATCTAGAGAGTGGGATAGGTTTAATAACTACCCTAACCCTAACGCGTACCCTAACCCTAACCCCTACCCTAACCCTAACACGTACCCTAATCCTAACCCGTACCCTAAACCGAGCCCTAACCCTAACACTAACCCTAACCCTAACCCTAACCCATACCCTACGCCGTACCCGCACCCCTCCCCGAACCCGTACCCTAAGCCGTACCCTAAGCCTAACCCTAAGCCTAACCCTAACCCTAGGCTACCCTTGACTGCTTCTGCCTCCAATAGATTTCCTAAGCACTACTGTTTTAAGGAACAGCTTAAAAAGAGAATCCTAATGTGATTTCTTTATAATGGGTGTGTTCCTTATCTTATCCTAGTGTCTAAACTCTTCTCCATGGCTGCACCCCCAAATAATATTCCCTTACGTGCTAAGGGGTATCTAGAGAGTGGGATAGGTTTAATAACTACCCTAACCCTAACGCGTACCCTAACCCTAACCCCTACCCTAACCCTAACACGTACCCTAATCCTAACCTGTACCCTAAACCGAGCCCTAACCCTAACACTAACCCTAACCCTAACCCTAACCCATACCCTACGCCGTACCCGCACCCCTCCCCGAACTCGTACCCTAAGCCATACCCTAAACCTAACCCTAAGCCTAACCCTAACCCTAGGCTACCCTTGACTGCTTCTGCCTCCAATTGATTTCCTAAGCAGTAGTGTTTTAAGGAACAGCTTAAAAAGAGAATCCTAAAGTGATTTCTTTATAATGGGTGTGTTCCTTATCTTATCCTAGTGTCTAAACTCTTCTCCATGGCTGGACCCCCAAATAATATTCCTTTACGTGCTAAGGGGGAGCTAGAGAGTGGGATAGGTTTACTAACTACCCTAGCCCTAACGCGTAACCTAACCCTAACCCCTACCCTAACCCTAACACGTACCCTAATCCTAACCCGTACCCTAAACCGAGCCCTAACCCTAACACTAACCCAAACCCTAACCCTAACCCATACCCTACACCGTACACGAACACCTCCCCGAACCCATACCCCAAGCCGTACCCTAAACCTAACCCTAAGCCTAACCCTAACACTAGGCTACCCTTGACTGCTTCTGCCTCCAATAGATTTCCTAAGCACTAGTGTTTTAAGGAACAGCTTAAAAAGAGAATCCTAATGTGATTTCTTTATAATGGGTGTGTTCCTTATCTTATCCTAGTGTCTAAACTCTTCTCCATGGCTGCACCCCCAAATAATATTGCCTTACGTGCTAAGGGGTATCTAGAGAGTGGGATAGGTTTAATAACTACCCTAACCCTAATGCGTACTCTAACCCTAACCCCTAACCTAACACTAACACGTACCCTAATCCTAACCCGTACCCTAAACCGAGCCCTAACCCTAACACTAACACTAACCCTAACCCTAACCCATACCCTACGCCGTACCTGAACCCCTCCCCAAACCCGTACTCTAAGCCGTACCCTAAGCCTAACCCTAAGCCTAACACTAACCCTAGGCTACCCTTGACTGCTTCTGCCTCCAATAGATTTCCTAAGCACTAGTGTTTTAAGCAACAGCTTAAAAAGAGAATCCTAATGTGATTTCTTTATAATGGGTGTGTTCCTTATTTATCCTAGTGTCTAAATTCTTCTCCATGGCTGGAACCCCAAATAATATTCCTTTACGTGCTAAGGGGTATCTAGAGAGTGGGATAGGTTTACTAACTACCCTAACCCTAACGCGTACCCTAACCCTAACCCCTACCCTAACCCTAACACGTACCCTAATCCCAACCCGTACCCTAAACCGAGCCCTAACCCTAACACTAACCCTAACCCTAACCCTAACCCATACCCTACGCCGTACCCGAAACCCTCCCCGAACCCGTACCCTAAGCCGTACCCTAAGCCTAACCCTAAGCCTAACCCTAACCCTAGGCTACCCTTGACTGCTTCTGCCTCCAATAGATTTCCTAAGCACTAGTGTTTTAAGGAACAGCTTAAAAAGAGAATCCTAATGTGATTTCTTTATAATGGGTGTGTTCCTTATCTTATCCTATTGTCTAAACTCTTCTCCATGGCTGGACCCTCAAATAATATTCCTTTACGTGCTAAGGGGTATCTAGAGAGTGGGATAGGTTTAATAACTACCCTAACCCTAATGCATACCCTAACCCTAACCCCTACCCTAACCCTAACACGTACCCTAATCCTAACCCGTACCCTAAACCGAGCCCTAACCCTAACACTAACCCTAACCCTAACCCTAACCCATACCCTATGCCGTACCCGAACCCCTCCCCGAACCCATTCCCCAAGCCGTACCCTAAACATAACCCTAAGCCTAACCCTAACCCTAGGCTACCCTTGACTGCTTCTGCCTCCAATAGATTTCCTAAGCACTAGTGTTTTAAGGAACAGCTTAAAAAGAGAATCCTAATGTGATTTCTTTATAATGGGTGTGTTCCTTATCTTATCCTAGTGTCTAAACTCTTCTCCATGGCTGCACCCCCAAATAATATTGCCTTACGTGCTAAGGGGTATCTAGAGAGTGGGATAGGTTTAATAACTACCCTAACCCTAATGCGTACTCTAACCCTAACCCCTAACCTAACACTAACACGTACCCTAATCCTAACCCGTACACTAAACCGAGCCCTAACCCTAACACTAACACTAACCCTAACCCTAACCCATACCCTACGCCGTACCCGCACCCCTCCCTGAACCCGTACCCTAAGCCGTACCCTAAGACTAACCCTAAGCCTAACCCTAACCCTAGGCTACCCTTGACTGCTTCTGCCTCCAATAGATTTCCTAAGCACTAGTGTTTTAACGAACAGCTTAAAAAGAGAATCCTAAAGTGATTTCTTTATAATGGGTGTGTTCCTTATCTTATCCTAGTGTCTAAACTCTTCTCCATGGCTGCACCCCCAAATAATATTCCCTTACGTGCTAAGGGGTATCTAGAGAGTGGGATAGGTTTAATAACTACCCTAACCCTAACGCGTACCCTAACCCTAACCCCTACCCTAACCCTAACACGTACCCTAATCCTAACCTGTACCCTAAACCGAGCCCTAACCCTAACACTAACCCTAACCCTAACCCTAACCCATACCCTACGCCGTACCCGAACCCCTCCCCGAACTCGTACCCTAAGCCATACCCTAAACCTAACCCTAAGCCTAACCCTAACCCTAGGCTACCCTTGACTGCTTCTGCCTCCAATTGATTTCCTAAGCAGTAGTGTTTTAAGGAACAGCTTAAAAAGAGAATCCTAAAGTGATTTCTTTATAATGGGTGTGTTCCTTATCTTATCCTAGTGTCTAAACTCTTCTCCATGGCTGGACCCCCAAATAATATTCCTTTACGTGCTAAGGGGGAGCTAGAGAGTGGGATAGGTTTACTAACTACCCTAGCCCTAACGCGTAACCTAACCCTAACCCCTACCCTAACCCTAACACGTACCCTAATCCTAACCCGTACCCTAAACCGAGCCCTAACCCTAACACTAACCCAAACCCTAACCCTAACCCATACCCTACGCCGTACACGAACACCTCCCCGAACCCATACCCCAAGCCGTACCCTAAACCTAACCCTAAGCCTAACCCTAACACTAGGCTACCCTTGACTGCTTCTGCCTCCAATAGATTTCCTAAGCACTAGTGTTTTAAGGAACAGCTTAAAAAGAGAATCCTAATGTGATTTCTTTATAATGGGTGTGTTCCTTATCTTATCCTAGTGTCTAAACTCTTCTCCATGGCTGCACCCCCAAATAATATTGCCTTACGTGCTAAGGGGTATCTAGAGAGTGGGATAGGTTTAATAACTACCCTAACCCTAATGCGTACTCTAACCCTAACCCCTAACCTAACACTAACACGTACCCTAATCCTAACCCGTACCCTAAACCGAGCCCTAACCCTAACACTAACACTAACCCTAACCCTAACCCATACCCTACGCCGTACCTGAACCCCTCCCCAAACCCGTACCGAAAGCCGTACCCTAAGCCTAACCCTAAACCTAACACTAACCCTAGGCTACCCTTGACTGCTTCTGCCTCCAATAGATTTCCTAAGCACTAGTGTTTTAAGGAACAGCTTAAAAAGAGAATCCTAATGTGATTTCTTTATAATGGGTGTGTTCCTTATCTTATCCTAGTGTCTAAACTCTTCTCCATGGCTGGACCCCCAAATAATATTCCTTTACGTGCTAAGGGGTATCTAGAGAGTGGGATAGGTTTAATAACTACCCTAACCCTAACGCATACCCTAACCCTAACCCCTACCCTAACCCTAACACGTACCCTAATCCTAACCCGTACCCTAAACCGAGCCCTAACCCTAACACTAACCCTAACCATAACCCTAACCCATACCCTACGCCGTACCCGAACCCCTCCCCGAACCCATTCCCCAAGCCGTACCCTAAACCTAACCCTAAGCCTAACCCTAACCCTAGGCTACCCTTGACTGCTTCTGCCTCCAATAGATTTCCTAAGCACTAGTGTTTTAAGGAACAGCTTAAAAAGAGAATCCTAATGTGATTTCTTTATAATGGGTGTGTTCCTTATCTTATCCTAGTGTCTAAACTCTTCTCCATGGCTGCACCCCCAAATAATATTGCCTTACGTGCTAAGGGGTATCTAGAGAGTGGGATAGGTTTAATAACTACCCTAAACCTAATGCGTACTCTAACCCTAACCCCTACCCTAACACTAACACGTACCCTAATCCTAACCCGTACCCTAAACCGAGCCCTAACCCTAACACTAACACTAACCCTAACCCTAACCCATACCCTACGCCGTACCTGAACCCCTCCCCAAACCCGTACTCTAAGCCGTACCCTAAGCCTAACCCTAAGCCTAACACTAACCCTAGGCTACCCTTGACTGCTTCTGCCTCCAATAGATTTCCTAAGCACTAGTGTTTTAAGCAACAGCTTAAAAAGAGAATCCTAATGTGATTTCTTTATAATGGGTGTGTTCCTTATCTTATCCTAGTGTCTAAATTCTTCTCCATGGCTGGAACCCCAAATAATATTCCTTTACGTGCTAAGGGGTATCTAGAGAGTGGGATAGGTTTACTAACTACCCTAACCCTAACGCGTACCCTAACCCTAACCCCTACCCTAAACCTAACACGTACCCTAATCCTAACCGTACCCTAAACCGAGCCCTAACCCTAACACTAACCCTAACCCTAACCCTAACCCATACCCTACGCCGTACCCGCACCCCTCCCCGAACCCGTACCCTAAGCCGTACCCTAAGCCTAACCCTAAGCCTAACCCTAACCCTAGGCTACCCTTGACTGCTTCTGCCTCCAATAGATTTCCTAAGCACTAGTGTTTTAAGGAACAGCTTAAAAAGAGAATCCTAATGTGATTTCTTTATAATGGGTGTGTTCCTTATCTTATCCTAGTGTCTAAACTCTTCTCCATGGCTGGACCCCCAAATAATATTCCTTTACGTGCTAAGGGGTATCTAGAGAGTGGGATAGGTTTAATAACTACCCTAACCCTAACGCGTACCCTAACCCTAACCCCTACCCTAACCCTAACACGTACCCTAATCCTAACCTGTACCCTAAACCGAGCCCTAACCCTAACACTAACCCTAACCCTAACCCTAACCCCTACCCTAACCCTAACACGTACCCTAATACTAACCTGTACACTAAACCGAGCCCTAACCCTAACACTAACCCTAACCCTAACCCATACCCTACGCCGTACCCGCACCCCTCCCCAAACCCGTACCCTAAGCCGTACCCTAAGCCTAACCCTAAGCCTAACCCTAACCCTAGGCTACCCTTGACTGCTTCTGCCTCCAATAGATTTCCTAAGCACTAGTGTTTTAAGGAACAGCTTAAAAAGAGAATCCTAATGTGATTTCTTTATAATGGGTGTGTTCCTTATCTTATCCTAGTGTCTAAACTCTTCTCCATGGCTGCACCCCCAAATAATATTGCCTTACGTGCTAAGGGGTATCTAGTGAGTGGGATAGGTTTAATAACTACCCTAACCCTAACGCATACCCTAACCCTAACCCCTACCCTAACCCTAACACGTACCCTAATCCTAACCCGTACCCTAAACCGAGCCCTAACCCTAACACTAACCCTAACCCTAACCCTAACCCATACCCTATGCCGTACCCGAACCCCTCCCCGAACCCATTCCCCAAGCCGTACCCTAAACATAACCCTAAGCCTAACCCTAACCCTAGGCTACCCTTGACTGCTTCTGCCTCCAATAGATTTCCTAAGCACTAGTGTTTTAAGGAACAGCTTAAAAAGAGAATCCTAATGTGATTTCTTTATAATGGGTGTGTTCCTTATCTTATCCTAGTGTCTAAACTCTTCTCCATGGCTGCACCCCCAAATAATATTGCCTTACGTGCTAAGGGGTATCTAGAGAGTGGGATAGGTTTAATAACTACCCTAACCCTAATGCGTACTCTAACCCTAACCCCTAACCTAACACTAACACGTACCCTAATCCTAACCCGTACACTAAACCGAGCCCTAACCCTAACACTAACACTAACCCTAACCCTAACCCATACCCTACGCCGTACCTGAACCCCTCCCCAAACCCGTACCGAAAGCCGTACCCTAAGCCTAACCCTAAACCTAACACTAACCCTAGGCTACCCTTGACTGCTTCTGCCTCCAATAGATTTCCTAAGCACTAGTGTTTTAAGCAACAGCTTAAAAAGAGAATCCTAATGTGATTTCTTTATAATGGGTGTGTTCCTTATCTTATCCTAGTGTCTAAATTCTTCTCCATGGCTGGAACCCCAAATAATATTCCTTTACGTGCTAAGGGGTATCTAGAGAGTGGGATAGGTTTACTAACTACCCTAACCCTAACGCGTACCCTAACCCTAACCCCTACCCTAAACCTAACACGTACCCTAATCCTAACCGTACCCTAAACCGAGCCCTAACCCTAACACTAACCCTAACCCTAACCCTAACCCATACCCTACGCCGTACCCGCACCCCTCCCCGAACCCGTAACCTAAGCCGTACCCTAAGCCTAACCCTAAGCCTAACCCTAACCCTAGGCTACCCTTGACTGCTTCTGCCTCCAATAGATTTCCTAAGCACTACTGTTTTAAGGAACAGCTTAAAAAGAGAATCCTAATGTGATTTCTTTATAATGGGTGTGTTCCTTATCTTATCCTAGTGTCTAAACTCTTCTCCATGGCTGCACCCCCAAATAATATTCCCTTACGTGCTAAGGGGTATCTAGAGAGTGGGATAGGTTTAATAACTACCCTAACCCTAACGCGTACCCTAACCCTAACCCCTACCCTAACCCTAACACGTACCCTAATCCTAACCTGTACCCTAAACCGAGGCCTAACCCTAACACTAACCCTAACCCTAACCCTAACCCATACCCTACGCCGTACCCGAAACCCTCCCCGAACCCGTACCCTAAGCCATACCCTAAACCTAACCCTAAGCCTAAGCCTAACCCTAGGCTACCCTTGACTGCTTCTGCCTCCAATAGATTTCCTAAGCACTAGTGTTTTAAGGAACAGCTTAAAAAGAGAATCCTAATGTGATTTCTTTATAATGGGTGTGTTCCTTATCTTATCCTAGTGTCTAAACTCTTCTCCATGGCTGCACCCCCAAATAATATTCCCTTACGTGCTAAGGGGTATCTAGAGAGTGGGATAGGTTTAATAACTACCCTAACCCTAACGCGTACCCTAACCCTAACCCCTACCCTAACCCTAACACGTACCCTAATCCTAACCTGTACCCTAAACCGAGGCCTAACCCTAACACTAACCCTAACCCTAACCCTAACCCATACCCTACGCCGTACCCGAAACCCTCCCCGAACCCGTACCCTAAGCCATACCCTAAACCTAACCCTAAGCCTAACCCTAACCCTAGGCTACCCTTGACTGCTTCTGCCTCCAATTGATTTCCTAAGCAGTAGTGTTTTAAGGAACAGCTAAAAAAGAGAATCCTAATGTGATTTCTTTATAATGGGTGTGTTCCTTATCTTATCCTAGTGTCTAAACTTTTCTCCATGGCTGGACCCTCAAATAATATTCCTTTACGTGCTAAGGGGTATCTAGAGATTGGGATAGGTTTAATAACTACCCTAACCCTAACGCGTACCCTAACCCTAACCCCTACCCTAACCCTAACACGTACCCTAATCCTAACCCGTACCCTAAACCGAGCCCTAACCCTAACACTAACCCTAACCCTAACCCTAACCCATACCCTACGCCGTACCCGCACCCCTACCTGAACCCGTACCCTAAGCCGTACCCTAAGCCTAACCCTAAGCCTAACCCTAACCCTAGGCTACCCTTGACTGCTTCTGCCTCCAATAGATTTCCTAAGCACTAGTGTTTTAACGAACAGCTTAAAAAGAGAATCCTAAAGTGATTTCTTTATAATGGGTGTGTTCCTTATCTTATCCTAGTGTCTAAACTCTTCTCCATGGCTGGACCCCCAAATAATATTCCTTTACGTGCTAAGGGGTATCTAGAGAGTGGGATAGGTTTAATAACTACCCTAACCCTAACGCGCCCCTAACCCTAACCCCTACCCTAACCCTAACACGTACCCTAATCCTAACCCGTACCCTAAACCGAGCCCTAACCCTAACAGTAACCCTAACCCTAACCCATACCCTACGCCGTACCCGAAACCCTCCCCGAACCCGTACCCTAAGCCGTACCCTAAGCCTCACCCTAAGCCTAACCTTATCCTAGGCTACCCTTGACTGCTTCTGCCTCCAATAGATTTCCTAAGCACTAGTGTTTTAAGGAACAGCTTAAAAAGAGAATCCTAATGTGATTTCTTTATAATGGGTGTGTTCCTTATCTTATCCTAGTGTCTAAACTCTTCTCCATGGCTGCACCCCCAAATAATATTCCCTTACGTGCTAAGGGGTATCTAGAGAGTGGGATAGGTTTAATAACTACCCTAACCCTAACGCGTACCCTAACCCTAACCCCTACCCTAACCCTAACACGTACCCTAATCCTAACCTGTACCCTAAACCGAGCCCTAACCCTAACACTAACCCTAACCCTAACCCTAACCCATACCCTACGCCGTACCCGCACCCCTCCCCGAACTCGTACCCTAAGCCATACCCTAAACCTAACCCTAAGCCTAACCCTAACCCTAGGCTACCCTTGACTGCTTCTGCCTCCAATTGATTTCCTAAGCAGTAGTGTTTTAAGGAACAGCTTAAAAAGAGAATCCTAAAGTGATTTCTTTATAATGGGTGTGTTCCTTATCTTATCCTAGTGTCTAAACTCTTCTCCATGGCTGGACCCCCAAATAATATTCCTTTACGTGCTAAGGGGGAGCTAGAGAGTGGGATAGGTTTACTAACTACCCTAGCCCTAACGCGTAACCTAACCCTAACCCCTACCCTAACCCTAACACGTACCCTAATCCTAACCCGTACCCTAAACCGAGCCCTAACCCTAACACTAACCCAAACCCTAACCCTAACCCATACCCTACACCGTACACGAACACCTCCCCGAACCCATACCCCAAGCCGTACCCTAAACCTAACCCTAAGCCTAACCCTAACACTAGGCTACCCTTGACTGCTTCTGCCTCCAATAGATTTCCTAAGCACTAGTGTTTTAAGGAACAGCTTAAAAAGAGAATCCTAATGTGATTTCTTTATAATGGGTGTGTTCCTTATCTTATCCTAGTGTCTAAACTCTTCTCCATGGCTGCACCCCCAAATAATATTGCCTTACGTGCTAAGGGGTATCTAGAGAGTGGGATAGGTTTAATAACTACCCTAACCCTAATGCGTACTCTAACCCTAACCCCTAACCTAACACTAACACGTACCCTAATCCTAACCCGTACCCTAAACCGAGCCCTAACCCTAACACTAACACTAACCCTAACCCTAACCCATACCCTACGCCGTACCTGAACCCCTCCCCAAACCCGTACTCTAAGCCGTACCCTAAGCCTAACCCTAAGCCTAACACTAACCCTAGGCTACCCTTGACTGCTTCTGCCTCCAATAGATTTCCTAAGCACTAGTGTTTTAAGCAACAGCTTAAAAAGAGAATCCTAATGTGATTTCTTTATAATGGGTGTGTTCCTTATTTATCCTAGTGTCTAAATTCTTCTCCATGGCTGGAACCCCAAATAATATTCCTTTACGTGCTAAGGGGTATCTAGAGAGTGGGATAGGTTTACTAACTACCCTAACCCTAACGCGTACCCTAACCCTAACCCCTACCCTAACCCTAACACGTACCCTAATCCTAACCCGTACCCTAAACCGAGCCCTAACCCTAACACTAACCCTAACCCTAACCCTAACCCATACCCTACGCCGTACCCGAAACCCTCCCCGAACCCGTACCCTAAGCCGTACCCTAAGCCTAACCCTAAGCCTAACCCTAACCCTAGGCTACCCTTGACTGCTTCTGCCTCCAATAGATTTCCTAAGCACTAGTGTTTTAAGGAACAGCTTAAAAAGAGAATCCTAATGTGATTTCTTTATAATGGGTGTGTTCCTTATCTTATCCTATTGTCTAAACTCTTCTCCATGGCTGGACCCTCAAATAATATTCCTTTACGTGCTAAGGGGTATCTAGAGAGTGGGATAGGTTTAATAACTACCCTAACCCTAATGCATACCCTAACCCTAACCCCTACCCTAACCCTAACACGTACCCTAATCCTAACCCGTACCCTAAACCGAGCCCTAACCCTAACACTAACCCTAACCCTAACCCTAACCCATACCCTATGCCGTACCCGAACCCCTCCCCGAACCCATTCCCCAAGCCGTACCCTAAACATAACCCTAAGCCTAACCCTAACCCTAGGCTACCCTTGACTGCTTCTGCCTCCAATAGATTTCCTAAGCACTAGTGTTTTAAGGAACAGCTTAAAAAGAGAATCCTAATGTGATTTCTTTATAATGGGTGTGTTCCTTATCTTATCCTAGTGTCTAAACTCTTCTCCATGGCTGCACCCCCAAATAATATTGCCTTACGTGCTAAGGGGTATCTAGAGAGTGGGATAGGTTTAATAACTACCCTAACCCTAATGCGTACTCTAACCCTAACCCCTAACCTAACACTAACACGTACCCTAATCCTAACCCGTACACTAAACCGAGCCCTAACCCTAACACTAACACTAACCCTAACCCTAACCCATACCCTACGCCGTACCCGCACCCCTCCCTGAACCCGTACCCTAAGCCGTACCCTAAGACTAACCCTAAGCCTAACCCTAACCCTAGGCTACCCTTGACTGCTTCTGCCTCCAATAGATTTCCTAAGCACTAGTGTTTTAACGAACAGCTTAAAAAGAGAATCCTAAAGTGATTTCTTTATAATGGGTGTGTTCCTTATCTTATCCTAGTGTCTAAACTCTTCTCCATGGCTGCACCCCCAAATAATATTCCCTTACGTGCTAAGGGGTATCTAGAGAGTGGGATAGGTTTAATAACTACCCTAACCCTAACGCGTACCCTAACCCTAACCCCTACCCTAACCCTAACACGTACCCTAATCCTAACCTGTACCCTAAACCGAGCCCTAACCCTAACACTAACCCTAACCCTAACCCTAACCCATACCCTACGCCGTACCCGAACCCCTCCCCGAACTCGTACCCTAAGCCATACCCTAAACCTAACCCTAAGCCTAACCCTAACCCTAGGCTACCCTTGACTGCTTCTGCCTCCAATTGATTTCCTAAGCAGTAGTGTTTTAAGGAACAGCTTAAAAAGAGAATCCTAAAGTGATTTCTTTATAATGGGTGTGTTCCTTATCTTATCCTAGTGTCTAAACTCTTCTCCATGGCTGGACCCCCAAATAATATTCCTTTACGTGCTAAGGGGGAGCTAGAGAGTGGGATAGGTTTACTAACTACCCTAGCCCTAACGCGTAACCTAACCCTAACCCCTACCCTAACCCTAACACGTACCCTAATCCTAACCCGTACCCTAAACCGAGCCCTAACCCTAACACTAACCCAAACCCTAACCCTAACCCATACCCTACGCCGTACACGAACACCTCCCCGAACCCATACCCCAAGCCGTACCCTAAACCTAACCCTAAGCCTAAACCTAACACTAGGCTACCCTTGACTGCTTCTGCCTCCAATAGATTTCCTAAGCACTAGTGTTTTAAGGAACAGCTTAAAAAGAGAATCCTAATGTGATTTCTTTATAATGGGTGTGTTCCTTATCTTATCCTAGTGTCTAAACTCTTCTCCATGGCTGCACCCCCAAATAATATTGCCTTACGTGCTAAGGGGTATCTAGAGAGTGGGATAGGTTTAATAACTACCCTAACCCTAATGCGTACTCTAACCCTAACCCCTAACCTAACACTAACACGTACCCTAATCCTAACCCGTACCCTAAACCGAGCCCTAACCCTAACACTAACACTAACCCTAACCCTAACCCATACCCTACGCCGTACCTGAACCCCTCCCCAAACCCGTACCGAAAGCCGTACCCTAAGCCTAACCCTAAACCTAACACTAACCCTAGGCTACCCTTGACTGCTTCTGCCTCCAATAGATTTCCTAAGCACTAGTGTTTTAAGGAACAGCTTAAAAAGAGAATCCTAATGTGATTTCTTTATAATGGGTGTGTTCCTTATCTTATCCTAGTGTCTAAACTCTTCTCCATGGCTGGACCCCCAAATAATATTCCTTTACGTGCTAAGGGGTATCTAGAGAGTGGGATAGGTTTAATAACTACCCTAACCCTAACGCATACCCTAACCCTAACCCCTACCCTAACCCTAACACGTACCCTAATCCTAACCCGTACCCTAAACCGAGCCCTAACCCTAACACTAACCCTAACCATAACCCTAACCCATACCGTACGCCGTACCCGAACCCCTCCCCGAACCCATTCCCCAAGCCGTACCCTAAACCTAACCCTAAGCCTAACCCTAACCCTAGGCTACCCTTGACTGCTTCTGCCTCCAATAGATTTCCTAAGCACTAGTGTTTTAAGGAACAGCTTAAAAAGAGAATCCTAATGTGATTTCTTTATAATGGGTGTGTTCCTTATCTTATCCTAGTGTCTAAACTCTTCTCCATGGCTGCACCCCCAAATAATATTCCTTTACGTGCTAAGGGGTATCTAGAGAGTGGGATAGGTTTAATAACTACCCTAACCCTAACGCATACCCTAACCCTAACCCCTACCCTAACCCTAACACGTACCCTAATCCTAACCCGTACCCTAAACCGAGCCCTAACCCTAACACTAACCCTAACCATAACCCTAACCCATACCCTACGCCGTACCCGAACCCCTCCCCGAACCCATTCCCCAAGCCGTACCCTAAACCTAACCCTAAGCCTAACCCTAACCCTAGGCTACCCTTGACTGCTTCTGCCTCCAATAGATTTCCTAAGCACTAGTGTTTTAAGGAACAGCTTAAAAAGAGAATCCTAATGTGATTTCTTTATAATGGGTGTGTTCCTTATCTTATCCTAGTGTCTAAACTCTTCTCCATGGCTGCACCCCCAAATAATATTGCCTTACGTGCTAAGGGGTATCTAGAGAGTGGGATAGGTTTAATAACTACCCTAAACCTAATGCGTACTCTAACCCTAACCCCTACCCTAACACTAACACGTACCCTAATCCTAACCCGTACCCTAAACCGAGCCCTAACCCTAACACTAACACTAACCCTAACCCTAACCCATACCCTACGCCGTACCTGAACCCCTCCCCAAACCCGTACTCTAAGCCGTACCCTAAGCCTAACCCTAAGCCTAACACTAACCCTAGGCTACCCTTGACTGCTTCTGCCTCCAATAGATTTCCTAAGCACTAGTGTTTTAAGCAACAGCTTAAAAAGAGAATCCTAATGTGATTTCTTTATAATGGGTGTGTTCCTTATCTTATCCTAGTGTCTAAATTCTTCTCCATGGCTGGAACCCCAAATAATATTCCTTTACGTGCTAAGGGGTATCTAGAGAGTGGGATAGGTTTACTAACTACCCTAACCCTAACGCGTACCCTAACCCTAACCCCTACCCTAAACCTAACACGTACCCTAATCCTAACCGTACCCTAAACCGAGCCCTAACCCTAACACTAACCCTAACCCTAACCCTAACCCATACCCTACGCCGTACCCGCACCCCTCCCCGAACCCGTACCCTAAGCCGTACCCTAAGCCTAACCCTAAGCCTAACCCTAACCCTAGGCTACCCTTGACTGCTTCTGCCTCCAATAGATTTCCTAAGCACTAGTGTTTTAAGGAACAGCTTAAAAAGAGAATCCTAATGTGATTTCTTTATAATGGGTGTGTTCCTTATCTTATCCTAGTGTCTAAACTCTTCTCCATGGCTGGACCCCCAAATAATATTCCTTTACGTGCTAAGGGGTATCTAGAGAGTGGGATAGGTTTAATAACTACCCTAACCCTAACGCGTACCCTAACCCTAACCCCTACCCTAACCCTAACACGTACCCTAATCCTAACCCGTACCCTAAACCGAGCCCTAACCCTAACACTAACCCTAACCCTAACCCTAACCCATACCCTACACCGTTCCCGAAACCCTCCCCGAACCCGTACCCTAAGCCGTACCCTAAGCCTAACCCTAAGCCTAACCCTAACCCTAGGCTACCCTTGACTGCTTCTGCCTCCAATAGATTTCCTAAGCACTAGTGTTTTAAGGAACAGCTTAAAAAGAGAATCCTAATGTGATTTCTTTATAATGGGTGTGTTCCTTATCTTATCCTAGTGTCTAAACTCTTCTCCATGGCTGGACCCTCAAATAATATTCCTTTACGTGCTAAGGGGTATCTAGAGAGTGGGATAGGTTTAATAACTACCCTAACCCTAACGCGTACCCTAACCCTAACCCCTACCCTAACCCTAACACGTACCCTAATACTAACCTGTACACTAAACCGAGCCCTAACCCTAACACTAACCCTAACCCTAACCCATACCCTACGCCGTACCCGCACCCCTCCCCGAACCCGTACCCTAAGCCGTACCCTAAGCCTAACCCTAAGCCTAACCCTAACCCTAGGCTACCCTTGACTGCTTCTGCCTCCAATAGATTTCCTAAGCACTAGTGTTTTAAGGAACAGCTTAAAAAGAGAATCCTAATGTGATTTCTTTATAATGGGTGTGTTCCTTATCTTATCCTAGTGTCTAAACTCTTCTCCATGGCTGGACCCCCAAATAATATTCCTTTACGTGCTAAGGGGTATCTAGAGAGTGGGATAGGTTTAATAACTACCCTAACCCTAACGCATACCCTAACCCTAACCCCTACCCTAACCCTAACACGTACCCTAATCCTAACCCGTACCCTAAACCGAGCCCTAACCCTAACACTAACCCTAACCCTAACCCTAACCCATACCCTATGCCGTACCCGAACCCCTCCCCGAACCCATTCCCCAAGCCGTACCCTAAACATAACCCTAAGCCTAACCCTAACCCTAGGCTACCCTTGACTGCTTCTGCCTCCAATAGATTTCCTAAGCACTAGTGTTTTAAGGAACAGGTTAAAAAGAGAATCCTAATGTGATTTCTTTATAATGGGTGTGTTCCTTATCTTATCCTAGTGTCTAAACTCTTCTCCATGGCTGCACCCCCAAATAATATTGCCTTACGTGCTAAGGGGTATCTAGAGAGTGGGATAGGTTTAATAACTACCCTAACCCTAATGCGTACTCTAACCCTAACCCCTAACCTAACACTAACACGTACCCTAATCCTAACCCGTACACTAAACCGAGCCCTAACCCTAACACTAACACTAACCCTAACCCTAACCCATACCCTACGCCGTACCTGAACCCCTCCCCAAACCCGTACCGAAAGCCGTACCCTAAGCCTAACCCTAAACCTAACACTAACCCTAGGCTACCCTTGACTGCTTCTGCCTCCAATAGATTTCCTAAGCACTAGTGTTTTAAGCAACAGCTTAAAAAGAGAATCCTAATGTGATTTCTTTATAATGGGTGTGTTCCTTATCTTATCCTAGTGTCTAAATTCTTCTCCATGGCTGGAACCCCAAATAATATTCCTTTACGTGCTAAGGGGTATCTAGAGAGTGGGATAGGTTTACTAACTACCCTAACCCTAACGCGTACCCTAACCCTAACCCCTACCCTAAACCTAACACGTACCCTAATCCTAACCGTACCCTAAACCGAGCCCTAACCCTAACACTAACCCTAACCCTAACCCTAACCCATACCCTACGCCGTACCCGAAACCCTCCCCGAACCCGTAACCTAAGCCGTACCCTAAGCCTAACCCTAAGCCTAACCCTAACCCTAGGCTACCCTTGACTGCTTCTGCCTCCAATAGATTTCCTAAGCACTACTGTTTTAAGGAACAGCTTAAAAAGAGAATCCTAATGTGATTTCTTTATAATGGGTGTGTTCCTTATCTTATCCTAGTGTCTAAACTCTTCTCCATGGCTGCACCCCCAAATAATATTCCCTTACGTGCTAAGGGGTATCTAGAGAGTGGGATAGGTTTAATAACTACCCTAACCCTAACGCGTACCCTAACCCTAACCCCTACCCTAACCCTAACACGTACCCTAATCCTAACCTGTACCCTAAACCGAGGCCTAACCCTAACACTAACCCTAACCCTAACCCTAACCCATACCCTACGCCGTACCCGAAACCCTCCCCGAACCCGTACCCTAAGCCATACCCTAAACCTAACCCTAAGCCTAACCCTAACCCTAGGCTACCCTTGACTGCTTCTGCCTCCAATAGATTTCCTAAGCACTAGTGTTTTAAGGAACAGCTTAAAAAGAGAATCCTAATGTGATTTCTTTATAATGGGTGTGTTCCTTATCTTATCCTAGTGTCTAAACTCTTCTCCATGGCTGCACCCCCAAATAATATTCCCTTACGTGCTAAGGGGTATCTAGAGAGTGGGATAGGTTTAATAACTACCCTAACCCTAACGCGTACCCTAACCCTAACCCCTACCCTAACCCTAACACGTACCCTAATCCTAACCTGTACCCTAAACCGAGGCCTAACCCTAACACTAACCCTAACCCTAACCCTAACCCATACCCTACGCCGTACCCGAAACCCTCCCCGAACCCGTACCCTAAGCCATACCCTAAACCTAACCCTAAGCCTAACCCTAACCCTAGGCTACCCTTGACTGCTTCTGCCTCCAATTGATTTCCTAAGCAGTAGTGTTTTAAGGAACAGCTTAAAAAGAGAATCCTAATGTGATTTCTTTATAATGGGTGTGTTCCTTATCTTATCCTAGTGTCTAAACTTTTCTCCATGGCTGGACCCTCAAATAATATTCCTTTACGTGCTAAGGGGTATCTAGAGATTGGGATAGGTTTAATAACTACCCTAACCCTAACGCGTACCCTAACCCTAACCCCTACCCTAACCCTAACACGTACCCTAATCCTAACCCGTACCGTAAACCGAGCCCTAACCCTAACACTAACCCTAACCCTAACCCTAACCCATACCCTACGCCGTACCCGCACCCCTCCCTGAACCCGTACCCTAAGCCGTACCCTAAGCCTAACCCTAAGCCTAACCCTAACCCTAGGCTACCCTTGACTGCTTCTGCCTCCAATAGATTTCCTAAGCACTAGTGTTTTAACGAACAGCTTAAAAAGAGAATCCTAAAGTGATTTCTTTATAATGGGTGTGTTCCTTATCTTATCCTAGTGTCTAAACTCTTCTCCATGGCTGGACCCCCAAATAATATTCCTTTACGTGCTAAGGGGTATCTAGAGAGTGGGATAGGTTTAATAACTACCCTAACCCTAACGCGCCCCTAACCCTAACCCCTACCCTAACCCTAACACGTACCCTAATCCTAACCCGTACCCTAAACCGAGCCCTAACCCTAACAGTAACCCTAACCCTAACCCATACCCTACGCCGTACCCGAAACCCTCCCCGAACCCGTACCCTAAGCCGTACCCTAAGCCTCACCCTAAGCCTAACCTTATCCTAGGCTACCCTTGACTGCTTCTGCCTCCAATAGATTTCCTAAGCACTAGTGTTTTAAGGAACAGCTTAAAAAGAGAATCCTAATGTGATTTCTTTATAATGGGTGTGTTCCTTATCTTATCCTAGTGTCTAAACTCTTCTCCATTGCTGGACCCTCAAATAATATTCCTTTACGTGCTAAGGGGTATCTAGAGAGTGGGATAGGTTTAATAACTACCCTAACCCTAACGCGTACCCTAACCCTAACCCCTACCCTAACCCTAACACGTACCCTAATCCTAACAGGTACCCTAAACCGAGCCCTAACCCTAACACTAACCCTAACCCTAACCCTAACCCATACCCTACGCCGTACCCGCACCCCTCCCCGAACCCGTACCCTAAGCCGTACCCTAAGCCTAACCCTAAGCCTAACCCTAACCCTAGGCTACCCTTGACTGCTTCTGCCTCCAATAGATTTCCTAAGCACTAGTGTTTTAAGGAACAGCTTAAAAAGAGAATCCTAATGTGATTTCTTTATAATGGGTGTGTTCCTTATCTTATCCTAGTGTCTAAACTCTTCTCCATGGCTGCACCCCCAAATAATATTGCCTTACGTGCTAAGGGGTATCTAGAGAGTGGGATAGGTTTAATAACTACCCTAAACCTAATGCGTACTCGAACCCTAACCCCTACCCTAACACTAACACGTACCCTAATCCTAACCCGTACCCTAAACCGAGCCCTAACCCTAACACTAACACTAACCCTAACCCTAACCCATACCCTATGCCGTACCTGAACCCCTCCCCAAACCCGTACCCTAAGCCGTACCCTAAGCCTAACCCTAAGCCTAACACTAACCCTAGGCTACCCTTGACTGCTTCTGCCTCCAATAGATTTCCTAAGCACTAGTGTTTTAAGCAACAGCTTAAAAAGAGAATCCTAATGTGATTTCTTTATAATGGGTGTGTTCCTTATCTTATCCTAGTGTCTAAATTCTTCTCCATGGCTGGAACCCCAAATAATATTCCTTTACGTGCTAAGGGGTATCTAGAGAGTGGGATAGGTTTACTAACTACCCTAACCCTAACGCGTACCCTAACCCTAACCCCTACCCTAACCCTAACACGTACCCTAATCCTAACCCGTACCCTAAACCGAGCCCTAACCCTAACAATAACCCTAACCCTAACCCTAACCCATACCCTACGCCGTACCCGAAACCCTCCCCGATCCCGTACCCTAAGCCGTACCCTAAGCCTAACCCTAAGCCTAACCCTAACCCTAGGTTACCCTTGACTGCTTCTGCCTCCAATAGATTTCCTAAGCACTAGTGTTTTAAGGAACAGCTTAAAAAGAGAATCCTAATGTGATTTCTTTATAATGGGTGTGTTCCTTATCTTATCCTAGTGTCTAAACTCTTCTCCATGGCTGGACCCTCAAATAATATTCCTTTACGTGCTAAGGGGTATCTAGAGAGTGGGATAGGTTTAATAACTACCCTAACCCTAACGCGTACCCTAACCCTAACCCCTACCCTAACCCTAACACGTACCCTAATCCTAACCCGTACCCTAAACCGAGCCCTAACCCTAACACTAACCCTAACCCTAACCCTAACCCATACCCTACGCCGTACCCGCACCCCTCCCTGAACCCGTACCCTAAGCCGTACCCTAAGCCTAACCCTAAGCCTAACCCTAACACTAGGCTACCCTTGACTGCTTCTGCCTCCAATAGATTTCCTAAGCACTAGTGTTTTAACGAACAGCTTAAAAAGAGAATCCTAAAGTGATTTCTTTATAATGGGTGTGTTCCTTATCTTATCCTAGTGTCTAAACTCTTCTCCATGGCTGGACCCCCAAATAATATTCCTTTACGTGCTAAGGGGTATCTAGAGAGTGGGATAGGTTTAATAACTACCCTAACCCTAACGCGTACCCTAACCCTAACCCCTACCCTAACCCTAACACGTACCCTAATCCTAACCCGTACCCTAAACCGAGCCCTAACCCTAACACTAACCCTAACCCTAACCCATACCCTACGCCGTACCCGAAACCCTCCCCGAACCCGTACCCTAAGCCGTACCCTAAGCCTCACCCTAAGCCTAACCTTATCCTAGGCTACCCTTGACTGCTTCTGCCTCCAATAGATTTCCTAAGCACTACTGTTTTAAGGAACAGCTTAAAAAGAGAATCCTAATGTGATTTCTTTATAATGGGTGTGTTCCTTATCTTATCCTAGTGTCTAAACTCTTCTCCATGGCTGCACCCCCAAATAATATTCCCTTACGTGCTAAGGGGTATCTAGAGAGTGGGATAGGTTTAATAACTACCCTAACCCTAACGCGTACCCTAACCCTAACCCCTACCCTAACCCTAACACGTACCCTAATCCTAACCTGTACCCTAAACCGAGGCCTAACCCTAACACTAACCCTAACCCTAACCCTAACCCATACCCTACGCCGTACCCGCACCCCTCCCCGAACCCGTACCCTAAGCCATACCCTAAACCTAACCCTAAGCCTAACCCTAACCCTAGGCTACCCTTGACTGCTTCTGCCTCCAATTGATTTCCTAAGCAGTAGTGTTTTAAGGAACAGCTTAAAAAGAGAATCCTAATGTGATTTCTTTATAATGGGTGTGTTCCTTATCTTATCCTAGTGTCTAAACTCTTCTCCATGGCTGGACCCTCAAATAATATTCCTTTACGTGCTAAGGGGTATCTAGAGATTGGGATAGGTTTAATAACTACCCTAACCCTAACGCGTACCCTAACCCTAACCCCTACCCTAACCCTAACACGTACCCTAATCCTAACCCGTACCCTAAACCGAGCCCTAACCCTAACACTAACCCTAACCCTAACCCTAACCCATTCCCTACGCCGTACCCGCACCCCTCCCTGAACCCGTACCCTAAGCCGTACCCTAAGCCTAACCCTAAGCCTAACCCTAACCCTAGGCTACCCTTGACTGCTTCTGCCTCCAATAGATTTCCTAAGCACTAGTGTTTTAACGAACAGCTTAAAAAGAGAATCCTAAAGTGATTTCTTTATAATGGGTGTGTTCCTTATCTTATCCTAGTGTCTAAACTCTTCTCCATGGCTGGACCCCCAAATAATATTCCTTTACGTGCTAAGGGGTATCTAGAGAGTGGGATAGGTTTAATAACTACCCTAACCCTAACGCGCCCCTAACCCTAACCCCTACCCTAACCCTAACACGTACCCTAATCCTAACCCGTACCCTAAACCGAGCCCTAACCCTAACAGTAACCCTAACCCTAACCCATACCCTACGCCGTACCCGAAACCCTCCCCGAACCCGTACCCTAAGCCGTACCCTAAGCCTCACCCTAAGCCTAACCTTATCCTAGGCTACCCTTGACTGCTTCTGCCTCCAATAGATTTCCTAAGCACTAGTGTTTTAAGGAACAGCTTAAAAAGAGAATCCTAATGTGATTTCTTTATAATGGGTGTGTTCCTTATCTTATCCTAGTGTCTAAACTCTTCTCCATTGCTGGACCCTCAAATAATATTCCTTTACGTGCTAAGGGGTATCTAGAGAGTGGGATAGGTTTAATAACTACCCTAACCCTAACGCGTACCCTAACCCTAACCCCTACCCTAACCCTAACACGTACCCTAATCCTAACAGGTACCCTAAACCGAGCCCTAACCCTAACACTAACCCTAACCCTAACCCTAACCCATACCCTACGCCATACCCGCACCCCTCCCCGAACCCGTACCCTAAGCCGTACCCTAAGCCTAACCCTAAGCCTAACCCTAACCCTAGGCTACCCTTGACTGCTTCTGCCTCCAATAGATTTCCTAAGCACTAGTGTTTTAAGGAACAGCTTAAAAAGAGAATCCTAATGTGATTTCTTTATAATGGGTGTGTTCCTTATCTTATCCTAGTGTCTAAACTCTTCTCCATGGCTGCACCCCCAAATAATATTGCCTTACGTGCTAAGGGGTATCTAGAGAGTGGGATAGGTTTAATAACTACCCTAAACCTAATGCGTACTCTAACCCTAACCCCTACCCTAACACTAACACGTACCCTAATCCTAACCCGTACCCTAAACCGAGCCCTAACCCTAACACTAACACTAACCCTAACCCTAACCCATACCCTATGCCGTACCTGAACCCCTCCCCAAACCCGTACCCTAAGCCGTACCCTAAGCCTAACCCTAAGCCTAACACTAACCCTAGGCTACCCTTGACTGCTTCTGCCTCCAATAGATTTCCTAAGCACTAGTGTTTTAAGCAACAGCTTAAAAAGAGAATCCTAATGTGATTTCTTTATAATGGGTGTGTTCCTTATCTTATCCTAGTGTCTAAATTCTTCTCCATGGCTGGAACCCCAAATAATATTCCTTTACGTGCTAAGGGGTATCTAGAGAGTGGGATAGGTTTACTAACTACCCTAACCCTAACGCGTACCCTAACCCTAACCCCTACCCTAACCCTAACACGTACCCTAATCCTAACCCGTACCCTAAACCGAGCCCTAACCCTAACAATAACCCTAACCCTAACCCTAACCCATACCCTACGCCGTACTCGAAACCCTCCCCGATCCCGTACCCTAAGCCGTACCCTAAGCCTAACCCTAAGCCTAACCCTAACCCTAGGTTACCCTTGACTGCTTCTGCCTCCAATAGATTTCCTAAGCACTAGTGTTTTAAGGAACAGCTTAAAAAGAGAATCCTAATGTGATTTCTTTATAATGGGTGTGTTCCTTATCTTATCCTAGTGTCTAAACTCTTCTCCATGGCTGGACCCTCAAATAATATTCCTTTACGTGCTAAGGGGTATCTAGAGAGTGGGATAGGTTTAATAACTACCCTAACCCTAACGCGTACCCTAACCCTAACCCCTACCCTAACCCTAACACGTACCCTAATCCTAACCCGTACCCTAAACCGAGCCCTAACCCTAACACTAACCCTAACCCTAACCCTAACCCATACCCTACGCCGTACCCGCACCCCTCCCTGAACCCGTACCCTAAGCCGTACCCTAAGCCTAACCCTAAGCCTAACCCTAACCCTAGGCTACCCTTGACTGCTTCTGCCTCCAATAGATTTCCTAAGCACTAGTGTTTTAACGAACAGCTTAAAAAGAGAATCCTAAAGTGATTTCTTTATAATGGGTGTGTTCCTTATCTTATCCTAGTGTCTAAACTCTTCTCCATGGCTGGACCCCCAAATAATATTCCTTTACGTGCTAAGGGGTATCTAGAGAGTGGGATAGGTTTAATAACTACCCTAACCCTAACGCGTACCCTAACCCTAACCCCTACCCTAACCCTAACACGTACCCTAATCCTAACCCGTACCCTAAACCGAGCCCTAACCCTAACACTAACCCTAACCCTAACCCATACCCTACGCCGTACCCGAAACCCTCCCCGAACCCGTACCCTAAGCCGTACCCTAAGCCTCACCCTAAGCCTAACCTTATCCTAGGCTACCCTTGACTGCTTCTGCCTCCAATAGATTTCCTAAGCACTACTGTTTTAAGGAACAGCTTAAAAAGAGAATCCTAATGTGATTTCTTTATAATGGGTGTGTTCCTTATCTTATCCTAGTGTCTAAACTCTTCTCCATGGCTGCACCCCCAAATAATATTCCCTTACGTGCTAAGGGGTATCTAGAGAGTGGGATAGGTTTAATAACTACCCTAACCCTAACGCGTACCCTAACCCTAACCACTACCCTAACCCTAACACGTACCCTAATCCTAACCTGTACCCTAAACCGAGGCCTAACCCTAACACTAACCCTAACCCTAACCCTAACCCATACCCTACGCCGTACCCGCACCCCTCCCCGAACCCGTACCCTAAGCCATACCCTAAACCTAACCCTAAGCCTAACCCTAACCCTAGGCTACCCTTGACTGCTTCTGCCTCCAATTGATTTCCTAAGCAGTAGTGTTTTAAGGAACAGCTTAAAAAGAGAATCCTAATGTGATTTCTTTATAATGGGTGTGTTCCTTATCTTATCCTAGTGTCTAAACTCTTCTCCATGGCTGGACCCCCAAATAATATTCCTTTACGTGCTAAGGGGGAGCTAGAGAGTGGGATAGGTTTACTAACTACCCTAGCCCTAACGCGTAACCTAACCCTAACCCCTACCCTAACCCTAACACGTACCCTAATCCTAACCCGTACCCTAAACCGAGCCCTAACCCTAACACTAACCCAAACCCTAACCCTAACCCATACCCTACGCCGTACCCGAACCCCTCCCCGAACCCATTCCCCAAGCCGTACCCTAACCCTAACCCTAAGCCTAACCCTAACCCTAGGCTACCCTTGACTGCTTCTGCCTCCAATAGATTTCCTAAGCACTACTGTTTTAAGGAATAGCTTAAAAAGAGAATCCTAAAGTGATTTCTTTATAATGGGTGTGTTCCTTATCTTATCCTAGTGTCTAAACTCTTCTCCATGGCTGCACCCCCAAATAATATTCCTTTACGTGCTAAGGGGTATCTAGAGAGTGGGATAGGTTTAATAACTACCCTAACCCTAACGCGTACCCTAACCCTAACCCCTACCCTAACCCTAACACGTACCCTAATCCTAACCCGTACCCTAAACCGAGCCCTAACCCTAACACTAACCCTAACCCTAACCCTAACCCATACCCTACGCCGTACCCGAAACCCTCCCTGAACTCGTACCCTAAGCCGTACCCTAAGCCTAACCCTAAGCCTAACCCTAACCCTAGGCTACCCTTGACTGCTTCTGCCTCCAATAGATTTCCTAAGCACTAGTGTTTTAAGGAACAGCTTAAAAAGAGAATCCTAATGTGATTTCTTTATAATGGGTGTGTTCCTTATCTTATCCTAGTGTCTAAACTTTTCTCCATGGCTGGACCCTCAAATAATATTCCTTTACGTGCTAAGGGGTATCTAGAGATTGGGATAGGTTTAATAACTACCCTAACCCTAACGCGTACCCTAACCCTAACCCCTACCCTAACCCTAACACGTACCCTAATCCTAACCCGTACCCTAAACCGAGCCCTAACCCTAACACTAACCCTAACCCTAACCCTAACCCATACCCTACGCCGTACCCGCACCCCTCCCTGAACCCGTACCCTAAGCCGTACCCTAAGACTAACCCTAAGCCTAACACTAACCCTAGGCTACCCTTGACTGCTTCTGCCTCCAATAGATTTCCTAAGCACTAGTGTTTTAACGAACAGCTTAAAAAGAGAATCCTAAAGTGATTTCTTTATAATGGGTGTGTTCCTTATCTTATCCTAGTGTCTAAACTCTTCTCCATGGCTGGACCCCCAAATAATATTCCTTTACCTGCTAAGGGGTATCTAGAGAGTGGGATAGGTTTAATAACTACCCTAACCCTAACGCGTACCCTAACCCTAACCCCTACCCTAACCCTAACACGTACCCTAATCCTAACCCGTACCCTAAACCGAGCCCTAACCCTAACACTAACCCTAACCCTAACCCTAACCCATACCCTACGCCGTACCCGCACCCCTCCCCGAACCCGTACCCTAAGCCGAACCCTAAGCCTAACCCTAAGCCTAACCCTAACCCTAGGCTACCCTTGACTGCTTCTGCCTCCAATAGATTTCCTAAGCACTACTGTTTTAAGGAACAGCTTAAAAAGAGAATCCTAATGTGATTTCTTTATAATGGGTGTGTTCCTTATCTTATCCTAGTGTCTAAACTCTTCTCCATGGCTGCACCCCCAAATAATATTCCCTTACGTGCTAAGGGGTATCTAGAGAGTGGGATAGGTTTAATAACTACCCTAACCCTAACGCGTACCCTAACCCTAACCCCTACCCTAACCCTAACACGTACCCTAATCCTAACCTGTACCCTAAACCGAGCCCTAACGCTAACACTAACCCTAACCCTAACCCTAACCCATACCCTACGCCGTACCCGCACCCCTCCCCGAACTCGTACCCTAAGCCATACCCTAAACCTAACCCTAAGCCTAACCCTAACCCTAGGCTACCCTTGACTGCTTCTGCCTCCAATTGATTTCCTAAGCAGTAGTGTTTTAAGGAACAGCTTAAAAAGAGAATCCTAAAGTGATTTCTTTATAATGGGTGTGTTCCTTATCTTATCCTAGTGTCTAAACTCTTCTCCATGGCTGGACCCCCAAATAATATTCCTTTACGTGCTAAGGGGGAGCTAGAGAGTGGGATAGGTTTACTAACTACCCTAGCCCTAACGCGTAACCTAACCCTAACCCCTACCCTAACCCTAACACGTACCCTAATCCTAACCCGTACCCTAAACCGAGCCCTAACCCTAACACTAACCCAAACCCTAACCCTAACCCATACCCTACGCCGTACACGAACACCTCCCCGAACCCATACCCCAAGCCGTACCCTAAACCTAACCCTAAGCCTAACCCTAACACTAGGCTACCCTTGACTGCTTCTGCCTCCAATAGATTTCCTAAGCACTAGTGTTTTAAGGAACAGCTTAAAAAGAGAATCCTAATGTGATTTCTTTATAATGGGTGTGTTCCTTATCTTATCCTAGTGTCTAAACTCTTCTCCATGGCTGCACCCCCAAATAATATTGCCTTACGTGCTAAGGGGTATCTAGAGAGTGGGATAGGTTTAATAACTACCCTAACCCTAATGCGTACTCTAACCCTAACCCCTACCCTAACACTAACACGTACCCTAATCCTAACCCATACCCTAAACCGAGCCCTAACCCTAACACTAACCCAAACCCTAACCCTAACCCATACCCTACGCCGTACCCGAACCCCTCCCCGAACCCATTCCCCAAGCCGTACCCTAACCCTAACCCTAAGCCTAACCCTAACCCTAGGCTACCCTTGACTGCTTCTGCCTCCAATAGATTTCCTAAGCACTACTGTTTTAAGGAATAGCTTAAAAAGAGAATCCTAAAGTGATTTCTTTATAATGGGTGTGTTCCTTATCTTATCCTAGTGTCTAAACTCTTCTCCATGGCTGCACCCCCAAATAATATTCCTTTACGTGCTAAGGGGTATCTAGAGAGTGGGATAGGTTTAATAACTACCCTAACCCTAACGCGTACCCTAACCCTAACCCCTACCCTAACCCTAACACGTACCCTAATCCTAACCCGTACCCTAAACCGAGCCCTAACCCTAACACTAACCCTAACCCTAACCCTAACCCATACCCTACGCCGTACCCGAAACCCTCCCTGAACTCGTACCCTAAGCCGTACCCTAAGCCTAACCCTAAGCCTAACCCTAACCCTAGGCTACCCTTGACTGCTTCTGCCTCCAATAGATTTCCTAAGCACTAGTGTTTTAAGGAACAGCTTAAAAAGAGAATCCTAATGTGATTTCTTTATAATGGGTGTGTTCCTTATCTTATCCTAGTGTCTAAACTTTTCTCCATGGCTGGACCCTCAAATAATATTCCTTTACGTGCTAAGGGGTATCTAGAGATTGGGATAGGTTTAATAACTACCCTAACCCTAACGCGTACCCTAACCCTAACCCCTACCCTAACCCTAACACGTACCCTAATCCTAACCCGTACCCTAAACCGAGCCCTAACCCTAACACTAACCCTAACCCTAACCCTAACCCATACCCTACGCCGTACCCGCACCCCTCCCTGAACCCGTACCCTAAGCCGTACCCTAAGACTAACCCTAAGCCTAACACTAACCCTAGGCTACCCTTGACTGCTTCTGCCTCCAATAGATTTCCTAAGCACTAGTGTTTTAACGAACAGCTTAAAAAGAGAATCCTAAAGTGATTTCTTTATAATGGGTGTGTTCCTTATCTTATCCTAGTGTCTAAACTCTTCTCCATGGCTGGACCCCCAAATAATATTCCTTTACCTGCTAAGGGGTATCTAGAGAGTGGGATAGGTTTAATAACTACCCTAACCCTAACGCGTACCCTAACCCTAACCCCTACCCTAACCCTAACACGTACCCTAATCCTAACCCGTACCCTAAACCGAGCCCTAACCCTAACACTAACCCTAACCCTAACCCTAACCCATACCCTACGCCGTACCCGCACCCCTCCCCGAACCCGTACCCTAAGCCGAACCCTAAGCCTAACCCTAAGCCTAACCCTAACCCTAGGCTACCCTTGACTGCTTCTGCCTCCAATAGATTTCCTAAGCACTACTGTTTTAAGGAACAGCTTAAAAAGAGAATCCTAATGTGATTTCTTTATAATGGGTGTGTTCCTTATCTTATCCTAGTGTCTAAACTCTTCTCCATGGCTGCACCCCCAAATAATATTCCCTTACGTGCTAAGGGGTATCTAGAGAGTGGGATAGGTTTAATAACTACCCTAACCCTAACGCGTACCCTAACCCTAACCCCTACCCTAACCCTAACACGTACCCTAATCCTAACCTGTACCCTAAACCGAGCCCTAACGCTAACACTAACCCTAACCCTAACCCTAACCCATACCCTACGCCGTACCCGCACCCCTCCCCGAACTCGTACCCTAAGCCATACCCTAAACCTAACCCTAAGCCTAACCCTAACCCTAGGCTACCCTTGACTGCTTCTGCCTCCAATTGATTTCCTAAGCAGTAGTGTTTTAAGGAACAGCTTAAAAAGAGAATCCTAAAGTGATTTCTTTATAATGGGTGTGTTCCTTATCTTATCCTAGTGTCTAAACTCTTCTCCATGGCTGGACCCCCAAATAATATTCCTTTACGTGCTAAGGGGGAGCTAGAGAGTGGGATAGGTTTACTAACTACCCTAGCCCTAACGCGTATCCTAACCCTAACCCCTACCCTAACCCTAACACGTACCCTAATCCTAACCCGTACCCTAAACCGAGCCCTAACCCTAACACTAACCCAAACCCTAACCCTAACCCATACCCTACGCCGTACACGAACACCTCCCCGAACCCATACCCCAAGCCGTACCCTAAACCTAACCCTAAGCCTAACCCTAACACTAGGCTACCCTTGACTGCTTCTGCCTCCAATAGATTTCCTAAGCACTAGTGTTTTAAGGAACAGCTTAAAAAGAGAATCCTAATGTGATTTCTTTATAATGGGTGTGTTCCTTATCTTATCCTAGTGTCTAAACTCTTCTCCATGGCTGCACCCCCAAATAATATTGCCTTACGTGCTAAGGGGTATCTAGAGAGTGGGATAGGTTTAATAACTACCCTAACCCTAATGCGTACTCTAACCCTAACCCCTACCCTAACACTAACACGTACCCTAATCCTAACCCATACCCTAAACCGAGCCCTAACCCTAACACTAACACTAACCCTAACCCTAACCCATACCCTACGCCGTACCTGAACCCCTCCCCAAACTCGTACCCTAAGCCGTACCCTAAGCCTAACCCTAAGCCTAACACTAACCCTAGGCTACCCTTGACTGCTTCTGCCTCCAATAGATTTCCTAAGCACTAGTGTTTTAAGCAACAGCTTAAAAAGAGAATCCTAATGTGATTTCTTTATAATGGGTGTGTTCCTTATCTTATCCTAGTGTCTAAATTCTTCTCCATTGCTGGAACCCCAAATAATATTCCTTTACGTGCTAAGGGGTATCTAGAGAGTGGGATAGGTTTACTAACTACCCTAACCCTAACGCGTACCCTAACCCTAACCCCAACCCTAAACCTAACACGTACCCTAATCCTAACCGTACCCTAAACCGAGCCCTAACCCTAACACTAACCCTAACCCTAACCCTAACCCATACCCTACGCCGTACCCGAAACCCTCCCCGAACCCGTACCCTAAGCCGTACTCTAAGCCTAACCCTAAGCCTAACCCTAACCCTACGCTACCCTTGACTGCTTCTGCCTCCAATAGATTTCCTAAGCACTAGTGTTTTAAGGAACAGCTTAAAAAGAGAATCCTAATGTGATTTCTTTATAATGGGTGTGTTCCTTATCTTATCCTAGTGTCTAAACTCTTCTCCATGGCTGGACCCTCAAATAATATTCCTTTACGTGCTAAGGGGTATCTAGAGAGTGGGATAGGTTTACTAACTACCCTAACCCTAACGCGTACCCTAACCCTAACCCCTACCCTAACCCTAACACGTACCCTAATCCTAACCCGTACCCTAAACCGAGCCCTAACCCTAACAATAACCCTAACCCTAACCCTAACCCATACCCTACGCCGTACCCGAAACCCTCCCCGATCCCGTACCCTAAGCCGTACCCTAAGCCTAACCCTAAGCCTAACCCTAACCCTAGGTTACCCTTGACTGCTTCTGCCTCCAATAGATTTCCTAAGCACTAGTGTTTTAAGGAACAGCTTAAAAAGAGAATCCTAATGTGATTTCTTTATAATGGGTGTGTTCCTTATCTTATCCTAGTGTCTAAACTCTTCTCCATGGCTGGACCCTCAAATAATATTCCTTTACGTGCTAAGGGGTATCTAGAGAGTGGGATAGGTTTAATAACTACCCTAACCCTAACGCGTACCCTAACCCTAACCCCTACCCTAACCCTAACACGTACCCTAATACTAACCTGTACCCTAAACCGAGCCCTAACCCTAACACTAACCCTAACCCTAACCCTAACCCATACCCTACGCCGTACCCGCACCCCTCCCCGAACCCGTACCCTAAGCCGTACCCTAAGCCTCACCCTAAGCCTAACCTTATCCTAGGCTACCCTTGACTGCTTCTGCCTCCAATAGATTTCCTAAGCACTAGTGTTTTAACGAACAGCTTAAAAAGAGAATCCTAAAGTGATTTCTTTATAATGGGTGTGTTCCTTATCTTATCCTAGTGTCTAAACTCTTCTCCATGGCTGGACCCCCAAATAATATTCCTTTACGTGCTAAGGGGTATCTAGAGAGTGGGATAGGTTTAATAACTACCCTAACCCTAACGCGTACCCTAACCCTAACCCCTACCCTAACCCTAACACGTACCCTAATCCTAACCCGTACCCTAAACCGAGCCCTAACCCTAACACTAACCCTAACCCTAACCCATACCCTACGCCGTACCCGAAACCCTCCCCGAACCCGTACCCTAAGCCGTACCCTAAGCCTCACCCTAAGCCTAACCTTATCCTAGGCTACCCTTGACTGCTTCTGCCTCCAATAGATTTCCTAAGCACTACTGTTTTAAGGAACAGCTTAAAAAGAGAATCCTAATGTGATTTCTTTATAATGGGTGTGTTCCTTATCTTATCCTAGTGTCTAAACTCTTCTCCATGGCTGCACCCCCAAATAATATTCCCTTACGTGCTAAGGGGTATCTAGAGAGTGGGATAGGTTTAATAACTACCCTAACCCTAACGCGTACCCTAACCCTAACCACTACCCTAACCCTAACACGTACCCTAATCCTAACCTGTACCCTAAACCGAGGCCTAACCCTAACACTAACCCTAACCCTAACCCTAACCCATACCCTACGCCGTACCCGCACCCCTCCCCGAACCCGTACCCTAAGCCATACCCTAAACCTAACCCTAAGCCTAACCCTAACCCTAGGCTACCCTTGACTGCTTCTGCCTCCAATTGATTTCCTAAGCAGTAGTGTTTTAAGGAACAGCTTAAAAAGAGAATCCTAATGTGATTTCTTTATAATGGGTGTGTTCCTTATCTTATCCTAGTGTCTAAACTCTTCTCCATGGCTGGACCCCCAAATAATATTCCTTTACGTGCTAAGGGGGAGCTAGAGAGTGGGATAGGTTTACTAACTACCCTAGCCCTAACGCGTAACCTAACCCTAACCCCTACCCTAACCCTAACACGTACCCTAATCCTAACCCGTACCCTAAACCGAGCCCTAACCCTAACACTAACCCAAACCCTAACCCTAACCCATACCCTACGCCGTACACGAACACCTCCCCGAACCCATACCCCAAGCCGTACCCTAACCCTAACCCTAAGCCTAACCCTAACCCTAGGCTACCCTTGACTGCTTCTGCCTCCAATAGATTTCCTAAGCACTACTGTTTTAAGGAACAGCTTAAAAAGAGAATCCTAAAGTGATTTCTTTATAATGGGTGTGTTCCTTATCTTATCCTAGTGTCTAAACTCTTCTCCATGGCTGCACCCCCAAATAATATTCCTTTACGTGCTAAGGGGTATCTAGAGAGTGGGATAGGTTTAATAACTACCCTAACCCTAACGCGTACCCTAACCCTAACCCCTACCCTAACCCTAACACGTACCCTAATCCTAACCCGTACCCTAAACCGAGCCCTAACCCTAACACTAACCCTAACCCTAACCCTAACCCATACCCTACGCCGTACCCGAAACCCTCCCTGAACTCGTACCCTAAGCCGTACCCTAAGCCTAACCCTAAGCCTAACCCTAACCCTAGGCTACCCTTGACTGCTTCTGCCTCCAATAGATTTCCTAAGCACTAGTGTTTTAAGGAACAGCTTAAAAAGAGAATCCTAATGTGATTTCTTTATAATGGGTGTGTTCCTTATCTTATCCTAGTGTCTAAACTTTTCTCCATGGCTGGACCCTCAAATAATATTCCTTTACGTGCTAAGGGGTATCTAGAGATTGGGATAGGTTTAATAACTACCCTAACCCTAACGCGTACCCTAACCCTAACCCCTACCCTAACCCTAACACGTACCCTAATCCTAACCCGTACCCTAAACCGAGCCCTAACCCTAACACTAACCCTAACCCTAACCCTAACCCATACCCTACGCCGTACCCGCACCCCTCCCTGAACCCGTACCCTAAGCCGTACCCTAAGACTAACCCTAAGCCTAACACTAACCCTAGGCTACCCTTGACTGCTTCTGCCTCCAATAGATTTCCTAAGCACTAGTGTTTTAACGAACAGCTTAAAAAGAGAATCCTAAAGTGATTTCTTTATAATGGGTGTGTTCCTTATCTTATCCTAGTGTCTAAACTCTTCTCCATGGCTGGACCCCCAAATAATATTCCTTTACGTGCTAAGGGGTATCTAGAGAGTGGGATAGGTTTAATAACTACCCTAACCCTAACGCGTACCCTAACCCTAACCCCTACCCTAACCCTAACACGTACCCTAATCCTAACCCGTACCCTAAACCGAGCCCTAACCCTAACACTAACCCTAACCCTAACCCTAACCCATACCCTACGCCGTACCCGCACCCCTCCCCGAACCCGTACCCTAAGCCGAACCCTAAGCCTAACCCTAAGCCTAACCCTAACCCTAGGCTACCCTTGACTGCTTCTGCCTCCAATAGATTTCCTAAGCACTACTGTTTTAAGGAACAGCTTAAAAAGAGAATCCTAATGTGATTTCTTTATAATGGGTGTGTTCCTTATCTTATCCTAGTGTCTAAACTCTTCTCCATGGCTGCACCCCCAAATAATATTCCCTTACGTGCTAAGGGGTATCTAGAGAGTGGGATAGGTTTAATAACTACCCTAACCCTAACGCGTACCCTAACCCTAACCCCTACCCTAACCCTAACACGTACCCTAATCCTAACCTGTACCCTAAACCGAGCCCTAACGCTAACACTAACCCTAACCCTAACCCTAACCCATACCCTACGCCGTACCCGCACCCCTCCCCGAACTCGTACCCTAAGCCATACCCTAAACCTAACCCTAAGCCTAACCCTAACCCTAGGCTACCCTTGACTGCTTCTGCCTCCAATTGATTTCCTAAGCAGTAGTGTTTTAAGGAACAGCTTAAAAAGAGAATCCTAAAGTGATTTCTTTATAATGGGTGTGTTCCTTATCTTATCCTAGTGTCTAAACTCTTCTCCATGGCTGGACCCCCAAATAATATTCCTTTACGTGCTAAGGGGGAGCTAGAGAGTGGGATAGGTTTACTAACTACCCTAGCCCTAACGCGTAACCTAACCCTAACCCCTACCCTAACCCTAACACGTACCCTAATCCTAACCCGTACCCTAAACCGAGCCCTAACCCTAACACTAACCCAAACCCTAACCCTAACCCATACCCTACGCCGTACACGAACACCTCCCCGAACCCATACCCCAAGCCGTACCCTAAACCTAACCCTAAGCCTAACCCTAACACTAGGCTACCCTTGACTGCTTCTGCCTCCAATAGATTTCCTAAGCACTAGTGTTTTAAGGAACAGCTTAAAAAGAGAATCCTAATGTGATTTCTTTATAATGGGTGTGTTCCTTATCTTATCCTAGTGTCTAAACTCTTCTCCATGGCTGCACCCCCAAATAATATTGCCTTACGTGCTAAGGGGTATCTAGAGAGTGGGATAGGTTTAATAACTACCCTAACCCTAATGCGTACTCTAACCCTAACCCCTACCCTAACACTAACACGTACCCTAATCCTAACCCGTACCCTAAACCGAGCCCTAACCCTAACACTAACACTAACCCTAACCCTAACCCATACCCTACGCCGTACCTGAACCCCTCCCCAAACTCGTACCCTAAGCCGTACCCTAAGCCTAACCCTAAGCCTAACACTAACCCTAGGCTACCCTTGACTGCTTCTGCCTCCAATAGATTTCCTAAGCACTAGTGTTTTAAGCAACAGCTTAAAAAGAGAATCCTAATGTGATTTCTTTATAATGGGTGTGTTCCTTATCTTATCCTAGTGTCTAAATTCTTCTCCATTGCTGGAACCCCAAATAATATTCCTTTACGTGCTAAGGGGTATCTAGAGAGTGGGATAGGTTTACTAACTACCCTAACCCTAACGCGTACCCTAACCCTAACCCCAACCCTAAACCTAACACGTACCCTAATCCTAACCGTACCCTAAACCGAGCCCTAACCCTAACACTAACCCTAACCCTAACCCTAACCCATACCCTACGCCGTACCCGAAACCCTCCCCGAACCCGTACCCTAAGCCGTACTCTAAGCCTAACCCTAAGCCTAACCCTAACCCTACGCTACCCTTGACTGCTTCTGCCTCCAATAGATTTCCTAAGCACTAGTGTTTTAAGGAACAGCTTAAAAAGAGAATCCTAATGTGATTTCTTTATAATGGGTGTGTTCCTTATCTTATCCTAGTGTCTAAACTCTTCTCCATGGCTGGACCCTCAAATAATATTCCTTTACGTGCTAAGGGGTATCTAGAGAGTGGGATAGGTTTACTAACTACCCTAACCCTAACGCGTACCCTAACCCTAACCCCTACCCTAACCCTAACACGTACACTAATCCTAACCCGTACCCTAAACCGAGCCCTAACCCTAACAATAACCCTAACCCTAACCCTAACCCATACCCTACGCCGTACCCGAAACCCTCCCCGATCCCGTACCCTAAGCCGTACCCTAAGCCTAACCCTAAGCCTAACCCTAACCCTAGGTTACCCTTGACTGCTTCTGCCTCCAATAGATTTCCTAAGCACTAGTGTTTTAAGGAACAGCTTAAAAAGAGAATCCTAATGTGATTTCTTTATAATGGGTGTGTTCCTTATCTTATCCTAGTGTCTAAACTCTTCTCCATGGCTGGACCCTCAAATAATATTCCTTTACGTGCTAAGGGGTATCTAGAGAGTGGGATAGGTTTAATAACTACCCTAACCCTAACGCGTACCCTAACCCTAACCCCTACCCTAACCCTAACACGTACCCTAATACTAACCTGTACCCTAAACCGAGCCCTAACCCTAACACTAACCCTAACCCTAACCCTAACCCATACCCTACGCCGTACCCGCACCCCTCCCCGAACCCGTACCCTAAGCCGTACCCTAAGCCTCACCCTAAGCCTAACCTTATCCTAGGCTACCCTTGACTGCTTCTGCCTCCAATAGATTTCCTAAGCACTACTGTTTTAAGGAACAGCTTAAAAAGAGAATCCTAATGTGATTTCTTTATAATGGGTGTGTTCCTTATCTTATCCTAGTGTCTAAACTCTTCTCCATGGCTGCACCCCCAAATAATATTGCCTTACGTGCTAAGGGGTATCTAGAGAGTGGGATAGGTTTAATAACTACCCTAACCCTAATGCGTACTCTAACCCTAACCCCTAACCTAACACTAACACGTACCCTAATCCTAACCCGTACCCTAAACCGAGCCCTAACCCTAACACTAACACTAACCCTAACCCTAACCCATACCCTACGCCGTACCTGAACCCCTCCCCAAACCCGTACTCTAAGCCGTACCCTAAGCCTAACCCTAAGCCTAACACTAACCCTAGGCTACCCTTGACTGCTTCTGCCTCCAATAGATTTCCTAAGCACTAGTGTTTTAAGCAACAGCTTAAAAAGAGAATCCTAATGTGATTTCTTTATAATGGGTGTGTTCCTTATTTATCCTAGTGTCTAAATTCTTCTCCATGGCTGGAACCCCAAATAATATTCCTTTACGTGCTAAGGGGTATCTAGAGAGTGGGATAGGTTTACTAACTACCCTAACCCTAACGCGTACCCTAACCCTAACCCCTACCCTAACCCTAACACGTACCCTAATCCTAACCCGTACCCTAAACCGAGCCCTAACCCTAACACTAACCCTAACCCTAACCCTAACCCATACCCTACGCCGTACCCGAAACCCTCCCCGAACCCGTACCCTAAGCCGTACCCTAAGCCTAACCCTAAGCCTAACCCTAACCCTAGGCTACCCTTGACTGCTTCTGCCTCCAATAGATTTCCTAAGCACTAGTGTTTTAAGGAACAGCTTAAAAAGAGAATCCTAATGTGATTTCTTTATAATGGATGTGTTCCTTATCTTATCCTATTGTCTAAACTCTTCTCCATGGCTGGACCCTCAAATAATATTCCTTTACGTGCTAAGGGGTATCTAGAGAGTGGGATAGGTTTAATAACTACCCTAACCCTAATGCATACCCTAACCCTAACCCCTACCCTAACCCTAACACGTACCCTAATCCTAACCCGTACCCTAAACCGAGCCCTAACCCTAACACTAACCCTAACCCTAACCCTAACCCATACCCTATGCCGTACCCGAACCCCTCCCCGAACCCATTCCCCAAGCCGTACCCTAAACATAACCCTAAGCCTAACCCTAACCCTAGGCTACCCTTGACTGCTTCTGCCTCCAATAGATTTCCTAAGCACTAGTGTTTTAAGGAACAGCTTAAAAAGAGAATCCTAATGTGATTTCTTTATAATGGGTGTGTTCCTTATCTTATCCTAGTGTCTAAACTCTTCTCCATGGCTGCACCCCCAAATAATATTGCCTTACGTGCTAAGGGGTATCTAGAGAGTGGGATAGGTTTAATAACTACCCTAACCCTAATGCGTACTCTAACCCTAACCCCTAACCTAACACTAACACGTACCCTAATCCTAACCCGTACACTAAACCGAGCCCTAACCCTAACACTAACACTAACCCTAACCCTAACCCATACCCTACGCCGTACCCCCACCCCTCCCTGAACCCGTACCCTAAGCCGTACCCTAAGACTAACCCTAAGCCTAACCCTAACCCTAGGCTACCCTTGACTGCTTCTGCCTCCAATAGATTTCCTAAGCACTAGTGTTTTAACGAACAGCTTAAAAAGAGAATCCTAAAGTGATTTCTTTATAATGGGTGTGTTCCTTATCTTATCCTAGTGTCTAAACTCTTCTCCATGGCTGCACCCCCAAATAATATTCCCTTACGTGCTAAGGGGTATCTAGAGAGTGGGATAGGTTTAATAACTACCCTAACCCTAACGCGTACCCTAACCCTAACCCCTACCCTAACCCTAACACGTACCCTAATCCTAACCTGTACCCTAAACCGAGCCCTAACCCTAACACTAACCCTAACCCTAACCCTAACCCATACCCTACGCCGTACCCGAACCCCTCCCCGAACTCGTACCCTAAGCCATACCCTAAACCTAACCCTAAGCCTAACCCTAACCCTAGGCTACCCTTGACTGCTTCTGCCTCCAATTGATTTCCTAAGCAGTAGTGTTTTAAGGAACAGCTTAAAAAGAGAATCCTAAAGTGATTTCTTTATAATGGGTGTGTTCCTTATCTTATCCTAGTGTCTAAACTCTTCTCCATGGCTGGACCCCCAAATAATATTCCTTTACGTGCTAAGGGGGAGCTAGAGAGTGGGATAGGTTTACTAACTACCCTAGCCCTAACGCGTACCCTAACCCTAACCCCTACCCTAACCCTAACACGTACCCTAATCCTAACCCGTACCCTAAACCGAGCCCTAACCCTAACAGTAACCCTAACCCTAACCCATACCCTACGCCGTACCCGAAACCCTCCCCGAACCCGTACCCTAAGCCGTACCCTAAGCCTCACCCTAAGCCTAACCTTATCCTAGGCTACCCTTGACTGCTTCTGCCTCCAATAGATTTCCTAAGCACTAGTGTTTTAAGGAACAGCTTAAAAAGAGAATCCTAATGTGATTTCTTTATAATGGGTGTGTTCCTTATCTTATCCTAGTGTCTAAACTCTTCTCCATTGCTGGACCCTCAAATAATATTCCTTTACGTGCTAAGGGGTATCTAGAGAGTGGGATAGGTTTAATAACTACCCTAACCCTAACGCGTACCCTAACCCTAACCCCTACCCTAACCCTAACACGTACCCTAATCCTAACAGGTACCCTAAACCGAGCCCTAACCCTAACACTAACCCTAACCCTAACCCTAACCCATACCCTACGCCGTACCCGCACCCCTCCCCGAACCCGTACCCTAAGCCGTACCCTAAGCCTAACCCTAAGCCTAACCCTAACCCTAGGCTACCCTTGACTGCTTCTGCCTCCAATAGATTTCCTAAGCACTAGTGTTTTAAGGAACAGCTTAAAAAGAGAATCCTAATGTGATTTCTTTATAATGGGTGTGTTCCTTATCTTATCCTAGTGTCTAAACTCTTCTCCATGGCTGCACCCCCAAATAATATTGCCTTACGTGCTAAGGGGTATCTAGAGAGTGGGATAGGTTTAATAACTACCCTAAACCTAATGCGTACTCGAACCCTAACCCCTACCCTAACACTAACACGTACCCTAATCCTAACCCGTACCCTAAACCGAGCCCTAACCCTAACACTAACACTAACCCTAACCCTAACCCATACCCTATGCCGTACCTGAACCCCTCCCCAAACCCGTACCCTAAGCCGTACCCTAAGCCTAACCCTAAGCCTAACACTAACCCTAGGCTACCCTTGACTGCTTCTGCCTCCAATAGATTTCCTAAGCACTAGTGTTTTAAGCAACAGCTTAAAAAGAGAATCCTAATGTGATTTCTTTATAATGGGTGTGTTCCTTATCTTATCCTAGTGTCTAAATTCTTCTCCATGGCTGGAACCCCAAATAATATTCCTTTACGTGCTAAGGGGTATCTAGAGAGTGGGATAGGTTTACTAACTACCCTAACCCTAACGCGTACCCTAACCCTAACCCCTACCCTAACCCTAACACGTACCCTAATCCTAACCCGTACCCTAAACCGAGCCCTAACCCTAACAATAACCCTAACCCTAACCCTAACCCATACCCTACGCCGTACCCGAAACCCTCCCCGATCCCGTACCCTAAGCCGTACCCTAAGCCTAACCCTAAGCCTAACCCTAATCCTAGGTTACCCTTGACTGCTTCTGCCTCCAATAGATTTCCTAAGCACTAGTGTTTTAAGGAACAGCTTAAAAAGAGAATCCTAATGTGATTTCTTTATAATGGGTGTGTTCCTTATCTTATCCTAGTGTCTAAACTCTTCTCCATGGCTGGACCCTCAAATAATATTCCTTTACGTGCTAAGGGGTATCTAGAGAGTGGGATAGGTTTAATAACTACCCTAACCCTAACGCGTACCCTAACCCTAACCCCTACCCTAACCCTAACACGTACCCTAATCCTAACCCGTACCCTAAACCGAGCCCTAACCCTAACACTAACCCTAACCCTAACCCTAACCCATACCCTACGCCGTACCCGCACCCCTCCCTGAACCCGTACCCTAAGCCGTACCCTAAGCCTAACCCTAAGCCTAACCCTAACACTAGGCTACCCTTGACTGCTTCTGCCTCCAATAGATTTCCTAAGCACTAGTGTTTTAACGAACAGCTTAAAAAGAGAATCCTAAAGTGATTTCTTTATAATGGGTGTGTTCCTTATCTTATCCTAGTGTCTAAACTCTTCTCCATGGCTGGACCCCCAAATAATATTCCTTTACGTGCTAAGGGGTATCTAGAGAGTGGGATAGGTTTAATAACTACCCTAACCCTAACGCGTACCCTAACCCTAACCCCTACCCTAACCCTAACACGTACCCTAATCCTAACCCGTACCCTAAACCGAGCCCTAACCCTAACACTAACCCTAACCCTAACCCATACCCTACGCCGTACCTGAACCCCTCCCCAAACCCGTACCGAAAGCCGTACCCTAAGCCTAACCCTAAACCTAACACTAACCCTAGGCTACCCTTGACTGCTTCTGCCTCCAATAGATTTCCTAAGCACTAGTGTTTTAAGCAACAGCTTAAAAAGAGAATCCTAATGTGATTTCTTTATAATGGGTGTGTTCCTTATCTTATCCTAGTGTCTAAATTCTTCTCCATGGCTGGAACCCCAAATAATATTCCTTTACGTGCTAAGGGGTATCTAGAGAGTGGGATAGGTTTACTAACTACCCTAACCCTAACGCGTACCCTAACCCTAACCCCTACCCTAAACCTAACACGTACCCTAATCCTAACCGTACCCTAAACCGAGCCCTAACCCTAACACTAACCCTAACCCTAACCCTAACCCATACCCTACGCCGTACCCGAAACCCTCCCCGAACCCGTAACCTAAGCCGTACCCTAAGCCTAACCCTAAGCCTAACCCTAACCCTAGGCTACCCTTGACTGCTTCTGCCTCCAATAGATTTCCTAAGCACTACTGTTTTAAGGAACAGCTTAAAAAGAGAATCCTAATGTGATTTCTTTATAATGGGTGTGTTCCTTATCTTATCCTAGTGTCTAAACTCTTCTCCATGGCTGCACCCCCAAATAATATTCCCTTACGTGCTAAGGGGTATCTAGAGAGTGGGATAGGTTTAATAACTACCCTAACCCTAACGCGTACCCTAACCCTAACCCCTACCCTAACCCTAACACGTACCCTAATCCTAACCTGTACCCTAAACCGAGGCCTAACCCTAACACTAACCCTAACCCTAACCCTAACCCATACCCTACGCCGTACCCGAAACCCTCCCCGAACCCGTACCCTAAGCCATACCCTAAACCTAACCCTAAGCCTAACCCTAACCCTAGGCTACCCTTGACTGCTTCTGCCTCCAATAGATTTCCTAAGCACTAGTGTTTTAAGGAACAGCTTAAAAAGAGAATCCTAATGTGATTTCTTTATAATGGGTGTGTTCCTTATCTTATCCTAGTGTCTAAACTCTTCTCCATGGCTGCACCCCCAAATAATATTCCCTTACGTGCTAAGGGGTATCTAGAGAGTGGGATAGGTTTAATAACTACCCTAACCCTAACGCGTACCCTAACCCTAACCCCTACCCTAACCCTAACACGTACCCTAATCCTAACCTGTACCCTAAACCGAGGCCTAACCCTAACACTAACCCTAACCCTAACCCTAACCCATACCCTACGCCGTACCCGAAACCCTCCCCGAACCCGTACCCTAAGCCATACCCTAAACCTAACCCTAAGCCTAACCCTAACCCTAGGCTACCCTTGACTGCTTCTGCCTCCAATTGATTTCCTAAGCAGTAGTGTTTTAAGGAACAGCTTAAAAAGAGAATCCTAATGTGATTTCTTTATAATGGGTGTGTTCCTTATCTTATCCTAGTGTCTAAACTTTTCTCCATGGCTGGACCCTCAAATAATATTCCTTTACGTGCTAAGGGGTATCTAGAGATTGGGATAGGTTTAATAACTACCCTAACCCTAACGCGTACCCTAACCCTAACCCCTACCCTAACCCTAACACGTACCCTAATCCTAACCCGTACCGTAAACCGAGCCCTAACCCTAACACTAACCCTAACCCTAACCCTAACCCATACCCTACGCCGTACCCGCACCCCTCCCTGAACCCGTACCCTAAGCCGTACCCTAAGCCTAACCCTAAGCCTAACCCTAACCCTAGGCTACCCTTGACTGCTTCTGCCTCCAATAGATTTCCTAAGCACTAGTGTTTTAACGAACAGCTTAAAAAGAGAATCCTAAAGTGATTTCTTTATAATGGGTGTGTTCCTTATCTTATCCTAGTGTCTAAACTCTTCTCCATGGCTGGACCCCCAAATAATATTCCTTTACGTGCTAAGGGGTATCTAGAGAGTGGGATAGGTTTAATAACTACCCTAACCCTAACGCGCCCCTAACCCTAACCCCTACCCTAACCCTAACACGTACCCTAATCCTAACCCGTACCCTAAACCGAGCCCTAACCCTAACAGTAACCCTAACCCTAACCCATACCCTACGCCGTACCCGAAACCCTCCCCGAACCCGTACCCTAAGCCGTACCCTAAGCCTCACCCTAAGCCTAACCTTATCCTAGGCTACCCTTGACTGCTTCTGCCTCCAATAGATTTCCTAAGCACTAGTGTTTTAAGGAACAGCTTAAAAAGAGAATCCTAATGTGATTTCTTTATAATGGGTGTGTTCCTTATCTTATCCTAGTGTCTAAACTCTTCTCCATTGCTGGACCCTCAAATAATATTCCTTTACGTGCTAAGGGGTATCTAGAGAGTGGGATAGGTTTAATAACTACCCTAACCCTAACGCGTACCCTAACCCTAACCCCTACCCTAACCCTAACACGTACCCTAATCCTAACAGGTACCCTAAACCGAGCCCTAACCCTAACACTAACCCTAACCCTAACCCTAACCCATACCCTACGCCGTACCCGCACCCCTCCCCGAACCCGTACCCTAAGCCGTACCCTAAGCCTAACCCTAAGCCTAACCCTAACCCTAGGCTACCCTTGACTGCTTCTGCCTCCAATAGATTTCCTAAGCACTAGTGTTTTAAGGAACAGCTTAAAAAGAGAATCCTAATGTGATTTCTTTATAATGGGTGTGTTCCTTATCTTATCCTAGTGTCTAAACTCTTCTCCATGGCTGCACCCCCAAATAATATTGCCTTACGTGCTAAGGGGTATCTAGAGAGTGGGATAGGTTTAATAACTACCCTAAACCTAATGCGTACTCGAACCCTAACCCCTACCCTAACACTAACACGTACCCTAATCCTAACCCGTACCCTAAACCGAGCCCTAACCCTAACACTAACACTAACCCTAACCCTAACCCATACCCTATGCCGTACCTGAACCCCTCCCCAAACCCGTACCCTAAGCCGTACCCTAAGCCTAACCCTAAGCCTAACACTAACCCTAGGCTACCCTTGACTGCTTCTGCCTCCAATAGATTTCCTAAGCACTAGTGTTTTAAGCAACAGCTTAAAAAGAGAATCCTAATGTGATTTCTTTATAATGGGTGTGTTCCTTATCTTATCCTAGTGTCTAAATTCTTCTCCATGGCTGGAACCCCAAATAATATTCCTTTACGTGCTAAGGGGTATCTAGAGAGTGGGATAGGTTTACTAACTACCCTAACCCTAACGCGTACCCTAACCCTAACCCCTACCCTAACCCTAACACGTACCCTAATCCTAACCCGTACCCTAAACCGAGCCCTAACCCTAACAATAACCCTAACCCTAACCCTAACCCATACCCTACGCCGTACCCGAAACCCTCCCCGATCCCGTACCCTAAGCCGTACCCTAAGCCTAACCCTAAGCCTAACCCTAACCCTAGGTTACCCTTGACTGCTTCTGCCTCCAATAGATTTCCTAAGCACTAGTGTTTTAAGGAACAGCTTAAAAAGAGAATCCTAATGTGATTTCTTTATAATGGGTGTGTTCCTTATCTTATCCTAGTGTCTAAACTCTTCTCCATGGCTGGACCCTCAAATAATATTCCTTTACGTGCTAAGGGGTATCTAGAGAGTGGGATAGGTTTAATAACTACCCTAACCCTAACGCGTACCCTAACCCTAACCCCTACCCTAACCCTAACACGTACCCTAATCCTAACCCGTACCCTAAACCGAGCCCTAACCCTAACACTAACCCTAACCCTAACCCTAACCCATACCCTACGCCGTACCCGCACCCCTCCCTGAACCCGTACCCTAAGCCGTACCCTAAGCCTAACCCTAAGCCTAACCCTAACACTAGGCTACCCTTGACTGCTTCTGCCTCCAATAGATTTCCTAAGCACTAGTGTTTTAACGAACAGCTTAAAAAGAGAATCCTAAAGTGATTTCTTTATAATGGGTGTGTTCCTTATCTTATCCTAGTGTCTAAACTCTTCTCCATGGCTGGACCCCCAAATAATATTCCTTTACGTGCTAAGGGGTATCTAGAGAGTGGGATAGGTTTAATAACTACCCTAACCCTAACGCGTACCCTAACCCTAACCCCTACCCTAACCCTAACACGTACCCTAATCCTAACCCGTACCCTAAACCGAGCCCTAACCCTAACACTAACCCTAACCCTAACCCATACCCTACGCCGTACCCGAAACCCTCCCCGAACCCGTACCCTAAGCCGTACCCTAAGCCTCACCCTAAGCCTAACCTTATCCTAGGCTACCCTTGACTGCTTCTGCCTCCAATAGATTTCCTAAGCACTACTGTTTTAAGGAACAGCTTAAAAAGAGAATCCTAATGTGATTTCTTTATAATGGGTGTGTTCCTTATCTTATCCTAGTGTCTAAACTCTTCTCCATGGCTGCACCCCCAAATAATATTCCCTTACGTGCTAAGGGGTATCTAGAGAGTGGGATAGGTTTAATAACTACCCTAACCCTAACGCGTACCCTAACCCTAACCCCTACCCTAACCCTAACACGTACCCTAATCCTAACCTGTACCCTAAACCGAGGCCTAACCCTAACACTAACCCTAACCCTAACCCTAACCCATACCCTACGCCGTACCCGCACCCCTCCCCGAACCCGTACCCTAAGCCATACCCTAAACCTAACCCTAAGCCTAACCCTAACCCTAGGCTACCCTTGACTGCTTCTGCCTCCAATTGATTTCCTAAGCAGTAGTGTTTTAAGGAACAGCTTAAAAAGAGAATCCTAATGTGATTTCTTTATAATGGGTGTGTTCCTTATCTTATCCTAGTGTCTAAACTCTTCTCCATGGCTGGACCCTCAAATAATATTCCTTTACGTGCTAAGGGGTATCTAGAGATTGGGATAGGTTTAATAACTACCCTAACCCTAACGCGTACCCTAACCCTAACCCCTACCCTAACCCTAACACGTACCCTAATCCTAACCCGTACCCTAAACCGAGCCCTAACCCTAACACTAACCCTAACCCTAACCCTAACCCATTCCCTACGCCGTACCCGCACCCCTCCCTGAACCCGTACCCTAAGCCGTACCCTAAGCCTAACCCTAAGCCTAACCCTAACCCTAGGCTACCCTTGACTGCTTCTGCCTCCAATAGATTTCCTAAGCACTAGTGTTTTAACGAACAGCTTAAAAAGAGAATCCTAAAGTGATTTCTTTATAATGGGTGTGTTCCTTATCTTATCCTAGTGTCTAAACTCTTCTCCATGGCTGGACCCCCAAATAATATTCCTTTACGTGCTAAGGGGTATCTAGAGAGTGGGATAGGTTTAATAACTACCCTAACCCTAACGCGCCCCTAACCCTAACCCCTACCCTAACCCTAACACGTACCCTAATCCTAACCCGTACCCTAAACCGAGCCCTAACCCTAACAGTAACCCTAACCCTAACCCATACCCTACGCCGTACCCGAAACCCTCCCCGAACCCGTACCCTAAGCCGTACCCTAAGCCTCACCCTAAGCCTAACCTTATCCTAGGCTACCCTTGACTGCTTCTGCCTCCAATAGATTTCCTAAGCACTAGTGTTTTAAGGAACAGCTTAAAAAGAGAATCCTAATGTGATTTCTTTATAATGGGTGTGTTCCTTATCTTATCCTAGTGTCTAAACTCTTCTCCATTGCTGGACCCTCAAATAATATTCCTTTACGTGCTAAGGGGTATCTAGAGAGTGGGATAGGTTTAATAACTACCCTAACCCTAACGCGTACCCTAACCCTAACCCCTACCCTAACCCTAACACGTACCCTAATCCTAACAGGTACCCTAAACCGAGCCCTAACCCTAACACTAACCCTAACCCTAACCCTAACCCATACCCTACGCCATACCCGCACCCCTCCCCGAACCCGTACCCTAAGCCGTACCCTAAGCCTAACCCTAAGCCTAACCCTAACCCTAGGCTACCCTTGACTGCTTCTGCCTCCAATAGATTTCCTAAGCACTAGTGTTTTAAGGAACAGCTTAAAAAGAGAATCCTAATGTGATTTCTTTATAATGGGTGTGTTCCTTATCTTATCCTAGTGTCTAAACTCTTCTCCATGGCTGCACCCCCAAATAATATTGCCTTACGTGCTAAGGGGTATCTAGAGAGTGGGATAGGTTTAATAACTACCCTAAACCTAATGCGTACTCTAACCCTAACCCCTACCCTAACACTAACACGTACCCTAATCCTAACCCGTACCCTAAACCGAGCCCTAACCCTAACACTAACACTAACCCTAACCCTAACCCATACCCTATGCCGTACCTGAACCCCTCCCCAAACCCGTACCCTAAGCCGTACCCTAAGCCTAACCCTAAGCCTAACACTAACCCTAGGCTACCCTTGACTGCTTCTGCCTCCAATAGATTTCCTAAGCACTAGTGTTTTAAGCAACAGCTTAAAAAGAGAATCCTAATGTGATTTCTTTATAATGGGTGTGTTCCTTATCTTATCCTAGTGTCTAAATTCTTCTCCATGGCTGGAACCCCAAATAATATTCCTTTACGTGCTAAGGGGTATCTAGAGAGTGGGATAGGTTTACTAACTACCCTAACCCTAACGCGTACCCTAACCCTAACCCCTACCCTAACCCTAACACGTACCCTAATCCTAACCCGTACCCTAAACCGAGCCCTAACCCTAACAATAACCCTAACCCTAACCCTAACCCATACCCTACGCCGTACTCGAAACCCTCCCCGATCCCGTACCCTAAGCCGTACCCTAAGCCTAACCCTAAGCCTAACCCTAACCCTAGGTTACCCTTGACTGCTTCTGCCTCCAATAGATTTCCTAAGCACTAGTGTTTTAAGGAACAGCTTAAAAAGAGAATCCTAATGTGATTTCTTTATAATGGGTGTGTTCCTTATCTTATCCTAGTGTCTAAACTCTTCTCCATGGCTGGACCCTCAAATAATATTCCTTTACGTGCTAAGGGGTATCTAGAGAGTGGGATAGGTTTAATAACTACCCTAACCCTAACGCGTACCCTAACCCTAACCCCTACCCTAACCCTAACACGTACCCTAATCCTAACCCGTACCCTAAACCGAGCCCTAACCCTAACACTAACCCTAACCCTAACCCTAACCCATACCCTACGCCGTACCCGCACCCCTCCCTGAACCCGTACCCTAAGCCGTACCCTAAGCCTAACCCTAAGCCTAACCCTAACCCTAGGCTACCCTTGACTGCTTCTGCCTCCAATAGATTTCCTAAGCACTAGTGTTTTAACGAACAGCTTAAAAAGAGAATCCTAAAGTGATTTCTTTATAATGGGTGTGTTCCTTATCTTATCCTAGTGTCTAAACTCTTCTCCATGGCTGGACCCCCAAATAATATTCCTTTACGTGCTAAGGGGTATCTAGAGAGTGGGATAGGTTTAATAACTACCCTAACCCTAACGCGTACCCTAACCCTAACCCCTACCCTAACCCTAACACGTACCCTAATCCTAACCCGTACCCTAAACCGAGCCCTAACCCTAACACTAACCCTAACCCTAACCCATACCCTACGCCGTACCCGAAACCCTCCCCGAACCCGTACCCTAAGCCGTACCCTAAGCCTCACCCTAAGCCTAACCTTATCCTAGGCTACCCTTGACTGCTTCTGCCTCCAATAGATTTCCTAAGCACTACTGTTTTAAGGAACAGCTTAAAAAGAGAATCCTAATGTGATTTCTTTATAATGGGTGTGTTCCTTATCTTATCCTAGTGTCTAAACTCTTCTCCATGGCTGCACCCCCAAATAATATTCCCTTACGTGCTAAGGGGTATCTAGAGAGTGGGATAGGTTTAATAACTACCCTAACCCTAACGCGTACCCTAACCCTAACCACTACCCTAACCCTAACACGTACCCTAATCCTAACCTGTACCCTAAACCGAGGCCTAACCCTAACACTAACCCTAACCCTAACCCTAACCCATACCCTACGCCGTACCCGCACCCCTCCCCGAACCCGTACCCTAAGCCATACCCTAAACCTAACCCTAAGCCTAACCCTAACCCTAGGCTACCCTTGACTGCTTCTGCCTCCAATTGATTTCCTAAGCAGTAGTGTTTTAAGGAACAGCTTAAAAAGAGAATCCTAATGTGATTTCTTTATAATGGGTGTGTTCCTTATCTTATCCTAGTGTCTAAACTCTTCTCCATGGCTGGACCCCCAAATAATATTCCTTTACGTGCTAAGGGGGAGCTAGAGAGTGGGATAGGTTTACTAACTACCCTAGCCCTAACGCGTAACCTAACCCTAACCCCTACCCTAACCCTAACACGTACCCTAATCCTAACCCGTACCCTAAACCGAGCCCTAACCCTAACACTAACCCAAACCCTAACCCTAACCCATACCCTACGCCGTACCCGAACCCCTCCCCGAACCCATTCCCCAAGCCGTACCCTAACCCTAACCCTAAGCCTAACCCTAACCCTAGGCTACCCTTGACTGCTTCTGCCTCCAATAGATTTCCTAAGCACTACTGTTTTAAGGAATAGCTTAAAAAGAGAATCCTAAAGTGATTTCTTTATAATGGGTGTGTTCCTTATCTTATCCTAGTGTCTAAACTCTTCTCCATGGCTGCACCCCCAAATAATATTCCTTTACGTGCTAAGGGGTATCTAGAGAGTGGGATAGGTTTAATAACTACCCTAACCCTAACGCGTACCCTAACCCTAACCCCTACCCTAACCCTAACACGTACCCTAATCCTAACCCGTACCCTAAACCGAGCCCTAACCCTAACACTAACCCTAACCCTAACCCTAACCCATACCCTACGCCGTACCCGAAACCCTCCCTGAACTCGTACCCTAAGCCGTACCCTAAGCCTAACCCTAAGCCTAACCCTAACCCTAGGCTACCCTTGACTGCTTCTGCCTCCAATAGATTTCCTAAGCACTAGTGTTTTAAGGAACAGCTTAAAAAGAGAATCCTAATGTGATTTCTTTATAATGGGTGTGTTCCTTATCTTATCCTAGTGTCTAAACTTTTCTCCATGGCTGGACCCTCAAATAATATTCCTTTACGTGCTAAGGGGTATCTAGAGATTGGGATAGGTTTAATAACTACCCTAACCCTAACGCGTACCCTAACCCTAACCCCTACCCTAACCCTAACACGTACCCTAATCCTAACCCGTACCCTAAACCGAGCCCTAACCCTAACACTAACCCTAACCCTAACCCTAACCCATACCCTACGCCGTACCCGCACCCCTCCCTGAACCCGTACCCTAAGCCGTACCCTAAGACTAACCCTAAGCCTAACACTAACCCTAGGCTACCCTTGACTGCTTCTGCCTCCAATAGATTTCCTAAGCACTAGTGTTTTAACGAACAGCTTAAAAAGAGAATCCTAAAGTGATTTCTTTATAATGGGTGTGTTCCTTATCTTATCCTAGTGTCTAAACTCTTCTCCATGGCTGGACCCCCAAATAATATTCCTTTACCTGCTAAGGGGTATCTAGAGAGTGGGATAGGTTTAATAACTACCCTAACCCTAACGCGTACCCTAACCCTAACCCCTACCCTAACCCTAACACGTACCCTAATCCTAACCCGTACCCTAAACCGAGCCCTAACCCTAACACTAACCCTAACCCTAACCCTAACCCATACCCTACGCCGTACCCGCACCCCTCCCCGAACCCGTACCCTAAGCCGAACCCTAAGCCTAACCCTAAGCCTAACCCTAACCCTAGGCTACCCTTGACTGCTTCTGCCTCCAATAGATTTCCTAAGCACTACTGTTTTAAGGAACAGCTTAAAAAGAGAATCCTAATGTGATTTCTTTATAATGGGTGTGTTCCTTATCTTATCCTAGTGTCTAAACTCTTCTCCATGGCTGCACCCCCAAATAATATTCCCTTACGTGCTAAGGGGTATCTAGAGAGTGGGATAGGTTTAATAACTACCCTAACCCTAACGCGTACCCTAACCCTAACCCCTACCCTAACCCTAACACGTACCCTAATCCTAACCTGTACCCTAAACCGAGCCCTAACGCTAACACTAACCCTAACCCTAACCCTAACCCATACCCTACGCCGTACCCGCACCCCTCCCCGAACTCGTACCCTAAGCCATACCCTAAACCTAACCCTAAGCCTAACCCTAACCCTAGGCTACCCTTGACTGCTTCTGCCTCCAATTGATTTCCTAAGCAGTAGTGTTTTAAGGAACAGCTTAAAAAGAGAATCCTAAAGTGATTTCTTTATAATGGGTGTGTTCCTTATCTTATCCTAGTGTCTAAACTCTTCTCCATGGCTGGACCCCCAAATAATATTCCTTTACGTGCTAAGGGGGAGCTAGAGAGTGGGATAGGTTTACTAACTACCCTAGCCCTAACGCGTAACCTAACCCTAACCCCTACCCTAACCCTAACACGTACCCTAATCCTAACCCGTACCCTAAACCGAGCCCTAACCCTAACACTAACCCAAACCCTAACCCTAACCCATACCCTACGCCGTACACGAACACCTCCCCGAACCCATACCCCAAGCCGTACCCTAAACCTAACCCTAAGCCTAACCCTAACACTAGGCTACCCTTGACTGCTTCTGCCTCCAATAGATTTCCTAAGCACTAGTGTTTTAAGGAACAGCTTAAAAAGAGAATCCTAATGTGATTTCTTTATAATGGGTGTGTTCCTTATCTTATCCTAGTGTCTAAACTCTTCTCCATGGCTGCACCCCCAAATAATATTGCCTTACGTGCTAAGGGGTATCTAGAGAGTGGGATAGGTTTAATAACTACCCTAACCCTAATGCGTACTCTAACCCTAACCCCTACCCTAACACTAACACGTACCCTAATCCTAACCCATACCCTAAACCGAGCCCTAACCCTAACACTAACCCAAACCCTAACCCTAACCCATACCCTACGCCGTACCCGAACCCCTCCCCGAACCCATTCCCCAAGCCGTACCCTAACCCTAACCCTAAGCCTAACCCTAACCCTAGGCTACCCTTGACTGCTTCTGCCTCCAATAGATTTCCTAAGCACTACTGTTTTAAGGAATAGCTTAAAAAGAGAATCCTAAAGTGATTTCTTTATAATGGGTGTGTTCCTTATCTTATCCTAGTGTCTAAACTCTTCTCCATGGCTGCACCCCCAAATAATATTCCTTTACGTGCTAAGGGGTATCTAGAGAGTGGGATAGGTTTAATAACTACCCTAACCCTAACGCGTACCCTAACCCTAACCCCTACCCTAACCCTAACACGTACCCTAATCCTAACCCGTACCCTAAACCGAGCCCTAACCCTAACACTAACCCTAACCCTAACCCTAACCCATACCCTACGCCGTACCCGAAACCCTCCCTGAACTCGTACCCTAAGCCGTACCCTAAGCCTAACCCTAAGCCTAACCCTAACCCTAGGCTACCCTTGACTGCTTCTGCCTCCAATAGATTTCCTAAGCACTAGTGTTTTAAGGAACAGCTTAAAAAGAGAATCCTAATGTGATTTCTTTATAATGGGTGTGTTCCTTATCTTATCCTAGTGTCTAAACTTTTCTCCATGGCTGGACCCTCAAATAATATTCCTTTACGTGCTAAGGGGTATCTAGAGATTGGGATAGGTTTAATAACTACCCTAACCCTAACGCGTACCCTAACCCTAACCCCTACCCTAACCCTAACACGTACCCTAATCCTAACCCGTACCCTAAACCGAGCCCTAACCCTAACACTAACCCTAACCCTAACCCTAACCCATACCCTACGCCGTACCCGCACCCCTCCCTGAACCCGTACCCTAAGCCGTACCCTAAGACTAACCCTAAGCCTAACACTAACCCTAGGCTACCCTTGACTGCTTCTGCCTCCAATAGATTTCCTAAGCACTAGTGTTTTAACGAACAGCTTAAAAAGAGAATCCTAAAGTGATTTCTTTATAATGGGTGTGTTCCTTATCTTATCCTAGTGTCTAAACTCTTCTCCATGGCTGGACCCCCAAATAATATTCCTTTACCTGCTAAGGGGTATCTAGAGAGTGGGATAGGTTTAATAACTACCCTAACCCTAACGCGTACCCTAACCCTAACCCCTACCCTAACCCTAACACGTACCCTAATCCTAACCCGTACCCTAAACCGAGCCCTAACCCTAACACTAACCCTAACCCTAACCCTAACCCATACCCTACGCCGTACCCGCACCCCTCCCCGAACCCGTACCCTAAGCCGAACCCTAAGCCTAACCCTAAGCCTAACCCTAACCCTAGGCTACCCTTGACTGCTTCTGCCTCCAATAGATTTCCTAAGCACTACTGTTTTAAGGAACAGCTTAAAAAGAGAATCCTAATGTGATTTCTTTATAATGGGTGTGTTCCTTATCTTATCCTAGTGTCTAAACTCTTCTCCATGGCTGCACCCCCAAATAATATTCCCTTACGTGCTAAGGGGTATCTAGAGAGTGGGATAGGTTTAATAACTACCCTAACCCTAACGCGTACCCTAACCCTAACCCCTACCCTAACCCTAACACGTACCCTAATCCTAACCTGTACCCTAAACCGAGCCCTAACGCTAACACTAACCCTAACCCTAACCCTAACCCATACCCTACGCCGTACCCGCACCCCTCCCCGAACTCGTACCCTAAGCCATACCCTAAACCTAACCCTAAGCCTAACCCTAACCCTAGGCTACCCTTGACTGCTTCTGCCTCCAATTGATTTCCTAAGCAGTAGTGTTTTAAGGAACAGCTTAAAAAGAGAATCCTAAAGTGATTTCTTTATAATGGGTGTGTTCCTTATCTTATCCTAGTGTCTAAACTCTTCTCCATGGCTGGACCCCCAAATAATATTCCTTTACGTGCTAAGGGGGAGCTAGAGAGTGGGATAGGTTTACTAACTACCCTAGCCCTAACGCGTATCCTAACCCTAACCCCTACCCTAACCCTAACACGTACCCTAATCCTAACCCGTACCCTAAACCGAGCCCTAACCCTAACACTAACCCAAACCCTAACCCTAACCCATACCCTACGCCGTACACGAACACCTCCCCGAACCCATACCCCAAGCCGTACCCTAAACCTAACCCTAAGCCTAACCCTAACACTAGGCTACCCTTGACTGCTTCTGCCTCCAATAGATTTCCTAAGCACTAGTGTTTTAAGGAACAGCTTAAAAAGAGAATCCTAATGTGATTTCTTTATAATGGGTGTGTTCCTTATCTTATCCTAGTGTCTAAACTCTTCTCCATGGCTGCACCCCCAAATAATATTGCCTTACGTGCTAAGGGGTATCTAGAGAGTGGGATAGGTTTAATAACTACCCTAACCCTAATGCGTACTCTAACCCTAACCCCTACCCTAACACTAACACGTACCCTAATCCTAACCCATACCCTAAACCGAGCCCTAACCCTAACACTAACACTAACCCTAACCCTAACCCATACCCTACGCCGTACCTGAACCCCTCCCCAAACTCGTACCCTAAGCCGTACCCTAAGCCTAACCCTAAGCCTAACACTAACCCTAGGCTACCCTTGACTGCTTCTGCCTCCAATAGATTTCCTAAGCACTAGTGTTTTAAGCAACAGCTTAAAAAGAGAATCCTAATGTGATTTCTTTATAATGGGTGTGTTCCTTATCTTATCCTAGTGTCTAAATTCTTCTCCATTGCTGGAACCCCAAATAATATTCCTTTACGTGCTAAGGGGTATCTAGAGAGTGGGATAGGTTTACTAACTACCCTAACCCTAACGCGTACCCTAACCCTAACCCCAACCCTAAACCTAACACGTACCCTAATCCTAACCGTACCCTAAACCGAGCCCTAACCCTAACACTAACCCTAACCCTAACCCTAACCCATACCCTACGCCGTACCCGAAACCCTCCCCGAACCCGTACCCTAAGCCGTACTCTAAGCCTAACCCTAAGCCTAACCCTAACCCTACGCTACCCTTGACTGCTTCTGCCTCCAATAGATTTCCTAAGCACTAGTGTTTTAAGGAACAGCTTAAAAAGAGAATCCTAATGTGATTTCTTTATAATGGGTGTGTTCCTTATCTTATCCTAGTGTCTAAACTCTTCTCCATGGCTGGACCCTCAAATAATATTCCTTTACGTGCTAAGGGGTATCTAGAGAGTGGGATAGGTTTACTAACTACCCTAACCCTAACGCGTACCCTAACCCTAACCCCTACCCTAACCCTAACACGTACCCTAATCCTAACCCGTACCCTAAACCGAGCCCTAACCCTAACAATAACCCTAACCCTAACCCTAACCCATACCCTACGCCGTACCCGAAACCCTCCCCGATCCCGTACCCTAAGCCGTACCCTAAGCCTAACCCTAAGCCTAACCCTAACCCTAGGTTACCCTTGACTGCTTCTGCCTCCAATAGATTTCCTAAGCACTAGTGTTTTAAGGAACAGCTTAAAAAGAGAATCCTAATGTGATTTCTTTATAATGGGTGTGTTCCTTATCTTATCCTAGTGTCTAAACTCTTCTCCATGGCTGGACCCTCAAATAATATTCCTTTACGTGCTAAGGGGTATCTAGAGAGTGGGATAGGTTTAATAACTACCCTAACCCTAACGCGTACCCTAACCCTAACCCCTACCCTAACCCTAACACGTACCCTAATACTAACCTGTACCCTAAACCGAGCCCTAACCCTAACACTAACCCTAACCCTAACCCTAACCCATACCCTACGCCGTACCCGCACCCCTCCCCGAACCCGTACCCTAAGCCGTACCCTAAGCCTCACCCTAAGCCTAACCTTATCCTAGGCTACCCTTGACTGCTTCTGCCTCCAATAGATTTCCTAAGCACTAGTGTTTTAACGAACAGCTTAAAAAGAGAATCCTAAAGTGATTTCTTTATAATGGGTGTGTTCCTTATCTTATCCTAGTGTCTAAACTCTTCTCCATGGCTGGACCCCCAAATAATATTCCTTTACGTGCTAAGGGGTATCTAGAGAGTGGGATAGGTTTAATAACTACCCTAACCCTAACGCGTACCCTAACCCTAACCCCTACCCTAACCCTAACACGTACCCTAATCCTAACCCGTACCCTAAACCGAGCCCTAACCCTAACACTAACCCTAACCCTAACCCATACCCTACGCCGTACCCGAAACCCTCCCCGAACCCGTACCCTAAGCCGTACCCTAAGCCTCACCCTAAGCCTAACCTTATCCTAGGCTACCCTTGACTGCTTCTGCCTCCAATAGATTTCCTAAGCACTACTGTTTTAAGGAACAGCTTAAAAAGAGAATCCTAATGTGATTTCTTTATAATGGGTGTGTTCCTTATCTTATCCTAGTGTCTAAACTCTTCTCCATGGCTGCACCCCCAAATAATATTCCCTTACGTGCTAAGGGGTATCTAGAGAGTGGGATAGGTTTAATAACTACCCTAACCCTAACGCGTACCCTAACCCTAACCACTACCCTAACCCTAACACGTACCCTAATCCTAACCTGTACCCTAAACCGAGGCCTAACCCTAACACTAACCCTAACCCTAACCCTAACCCATACCCTACGCCGTACCCGCACCCCTCCCCGAACCCGTACCCTAAGCCATACCCTAAACCTAACCCTAAGCCTAACCCTAACCCTAGGCTACCCTTGACTGCTTCTGCCTCCAATTGATTTCCTAAGCAGTAGTGTTTTAAGGAACAGCTTAAAAAGAGAATCCTAATGTGATTTCTTTATAATGGGTGTGTTCCTTATCTTATCCTAGTGTCTAAACTCTTCTCCATGGCTGGACCCCCAAATAATATTCCTTTACGTGCTAAGGGGGAGCTAGAGAGTGGGATAGGTTTACTAACTACCCTAGCCCTAACGCGTAACCTAACCCTAACCCCTACCCTAACCCTAACACGTACCCTAATCCTAACCCGTACCCTAAACCGAGCCCTAACCCTAACACTAACCCAAACCCTAACCCTAACCCATACCCTACGCCGTACACGAACACCTCCCCGAACCCATACCCCAAGCCGTACCCTAACCCTAACCCTAAGCCTAACCCTAACCCTAGGCTACCCTTGACTGCTTCTGCCTCCAATAGATTTCCTAAGCACTACTGTTTTAAGGAACAGCTTAAAAAGAGAATCCTAAAGTGATTTCTTTATAATGGGTGTGTTCCTTATCTTATCCTAGTGTCTAAACTCTTCTCCATGGCTGCACCCCCAAATAATATTCCTTTACGTGCTAAGGGGTATCTAGAGAGTGGGATAGGTTTAATAACTACCCTAACCCTAACGCGTACCCTAACCCTAACCCCTACCCTAACCCTAACACGTACCCTAATCCTAACCCGTACCCTAAACCGAGCCCTAACCCTAACACTAACCCTAACCCTAACCCTAACCCATACCCTACGCCGTACCCGAAACCCTCCCTGAACTCGTACCCTAAGCCGTACCCTAAGCCTAACCCTAAGCCTAACCCTAACCCTAGGCTACCCTTGACTGCTTCTGCCTCCAATAGATTTCCTAAGCACTAGTGTTTTAAGGAACAGCTTAAAAAGAGAATCCTAATGTGATTTCTTTATAATGGGTGTGTTCCTTATCTTATCCTAGTGTCTAAACTTTTCTCCATGGCTGGACCCTCAAATAATATTCCTTTACGTGCTAAGGGGTATCTAGAGATTGGGATAGGTTTAATAACTACCCTAACCCTAACGCGTACCCTAACCCTAACCCCTACCCTAACCCTAACACGTACCCTAATCCTAACCCGTACCCTAAACCGAGCCCTAACCCTAACACTAACCCTAACCCTAACCCTAACCCATACCCTACGCCGTACCCGCACCCCTCCCTGAACCCGTACCCTAAGCCGTACCCTAAGACTAACCCTAAGCCTAACACTAACCCTAGGCTACCCTTGACTGCTTCTGCCTCCAATAGATTTCCTAAGCACTAGTGTTTTAACGAACAGCTTAAAAAGAGAATCCTAAAGTGATTTCTTTATAATGGGTGTGTTCCTTATCTTATCCTAGTGTCTAAACTCTTCTCCATGGCTGGACCCCCAAATAATATTCCTTTACGTGCTAAGGGGTATCTAGAGAGTGGGATAGGTTTAATAACTACCCTAACCCTAACGCGTACCCTAACCCTAACCCCTACCCTAACCCTAACACGTACCCTAATCCTAACCCGTACCCTAAACCGAGCCCTAACCCTAACACTAACCCTAACCCTAACCCTAACCCATACCCTACGCCGTACCCGCACCCCTCCCCGAACCCGTACCCTAAGCCGAACCCTAAGCCTAACCCTAAGCCTAACCCTAACCCTAGGCTACCCTTGACTGCTTCTGCCTCCAATAGATTTCCTAAGCACTACTGTTTTAAGGAACAGCTTAAAAAGAGAATCCTAATGTGATTTCTTTATAATGGGTGTGTTCCTTATCTTATCCTAGTGTCTAAACTCTTCTCCATGGCTGCACCCCCAAATAATATTCCCTTACGTGCTAAGGGGTATCTAGAGAGTGGGATAGGTTTAATAACTACCCTAACCCTAACGCGTACCCTAACCCTAACCCCTACCCTAACCCTAACACGTACCCTAATCCTAACCTGTACCCTAAACCGAGCCCTAACGCTAACACTAACCCTAACCCTAACCCTAACCCATACCCTACGCCGTACCCGCACCCCTCCCCGAACTCGTACCCTAAGCCATACCCTAAACCTAACCCTAAGCCTAACCCTAACCCTAGGCTACCCTTGACTGCTTCTGCCTCCAATTGATTTCCTAAGCAGTAGTGTTTTAAGGAACAGCTTAAAAAGAGAATCCTAAAGTGATTTCTTTATAATGGGTGTGTTCCTTATCTTATCCTAGTGTCTAAACTCTTCTCCATGGCTGGACCCCCAAATAATATTCCTTTACGTGCTAAGGGGGAGCTAGAGAGTGGGATAGGTTTACTAACTACCCTAGCCCTAACGCGTAACCTAACCCTAACCCCTACCCTAACCCTAACACGTACCCTAATCCTAACCCGTACCCTAAACCGAGCCCTAACCCTAACACTAACCCAAACCCTAACCCTAACCCATACCCTACGCCGTACACGAACACCTCCCCGAACCCATACCCCAAGCCGTACCCTAAACCTAACCCTAAGCCTAACCCTAACACTAGGCTACCCTTGACTGCTTCTGCCTCCAATAGATTTCCTAAGCACTAGTGTTTTAAGGAACAGCTTAAAAAGAGAATCCTAATGTGATTTCTTTATAATGGGTGTGTTCCTTATCTTATCCTAGTGTCTAAACTCTTCTCCATGGCTGCACCCCCAAATAATATTGCCTTACGTGCTAAGGGGTATCTAGAGAGTGGGATAGGTTTAATAACTACCCTAACCCTAATGCGTACTCTAACCCTAACCCCTACCCTAACACTAACACGTACCCTAATCCTAACCCGTACCCTAAACCGAGCCCTAACCCTAACACTAACACTAACCCTAACCCTAACCCATACCCTACGCCGTACCTGAACCCCTCCCCAAACTCGTACCCTAAGCCGTACCCTAAGCCTAACCCTAAGCCTAACACTAACCCTAGGCTACCCTTGACTGCTTCTGCCTCCAATAGATTTCCTAAGCACTAGTGTTTTAAGCAACAGCTTAAAAAGAGAATCCTAATGTGATTTCTTTATAATGGGTGTGTTCCTTATCTTATCCTAGTGTCTAAATTCTTCTCCATTGCTGGAACCCCAAATAATATTCCTTTACGTGCTAAGGGGTATCTAGAGAGTGGGATAGGTTTACTAACTACCCTAACCCTAACGCGTACCCTAACCCTAACCCCAACCCTAAACCTAACACGTACCCTAATCCTAACCGTACCCTAAACCGAGCCCTAACCCTAACACTAACCCTAACCCTAACCCTAACCCATACCCTACGCCGTACCCGAAACCCTCCCCGAACCCGTACCCTAAGCCGTACTCTAAGCCTAACCCTAAGCCTAACCCTAACCCTACGCTACCCTTGACTGCTTCTGCCTCCAATAGATTTCCTAAGCACTAGTGTTTTAAGGAACAGCTTAAAAAGAGAATCCTAATGTGATTTCTTTATAATGGGTGTGTTCCTTATCTTATCCTAGTGTCTAAACTCTTCTCCATGGCTGGACCCTCAAATAATATTCCTTTACGTGCTAAGGGGTATCTAGAGAGTGGGATAGGTTTACTAACTACCCTAACCCTAACGCGTACCCTAACCCTAACCCCTACCCTAACCCTAACACGTACACTAATCCTAACCCGTACCCTAAACCGAGCCCTAACCCTAACAATAACCCTAACCCTAACCCTAACCCATACCCTACGCCGTACCCGAAACCCTCCCCGATCCCGTACCCTAAGCCGTACCCTAAGCCTAACCCTAAGCCTAACCCTAACCCTAGGTTACCCTTGACTGCTTCTGCCTCCAATAGATTTCCTAAGCACTAGTGTTTTAAGGAACAGCTTAAAAAGAGAATCCTAATGTGATTTCTTTATAATGGGTGTGTTCCTTATCTTATCCTAGTGTCTAAACTCTTCTCCATGGCTGGACCCTCAAATAATATTCCTTTACGTGCTAAGGGGTATCTAGAGAGTGGGATAGGTTTAATAACTACCCTAACCCTAACGCGTACCCTAACCCTAACCCCTACCCTAACCCTAACACGTACCCTAATACTAACCTGTACCCTAAACCGAGCCCTAACCCTAACACTAACCCTAACCCTAACCCTAACCCATACCCTACGCCGTACCCGCACCCCTCCCCGAACCCGTACCCTAAGCCGTACCCTAAGCCTCACCCTAAGCCTAACCTTATCCTAGGCTACCCTTGACTGCTTCTGCCTCCAATAGATTTCCTAAGCACTACTGTTTTAAGGAACAGCTTAAAAAGAGAATCCTAATGTGATTTCTTTATAATGGGTGTGTTCCTTATCTTATCCTAGTGTCTAAACTCTTCTCCATGGCTGCACCCCCAAATAATATTGCCTTACGTGCTAAGGGGTATCTAGAGAGTGGGATAGGTTTAATAACTACCCTAACCCTAATGCGTACTCTAACCCTAACCCCTAACCTAACACTAACACGTACCCTAATCCTAACCCGTACCCTAAACCGAGCCCTAACCCTAACACTAACACTAACCCTAACCCTAACCCATACCCTACGCCGTACCTGAACCCCTCCCCAAACCCGTACTCTAAGCCGTACCCTAAGCCTAACCCTAAGCCTAACACTAACCCTAGGCTACCCTTGACTGCTTCTGCCTCCAATAGATTTCCTAAGCACTAGTGTTTTAAGCAACAGCTTAAAAAGAGAATCCTAATGTGATTTCTTTATAATGGGTGTGTTCCTTATTTATCCTAGTGTCTAAATTCTTCTCCATGGCTGGAACCCCAAATAATATTCCTTTACGTGCTAAGGGGTATCTAGAGAGTGGGATAGGTTTACTAACTACCCTAACCCTAACGCGTACCCTAACCCTAACCCCTACCCTAACCCTAACACGTACCCTAATCCTAACCCGTACCCTAAACCGAGCCCTAACCCTAACACTAACCCTAACCCTAACCCTAACCCATACCCTACGCCGTACCCGAAACCCTCCCCGAACCCGTACCCTAAGCCGTACCCTAAGCCTAACCCTAAGCCTAACCCTAACCCTAGGCTACCCTTGACTGCTTCTGCCTCCAATAGATTTCCTAAGCACTAGTGTTTTAAGGAACAGCTTAAAAAGAGAATCCTAATGTGATTTCTTTATAATGGGTGTGTTCCTTATCTTATCCTATTGTCTAAACTCTTCTCCATGGCTGGACCCTCAAATAATATTCCTTTACGTGCTAAGGGGTATCTAGAGAGTGGGATAGGTTTAATAACTACCCTAACCCTAATGCATACCCTAACCCTAACCCCTACCCTAACCCTAACACGTACCCTAATCCTAACCCGTACCCTAAACCGAGCCCTAACCCTAACACTAACCCTAACCCTAACCCTAACCCATACCCTATGCCGTACCCGAACCCCTCCCCGAACCCATTCCCCAAGCCGTACCCTAAACATAACCCTAAGCCTAACCCTAACCCTAGGCTACCCTTGACTGCTTCTGCCTCCAATAGATTTCCTAAGCACTAGTGTTTTAAGGAACAGCTTAAAAAGAGAATCCTAATGTGATTTCTTTATAATGGGTGTGTTCCTTATCTTATCCTAGTGTCTAAACTCTTCTCCATGGCTGCACCCCCAAATAATATTGCCTTACGTGCTAAGGGGTATCTAGAGAGTGGGATAGGTTTAATAACTACCCTAACCCTAATGCGTACTCTAACCCTAACCCCTAACCTAACACTAACACGTACCCTAATCCTAACCCGTACACTAAACCGAGCCCTAACCCTAACACTAACACTAACCCTAACCCTAACCCATACCCTACGCCGTACCCCCACCCCTCCCTGAACCCGTACCCTAAGCCGTACCCTAAGACTAACCCTAAGCCTAACCCTAACCCTAGGCTACCCTTGACTGCTTCTGCCTCCAATAGATTTCCTAAGCACTAGTGTTTTAACGAACAGCTTAAAAAGAGAATCCTAAAGTGATTTCTTTATAATGGGTGTGTTCCTTATCTTATCCTAGTGTCTAAACTCTTCTCCATGGCTGCACCCCCAAATAATATTCCCTTACGTGCTAAGGGGTATCTAGAGAGTGGGATAGGTTTAATAACTACCCTAACCCTAACGCGTACCCTAACCCTAACCCCTACCCTAACCCTAACACGTACCCTAATCCTAACCTGTACCCTAAACCGAGCCCTAACCCTAACACTAACCCTAACCCTAACCCTAACCCATACCCTACGCCGTACCCGAACCCCTCCCCGAACTCGTACCCTAAGCCATACCCTAAACCTAACCCTAAGCCTAACCCTAACCCTAGGCTACCCTTGACTGCTTCTGCCTCCAATTGATTTCCTAAGCAGTAGTGTTTTAAGGAACAGCTTAAAAAGAGAATCCTAAAGTGATTTCTTTATAATGGGTGTGTTCCTTATCTTATCCTAGTGTCTAAACTCTTCTCCATGGCTGGACCCCCAAATAATATTCCTTTACGTGCTAAGGGGGAGCTAGAGAGTGGGATAGGTTTACTAACTACCCTAGCCCTAACGCGTACCCTAACCCTAACCCCTACCCTAACCCTAACACGTACCCTAATCCTAACCCGTACCCTAAACCGAGCCCTAACCCTAACAGTAACCCTAACCCTAACCCATACCCTACGCCGTACCCGAAACCCTCCCCGAACCCGTACCCTAAGCCGTACCCTAAGCCTCACCCTAAGCCTAACCTTATCCTAGGCTACCCTTGACTGCTTCTGCCTCCAATAGATTTCCTAAGCACTAGTGTTTTAAGGAACAGCTTAAAAAGAGAATCCTAATGTGATTTCTTTATAATGGGTGTGTTCCTTATCTTATCCTAGTGTCTAAACTCTTCTCCATTGCTGGACCCTCAAATAATATTCCTTTACGTGCTAAGGGGTATCTAGAGAGTGGGATAGGTTTAATAACTACCCTAACCCTAACGCGTACCCTAACCCTAACCCCTACCCTAACCCTAACACGTACCCTAATCCTAACAGGTACCCTAAACCGAGCCCTAACCCTAACACTAACCCTAACCCTAACCCTAACCCATACCCTACGCCGTACCCGCACCCCTCCCCGAACCCGTACCCTAAGCCGTACCCTAAGCCTAACCCTAAGCCTAACCCTAACCCTAGGCTACCCTTGACTGCTTCTGCCTCCAATAGATTTCCTAAGCACTAGTGTTTTAAGGAACAGCTTAAAAAGAGAATCCTAATGTGATTTCTTTATAATGGGTGTGTTCCTTATCTTATCCTAGTGTCTAAACTCTTCTCCATGGCTGCACCCCCAAATAATATTGCCTTACGTGCTAAGGGGTATCTAGAGAGTGGGATAGGTTTAATAACTACCCTAAACCTAATGCGTACTCGAACCCTAACCCCTACCCTAACACTAACACGTACCCTAATCCTAACCCGTACCCTAAACCGAGCCCTAACCCTAACACTAACACTAACCCTAACCCTAACCCATACCCTATGCCGTACCTGAACCCCTCCCCAAACCCGTACCCTAAGCCGTACCCTAAGCCTAACCCTAAGCCTAACACTAACCCTAGGCTACCCTTGACTGCTTCTGCCTCCAATAGATTTCCTAAGCACTAGTGTTTTAAGCAACAGCTTAAAAAGAGAATCCTAATGTGATTTCTTTATAATGGGTGTGTTCCTTATCTTATCCTAGTGTCTAAATTCTTCTCCATGGCTGGAACCCCAAATAATATTCCTTTACGTGCTAAGGGGTATCTAGAGAGTGGGATAGGTTTACTAACTACCCTAACCCTAACGCGTACCCTAACCCTAACCCCTACCCTAACCCTAACACGTACCCTAATCCTAACCCGTACCCTAAACCGAGCCCTAACCCTAACAATAACCCTAACCCTAACCCTAACCCATACCCTACGCCGTACCCGAAACCCTCCCCGATCCCGTACCCTAAGCCGTACCCTAAGCCTAACCCTAAGCCTAACCCTAATCCTAGGTTACCCTTGACTGCTTCTGCCTCCAATAGATTTCCTAAGCACTAGTGTTTTAAGGAACAGCTTAAAAAGAGAATCCTAATGTGATTTCTTTATAATGGGTGTGTTCCTTATCTTATCCTAGTGTCTAAACTCTTCTCCATGGCTGGACCCTCAAATAATATTCCTTTACGTGCTAAGGGGTATCTAGAGAGTGGGATAGGTTTAATAACTACCCTAACCCTAACGCGTACCCTAACCCTAACCCCTACCCTAACCCTAACACGTACCCTAATCCTAACCCGTACCCTAAACCGAGCCCTAACCCTAACACTAACCCTAACCCTAACCCTAACCCATACCCTACGCCGTACCCGCACCCCTCCCTGAACCCGTACCCTAAGCCGTACCCTAAGCCTAACCCTAAGCCTAACCCTAACACTAGGCTACCCTTGACTGCTTCTGCCTCCAATAGATTTCCTAAGCACTAGTGTTTTAACGAACAGCTTAAAAAGAGAATCCTAAAGTGATTTCTTTATAATGGGTGTGTTCCTTATCTTATCCTAGTGTCTAAACTCTTCTCCATGGCTGGACCCCCAAATAATATTCCTTTACGTGCTAAGGGGTATCTAGAGAGTGGGATAGGTTTAATAACTACCCTAACCCTAACGCGTACCCTAACCCTAACCCCTACCCTAACCCTAACACGTACCCTAATCCTAACCCGTACCCTAAACCGAGCCCTAACCCTAACACTAACCCTAACCCTAACCCATACCCTACGCCGTACCCGAAACCCTCCCCGAACCCGTACCCTAAGCCGTACCCTAAGCCTCACCCTAAGCCTAACCTTATCCTAGGCTACCCTTGACTGCTTCTGCCTCCAATAGATTTCCTAAGCACTACTGTTTTAAGGAACAGCTTAAAAAGAGAATCCTAATGTGATTTCTTTATAATGGGTGTGTTCCTTATCTTATCCTAGTGTCTAAACTCTTCTCCATGGCTGCACCCCCAAATAATATTCCCTTACGTGCTAAGGGGTATCTAGAGAGTGGGATAGGTTTAATAACTACCCTAACCCTAACGCGTACCCTAACCCTAACCCCTACCCTAACCCTAACACGTACCCTAATCCTAACCTGTACCCTAAACCGAGGCCTAACCCTAACACTAACCCTAACCCTAACCCTAACCCATACCCTACGCCGTACCCGCACCCCTCCCCGAACCCGTACCCTAAGCCATACCCTAAACCTAACCCTAAGCCTAACCCTAACCCTAGGCTACCCTTGACTGCTTCTGCCTCCAATTGATTTCCTAAGCAGTAGTGTTTTAAGGAACAGCTTAAAAAGAGAATCCTAATGTGATTTCTTTATAATGGGTGTGTTCCTTATCTTATCCTAGTGTCTAAACTCTTCTCCATGGCTGGACCCTCAAATAATATTCCTTTACGTGCTAAGGGGTATCTAGAGATTGGGATAGGTTTAATAACTACCCTAACCCTAACGCGTACCCTAACCCTAACCCCTACCCTAACCCTAACACGTACCCTAATCCTAACCCGTACCCTAAACCGAGCCCTAACCCTAACACTAACCCTAACCCTAACCCTAACCCATACCCTACGCCGTACCCGCACCCCTCCCTGAACCCGTACCCTAAGCCGTACCCTAAGCCTAACCCTAAGCCTAACCCTAACCCTAGGCTACCCTTGACTGCTTCTGCCTCCAATAGATTTCCTAAGCACTAGTGTTTTAACGAACAGCTTAAAAAGAGAATCCTAAAGTGATTTCTTTATAATGGGTGTGTTCCTTATCTTATCCTAGTGTCTAAACTCTTCTCCATGGCTGGACCCCCAAATAATATTCCTTTACGTGCTAAGGGGTATCTAGAGAGTGGGATAGGTTTAATAACTACCCTAACCCTAACGCGCCCCTAACCCTAACCCCTACCCTAACCCTAACACGTACCCTAATCCTAACCCGTACCCTAAACCGAGCCCTAACCCTAACAGTAACCCTAACCCTAACCCATACCCTACGCCGTACCCGAAACCCTCCCCGAACCCGTACCCTAAGCCGTACCCTAAGCCTCACCCTAAGCCTAACCTTATCCTAGGCTACCCTTGACTGCTTCTGCCTCCAATAGATTTCCTAAGCACTAGTGTTTTAAGGAACAGCTTAAAAAGAGAATCCTAATGTGATTTCTTTATAATGGGTGTGTTCCTTATCTTATCCTAGTGTCTAAACTCTTCTCCATTGCTGGACCCTCAAATAATATTCCTTTACGTGCTAAGGGGTATCTAGAGAGTGGGATAGGTTTAATAACTACCCTAACCCTAACGCGTACCCTAACCCTAACCCCTACCCTAACCCTAACACGTACCCTAATCCTAACAGGTACCCTAAACCGAGCCCTAACCCTAACACTAACCCTAACCCTAACCCTAACCCATACCCTACGCCATACCCGCACCCCTCCCCGAACCCGTACCCTAAGCCGTACCCTAAGCCTAACCCTAAGCCTAACCCTAACCCTAGGCTACCCTTGACTGCTTCTGCCTCCAATAGATTTCCTAAGCACTAGTGTTTTAAGGAACAGCTTAAAAAGAGAATCCTAATGTGATTTCTTTATAATGGGTGTGTTCCTTATCTTATCCTAGTGTCTAAACTCTTCTCCATGGCTGCACCCCCAAATAATATTGCCTTACGTGCTAAGGGGTATCTAGAGAGTGGGATAGGTTTAATAACTACCCTAAACCTAATGCGTACTCTAACCCTAACCCCTACCCTAACACTAACACGTACCCTAATCCTAACCCGTACCCTAAACCGAGCCCTAACCCTAACACTAACACTAACCCTAACCCTAACCCATACCCTATGCCGTACCTGAACCCCTCCCCAAACCCGTACCCTAAGCCGTACCCTAAGCCTAACCCTAAGCCTAACACTAACCCTAGGCTACCCTTGACTGCTTCTGCCTCCAATAGATTTCCTAAGCACTAGTGTTTTAAGCAACAGCTTAAAAAGAGAATCCTAATGTGATTTCTTTATAATGGGTGTGTTCCTTATCTTATCCTAGTGTCTAAATTCTTCTCCATGGCTGGAACCCCAAATAATATTCCTTTACGTGCTAAGGGGTATCTAGAGAGTGGGATAGGTTTACTAACTACCCTAACCCTAACGCGTACCCTAACCCTAACCCCTACCCTAACCCTAACACGTACCCTAATCCTAACCCGTACCCTAAACCGAGCCCTAACCCTAACAATAACCCTAACCCTAACCCTAACCCATACCCTACGCCGTACCCGAAACCCTCCCCGATCCCGTACCCTAAGCCGTACCCTAAGCCTAACCCTAAGCCTAACCCTAACCCTAGGTTACCCTTGACTGCTTCTGCCTCCAATAGATTTCCTAAGCACTAGTGTTTTAAGGAACAGCTTAAAAAGAGAATCCTAATGTGATTTCTTTATAATGGGTGTGTTCCTTATCTTATCCTAGTGTCTAAACTCTTCTCCATGGCTGGACCCTCAAATAATATTCCTTTACGTGCTAAGGGGTATCTAGAGAGTGGGATAGGTTTAATAACTACCCTAACCCTAACGCGTACCCTAACCCTAACCCCTACCCTAACCCTAACACGTACCCTAATCCTAACCCGTACCCTAAACCGAGCCCTAACCCTAACACTAACCCTAACCCTAACCCTAACCCATACCCTACGCCGTACCCGCACCCCTCCCTGAACCCGTACCCTAAGCCGTACCCTAAGCCTAACCCTAAGCCTAACCCTAACCCTAGGCTACCCTTGACTGCTTCTGCCTCCAATAGATTTCCTAAGCACTAGTGTTTTAACGAACAGCTTAAAAAGAGAATCCTAAAGTGATTTCTTTATAATGGGTGTGTTCCTTATCTTATCCTAGTGTCTAAACTCTTCTCCATGGCTGGACCCCCAAATAATATTCCTTTACGTGCTAAGGGGTATCTAGAGAGTGGGATAGGTTTAATAACTACCCTAACCCTAACGCGTACCCTAACCCTAACCCCTACCCTAACCCTAACACGTACCCTAATCCTAACCCGTACCCTAAACCGAGCCCTAACCCTAACACTAACCCTAACCCTAACCCATACCCTACGCCGTACCCGAAACCCTCCCCGAACCCGTACCCTAAGCCGTACCCTAAGCCTCACCCTAAGCCTAACCTTATCCTAGGCTACCCTTGACTGCTTCTGCCTCCAATAGATTTCCTAAGCACTACTGTTTTAAGGAACAGCTTAAAAAGAGAATCCTAATGTGATTTCTTTATAATGGGTGTGTTCCTTATCTTATCCTAGTGTCTAAACTCTTCTCCATGGCTGCACCCCCAAATAATATTCCCTTACGTGCTAAGGGGTATCTAGAGAGTGGGATAGGTTTAATAACTACCCTAACCCTAACGCGTACCCTAACCCTAACCACTACCCTAACCCTAACACGTACCCTAATCCTAACCTGTACCCTAAACCGAGGCCTAACCCTAACACTAACCCTAACCCTAACCCTAACCCATACCCTACGCCGTACCCGCACCCCTCCCCGAACCCGTACCCTAAGCCATACCCTAAACCTAACCCTAAGCCTAACCCTAACCCTAGGCTACCCTTGACTGCTTCTGCCTCCAATTGATTTCCTAAGCAGTAGTGTTTTAAGGAACAGCTTAAAAAGAGAATCCTAATGTGATTTCTTTATAATGGGTGTGTTCCTTATCTTATCCTAGTGTCTAAACTCTTCTCCATGGCTGGACCCCCAAATAATATTCCTTTACGTGCTAAGGGGGAGCTAGAGAGTGGGATAGGTTTACTAACTACCCTAGCCCTAACGCGTAACCTAACCCTAACCCCTACCCTAACCCTAACACGTACCCTAATCCTAACCCGTACCCTAAACCGAGCCCTAACCCTAACACTAACCCAAACCCTAACCCTAACCCATACCCTACGCCGTACCCGAACCCCTCCCCGAACCCATTCCCCAAGCCGTACCCTAACCCTAACCCTAAGCCTAACCCTAACCCTAGGCTACCCTTGACTGCTTCTGCCTCCAATAGATTTCCTAAGCACTACTGTTTTAAGGAATAGCTTAAAAAGAGAATCCTAAAGTGATTTCTTTATAATGGGTGTGTTCCTTATCTTATCCTAGTGTCTAAACTCTTCTCCATGGCTGCACCCCCAAATAATATTCCTTTACGTGCTAAGGGGTATCTAGAGAGTGGGATAGGTTTAATAACTACCCTAACCCTAACGCGTACCCTAACCCTAACCCCTACCCTAACCCTAACACGTACCCTAATCCTAACCCGTACCCTAAACCGAGCCCTAACCCTAACACTAACCCTAACCCTAACCCTAACCCATACCCTACGCCGTACCCGAAACCCTCCCTGAACTCGTACCCTAAGCCGTACCCTAAGCCTAACCCTAAGCCTAACCCTAACCCTAGGCTACCCTTGACTGCTTCTGCCTCCAATAGATTTCCTAAGCACTAGTGTTTTAAGGAACAGCTTAAAAAGAGAATCCTAATGTGATTTCTTTATAATGGGTGTGTTCCTTATCTTATCCTAGTGTCTAAACTTTTCTCCATGGCTGGACCCTCAAATAATATTCCTTTACGTGCTAAGGGGTATCTAGAGATTGGGATAGGTTTAATAACTACCCTAACCCTAACGCGTACCCTAACCCTAACCCCTACCCTAACCCTAACACGTACCCTAATCCTAACCCGTACCCTAAACCGAGCCCTAACCCTAACACTAACCCTAACCCTAACCCTAACCCATACCCTACGCCGTACCCGCACCCCTCCCTGAACCCGTACCCTAAGCCGTACCCTAAGACTAACCCTAAGCCTAACACTAACCCTAGGCTACCCTTGACTGCTTCTGCCTCCAATAGATTTCCTAAGCACTAGTGTTTTAACGAACAGCTTAAAAAGAGAATCCTAAAGTGATTTCTTTATAATGGGTGTGTTCCTTATCTTATCCTAGTGTCTAAACTCTTCTCCATGGCTGGACCCCCAAATAATATTCCTTTACCTGCTAAGGGGTATCTAGAGAGTGGGATAGGTTTAATAACTACCCTAACCCTAACGCGTACCCTAACCCTAACCCCTACCCTAACCCTAACACGTACCCTAATCCTAACCCGTACCCTAAACCGAGCCCTAACCCTAACACTAACCCTAACCCTAACCCTAACCCATACCCTACGCCGTACCCGCACCCCTCCCCGAACCCGTACCCTAAGCCGAACCCTAAGCCTAACCCTAAGCCTAACCCTAACCCTAGGCTACCCTTGACTGCTTCTGCCTCCAATAGATTTCCTAAGCACTACTGTTTTAAGGAACAGCTTAAAAAGAGAATCCTAATGTGATTTCTTTATAATGGGTGTGTTCCTTATCTTATCCTAGTGTCTAAACTCTTCTCCATGGCTGCACCCCCAAATAATATTGCCTTACGTGCTAAGGGGTATCTAGAGAGTGGGATAGGTTTAATAACTACCCTAACCCTAATGCGTACTCTAACCCTAACCCCTACCCTAACACTAACACGTACCCTAATCCTAACCCATACCCTAAACCGAGCCCTAACCCTAACACTAACACTAACCCTAACCCTAACCCATACCCTACGCCGTACCTGAACCCCTCCCCAAACTCGTACCCTAAGCCGTACCCTAAGCCTAACCCTAAGCCTAACACTAACCCTAGGCTACCCTTGACTGCTTCTGCCTCCAATAGATTTCCTAAGCACTAGTGTTTTAAGCAACAGCTTAAAAAGAGAATCCTAATGTGATTTCTTTATAATGGGTGTGTTCCTTATCTTATCCTAGTGTCTAAATTCTTCTCCATTGCTGGAACCCCAAATAATATTCCTTTACGTGCTAAGGGGTATCTAGAGAGTGGGATAGGTTTACTAACTACCCTAACCCTAACGCGTACCCTAACCCTAACCCCAACCCTAAACCTAACACGTACCCTAATCCTAACCGTACCCTAAACCGAGCCCTAACCCTAACACTAACCCTAACCCTAACCCTAACCCATACCCTACGCCGTACCCGAAACCCTCCCCGAACCCGTACCCTAAGCCGTACTCTAAGCCTAACCCTAAGCCTAACCCTAACCCTACGCTACCCTTGACTGCTTCTGCCTCCAATAGATTTCCTAAGCACTAGTGTTTTAAGGAACAGCTTAAAAAGAGAATCCTAATGTGATTTCTTTATAATGGGTGTGTTCCTTATCTTATCCTAGTGTCTAAACTCTTCTCCATGGCTGGACCCTCAAATAATATTCCTTTACGTGCTAAGGGGTATCTAGAGAGTGGGATAGGTTTACTAACTACCCTAACCCTAACGCGTACCCTAACCCTAACCCCTACCCTAACCCTAACACGTACCCTAATCCTAACCCGTACCCTAAACCGAGCCCTAACCCTAACAATAACCCTAACCCTAACCCTAACCCATACCCTACGCCGTACCCGAAACCCTCCCCGATCCCGTACCCTAAGCCGTACCCTAAGCCTAACCCTAAGCCTAACCCTAACCCTAGGTTACCCTTGACTGCTTCTGCCTCCAATAGATTTCCTAAGCACTAGTGTTTTAAGGAACAGCTTAAAAAGAGAATCCTAATGTGATTTCTTTATAATGGGTGTGTTCCTTATCTTATCCTAGTGTCTAAACTCTTCTCCATGGCTGGACCCTCAAATAATATTCCTTTACGTGCTAAGGGGTATCTAGAGAGTGGGATAGGTTTAATAACTACCCTAACCCTAACGCGTACCCTAACCCTAACCCCTACCCTAACCCTAACACGTACCCTAATACTAACCTGTACCCTAAACCGAGCCCTAACCCTAACACTAACCCTAACCCTAACCCTAACCCATACCCTACGCCGTACCCGCACCCCTCCCCGAACCCGTACCCTAAGCCGTACCCTAAGCCTCACCCTAAGCCTAACCTTATCCTAGGCTACCCTTGACTGCTTCTGCCTCCAATAGATTTCCTAAGCACTAGTGTTTTAACGAACAGCTTAAAAAGAGAATCCTAAAGTGATTTCTTTATAATGGGTGTGTTCCTTATCTTATCCTAGTGTCTAAACTCTTCTCCATGGCTGGACCCCCAAATAATATTCCTTTACGTGCTAAGGGGTATCTAGAGAGTGGGATAGGTTTAATAACTACCCTAACCCTAACGCGTACCCTAACCCTAACCCCTACCCTAACCCTAACACGTACCCTAATCCTAACCCGTACCCTAAACCGAGCCCTAACCCTAACACTAACCCTAACCCTAACCCATACCCTACGCCGTACCCGAAACCCTCCCCGAACCCGTACCCTAAGCCGTACCCTAAGCCTCACCCTAAGCCTAACCTTATCCTAGGCTACCCTTGACTGCTTCTGCCTCCAATAGATTTCCTAAGCACTACTGTTTTAAGGAACAGCTTAAAAAGAGAATCCTAATGTGATTTCTTTATAATGGGTGTGTTCCTTATCTTATCCTAGTGTCTAAACTCTTCTCCATGGCTGCACCCCCAAATAATATTCCCTTACGTGCTAAGGGGTATCTAGAGAGTGGGATAGGTTTAATAACTACCCTAACCCTAACGCGTACCCTAACCCTAACCACTACCCTAACCCTAACACGTACCCTAATCCTAACCTGTACCCTAAACCGAGGCCTAACCCTAACACTAACCCTAACCCTAACCCTAACCCATACCCTACGCCGTACCCGCACCCCTCCCCGAACCCGTACCCTAAGCCATACCCTAAACCTAACCCTAAGCCTAACCCTAACCCTAGGCTACCCTTGACTGCTTCTGCCTCCAATTGATTTCCTAAGCAGTAGTGTTTTAAGGAACAGCTTAAAAAGAGAATCCTAATGTGATTTCTTTATAATGGGTGTGTTCCTTATCTTATCCTAGTGTCTAAACTCTTCTCCATGGCTGGACCCCCAAATAATATTCCTTTACGTGCTAAGGGGGAGCTAGAGAGTGGGATAGGTTTACTAACTACCCTAGCCCTAACGCGTAACCTAACCCTAACCCCTACCCTAACCCTAACACGTACCCTAATCCTAAACCGTACCCTAAACCGAGCCCTAACCCTAACACTAACCCAAACCCTAACCCTAACCCATACCCTACGCCGTACACGAACACCTCCCCGAACCCATACCCCAAGCCGTACCCTAACCCTAACCCTAAGCCTAACCCTAACCCTAGGCTACCCTTGACTGCTTCTGCCTCCAATAGATTTCCTAAGCACTACTGTTTTAAGGAACAGCTTAAAAAGAGAATCCTAAAGTGATTTCTTTATAATGGGTGTGTTCCTTATCTTATCCTAGTGTCTAAACTCTTCTCCATGGCTGCACCCCCAAATAATATTCCTTTACGTGCTAAGGGGTATCTAGAGAGTGGGATAGGTTTAATAACTACCCTAACCCTAACGCGTACCCTAACCCTAACCCCTACCCTAACCCTAACACGTACCCTAATCCTAACCCGTACCCTAAACCGAGCCCTAACCCTAACACTAACCCTAACCCTAACCCTAACCCATACCCTACGCCGTACCCGAAACCCTCCCTGAACTCGTACCCTAAGCCGTACCCTAAGCCTAACCCTAAGCCTAACCCTAACCCTAGGCTACCCTTGACTGCTTCTGCCTCCAATAGATTTCCTAAGCACTAGTGTTTTAAGGAACAGCTTAAAAAGAGAATCCTAATGTGATTTCTTTATAATGGGTGTGTTCCTTATCTTATCCTAGTGTCTAAACTTTTCTCCATGGCTGGACCCTCAAATAATATTCCTTTACGTGCTAAGGGGTATCTAGAGATTGGGATAGGTTTAATAACTACCCTAACCCTAACGCGTACCCTAACCCTAACCCCTACCCTAACCCTAACACGTACCCTAATCCTAACCCGTACCCTAAACCGAGCCCTAACCCTAACACTAACCCTAACCCTAACCCTAACCCATACCCTACGCCGTACCCGCACCCCTCCCTGAACCCGTACCCTAAGCCGTACCCTAAGACTAACCCTAAGCCTAACACTAACCCTAGGCTACCCTTGACTGCTTCTGCCTCCAATAGATTTCCTAAGCACTAGTGTTTTAACGAACAGCTTAAAAAGAGAATCCTAAAGTGATTTCTTTATAATGGGTGTGTTCCTTATCTTATCCTAGTGTCTAAACTCTTCTCCATGGCTGGACCCCCAAATAATATTCCTTTACGTGCTAAGGGGTATCTAGAGAGTGGGATAGGTTTAATAACTACCCTAACCCTAACGCGTACCCTAACCCTAACCCCTACCCTAACCCTAACACGTACCCTAATCCTAACCCGTACCCTAAACCGAGCCCTAACCCTAACACTAACCCTAACCCTAACCCTAACCCATACCCTACGCCGTACCCGCACCCCTCCCCGAACCCGTACCCTAAGCCGAACCCTAAGCCTAACCCTAAGCCTAACCCTAACCCTAGGCTACCCTTGACTGCTTCTGCCTCCAATAGATTTCCTAAGCACTACTGTTTTAAGGAACAGCTTAAAAAGAGAATCCTAATGTGATTTCTTTATAATGGGTGTGTTCCTTATCTTATCCTAGTGTCTAAACTCTTCTCCATGGCTGCACCCCCAAATAATATTCCCTTACGTGCTAAGGGGTATCTAGAGAGTGGGATAGGTTTAATAACTACCCTAACCCTAACGCGTACCCTAACCCTAACCCCTACCCTAACCCTAACACGTACCCTAATCCTAACCTGTACCCTAAACCGAGCCCTAACGCTAACACTAACCCTAACCCTAACCCTAACCCATACCCTACGCCGTACCCGCACCCCTCCCCGAACTCGTACCCTAAGCCATACCCTAAACCTAACCCTAAGCCTAACCCTAACCCTAGGCTACCCTTGACTGCTTCTGCCTCCAATTGATTTCCTAAGCAGTAGTGTTTTAAGGAACAGCTTAAAAAGAGAATCCTAAAGTGATTTCTTTATAATGGGTGTGTTCCTTATCTTATCCTAGTGTCTAAACTCTTCTCCATGGCTGGACCCCCAAATAATATTCCTTTACGTGCTAAGGGGGAGCTAGAGAGTGGGATAGGTTTACTAACTACCCTAGCCCTAACGCGTAACCTAACCCTAACCCCTACCCTAACCCTAACACGTACCCTAATCCTAACCCGTACCCTAAACCGAGCCCTAACCCTAACACTAACCCAAACCCTAACCCTAACCCATACCCTACGCCGTACACGAACACCTCCCCGAACCCATACCCCAAGCCGTACCCTAAACCTAACCCTAAGCCTAACCCTAACACTAGGCTACCCTTGACTGCTTCTGCCTCCAATAGATTTCCTAAGCACTAGTGTTTTAAGGAACAGCTTAAAAAGAGAATCCTAATGTGATTTCTTTATAATGGGTGTGTTCCTTATCTTATCCTAGTGTCTAAACTCTTCTCCATGGCTGCACCCCCAAATAATATTGCCTTACGTGCTAAGGGGTATCTAGAGAGTGGGATAGGTTTAATAACTACCCTAACCCTAATGCGTACTCTAACCCTAACCCCTACCCTAACACTAACACGTACCCTAATCCTAACCCGTACCCTAAACCGAGCCCTAACCCTAACACTAACACTAACCCTAACCCTAACCCATACCCTACGCCGTACCTGAACCCCTCCCCAAACTCGTACCCTAAGCCGTACCCTAAGCCTAACCCTAAGCCTAACACTAACCCTAGGCTACCCTTGACTGCTTCTGCCTCCAATAGATTTCCTAAGCACTAGTGTTTTAAGCAACAGCTTAAAAAGAGAATCCTAATGTGATTTCTTTATAATGGGTGTGTTCCTTATCTTATCCTAGTGTCTAAATTCTTCTCCATTGCTGGAACCCCAAATAATATTCCTTTACGTGCTAAGGGGTATCTAGAGAGTGGGATAGGTTTACTAACTACCCTAACCCTAACGCGTACCCTAACCCTAACCCCAACCCTAAACCTAACACGTACCCTAATCCTAACCGTACCCTAAACCGAGCCCTAACCCTAACACTAACCCTAACCCTAACCCTAACCCATACCCTACGCCGTACCCGAAACCCTCCCCGAACCCGTACCCTAAGCCGTACTCTAAGCCTAACCCTAAGCCTAACCCTAACCCTACGCTACCCTTGACTGCTTCTGCCTCCAATAGATTTCCTAAGCACTAGTGTTTTAAGGAACAGCTTAAAAAGAGAATCCTAATGTGATTTCTTTATAATGGGTGTGTTCCTTATCTTATCCTAGTGTCTAAACTCTTCTCCATGGCTGGACCCTCAAATAATATTCCTTTACGTGCTAAGGGGTATCTAGAGAGTGGGATAGGTTTACTAACTACCCTAACCCTAACGCGTACCCTAACCCTAACCCCTACCCTAACCCTAACACGTACACTAATCCTAACCCGTACCCTAAACCGAGCCCTAACCCTAACAATAACCCTAACCCTAACCCTAACCCATACCCTACGCCGTACCCGAAACCCTCCCCGATCCCGTACCCTAAGCCGTACCCTAAGCCTAACCCTAAGCCTAACCCTAACCCTAGGTTACCCTTGACTGCTTCTGCCTCCAATAGATTTCCTAAGCACTAGTGTTTTAAGGAACAGCTTAAAAAGAGAATCCTAATGTGATTTCTTTATAATGGGTGTGTTCCTTATCTTATCCTAGTGTCTAAACTCTTCTCCATGGCTGGACCCTCAAATAATATTCCTTTACGTGCTAAGGGGTATCTAGAGAGTGGGATAGGTTTAATAACTACCCTAACCCTAACGCGTACCCTAACCCTAACCCCTACCCTAACCCTAACACGTACCCTAATACTAACCTGTACCCTAAACCGAGCCCTAACCCTAACACTAACCCTAACCCTAACCCTAACCCATACCCTACGCCGTACCCGCACCCCTCCCCGAACCCGTACCCTAAGCCGTACCCTAAGCCTCACCCTAAGCCTAACCTTATCCTAGGCTACCCTTGACTGCTTCTGCCTCCAATAGATTTCCTAAGCACTACTGTTTTAAGGAACAGCTTAAAAAGAGAATCCTAATGTGATTTCTTTATAATGGGTGTGTTCCTTATCTTATCCTAGTGTCTAAACTCTTCTCCATGGCTGCACCCCCAAATAATATTGCCTTACGTGCTAAGGGGTATCTAGAGAGTGGGATAGGTTTAATAACTACCCTAACCCTAATGCGTACTCTAACCCTAACCCCTAACCTAACACTAACACGTACCCTAATCCTAACCCGTACCCTAAACCGAGCCCTAACCCTAACACTAACACTAACCCTAACCCTAACCCATACCCTACGCCGTACCTGAACCCCTCCCCAAACCCGTACTCTAAGCCGTACCCTAAGCCTAACCCTAAGCCTAACACTAACCCTAGGCTACCCTTGACTGCTTCTGCCTCCAATAGATTTCCTAAGCACTAGTGTTTTAAGCAACAGCTTAAAAAGAGAATCCTAATGTGATTTCTTTATAATGGGTGTGTTCCTTATTTATCCTAGTGTCTAAATTCTTCTCCATGGCTGGAACCCCAAATAATATTCCTTTACGTGCTAAGGGGTATCTAGAGAGTGGGATAGGTTTACTAACTACCCTAACCCTAACGCGTACCCTAACCCTAACCCCTACCCTAACCCTAACACGTACCCTAATCCTAACCCGTACCCTAAACCGAGCCCTAACCCTAACACTAACCCTAACCCTAACCCTAACCCATACCCTACGCCGTACCCGAAACCCTCCCCGAACCCGTACCCTAAGCCGTACCCTAAGCCTAACCCTAAGCCTAACCCTAACCCTAGGCTACCCTTGACTGCTTCTGCCTCCAATAGATTTCCTAAGCACTAGTGTTTTAAGGAACAGCTTAAAAAGAGAATCCTAATGTGATTTCTTTATAATGGGTGTGTTCCTTATCTTATCCTATTGTCTAAACTCTTCTCCATGGCTGGACCCTCAAATAATATTCCTTTACGTGCTAAGGGGTATCTAGAGAGTGGGATAGGTTTAATAACTACCCTAACCCTAATGCATACCCTAACCCTAACCCCTACCCTAACCCTAACACGTACCCTAATCCTAACCCGTACCCTAAACCGAGCCCTAACCCTAACACTAACCCTAACCCTAACCCTAACCCATACCCTATGCCGTACCCGAACCCCTCCCCGAACCCATTCCCCAAGCCGTACCCTAAACATAACCCTAAGCCTAACCCTAACCCTAGGCTACCCTTGACTGCTTCTGCCTCCAATAGATTTCCTAAGCACTAGTGTTTTAAGGAACAGCTTAAAAAGAGAATCCTAATGTGATTTCTTTATAATGGGTGTGTTCCTTATCTTATCCTAGTGTCTAAACTCTTCTCCATGGCTGCACCCCCAAATAATATTGCCTTACGTGCTAAGGGGTATCTAGAGAGTGGGATAGGTTTAATAACTACCCTAACCCTAATGCGTACTCTAACCCTAACCCCTAACCTAACACTAACACGTACCCTAATCCTAACCCGTACACTAAACCGAGCCCTAACCCTAACACTAACACTAACCCTAACCCTAACCCATACCCTACGCCGTACCCCCACCCCTCCCTGAACCCGTACCCTAAGCCGTACCCTAAGACTAACCCTAAGCCTAACCCTAACCCTAGGCTACCCTTGACTGCTTCTGCCTCCAATAGATTTCCTAAGCACTAGTGTTTTAACGAACAGCTTAAAAAGAGAATCCTAAAGTGATTTCTTTATAATGGGTGTGTTCCTTATCTTATCCTAGTGTCTAAACTCTTCTCCATGGCTGCACCCCCAAATAATATTCCCTTACGTGCTAAGGGGTATCTAGAGAGTGGGATAGGTTTAATAACTACCCTAACCCTAACGCGTACCCTAACCCTAACCCCTACCCTAACCCTAACACGTACCCTAATCCTAACCTGTACCCTAAACCGAGCCCTAACCCTAACACTAACCCTAACCCTAACCCTAACCCATACCCTACGCCGTACCCGAACCCCTCCCCGAACTCGTACCCTAAGCCATACCCTAAACCTAACCCTAAGCCTAACCCTAACCCTAGGCTACCCTTGACTGCTTCTGCCTCCAATTGATTTCCTAAGCAGTAGTGTTTTAAGGAACAGCTTAAAAAGAGAATCCTAAAGTGATTTCTTTATAATGGGTGTGTTCCTTATCTTATCCTAGTGTCTAAACTCTTCTCCATGGCTGGACCCCCAAATAATATTCCTTTACGTGCTAAGGGGGAGCTAGAGAGTGGGATAGGTTTACTAACTACCCTAGCCCTAACGCGTAACCTAACCCTAACCCCTACCCTAACCCTAACACGTACCCTAATCCTAACCCGTACCCTAAACCGAGCCCTAACCCTAACACTAACCCAAACCCTAACCCTAACCCATACCCTACGCCGTACACGAACACCTCCCCGAACCCATACCCCAAGCCGTACCCTAAACCTAACCCTAAGCCTAACCCTAACACTAGGCTACCCTTGACTGCTTCTGCCTCCAATAGATTTCCTAAGCACTAGTGTTTTAAGGAACAGCTTAAAAAGAGAATCCTAATGTGATTTCTTTATAATGGGTGTGTTCCTTATCTTATCCTAGTGTCTAAACTCTTCTCCATGGCTGCACCCCCAAATAATATTGCCTTACGTGCTAAGGGGTATCTAGAGAGTGGGATAGGTTTAATAACTACCCTAACCCTAATGCGTACTCTAACCCTAACCCCTAACCTAACACTAACACGTACCCTAATCCTAACCCGTACCCTAAACCGAGCCCTAACCCTAACACTAACACTAACCCTAACCCTAACCCATACCCTACGCCGTACCTGAACCCCTCCCCAAACCCGTACCGAAAGCCGTACCCTAAGCCTAACCCTAAACCTAACACTAACCCTAGGCTACCCTTGACTGCTTCTGCCTCCAATAGATTTCCTAAGCACTAGTGTTTTAAGGAACAGCTTAAAAAGAGAATCCTAATGTGATTTCTTTATAATGGGTGTGTTCCTTATCTTATCCTAGTGTCTAAACTCTTCTCCATGGCTGGACCCCCAAATAATATTCCTTTACGTGCTAAGGGGTATCTAGAGAGTGGGATAGGTTTAATAACTACCCTAACCCTAACGCATACCCTAACCCTAACCCCTACCCTAACCCTAACACGTACCCTAATCCTAACCCGTACCCTAAACCGAGCCCTAACCCTAACACTAACCCTAACCATAACCCTAACCCATACCCTACGCCGTACCCGAACCCCTCCCCGAACCCATTCCCCAAGCCGTACCCTAAACCTAACCCTAAGCCTAACCCTAACCCTAGGCTACCCTTGACTGCTTCTGCCTCCAATAGATTTCCTAAGCACTAGTGTTTTAAGGAACAGCTTAAAAAGAGAATCCTAATGTGATTTCTTTATAATGGGTGTGTTCCTTATCTTATCCTAGTGTCTAAACTCTTCTCCATGGCTGCACCCCCAAATAATATTGCCTTACGTGCTAAGGGGTATCTAGAGAGTGGGATAGGTTTAATAACTACCCTAAACCTAATGCGTACTCTAACCCTAACCCCTACCCTAACACTAACACGTACCCTAATCCTAACCCGTACCCTAAACCGAGCCCTAACCCTAACACTAACACTAACCCTAACCCTAACCCATACCCTACGCCGTACCTGAACCCCTCCCCAAACCCGTACTCTAAGCCGTACCCTAAGCCTAACCCTAAGCCTAACACTAACCCTAGGCTACCCTTGACTGCTTCTGCCTCCAATAGATTTCCTAAGCACTAGTGTTTTAAGCAACAGCTTAAAAAGAGAATCCTAATGTGATTTCTTTATAATGGGTGTGTTCCTTATCTTATCCTAGTGTCTAAATTCTTCTCCATGGCTGGAACCCCAAATAATATTCCTTTACGTGCTAAGGGGTATCTAGAGAGTGGGATAGGTTTACTAACTACCCTAACCCTAACGCGTACCCTAACCCTAACCCCTACCCTAAACCTAACACGTACCCTAATCCTAACCGTACCCTAAACCGAGCCCTAACCCTAACACTAACCCTAACCCTAACCCTAACCCATACCCTACGCCGTACCCGCACCCCTCCCCGAACCCGTACCCTAAGCCGTACCCTAAGCCTAACCCTAAGCCTAACCCTAACCCTAGGCTACCCTTGACTGCTTCTGCCTCCAATAGATTTCCTAAGCACTAGTGTTTTAAGGAACAGCTTAAAAAGAGAATCCTAATGTGATTTCTTTATAATGGGTGTGTTCCTTATCTTATCCTAGTGTCTAAACTCTTCTCCATGGCTGGACCCCCAAATAATATTCCTTTACGTGCTAAGGGGTATCTAGAGAGTGGGATAGGTTTAATAACTACCCTAACCCTAACGCGTACCCTAACCCTAACCCCTACCCTAACCCTAACACGTACCCTAATCCTAACCCGTACCCTAAACCGAGCCCTAACCCTAACACTAACCCTAACCCTAACCCTAACCCATACCCTACACCGTACCCGAAACCCTCCCCGAACCCGTACCCTAAGCCGTACCCTAAGCCTAACCCTAAGCCTAACCCTAACCCTAGGCTACCCTTGACTGCTTCTGCCTCCAATAGATTTCCTAAGCACTAGTGTTTTAAGGAACAGCTTAAAAAGAGAATCCTAATGTGATTTCTTTATAATGGGTGTGTTCCTTATCTTATCCTAGTGTCTAAACTCTTCTCCATGGCTGGACCCCCAAATAATATTCCTTTACGTGCTAAGGGGTATCTAGAGAGTGGGATAGGTTTAATAACTACCCTAACCCTAACGCATACCCTAACCCTAACCCCTACCCTAACCCTAACACGTACCCTAATCCTAACCCGTACCCTAAACCGAGCCCTAACCCTAACACTAACCCTAACCCTAACCCTAACCCATACCCTATGCCGTACCCGAACCCCTCCCCGAACCCATTCCCCAAGCCGTACCCTAAACATAACCCTAAGCCTAACCCTAACCCTAGGCTACCCTTGACTGCTTCTGCCTCCAATAGATTTCCTAAGCACTAGTGTTTTAAGGAACAGCTTAAAAAGAGAATCCTAATGTGATTTCTTTATAATGGGTGTGTTCCTTATCTTATCCTAGTGTCTAAACTCTTCTCCATGGCTGCACCCCCAAATAATATTGCCTTACGTGCTAAGGGGTATCTAGAGAGTGGGATAGGTTTAATAACTACCCTAACCCTAATGCGTACTCTAACCCTAACCCCTAACCTAACACTAACACGTACCCTAATCCTAACCCGTACACTAAACCGAGCCCTAACCCTAACACTAACACTAACCCTAACCCTAACCCATACCCTACGCCGTACCTGAACCCCTCCCCAAACCCGTACCGAAAGCCGTACCCTAAGCCTAACCCTAAACCTAACACTAACCCTAGGCTACCCTTGACTGCTTCTGCCTCCAATAGATTTCCTAAGCACTAGTGTTTTAAGCAACAGCTTAAAAAGAGAATCCTAATGTGATTTCTTTATAATGGGTGTGTTCCTTATCTTATCCTAGTGTCTAAATTCTTCTCCATGGCTGGAACCCCAAATAATATTCCTTTACGTGCTAAGGGGTATCTAGAGAGTGGGATAGGTTTACTAACTACCCTAACCCTAACGCGTACCCTAACCCTAACCCCTACCCTAAACCTAACACGTACCCTAATCCTAACCGTACCCTAAACCGAGCCCTAACCCTAACACTAACCCTAACCCTAACCCTAACCCATACACTACGCCGTACCCGCACCCCTCCCCGAACCCGTAACCTAAGCCGTACCCTAAGCCTAACCCTAAGCCTAACCCTAACCCTAGGCTACCCTTGACTGCTTCTGCCTCCAATAGATTTCCTAAGCACTACTGTTTTAAGGAACAGCTTAAAAAGAGAATCCTAATGTGATTTCTTTATAATGGGTGTGTTCCTTATCTTATCCTAGTGTCTAAACTCTTCTCCATGGCTGCACCCCCAAATAATATTCCCTTACGTGCTAAGGGGTATCTAGAGAGTGGGATAGGTTTAATAACTACCCTAACCCTAACGCGTACCCTAACCCTAACCCCTACCCTAACCCTAACACGTACCCTAATCCTAACCTGTACCCTAAACCGAGGCCTAACCCTAACACTAACCCTAACCCTAACCCTAACCCATACCCTACGCCGTACCCGAAACCCTCCCCGAACCCGTACCCTAAGCCATACCCTAAACCTAACCCTAAGCCTAAGCCTAACCCTAGGCTACCCTTGACTGCTTCTGCCTCCAATAGATTTCCTAAGCACTAGTGTTTTAAGGAACAGCTTAAAAAGAGAATCCTAATGTGATTTCTTTATAATGGGTGTGTTCCTTATCTTATCCTAGTGTCTAAACTCTTCTCCATGGCTGCACCCCCAAATAATATTCCCTTACGTGCTAAGGGGTATCTAGAGAGTGGGATAGGTTTAATAACTACCCTAACCCTAACGCGTACCCTAACCCTAACCCCTACCCTAACCCTAACACGTACCCTAATCCTAACCTGTACCCTAAACCGAGGCCTAACCCTAACACTAACCCTAACCCTAACCCTAACCCATACCCTACGCCGTACCCGAAACCCTCCCCGAACCCGTACCCTAAGCCATACCCTAAACCTAACCCTAAGCCTAACCCTAACCCTAGGCTACCCTTGACTGCTTCTGCCTCCAATTGATTTCCTAAGCAGTAGTGTTTTAAGGAACAGCTTAAAAAGAGAATCCTAATGTGATTTCTTTATAATGGGTGTGTTCCTTATCTTATCCTAGTGTCTAAACTTTTCTCCATGGCTGGACCCTCAAATAATATTCCTTTACGTGCTAAGGGGTATCTAGAGATTGGGATAGGTTTAATAACTACCCTAACCCTAACGCGTACCCTAACCCTAACCCCTACCCTAACCCTAACACGTACCCTAATCCTAACCCGTACCCTAAACCGAGCCCTAACCCTAACACTAACCCTAACCCTAACCCTAACCCATACCCTACGCCGTACCCGCACCCCTCCCTGAACCCGTACCCTAAGCCGTACCCTAAGCCTAACCCTAAGCCTAACCCTAACCCTAGGCTACCCTTGACTGCTTCTGCCTCCAATAGATTTCCTAAGCACTAGTGTTTTAACGAACAGCTTAAAAAGAGAATCCTAAAGTGATTTCTTTATAATGGGTGTGTTCCTTATCTTATCCTAGTGTCTAAACTCTTCTCCATGGCTGGACCCCCAAATAATATTCCTTTACGTGCTAAGGGGTATCTAGAGAGTGGGATAGGTTTAATAACTACCCTAACCCTAACGCGCCCCTAACCCTAACCCCTACCCTAACCCTAACACGTACCCTAATCCTAACCCGTACCCTAAACCGAGCCCTAACCCTAACAGTAACCCTAACCCTAACCCATACCCTACGCCGTACCCGAAACCCTCCCCGAACCCGTACCCTAAGCCGTACCCTAAGCCTCACCCTAAGCCTAACCTTATCCTAGGCTACCCTTGACTGCTTCTGCCTCCAATAGATTTCCTAAGCACTAGTGTTTTAAGGAACAGCTTAAAAAGAGAATCCTAATGTGATTTCTTTATAATGGGTGTGTTCCTTATCTTATCCTAGTGTCTAAACTCTTCTCCATTGCTGGACCCTCAAATAATATTCCTTTACGTGCTAAGGGGTATCTAGAGAGTGGGATAGGTTTAATAACTACCCTAACCCTAACGCGTACCCTAACCCTAACCCCTACCCTAACCCTAACACGTACCCTAATCCTAACAGGTACCCTAAACCGAGCCCTAACCCTAACACTAACCCTAACCCTAACCCTAACCCATACCCTACGCCGTACCCGCACCCCTCCCCGAACCCGTACCCTAAGCCGTACCCTAAGCCTAACCCTAAGCCTAACCCTAACCCTAGGCTACCCTTGACTGCTTCTGCCTCCAATAGATTTCCTAAGCACTAGTGTTTTAAGGAACAGCTTAAAAAGAGAATCCTAATGTGATTTCTTTATAATGGGTGTGTTCCTTATCTTATCCTAGTGTCTAAACTCTTCTCCATGGCTGCACCCCCAAATAATATTGCCTTACGTGCTAAGGGGTATCTAGAGAGTGGGATAGGTTTAATAACTACCCTAAACCTAATGCGTACTCTAACCCTAACCCCTACCCTAACACTAACACGTACCCTAATCCTAACCCGTACCCTAAACCGAGCCCTAACCCTAACACTAACACTAACCCTAACCCTAACCCATACCCTATGCCGTAACTGAACCCCTCCCCAAACCCGTACCCTAAGCCGTACCCTAAGCCTAACCCTAAGCCTAACACTAACCCTAGGCTACCCTTGACTGCTTCTGCCTCCAATAGATTTCCTAAGCACTAGTGTTTTAAGCAACAGCTTAAAAAGAGAATCCTAATGTGATTTCTTTATAATGGGTGTGTTCCTTATCTTATCCTAGTGTCTAAATTCTTCTCCATGGCTGGAACCCCAAATAATATTCCTTTACGTGCTAAGGGGTATCTAGAGAGTGGGATAGGTTTACTAACTACCCTAACCCTAACGCGTACCCTAACCCTAACCCCTACCCTAACCCTAACACGTACCCTAATCCTAACCCGTACCCTAAACCGAGCCCTAACCCTAACAATAACCCTAACCCTAACCCTAACCCATACCCTACGCCGTACCCGAAACCCTCCCCGATCCCGTAACCTAAGCCGTACCCTAAGCCTAACCCTAAGCCTAACCCTAACCCTAGGTTACCCTTGACTGCTTCTGCCTCCAATAGATTTCCTAAGCACTAGTGTTTTAAGGAACAGCTTAAAAAGAGAATCCTAATGTGATTTCTTTATAATGGGTGTGTTCCTTATCTTATCCTAGTGTCTAAACTCTTCTCCATGGCTGGACCCTCAAATAATATTCCTTTACGTGCTAAGGGGTATCTAGAGAGTGGGATAGGTTTAATAACTACCCTAACCCTAACGCGTACCCTAACCCTAACCCCTACCCTAACCCTAACACGTACCCTAATCCTAACCCGTACCCTAAAGCGAGCCCTAACCCTAACACTAACCCTAACCCTAACCCTAACCCATACCCTACGCCGTACCCGCACCCCTCCCTGAACCCGTACCCTAAGCCGTACCCTAAGCCTAACCCTAAGCCTAACCCTAACCCTAGGCTACCCTTGACTGCTTCTGCCTCCAATAGTTTTCCTAAGCACTAGTGTTTTAACGAACAGCTTAAAAAGAGAATCCTAAAGTGATTTCTTTATAATGGGTGTGTTCCTTATCTTATCCTAGTGTCTAAACTCTTCTCCATGGCTGGACCCCCAAATAATATTCCTTTACGTGCTAAGGGGTATCTAGAGAGTGGGATAGGTTTAATAACTACCCTAACCCTAACGCGTACCCAAACCCTAACCCCTACCCTAACCCTAACACGTACCCTAATCCTAACCCGTACCCTAAACCGAGCCCTAACCCTAACACTAACCCTAACCCTAACCCATACCCTACGCCGTACCCGAAACCCTCCCCGAACCCGTACCCTAAGCCGTACCCTAAGCCTCACCCTAAGCCTAACCTTATCCTAGGCTACCCTTGACTGCTTCTGCCTCCAATAGATTTCCTAAGCACTACTGTTTTAAGGAACAGCTTAAAAAGAGAATCCTAATGTGATTTCTTTATAATGGGTGTGTTCCTTATCTTATCCTAGTGTCTAAACTCTTCTCCATGGCTGCACCCCCAAATAATATTCCCTTACGTGCTAAGGGGTATCTAGAGAGTGGGATAGGTTTAATAACTACCCTAACCCTAACGCGTACCCTAACCCTAACCACTACCCTAACCCTAACACGTACCCTAATCCTAACCTGTACCCTAAACCGAGGCCTAACCCTAACACTAACCCTAACCCTAACCCTAACCCATACCCTACGCCGTACCCGCACCCCTCCCCGAACCCGTACCCTAAGCCATACCCTAAACCTAACCCTAAGCCTAACCCTAACCCTAGGCTACCCTTGACTGCTTCTGCCTCCAATTGATTTCCTAAGCAGTAGTGTTTTAAGGAACAGCTTAAAAAGAGAATCCTAATGTGATTTCTTTATAATGGGTGTGTTCCTTATCTTATCCTAGTGTCTAAACTCTTCTCCATGGCTGGACCCCCAAATAATATTCCTTTACGTGCTAAGGGGGAGCTAGAGAGTGGGATAGGTTTACTAACTACCCTAGCCCTAACGCGTAACCTAACCCTAACCCCTACCCTAACCCTAACACGTACCCTAATCCTAACCCGTACCCTAAACCGAGCCCTAACCCTAACACTAACCCAAACCCTAACCCTAACCCATACCCTACGCCGTACACGAACACCTCCCCGAACCCATACCCCAAGCCGTACCCTAACCCTAACCCTAAGCCTAACCCTAACCCTAGGCTACCCTTGACTGCTTCTGCCTCCAATAGATTTCCTAAGCACTACTGTTTTAAGGAACAGCTTAAAAAGAGAATCCTAAAGTGATTTCTTTATAATGGGTGTGTTCCTTATCTTATCCTAGTGTCTAAACTCTTCTCCATGGCTGGACCCCCAAATAATATTCCTTTACGTGCTAAGGGGTATCTAGAGAGTGGGATAGGTTTAATAACTACCCTAACCCTAACGCGTACCCTAACCCTAACCCCTACCCTAACCCTAACACGTACCCTAATCCTAACCCGTACCCTAAACCGAGCCCTAACCCTAACACTAACCCTAACCCTAACCCTAACCCATACCCTACGCCGTACCCGAAACCCTCCCTGAACTCGTACCCTAAGCCGTACCCTAAGCCTAACCCTAAGCCTAACCCTAACCCTAGGCTACCCTTGACTGCTTCTGCCTCCAATAGATTTCCTAAGCACTAGTGTTTTAAGGAACAGCTTAAAAAGAGAATCCTAATGTGATTTCTTTATAATGGGTGTGTTCCTTATCTTATCCTAGTGTCTAAACTTTTCTCCATGGCTGGACCCTCAAATAATATTCCTTTACGTGCTAAGGGGTATCTAGAGATTGGGATAGGTTTAATAACTACCCTAACCCTAACGCGTACCCTAACCCTAACCCCTACCCTAACCCTAACACGTACCCTAATCCTAACCCGTACCCTAAACCGAGCCCTAACCCTAACACTAACCCTAACCCTAACCCTAACCCATACCCTACGCCGTACCCGCACCCCTCCCTGAACCCGTACCCTAAGCCGTACCCTAAGACTAACCCTAAGCCTAACACTAACCCTAGGCTACCCTTGACTGCTTCTGCCTCCAATAGATTTCCTAAGCACTAGTGTTTTAACGAACAGCTTAAAAAGAGAATCCTAAAGTGATTTCTTTATAATGGGTGTGTTCCTTATCTTATCCTAGTGTCTAAACTCTTCTCCATGGCTGGACCCCCAAATAATATTCCTTTACGTGCTAAGGGGTATCTAGAGAGTGGGATAGGTTTAATAACTACCCTAACCCTAACGCGTACCCTAACCCTAACCCCTACCCTAACCCTAACACGTACCCTAATCCTAACCCGTACCCTAAACCGAGCCCTAACCCTAACACTAACCCTAACCCTAACCCTAACCCATACCCTACGCCGTACCCGCACCCCTCCCCGAACCCGTACCCTAAGCCGAACCCTAAGCCTAACCCTAAGCCTAACCCTAACCCTAGGCTACCCTTGACTGCTTCTGCCTCCAATAGATTTCCTAAGCACTACTGTTTTAAGGAACAGCTTAAAAAGAGAATCCTAATGTGATTTCTTTATAATGGGTGTGTTCCTTATCTTATCCTAGTGTCTAAACTCTTCTCCATGGCTGCACCCCCAAATAATATTCCCTTACGTGCTAAGGGGTATCTAGAGAGTGGGATAGGTTTAATAACTACCCTAACCCTAACGCGTACCCTAACCCTAACCCCTACCCTAACCCTAACACGTACCCTAATCCTAACCTGTACCCTAAACCGAGCCCTAACGCTAACACTAACCCTAACCCTAACCCTAACCCATACCCTACGCCGTACCCGCACCCCTCCCCGAACCCGTACCCTAAGCCATACCCTAAACCTAACCCTAAGCCTAACCCTAACCCTAGGCTACCCTTGACTGCTTCTGCCTCCAATTGATTTCCTAAGCAGTAGTGTTTTAAGGAACAGCTTAAAAAGAGAATCCTAAAGTGATTTCTTTATAATGGGTGTGTTCCTTATCTTATCCTAGTGTCTAAACTCTTCTCCATGGCTGGACCCCCAAATAATATTCCTTTACGTGCTAAGGGGGAGCTAGAGAGTGGGATAGGTTTACTAACTACCCTAGCCCTAACGCGTAACCTAACCCTAACCCCTACCCTAACCCTAACACGTACCCTAATCCTAACCCGTACCCTAAACCGAGCCCTAACCCTAACACTAACCCAAACCCTAACCCTAACCCATACCCTACGCCGTACACGAACACCTCCCCGAACCCATACCCCAAGCCGTACCCTAAACCTAACCCTAAGCCTAACCCTAACACTAGGCTACCCTTGACTGCTTCTGCCTCCAATAGATTTCCTAAGCACTAGTGTTTTAAGGAACAGCTTAAAAAGAGAATCCTAATGTGATTTCTTTATAATGGGTGTGTTCCTTATCTTATCCTAGTGTCTAAACTCTTCTCCATGGCTGCACCCCCAAATAATATTGCCTTACGTGCTAAGGGGTATCTAGAGAGTGGGATAGGTTTAATAACTACCCTAACCCTAATGCGTACTCTAACCCTAACCCCTACCCTAACACTAACACGTACCCTAATCCTAACCCGTACCCTAAACCGAGCCCTAACCCTAACACTAACACTAACCCTAACCCTAACCCATACCCTACGCCGTACCTGAACCCCTCCCCAAACTCGTACCCTAAGCCGTACCCTAAGCCTAACCCTAAGCCTAACACTAACCCTAGGCTACCCTTGACTGCTTCTGCCTCCAATAGATTTCCTAAGCACTAGTGTTTTAAGCAACAGCTTAAAAAGAGAATCCTAATGTGATTTCTTTATAATGGGTGTGTTCCTTATCTTATCCTAGTGTCTAAATTCTTCTCCATTGCTGGAACCCCAAATAATATTCCTTTACGTGCTAAGGGGTATCTAGAGAGTGGGATAGGTTTACTAACTACCCTAACCCTAACGCGTACCCTAACCCTAACCCCAACCCTAAACCTAACACGTACCCTAATCCTAACCGTACCCTAAACCGAGCCCTAACCCTAACACTAACCCTAACCCTAACCCTAACCCATACCCTACGCCGTACCCGAAACCCTCCCCGAACCCGTACCCTAAGCCGTACTCTAAGCCTAACCCTAAGCCTAACCCTAACCCTACGCTACCCTTGACTGCTTCTGCCTCCAATAGATTTCCTAAGCACTAGTGTTTTAAGGAACAGCTTAAAAAGAGAATCCTAATGTGATTTCTTTATAATGGGTGTGTTCCTTATCTTATCCTAGTGTCTAAACTCTTCTCCATGGCTGGACCCTCAAATAATATTCCTTTACGTGCTAAGGGGTATCTAGAGAGTGGGATAGGTTTACTAACTACCCTAACCCTAACGCGTACCCTAACCCTAACCCCTACCCTAACCCTAACACGTACCCTAATCCTAACCCGTACCCTAAACCGAGCCCTAACCCTAACAATAACCCTAACCCTAACCCTAACCCATACCCTACGCCGTACCCGAAACCCTCCCCGATCCCGTACCCTAAGCCGTACCCTAAGCCTAACCCTAAGCCTAACCCTAACCCTAGGTTACCCTTGACTGCTTCTGCCTCCAATAGATTTCCTAAGCACTAGTGTTTTAAGGAACAGCTTAAAAAGAGAATCCTAATGTGATTTCTTTATAATGGGTGTGTTCCTTATCTTATCCTAGTGTCTAAACTCTTCTCCATGGCTGGACCCTCAAATAATATTCCTTTACGTGCTAAGGGGTATCTAGAGAGTGGGATAGGTTTAATAACTACCCTAACCCTAACGCGTACCCTAACCCTAACCCCTACCCTAACCCTAACACGTACCCTAATCCTAACCCGTACCCTAAACCGAGCCCTAACCCTAACACTAACCCTAACCCTAACCCTAACCCATACCCTACGCCGTACCCGCACCCCTCCCTGAACCCGTACCCTAAGCCGTACCCTAAGCCTAACCCTAAGCCTAACCCTAACCCTAGGCTACCCTTGACTGCTTCTGCCTCCAATAGCTTTCCTAAGCACTAGTGTTTTAACGAACAGCTTAAAAAGAGAATCCTAAAGTGATTTCTTTATAATGGGTGTGTTCCTTATCTTATCCTAGTGTCTAAACTCTTCTCCATGGCTGGACCCCCAAATAATATTCCTTTACGTGCTAAGGGGTATCTAGAGAGTGGGATAGGTTTAATAACTACCCTAACCCTAACGCGTACCCTAACCCTAACCCCTACCCTAACCCTAACACGTACCCTAATCCTAACCCGTACCCTAAACCGAGCCCTAACCCTAACACTAACCCTAACCCTAACCCATACCCTACGCCGTACCCGAAACCCTCCCCGAACCCGTACCCTAAGCCGTACCCTAAGCCTCACCCTAAGCCTAACCTTATCCTAGGCTACCCTTGACTGCTTCTGCCTCCAATAGATTTCCTAAGCACTAGTGTTTTAAGGAACAGCTTAAAAAGAGAATCCTAATGTGATTTCTTTATAATGGGTGTGTTCCTTATCTTATCCTAGTGTCTAAACTCTTCTCCATGGCTGGACCCCCAAATAATATTCCTTTACGTGCTAAGAGGTATCTAGAGAGTGGGATAGGTTTAATAACTACCCTAACCCTAACGCGTACCCTAACCCTAATCCCTACCCTAACCCTAACACGTACCCTAATACTAACCTGTACCCTAAACCGAGCCCTAACCCTAACACTAACCCTAACCCTAACCCATACCCTACGCCGTACCCGCACCCCTCCCCGAACCCGTACCCTAAGCCGTACCCTAAGCCTAACCCTAAGCCTAACCCTAACCCTAGGCTACCCTTGACTGCTTCTGCCTCCAATAGATTTCCTAAGCACTAGTGTTTTAAGGAACAGCTTAAAAAGAGAATCCTAATGTGATTTCTTTATAATGGGTGTGTTCCTTATCTTATCCTAGTGTCTAAACTCTTCTCCATGGCTGGACCCCCAAATAATATTCCTTTACGTGCTAAGGGGTATCTAGAGAGTGGGATAGGTTTAATAACTACCCTAACCCTAACGCATACCCTAACCCTAACCCCTACCCTAACCCTAACACGTACCCTAATCCTAACCCGTACCCTAAACCGAGCCCTAACCCTAACACTAACCCTAAACCTAACCCTAACCCATACCCTACGCCGTACCCGAACCCCTCCCCGAACCCATTCCCCAAGCCGTACCCTAAACCTAACCCTAAGCCTAACCCTAACCCTAGGCTACCCTTGACTGCTTCTGCCTCCAATAGATTTCCTAAGCACTAGTGTTTTAAGGAACAGCTTAAAAAGAGAATCCTAATGTGATTTCTTTATAATGGGTGTGTTCCTTATCTTATCCTAGTGTCTAAACTCTTCTCCATGGCTGCACCCCCAAATAATATTGCCTTACGTGCTAAGGGGTATCTAGAGAGTGGGATAGGTTTAATAACTACCCTAACCCTAATGCGTACTCTAACCCTAACCCCTAACCTAACACTAACACGTACCCTAATCCTAACCGTACCCTAAACCGAGCCCTAACCCTAACACTAACCCTAACCCTAACCCTAACCCATACCCTACGCCGTACCCGCACCCCTCCCCGAACCCGTACCCTAAGCCATACCCTAAACCTAACCCTAAGCCTAACCCTAACCCTAGGCTACCCTTGACTGCTTCTGCCTCCAATTGATTTCCTAAGCAGTAGTGTTTTAAGGAACAGCTTAAAAAGAGAATCCTAATGTGATTTCTTTATAATGGGTGTGTTCCTTATCTTATCCTAGTGTCTAAACTCTTCTCCATGGCTGGACCCCCAAATAATATTCCTTTACGTGCTAAGGGGGAGCTAGAGAGTGGGATAGGTTTACTAACTACCCTAGCCCTAACGCGTAACCTAACCCTAACCCCTACCCTAACCCTAACACGTACCCTAATCCTAACCCGTACCCTAAACCGAGCCCTAACCCTAACACTAACCCAAACCCTAACCCTAACCCATACCCTACGCCGTACACGAACACCTCCCCGAACCCATACCCCAAGCCGTACCCTAACCCTAACCCTAAGCCTAACCCTAACCCTAGGCTACCCTTGACTGCTTCTGCCTCCAATAGATTTCCTAAGCACTACTGTTTTAAGGAACAGCTTAAAAAGAGAATCCTAAAGTGATTTCTTTATAATGGGTGTGTTCCTTATCTTATCCTAGTGTCTAAACTCTTCTCCATGGCTGCACCCCCAAATAATATTCCTTTACGTGCTAAGGGGTATCTAGAGAGTGGGAGAGGTTTACTAACTACCCTAGCCCTAACGCGTAACCTAACCCTAACCCCTACCCTAACCCTAACACGTACCCTAATCCTAACCCGTACCCTAAACCGAGCCCTAACCCTAACACTAACCCAAACCCTAACCCTAACCCATACCCTACGCCGTACCCGCACCCCTCCCCGAACCCGTACCCTAAGCCGAACCCTAAGCCTAACCCTAAGCCTAACCCTAACCCTAGGCTACCCTTGACTGCTTCTGCCTCCAATAGATTTCCTAAGCACTACTGTTTTAAGGAACAGCTTAAAAAGAGAATCCTAATGTGATTTCTTTATAATGGGTGTGTTCCTTATCTTATCCTAGTGTCTAAACTCTTCTCCATGGCTGCACCCCCAAATAATATTCCCTTACGTGCTAAGGGGTATCTAGAGAGTGGGATAGGTTTAATAACTACCCTAACCCTAACGCGTACCCTAACCCTAACCCCTACCCTAACCCTAACACGTACCCTAATCCTAACCTGTACCCTAAACCGAGCCCTAACCCTAACACTAACCCTAACCCTAACCCTAACCCATACCCTACGCCGTACCCGCACCCCTCCCCGAACTCGTACCCTAAACCATACCCTAAACCTAACCCTAAGCCTAACCCTAACCCTAGGCTACCCTTGACTGCTTCTGCCTCCAATTGATTTCCTAAGCAGTAGTGTTTTAAGGAACAGCTTAAAAAGAGAATCCTAAAGTGATTTCTTTATAATGGGTGTGTTCCTTATCTTATCCTAGTGTCTAAACTCTTCTCCATGGCTGGACCCCCAAATAATATTCCTTTACGTGCTAAGGGGGAGCTAGAGAGTGGGATAGGTTTACTAACTACCCTAGCCCTAACGCGTAACCTAACCCTAACCCCTACCCTAACCCTAACACGTACCCTAATCCTAACCCGTACCCTAAACCGAGCCCTAACCCTAACACTAACCCAAACCCTAACCCTAACCCATACCCTACGCCGTACACGAACACCTCCCCGAACCCATACCCCAAGCCGTACCCTAAACCTAACCCTAAGCCTAACCCTAACACTAGGCTACCCTTGACTGCTTCTGCCTCCAATAGATTTCCTAAGCACTAGTGTTTTAAGGAACAGCTTAAAAAGAGAATCCTAATGTGATTTCTTTATAATGGGTGTGTTCCTTATCTTATCCTAGAGTCTAAACTCTTCTCCATGGCTGCACCCCCAAATAATATTGCCTTACGTGCTAAGGGGTATCTAGAGAGTGGGATAGGTTTAATAACTACCCTAACCCTAATGCGTACTCTAACCCTAACCCCTACCCTAACACTAACACGTACCCTAATCCTAACCCGTACCCTAAACCGAGCCCTAACCCTAACACTAACACTAACCCTAACCCTAACCCATACCCTACGCCGTACCTGAACCCCTCCCCAAACCCGTACCCTAAGCCGTACCCTAAGCCTAACCCTAAGCCTAACACTAACCCTAGGCTACCCTTGACTGCTTCTGCCTCCAATAGATTTCCTAAGCACTAGTGTTTTAAGCAACAGCTTAAAAAGAGAATCCTAATGTGATTTCTTTATAATGGGTGTGTTCCTTATCTTATCCTAGTGTCTAAATTCTTCTCCATTGATGGAACCCCAAATAATATTCCTTTACGTGCTAAGGGGTATCTAGAGAGTGGGATAGGTTTACTAACTACCCTAACCCTAACGCGTACCCTAACCCTAACCCCTACCATAAACCTAACACGTACCCTAATCCTAACCGTACCCTAAACCGAGCCCTAACCCTAACACTAACCCTAACCCTAACCCTAACCCATACCCTACGCCGTACCCGAAACCCTCCCCGAACCCGTACCCTAAGCCGTACTCTAAGCCTAACCCTAAGCCTAACCCTAACCCTACGCTACCCTTGACTGCTTCTGCCTCCAATAGATTTCCTAAGCACTAGTGTTTTAAGGAACAGCTTAAAAAGAGAATCCTAATGTGATTTCTTTATAATGGGTGTGTTCCTTATCTTATCCTAGTGTCTAAACTCTTCTCCATGGCTGGACCCTCAAATAATATTCCTTTACGTGCTAAGGGGTATCTAGAGAGTGGGATAGGTTTAATAACTACCCTAACCCTAACGCGTACCCTAACCCTAACCCCTACCCTAACCCTAACACGTACCCTAATCCTAACCCGTACCCTAAACCGAGCCCTAACCCTAACACTAACCCTAACCCTAACCCTAACCCATACCGTACACCGTACCCGCACCCCTCCCCGAACCCGTAACCTAAGCCGTACCCTAAGCCTAACCCTAAGCCTAACCCTAACCCTAGGCTACCCTTGACTGCTTCTGCCTCCAATAGATTTCCTAAGCACTACTGTTTTAAGGAACAGCTTAAAAAGAGAATCCTAATGTGATTTCTTTATAATGGGTGTGTTCCTTATCTTATCCTAGTGTCTAAACTCTTCTCCATGGCTGCACCCCCAAATAATATTCCCTTACGTGCTAAGGGGTATCTAGAGAGTGGGATAGGTTTAATAACTACCCTAACCCTAACGCGTAACCTAACCCTAACCCCTACCCTAACCCTAACACGTACCCTAATCCTAACCCGTACCGTAAACCGAGCCCTAACCCTAACACTAACCCAAACCCTAACCCTAACCCATACCCTACGCCGTACACGAACACCTCCCCGAACCCATACCCCAAGCCGTATCCTAAACCTAACCCTAAGCCTAACCCTAACCCTAGGCTACCCTTGACTGCTTCTGCCTCCAATAGATTTCCTAAGCACTAGTGTTTTAAGGAACAGCTTAAAAAGAGAATCCTAATGTGATTTCTTTATAATGGGTGTGTTCCTTATCTTATCCTAGTGTCTAAACTCTTCTCCATGGCTGCACCCCCAAATAATATTGCCTTACGTGCTAAGGGGTATCTAGAGAGTGGGATAGGTTTAATAACTACCCTAACCCTAATGCGTACTCTAACCCTAACCCCTAAACTAACACTAACACGTACCCTAATCCTAACCCGTACCCTAAACCGAGCCCTAACCCTAACACTAACCCTAACCCTAACCCTAACCCATACCCTACGCCGTACCCGAACCCCTCCCCGAACCCATTCCCCAAGCCGTACCCTAAACCTAACCCTAAGCCTAACCCTAACCCTAGGCTACCCTTGACTGCTTCTGCCTCCAATGGATTTCCTAAGCACTAGTGTTTTAAGGAACAGCTTAAAAAGAGAATCCTAATGTGATTTCTTTATAATGGGTGTGTTCCTTATCTTATCCTAGTGTCTAAACTCTTCTCCATGGCTGCACCCCCAAATAATATTGCCTTACGTGCTAAGGGGTATCTAGAGAGTGGGATAGGTTTAATAACTACCCTAAACCTAATGCGTACTCTAACCCTAACCCCTACCCTAACACTAACACGTACCCTAATCCTAACCCGTACCCTAAACCGAGCCCTAACCCTAACACTAACACTAACCCTAACCCTAACCCATACCCTACGCCGTACCTGAACCCCTCCCCAAACCCGTACCCTAAGCCGTACCCTAAGCCTAACCCTAAGCCTAACACTAACCCTAGGCTACCCTTGACTGCTTCTGCCTCCAATAGATTTCCTAAGCACTAGTGTTTTAAGCAACAGCTTAAAAAGAGAATCCTAATGTGATTTCTTTATAATGGGTGTGTTCCTTATCTTATCCTAGTGTCTAAATTCTTCTCCATGGCTGGAACCCCAAATAATATTCCTTTACGTGCTAAGGGGTATCTAGAGAGTGGGATAGGTTTACTAACTACCCTAACCCTAACGCGTACCCTAACCCTAACCCCTACCCTAAACCTAACACGTACCCTAATCCTAACCGTACCCTAAACCGAGCCCTAACCCTAACACTAACCCTAACCCTAACCCTAACCCATACCCTACGCCGTACCCGAAACCCTCCCCGAACCCGTACCCTAAGCCGTACCCTAAGCCTAACCCTAAGCCTAACCCTAACCCTAGGCTACCCTTGACTGCTTCTGCCTCCAATTGATTTCCTAAGCAGTAGTGTTTTAAGGAACAGCTTAAAAAGAGAATCCTAAAGTGATTTCTTTATAATGGGTGTGTTCCTTATCTTATCCTAGTGTCTAAACTCTTCTCCATGGCTGGACCCCCAAATAATATTCCTTTACGTGCTAAGGGGGAGCTAGAGAGTGGGATAGGTTTACTAACTACCCTAGCCCTAACGCGTAACCTAACCCTAACCCCTACCCTAACCCTAACACGTACCCTAATCCTAACCCGTACCCTAAACCGAGCCCTAACCCTAACACTAACCCAAACCCTAACCCTAACCCATACCCTACGCCGTACACGAACACCTCCCCGAACCCATACCCCAAGCCGTACCCTAAACCTAACCCTAAGCCTAACCCTAACACTAGGCTACCCTTGACTGCTTCTGCCTCCAATAGATTTCCTAAGCACTAGTGTTTTAAGGAACAGCTTAAAAAGAGAATCCTAATGTGATTTCTTTATAATGGGTGTGTTCCTTATCTTATCCTAGTGTCTAAACTCTTCTCCATGGCTGCACCCCCAAATAATATTGCCTTACGTGCTAAGGGGTATCTAGAGAGTGGGATAGGTTTAATAACTACCCTAACCCTAATGCGTACTCTAACCCTAACCCCTACCCTAACACTAACACGTACCCTAATCCTAACCCGTACCCTAAACCGAGCCCTAACCCTAACACTAACACTAACCCTAACCCTAACCCATACCCTACGCCGTACCTGAACCCCTCCCCAAACTCGTACCCTAAGCCGTACCCTAAGCCTAACCCTAAGCCTAACACTAACCCTAGGCTACCCTTGACTGCTTCTGCCTCCAATAGATTTCCTAAGCACTAGTGTTTTAAGCAACAGCTTAAAAAGAGAATCCTAATGTGATTTCTTTATAATGGGTGTGTTCCTTATCTTATCCTAGTGTCTAAATTCTTCTCCATTGCTGGAACCCCAAATAATATTCCTTTACGTGCTAAGGGGTATCTAGAGAGTGGGATAGGTTTACTAACTACCCTAACCCTAACGCGTACCCTAACCCTAACCCCAACCCTAAACCTAACACGTACCCTAATCCTAACCGTACCCTAAACCGAGCCCTAACCCTAACACTAACCCTAACCCTAACCCTAACCCATACCCTACGCCGTACCCGAAACCCTCCCCGAACCCGTACCCTAAGCCGTACTCTAAGCCTAACCCTAAGCCTAACCCTAACCCTACGCTACCCTTGACTGCTTCTGCCTCCAATAGATTTCCTAAGCACTAGTGTTTTAAGGAACAGCTTAAAAAGAGAATCCTAATGTGATTTCTTTATAATGGGTGTGTTCCTTATCTTATCCTAGTGTCTAAACTCTTCTCCATGGCTGGACCCTCAAATAATATTCCTTTACGTGCTAAGGGGTATCTAGAGAGTGGGATAGGTTTACTAACTACCCTAACCCTAACGCGTACCCTAACCCTAACCCCTACCCTAACCCTAACACGTACCCTAATCCTAACCCGTACCCTAAACCGAGCCCTAACCCTAACACTAACCCTAACCCTAACCCTAACCCATACCCTACGCCGTACCCGAAACCCTCCCCGATCCCGTACCCTAAGCCGTACCCTAAGCCTAACCCTAAGCCTAACCCTAACCCTAGGTTACCCTTGACTGCTTCTGCCTCCAATAGATTTCCTAAGCACTAGTGTTTTAAGGAACAGCTTAAAAAGAGAATCCTAATGTGATTTCTTTATAATGGGTGTGTTCCTTATCTTATCCTAGTGTCTAAACTCTTCTCCATGGCTGGACCCTCAAATAATATTCCTTTACGTGCTAAGGGGTATCTAGAGAGTGGGATAGGTTTAATAACTACCCTAACCCTAACGCGTACCCTAACCCTAACCCCTACCCTAACCCTAACACGTACCCTAATCCTAACCCGTACCCTAAACCGAGCCCTAACCCTAACACTAACCCTAACCCTAACCCTAACCCATACCCTACGCCGTACCCGCACCCCTCCCTGAACCCGTACCCTAAGCCGTACCCTAAGCCTAACCCTAAGCCTAACCCTAACCCTAGGCTACCCTTGACTGCTTCTGCCTCCAATAGCTTTCCTAAGCACTAGTGTTTTAACGAACAGCTTAAAAAGAGAATCCTAAAGTGATTTCTTTATAATGGGTGTGTTCCTTATCTTATCCTAGTGTCTAAACTCTTCTCCATGGCTGGACCCCCAAATAATATTCCTTTACGTGCTAAGGGGTATCTAGAGAGTGGGATAGGTTTAATAACTACCCTAACCCTAACGCGTACCCTAACCCTAACCCCTACCCTAACCCTAACACGTACCCTAATCCTAACCCGTACCCTAAACCGAGCCCTAACCCTAACACTAACCCTAACCCTAACCCATACCCTACGCCGTACCCGAAACCCTCCCCGAACCCGTACCCTAAGCCGTACCCTAAGCCTCACCCTAAGCCTAACCTTATCCTAGGCTACCCTTGACTGCTTCTGCCTCCAATAGATTTCCTAAGCACTAGTGTTTTAAGGAACAGCTTAAAAAGAGAATCCTAATGTGATTTCTTTATAATGGGTGTGTTCCTTATCTTATCCTAGTGTCTAAACTCTTCTCCATGGCTGCACCCCCAAATAATATTGCCTTACGTGCTAAGGGGTATCTAGAGAGTGGGATAGGTTTAATAACTACCCTAACCCTAATGCGTACTCTAACCCTAACCCCTAACCTAACACTAACACGTACCCTAATCCTAACCGTACCCTAAACCGAGCCCTAACCCTAACACTAACCCTAACCCTAACCCTAACCCATACCCTACGCCGTACCCGCACCCCTCCCCGAACCCGTACCCTAAGCCATACCCTAAACCTAACCCTAAGCCTAACCCTAACCCTAGGCTACCCTTGACTGCTTCTGCCTCCAATTGATTTCCTAAGCAGTAGTGTTTTAAGGAACAGCTTAAAAAGAGAATCCTAATGTGATTTCTTTATAATGGGTGTGTTCCTTATCTTATCCTAGTGTCTAAACTCTTCTCCATGGCTGGACCCCCAAATAATATTCCTTTACGTGCTAAGGGGGAGCTAGAGAGTGGGATAGGTTTACTAACTACCCTAGCCCTAACGCGTAACCTAACCCTAACCCCTACCCTAACCCTAACACGTACCCTAATCCTAACCCGTACCCTAAACCGAGCCCTAACCCTAACACTAACCCAAACCCTAACCCTAACCCATACCCTACGCCGTACACGAACACCTCCCCGAACCCATACCCCAAGCCGTACCCTAACCCTAACCCTAAGCCTAACCCTAACCCTAGGCTACCCTTGACTGCTTCTGCCTCCAATAGATTTCCTAAGCACTACTGTTTTAAGGAACAGCTTAAAAAGAGAATCCTAAAGTGATTTCTTTATAATGGGTGTGTTCCTTATCTTATCCTAGTGTCTAAACTCTTCTCCATGGCTGCACCCCCAAATAATATTCCTTTACGTGCTAAGGGGTATCTAGAGAGTGGGAGAGGTTTACTAACTACCCTAGCCCTAACGCGTAACCTAACCCTAACCCCTACCCTAACCCTAACACGTACCCTAATCCTAACCCGTACCCTAAACCGAGCCCTAACCCTAACACTAACCCAAACCCTAACCCTAACCCATACCCTACGCCGTACCCGCACCCCTCCCCGAACCCGTACCCTAAGCCGAACCCTAAGCCTAACCCTAAGCCTAACCCTAACCCTAGGCTACCCTTGACTGCTTCTGCCTCCAATAGATTTCCTAAGCACTACTGTTTTAAGGAACAGCTTAAAAAGAGAATCCTAATGTGATTTCTTTATAATGGGTGTGTTCCTTATCTTATCCTAGTGTCTAAACTCTTCTCCATGGCTGCACCCCCAAATAATATTCCCTTACGTGCTAAGGGGTATCTAGAGAGTGGGATAGGTTTAATAACTACCCTAACCCTAACGCGTACCCTAACCCTAACCCCTACCCTAACCCTAACACGTACCCTAATCCTAACCTGTACCCTAAACCGAGCCCTAACCCTAACACTAACCCTAACCCTAACCCTAACCCATACCCTACACCGTACCCGCACCCCTCCCCGAACTCGTACCCTAAACCATACCCTAAACCTAACCCTAAGCCTAACCCTAACCCTAGGCTACCCTTGACTGCTTCTGCCTCCAATTGATTTCCTAAGCAGTAGTCTTTTAAGGAACAGCTTAAAAAGAGAATCCTAAAGTGATTTCTTTATAATGGGTGTGTTCCTTATCTTATCCTAGTGTCTAAACTCTTCTCCATGGCTGGACCCCCAAATAATATTCCTTTACGTGCTAAGGGGGAGCTAGAGAGTGGGATAGGTTTACTAACTACCCTAGCCCTAACGCGTAACCTAACCCTAACCCCTACCCTAACCCTAACACGTACCCTAATCCTAACCCGTACCCTAAACCGAGCCCTAACCCTAACACTAACCCAAACCCTAACCCTAACCCATACCCTACGCCGTACACGAACACCTCCCCGAACCCATACCCCAAGCCGTACCCTAAACCTAACCCTAAGCCTAACCCTAACACTAGGCTACCCTTGACTGCTTCTGCCTCCAATAGATTTCCTAAGCACTAGTGTTTTAAGGAACAGCTTAAAAAGAGAATCCTAATGTGATTTCTTTATAATGGGTGTGTTCCTTATCTTATCCTAGAGTCTAAACTCTTCTCCATGGCTGCACCCCCAAATAATATTGCCTTACGTGCTAAGGGGTATCTAGAGAGTGGGATAGGTTTAATAACTACCCTAACCCTAATGCGTACTCTAACCCTAACCCCTACCCTAACACTAACACGTACCCTAATCCTAACCCGTACCCTAAACCGAGCCCTAACCCTAACACTAACACTAACCCTAACCCTAACCCATACCCTACGCCGTACCTGAACCCCTCCCCAAACCCGTACCCTAAGCCGTACCCTAAGCCTAACCCTAAGCCTAACACTAACCCTAGGCTACCCTTGACTGCTTCTGCCTCCAATAGATTTCCTAAGCACTAGTGTTTTAAGCAACAGCTTAAAAAGAGAATCCTAATGTGATTTCTTTATAATGGGTGTGTTCCTTATCTTATCCTAGTGTCTAAATTCTTCTCCATTGCTGGAACCCCAAATAATATTCCTTTACGTGCTAAGGGGTATCTAGAGAGTGGGATAGGTTTACTAACTACCCTAACCCTAACGCGTACCCTAACCCTAACCCCTACCATAAACCTAACACGTACCCTAATCCTAACCGTACCCTAAACCGAGCCCTAACCCTAACACTAACCCTAACCCTAACCCTAACCCATACCCTACGCCGTACCCGAAACCCTCCCCGAACCCGTACCCTAAGCCGTACTCTAAGCCTAACCCTAAGCCTAACCCTAACCCTACGCTACCCTTGACTGCTTCTGCCTCCAATAGATTTCCTAAGCACTAGTGTTTTAAGGAACAGCTTAAAAAGAGAATCCTAATGTGATTTCTTTATAATGGGTGTGTTCCTTATCTTATCCTAGTGTCTAAACTCTTCTCCATGGCTGGACCCTCAAATAATATTCCTTTACGTGCTAAGGGGTATCTAGAGAGTGGGATAGGTTTAATAACTACCCTAACCCTAACGCGTACCCTAACCCTAACCCCTACCCTAACCCTAACACGTACCCTAATCCTAACCCGTACCCTAAACCGAGCCCTAACCCTAACACTAACCCTAACCCTAACCCTAACCCATACCGTACACCGTACCCGCACCCCTCCCCGAACCCGTAACCTAAGCCGTACCCTAAGCCTAACCCTAAGCCTAACCCTAACCCTAGGCTACCCTTGACTGCTTCTGCCTCCAATAGATTTCCTAAGCACTACTGTTTTAAGGAACAGCTTAAAAAGAGAATCCTAATGTGATTTCTTTATAATGGGTGTGTTCCTTATCTTATCCTAGTGTCTAAACTCTTCTCCATGGCTGCACCCCCAAATAATATTCCCTTACGTGCTAAGGGGTATCTAGAGAGTGGGATAGGTTTAATAACTACCCTAACCCTAACGCGTACCCTAACCCTAACCCCTACCCTAACCCTAACACGTACCCTAATCCTAACCTGTACCCTAAACCGAGCCCTAACCCTAACCCTAACCCTAACCCTAACCCTAACCCATACCCTACGCCGTACCCGCACCCCTCCCCGAACCCGTACCCTAAGCCATACCCTAAACCTAACCCTAAGCCTAACCCTAACCCTAGGCTACCCTTGACTGCTTCTGCCTCCAATTGATTTCCTAAGCAGTAGTGTTTTAAGGAACAGCTTAAAAAGAGAATCCTAAAGTGATTTCTTTATAATGGGTGTGTTCCTTATCTTATCCTAGTGTCTAAACTCTTCTCCATGGCTGGACCCCCAAATAATATTCCTTTACGTGCTAAGGGGGAGCTAGAGAGTGGGATAGGTTTACTAACTACCCTAGCCCTAACGCGTAACCTAACCCTAACCCCTACCCTAACCCTAACACGTACCCTAATCCTAACCCGTACCGTAAACCGAGCCCTAACCCTAACACTAACCCAAACCCTAACCCTAACCCATACCCTACGCCGTACACGAACACCTCCCCGAACCCATACCCCAAGCCGTATCCTAAACCTAACCCTAAGCCTAACCCTAACCCTAGGCTACCCTTGACTGCTTCTGCCTCCAATAGATTTCCTAAGCACTAGTGTTTTAAGGAACAGCTTAAAAAGAGAATCCTAATGTGATTTCTTTATAATGGGTGTGTTCCTTATCTTATCCTAGTGTCTAAACTCTTCTCCATGGCTGCACCCCCAAATAATATTGCCTTACGTGCTAAGGGGTATCTAGAGAGTGGGATAGGTTTAATAACTACCCTAACCCTAATGCGTACTCTAACCCTAACCCCTAAACTAACACTAACACGTACCCTAATCCTAACCCGTACCCTAAACCGAGCCCTAACCCTAACACTAACCCTAACCCTAACCCTAACCCATACCCTACGCCGTACCCGAACCCCTCCCCGAACCCATTCCCCAAGCCGTACCCTAAACCTAACCCTAAGCCTAACCCTAACCCTAGGCTACCCTTGACTGCTTCTGCCTCCAATGGATTTCCTAAGCACTAGTGTTTTAAGGAACAGCTTAAAAAGAGAATCCTAATGTGATTTCTTTATAATGGGTGTGTTCCTTATCTTATCCTAGTGTCTAAACTCTTCTCCATGGCTGCACCCCCAAATAATATTGCCTTACGTGCTAAGGGGTATCTAGAGAGTGGGATAGGTTTAATAACTACCCTAAACCTAATGCGTACTCTAACCCTAACCCCTACCCTAACACTAACACGTACCCTAATCCTAACCCGTACCCTAAACCGAGCCCTAACCCTAACACTAACACTAACCCTAACCCTAACCCATACCCTACGCCGTACCTGAACCCCTCCCCAAACCCGTACCCTAAGCCGTACCCTAAGCCTAACCCTAAGCCTAACACTAACCCTAGGCTACCCTTGACTGCTTCTGCCTCCAATAGATTTCCTAAGCACTAGTGTTTTAAGCAACAGCTTAAAAAGAGAATCCTAATGTGATTTCTTTATAATGGGTGTGTTCCTTATCTTATCCTAGTGTCTAAATTCTTCTCCATGGCTGGAACCCCAAATAATATTCCTTTACGTGCTAAGGGGTATCTAGAGAGTGGGATAGGTTTACTAACTACCCTAACCCTAACGCGTACCCTAACCCTAACCCCTACCCTAAACCTAACACGTACCCTAATCCTAACCGTACCCTAAACCGAGCCCTAACCCTAACACTAACCCTAACCCTAACCCTAACCCATACCCTACGCCGTACCCGAAACCCTCCCCGAACCCGTACCCTAAGCCGTACCCTAAGCCTAACCCTAAGCCTAACCCTAACCCTAGGCTACCCTTGACTGCTTCTGCCTCCAATAGATTTCCTAAGCACTAGTGTTTTAAGGAACAGCTTAAAAAGAGAATCCTAATGTGATTTCTTTATAATGGGTGTGTTCCTTATCTTATCCTAGTGTCTAAACTCTTCTCCATGGCTGGACCCCCAAATAATATTCCTTTACGTGCTAAGGGGTATCTAGAGAGTGGGATAGGTTTAATAACTACCCTAACCCTAACGCGTACCCTAACCCTAACCCCTACCCTAACCCTAACACGTACCCTAATCCTAACCCGTACCCTAAACCGAGCCCTAACCCTAACAATAACCCTAACCCTAACCCTAACCCATACCCTACGCCGTACCCGAAACCCTCCCCGAACCCGTACCCTAAGCCGTACCCTAAGCCTAACCCTAAGCCTAACCCTAACCCTAGGCTACCCTTGACTGCTTCTGCCTCCAATAGATTTCCTAAGCACTAGTGTTTTAAGGAACAGCTTAAAAAGAGAATCCTAATGTGATTTCTTTATAATGGGTGTGTTCCTTATCTTATCCTAGTGTCTAAACTCTTCTCCATGGCTGGACCCTCAAATAATATTCCTTTACGTGCTAAGGGGTATCTAGAGAGTGGGATAGGTTTAATAACTACCCTAACCCTAACGCGTACCCTAACCCTAACCCCTACCCTAACCCTAACACGTACCCTAATACTAACCTGTACCCTAAACCGAGCCCTAACCCTAACACTAACCCTAACCCTAACCCATACCCTACGCCGTACCCGCACCCCTCCCCGAACCCGTACCCTAAGCCGTACCCTAAGCCTAACCCTAAGCCTAACCCTAACCCTAGGCTACCCTTGACTGCTTCTGCCTCCAATAGATTTCCTAAGCACTAGTGTTTTAAGGAACAGCTTAAAAATAGAATCCTAATGTGATTTCTTTATAATGGGTGTGTTCCTTATCTTATCCTAGTGTCTAAACTCTTCTCCATGGCTGGACCCCCAAATAATATTCCTTTACGTGCTAAGGGGTATCTAGAGAGTGGGATAGGTTTAATAACTACCCTAACCCTAACGCATACCCTAACCCTAACCCCTACCCTAACCCTAACACGTACCCTAATCCTAACCCGTACCCTAAACCGAGCCCTAACCCTAACACTAACCCTAACCCTAACCCTAACCCATACCCTACGCCGTACCCGAACCCCTCCCCGAACCCATTCCCCAAGCCGTACCCTAAACCTAACCCTAAGCCTAACCCTAACCCTAGGCTACCCTTGACTGCTTCTGCCTCCAATAGATTTCCTAAGCACTAGTGTTTTAAGGAACAGCTTAAAAAGAGAATCCTAATGTGATTTCTTTATAATGGGTGTGTTCCTTATCTTATCCTAGTGTCTAAACTCTTCTCCATGGCTGCACCCCCAAATAATATTGCCTTACGTGCTAAGGGGTATCTAGAGAGTGGGATAGGTTTAATAACTACCCTAACCCTAATGCGTACTCTAACCCTAACCCCTAACCTAACACTAACACGTACCCTAATCCTAACCCGTACCCTAAACCGAGCCCTAACCCTAACACTAACACTAACCCTAACCCTAACCCATACCCTACGCCGTACCTGAACCCCTCCCCAAACCCGTACCGTAAGCCGTACCCTAAGCCTAACCCTAAGCCTAACACTAACCCTAGGCTACCCTTGACTGCTTCTGCCTCCAATAGATTTCCTAAGCACTAGTGTTTTAAGCAACAGCTTAAAAAGAGAATCCTAATGTGATTTCTTTATAATGGGTGTGTTCCTTATCTTATCCTAGTGTCTAAATTCTTCTCCATGGCTGGAACCCCAAATAATATTCCTTTACGTGCTAAGGGGTATCTAGAGAGTGGGATAGGTTTACTAACTACCCTAACCCTAACGCGTACCCTAACCCTAACCCCTACCCTAAACCTAACACGTACCCTAATCCTAACCGTACCCTAAACCGAGCCCTAACCCTAACACTAACCCTAACCCTAACCCTAACCCATACCCTACGCCGTACCCGCACCCCTCCCCGAACCCGTAACCTAAGCCGTACCCTAAGCCTAACCCTAAGCCTAACCCTAACCCTAGGCTACCCTTGACTGCTTCTGCCTCCAATAGATTTCCTAAGCACTAGTGTTTTAAGCAACAGCTTAAAAAGAGAATCCTAAAGTGATTTCTTTATAATGGGTGTGTTCCTTATCTTATCCTAGTGTCTAAACTCTTCTCCATGGCTGGACCCCCAAATAATATTCCTTTACGTGCTAAGGGGTATCTAGAGAGTGGGATAGGTTTAATAACTACCCTAAACCTAACGTGTACCCTAACCCTAACCCCTACCCTAACCCTAACACGTACCCTAATCCTAACCCGTACCCTAAACCGAGCCCTAACCCTAACACTAACCCTAACCCTAACCCTAACCCATACCCTACGCCGTACCCGAAACCCTCCCCGAACTCGTACCCTAAGCCGTACCCTAAGCCTAACCCTAAGCCTAACCCTAACCCTAGGCTACCCTTGACTGCTTCTGCCTCCAATAGATTTCCTAAGCACTAGTGTTTTAAGGAACAGCTTAAAAAGAGAATCCTAATGTGATTTCTTTATAATGGGTGTGTTCCTTATCTTATCCTAGTGTCTAAACTCTTCTCCATGGCTGGACGCTCAAATAATACTCCTTTACGTGCTAAGGGGTATCTAGAGATTGGGATAGGTTTAATAACTACCCTAACCCTAACGCGTACCCTAACCCTAACCCCTACCCTAACCCTAACACGTACCCTAATCCTAACCCGTACCCTAAACCGAGCCCTAACCCTAACACTAACCCTAACCCTAACCCTAACCCATACCCTACGCCGTACCCGAAACCCTCCCCGAACTCGTACCCTAAGCCGTACCCTAAGCCTAACCCTAAGCCTAACCCTAACCCTAGGCTACCCTTGACTGCTTCTGCCTCCAATAGATTTCCTAAGCACTAGTGTTTTAACGAACAGCTTAAAAAGAGAATCCTAAAGTGATTTCTTTATAATGGGTGTGTTCCTTATCTTATCCTAGTGTCTAAACTCTTCTCCATGGCTGGACCCCCAAATAATATTCCTTTACGTGCTAAGGGGTATCTAGAGAGTGGGATAGGTTTAATAACTACCCTAACCCTAACGCGTACCCTAACCCTAACCCCTACCCTAACCCTAACACGTACCCTAATCCTAACCCGTACCCTAAACCGAGCCCTAACCCTAACACTAACCCTAACCCTAACCCATACCCTACGCCGTACCCGAAACCCTCCCCGAACCCGTACCCAAAGCCGTACCCTAAGCCTCACCCTAAGCCTAACCTTATCCTAGGCTACCCTTGACTGCTTCTGCCTCCAATAGATTTCCTAAGCACTAGTGTTTTAAGGAACAGCTTAAAAAGAGAATCCTAAGTGATTTCTTTATAATGGGTGTGTTCCTTATCTTATCCTAGTGTCTAAACTCTTCTCCATGGCTGGACCCTCAAATAATATTCCTTTACGTGCTAAGGGGTATCTAGAGAGTGGGATAGGTTTAATAACTACCCTAACCCTAACGCGTACCCTAACCCTAACCCCTACCCTAAACCTAACACGTACCCTAATCCTAACCCGTACCCTAAATCGAGCCCTAACCCTAACACTAACCCTAACACTAACCCTAACCCATACCCTACGCCGTACCCGCACCCCTCCCCGAACCCGTACCCTAAGCCGTACCCTAAGCCTAACCCTAAGCCTAACCCTAACCCTAGGCTACCCTTGACTGCTTCTGCCTCCAATAGATTTCCTAAGCACTACTGTTTTAAGGAACAGCTTAAAAAGAGAATCCTAATGTGATTTCTTTATAATGGGTGTGTTCCTTATCTTATCCTAGTGTCTAAACTCTTCTCCATGGCTGCACCCCCAAATAATATTCCCTTACGTGCTAAGGGGTATCTAGAGAGTGGGATAGGTTTAATAACTACCCTAACCCTAACGCGTACCCTAACCCTAACCCCTACCCTAACCCTAACACGTACCCTAATCCTAACCTGTACCCTAAACCGAGCCCTAACCCTAACACTAACCCTAACCCTAACCCTAACCCATACCCTACGCCGTACCCGCACCCCTCCCCGAACCCGTACCCTAAGCCATACCCTAAACCTAACCCTAAGCCTAACCCTAACCCTAGGCTACCCTTGACTGCTTCTGCCTCCAATTGATTTCCTAAGCAGTAGTGTTTTAAGGAACAGCTTAAAAAGAGAATCCTAAAGTGATTTCTTTATAATGGGTGTGTTCCTTATCTTATCCTAGTGTCTAAACTCTTCTCCATGGCTGGACCCCCAAATAATATTCCTTTACGTGCTAAGGGGGAGCTAGAGAGTGGGATAGGTTTACTAACTACCCTAGCCCTAACGCGTAACCTAACCCTAACCCCTACCCTAACCCTAACACGTACCCTAATCCTAACCCGTACCCTAAACCGAGCCCTAACCCTAACACTAACCCAAACCCTAACCCTAACCCATACCCTATGCCGTACACGAACACCTCCCCGAACCCATACCCCAAGCCGTACCCTAAACCTAACCCTAAGCCTAACCCTAACCCTAGGCTACCCTTGACTGCTTCTGCCTCCAATAGATTTCCTAAGCACTAGTGTTTTAAGGAACAGCTTAAAAAGAGAATCCTAATGTGATTTCTTTATAATGGGTGTGTTCCTTATCTTATCCTAGTGTCTAAACTCTTCTCCATGGCTGCACCCCCAAATAATATTGCCTTACGTGCTAAGGGGTATCTAGAGAGTGGGATAGGTTTAATAACTACCCTAACCCTAATGCGTACTCTAACCCTAACCCCTACCCTAACACTAACACGTACCCTAATCCTAACCCGTACCCTAAACCGAGCCCTAACCCTAACACTAACACTAACCCTAACCCTAACCCATACCCTACGCCGTACCTGAACCCCTCCCCAAACCCGTACCCTAAGCCGTACCCTAAGCCTAACCCTAAGCCTAACACTAACCCTAGGCTACCCTTGAGTGCTTCTGCCTCCAATAGATTTCCTAAGCACTACTGTTTTAAGGAACAGCTTAAAAAGAGAATCCTAATGTGATTTCTTTATAATGGGTGTGTTCCTTAGTTATCCTAGTGTCTAAACTCTTCTCCATGGCTGCACCCCCAAATAATATTCCCTTACGTGCTAAGGGGTATCTAGAGAGTGGGATAGGTTTAATAACTACCCTAACCCTAACGCGTACCCTAACCCTAACCCCTACCCTAACCCTAACACGTACCCTAATCCTAACCTGTACCCTAAACCGAGCCCTAACCCTAACACTAACCCTAACCCTAACCCTAACCCATACCCTACGCCGTACCCGCACCCCTCCCCGAACCCGTACCCTAAGCCATACCCTAAACCTAACCCTAAGCCTAACCCTAACCCTAGGCTACCCTTGACTGCTTCTGCCTCCAATTGATTTCCTAAGCAGTAGTGTTTTAAGGAACAGCTTAAAAAGAGAATCCTAAAGTGATTTCTTTATATTGGGTGTGTTCCTTATCTTATCCTAGTGTCTAAACTCTTCTCCATGGCTGGACCCCCAAATAATATTGATTTACGTGCTAAGGGGGAGCTAGAGAGTGGGATAGGTTTACTAACTACCCTAGCCCTAACGCGTAACCTAACCCTAACCCCTACCCTAACACTAACACGTACCCTAATCCTAACCCGTACCCTAAACCGAGCCCTAACCCTAACACTAACCCTAACCCTAACCCTAACCCATACCCTACGCCGTACACGAACACCTCCCCGAACCCATACCCCAAGCCGTATCCTAAACCTAACCCTAAGCCTAACCCTAACCCTAGGCTACCCTTGACTGCTTCTGCCTCCAATAGATTTCCTAAGCACTAGTGTTTTAAGGAACAGCTTAAAAAGAGAATCCTAATGTGATTTCTTTATAATGGGTGTGTTCCTTATCTTATCCTAGTGTCTAAACTCTTCTCCATGGCTGCACCCCCAAATAATATTGCCTTACGTGCTAAGGGGTATCTAGAGAGTGGGATAGGTTTAATAACTACCCTAACCCTAATGCGTACTCTAACCCTAACCCCTAAACTAACACTAACACGTACCCTAATCCTAACCCGTACCCTAAACCGAGCCCTAACCCTAACACTAACCCTAACCCTAACCCTAACCCATACCCTACGCCGTACCCGAACCCCTCCCCGAACCCATTCCCCAAGCCGTACCCTAAACCTAACCCTAAGCCTAACCCTAACCCTAGGCTACCCTTGACTGCTTCTGCCTCCAATGGATTTCCTAAGCACTAGTGTTTTAAGGAACAGCTTAAAAAGAGAATCCTAATGTGATTTCTTTATAATGGGTGTGTTCCTTATCTTATCCTAGTGTCTAAACTCTTCTCCATGGCTGCACCCCCAAATAATATTTCCTTACGTGCTAAGGGGTATCTAGAGAGTGGGATAGGTTTAATAACTACCCTAAACCTAATGCGTACTCTAACCCTAACCCCTACCCTAACACTAACACGTACCCTAATCCTAACCCGTACCCTAAACCGAGCCCTAACCCTAACACTAACACTAACCCTAACCCTAACCCATACCCTACGCCGTACCTGAACCCCTCCCCAAACCCGTACCCTAAGCCGTACCCTAAGCCTAACCCTAAGCCTAACACTAACCCTAGGCTACCCTTGACTGCTTCTGCCTCCAATAGATTTCCTAAGCACTAGTGTTTTAAGCAACAGCTTAAAAAGAGAATCCTAATGTGATTTCTTTATAATGGGTGTGTTCCTTATCTTATCCTAGTGTCTAAATTCTTCTCCATGGCTGGAACCCCAAATAATATTCCTTTACGTGCTAAGGGGTATCTAGAGAGTGGGATAGGTTTACTAACTACCCTAACCCTAACGCGTACCCTAACCCTAACCCCTACCCTAAACCTAACACGTACCCTAATCCTAACCGTACCCTAAACCGAGCCCTAACCCTAACACTAACCCTAACCCTAACCCTAACCCATACCCTACGCCGTACCCGAAACCCTCCCCGAACCCGTACCCTAAGCCGTACCCTAAGCCTAACCCTAAGCCTAACCCTAACCCTAGGCTACCCTTGACTGCTTCTGCCTCCAATAGATTTCCTAAGCACTAGTGTTTTAAGGAACAGCTTAAAAAGAGAATCCTAATGTGATTTCTTTATAATGGGTGTGTTCCTTATCTTATCCTAGTGTCTAAACTCTTCTCCATGGCTGGACCCCCAAATAATATTCCTTTACCTGCTAAGGGGTATCTAGAGAGTGGGATAGGTTTAATAACTACCCTAACCCTAACGCGTACCCTAACCCTAACCCCTACCCTAACCCTAACACGTACCCTAATCCTAACCCGTACCCTAAACCGAGCCCTAACCCTAACAATAACCCTAACCCTAACCCTAACCCATACCCTACGCCGTACCCGAAACCCTCCCCGAACCCGTACCCTAAGCCGTACCCTAAGCCTAACCCTAAGCCTAACCCTAACCCTAGGCTACCCTTGACTGCTTCTGCCTCCAATAGATTTCCTAAGCACTAGTGTTTTAAGGAACAGCTTAAAAAGAGAATCCTAATGTGATTTCTTTATAATGGGTGTGTTCCTTATCTTATCCTAGTGTCTAAACTCTTCTCCATGGCTGGACCCTCAAATAATATTCCTTTACGTGCTAAGGGGTATCTAGAGAGTGGGATAGGTTTAATAACTACCCTAACCCTAACGCGTACCCTAACCCTAACCCCTACCCTAACCCTAACACGTACCCTAATACTAACCTGTACCCTAAACCGAGCCCTAACCCTAACACTAACCCTAACCCTAACCCATACCCTACGCCGTACCCGCACCCCTCCCCGAACCCGTACCCTAAGCCGTACCCTAAGCCTAACCCTAAGCCTAACCCTAACCCTAGGCTACCCTTGACTGCTTCTGCCTCCAATAGATTTCCTAAGCACTAGTGTTTTAAGGAACAGCTTAAAAATAGAATCCTAATGTGATTTCTTTATAATGGGTGTGTTCCTTATCTTATCCTAGTGTCTAAACTCTTCTCCATGGCTGGACCCCCAAATAATATTCCTTTACGTGCTAAGGGGTATCTAGAGAGTGGGATAGGTTTAATAACTACCCTAACCCTAACGCATACCCTAACCCTAACCCCTACCCTAACCCTAACACGTACCCTAATCCTAACCCGTACCCTAAACCGAGCCCTAACCCTAACACTAACCCTAACCCTAACCCTAACCCATACCCTACGCCGTACCCGAACCCCTCCCCGAACCCATTCCCCAAGCCGTACCCTAAACCTAACCCTAAGCCTAACCCTAACCCTAGGCTACCCTTGACTGCTTCTGCCTCCAATAGATTTCCTAAGCACTAGTGTTTTAAGGAACAGCTTAAAAAGAGAATCCTAATGTGATTTCTTTATAATGGGTGTGTTCCTTATCTTATCCTAGTGTCTAAACTCTTCTCCATGGCTGCACCCCCAAATAATATTGCCTTACGTGCTAAGGGGTATCTAGAGAGTGGGATAGGTTTAATAACTACCCTAACCCTAATGCGTACTCTAACCCTAACCCCTAACCTAACACTAACACGTACCCTAATCCTAACCCGTACCCTAAACCGAGCCCTAACCCTAACACTAACACTAACCCTAACCCTAACCCATACCCTACGCCGTACCTGAACCCCTCCCCAAACCCGTACCGTAAGCCGTACCCTAAGCCTAACCCTAAGCCTAACACTAACCCTAGGCTACCCTTGACTGCTTCTGCCTCCAATAGATTTCCTAAGCACTAGTGTTTTAAGCAACAGCTTAAAAAGAGAATCCTAATGTGATTTCTTTATAATGGGTGTGTTCCTTATCTTATCCTAGTGTCTAAATTCTTCTCCATGGCTGGAACCCCAAATAATATTCCTTTACGTGCTAAGGGGTATCTAGAGAGTGGGATAGGTTTACTAACTACCCTAACCCTAACGCGTACCCTAACCCTAACCCCTACCCTAAACCTAACACGTACCCTAATCCTAACCGTACCCTAAACCGAGCCCTAACCCTAACACTAACCCTAACCCTAACCCTAACCCATACCCTACGCCGTACCCGCACCCCTCCCCCAACCCGTAACCTAAGCCGTACCCTAAGCCTAACCCTAAGCCTAACCCTAACCCTAGGCTACCCTTGACTGCTTCTGCCTCCAATAGATTTCCTAAGCACTAGTGTTTTAAGCAACAGCTTAAAAAGAGAATCCTAAAGTGATTTCTTTATAATGGGTGTGTTCCTTATCTTATCCTAGTGTCTAAACTCTTCTCCATGGCTGGACCCCCAAATAATATTCCTTTACGTGCTAAGGGGTATCTAGAGAGTGGGATAGGTTTAATAACTACCCTAAACCTAACGCGTACCCTAACCCTAACCCCTACCCTAACCCTAACACGTACCCTAATCCTAACCCGTACCCTAAACCGAGCCCTAAACCTAACACTAACCCTAACCCTAACCCTAACCCATACCCTACGCCGTACCCGAAACCCTCCCCGAACTCGTACCCTAAGCCGTACCCTAAGCCTAACCCTAAGCCTAACCCTAACCCTAGGCTACCCTTGACTGCTTCTGCCTCCAATAGATTTCCTAAGCACTAGTGTTTTAAGGAACAGCTTAAAAAGAGAATCCTAATGTGATTTCTTTATAATGGGTGTGTTCCTTATCTTATCCTAGTGTCTAAACTCTTCTCCATGGCTGGACCCTCAAATAATACTCCTTTACGTGCTAAGGGGTATCTAGAGATTGGGATAGGTTTAATAACTACCCTAACCCTAACGCGTACCCTAACCCTAACCCCTACCCTAACCCTAACACGTACCCTAATCCTAACCCGTACCCTAAACCGAGCCCTAACCCTAACACTAACCCTAACCCTAACCCTAACCCATACCCTACGCCGTACCCGCACCCCTCCCTGAACCCGTACCCTAAGCCGTACCCTAAGACTAACCCTAAGCCTAACACTAACCCTAGGCTACCCTTGACTGCTTCTGCCTCCAATAGATTTCCTAAGCACTAGTGTTTTAACGAACAGCTTAAAAAGAGAATCCTAAAGTGATTTCTTTATAATGGGTGTGTTCCTTATCTTATCCTAGTGTCTAAACTCTTCTCCATGGCTGGACCCCCAAATAATATTCCTTTACGTGCTAAGGGGTATCTAGAGAGTGGGATAGGTTTAATAACTACCCTAACCCTAACGCGTACCCTAACCCTAACCCCTACCCTAACCCTAACACGTACCCTAATCCTAACCCGTACCCTAAACCGAGCCCTAACTCTAACACTAACCCTAACCCTAACCCATACCCTACGCCGTACCCGAAACCCTCCCCGAACCCGTACCCAAAGCCGTACCCTAAGCCTCACCCTAAGCCTAACCTTATCCTAGGCTACCCTTGACTGCTTCTGCCTCCAATAGATTTCCTAAGCACTAGTGTTTTAAGGAACAGCTTAAAAAGAGAATCCTAATGTGATTTCTTTATAATGGGTGTGTTCCTTATCTTATCCTAGTGTCTAAACTCTTCTCCATGGCTGGACCCTCAAATAATATTCCTTTACGTGCTAAGGGGTATCTAGAGAGTGGGATAGGTTTAATAACTACCCTAACCCTAACGCGTACCCTAACCCTAACCCCTACCCTAAACCTAACACGTACCCTAATCCTAACCCGTACCCTAAACCGAGCCCTAACCCTAACACTAACCCTAACACTAACCCTAACCCATACCCTACGCCGTACCCGCACCCCTCCCCGAACCCGTACCCTAAGCCGTACCCTAAGCCTAACCCTAAGCCTAACCCTAACCCTAGGCTACCCTTGACTGCTTCTGCCTCCAATAGATTTCCTAAGCACTACTGTTTTAAGGAACAGCTTAAAAAGAGAATCCCAATGTGATTTCTTTATAATGGGTGTGTTCCTTATCTTATCCTAGTGTCTAAACTCTTCTCCATGGCTGCACCCCCAAATAATATTCCCTTACGTGCTAAGGGGTATCTAGAGAGTGGGATAGGTTTAATAACTACCCTAACCCTAACGCGTACCCTAACCCTAACCCCTACCCTAACCCTAACACGTACCCTAATCCTAACCTGTACCCTAAACCGAGCCCTAACCCTAACACTAACCCTAACCCTAACCCTAACCCATACCCTACGCCGTACCCGCACCCCTCCCCGAACCCGTACCCTAAGCCATACCCTAAACCTAACCCTAAGCCTAACCCTAACCCTAGGCTACCCTTGACTGCTTCTGCCTCCAATTGATTTCCTAAGCAGTAGTGTTTTAAGGAACAGCTTAAAAAGAGAATCCTAAAGTGATTTCTTTATAATGGGTGTGTTCCTTATCTTATCCTAGTGTCTAAACTCTTCTCCATGGCTGGACCCCCAAATAATATTCCTTTACGTGCTAAGGGGGAGCTAGAGAGTGGGATAGGTTTACTAACTACCCTAGCCCTAACGCGTAACCTAACCCTAACCCCTACCCTAACCCTAACACGTACCCTAATCCTAACCCGTACCCTAAACCGAGCCCTAACCCTAACACTAACACAAACCCTAACCCTAACCCATACCCTATGCCGTACACGAACACCTCCCCGAACCCATACCCCAAGCCGTACCCTAAACCTAACCCTAAGCCTAACCCTAACCCTAGGCTACCCTTGACTGCTTCTGCCTCCAATAGATTTCCTAAGCACTAGTGTTTTAAGGAACAGCTTAAAAAGAGAATCCTAATGTGATTTCTTTATAATGGGTGTGTTCCTTATCTTATCCTAGTGTCTAAACTCTTCTCCATGGCTGCACCCCCAAATAATATTGCCTTACGTGCTAAGGGGTATCTAGAGAGTGGGATAGGTTTAATAACTACCCTAACCCTAATGCGTACTCTAACCCTAACCCCTACCCTAACACTAACACGTACCCTAATCCTAACCCGTACCCTAAACCGAGCCCTAACCCTAACACTAACACTAACCCTAACCCTAACCCATACCCTACGCCGTACCTGAACCCCTCCCCAAACCCGTACCCTAAGCCGTACCCTAAGCCTAACCCTAAGCCTAACACTAACCCTAGGCTACCCTTGAGTGCTTCTGCCTCCAATAGATTTCCTAAGCACTACTGTTTTAAGGAACAGCTTAAAAAGAGAATCCTAATGTGATTTCTTTATAATGGGTGTGTTCCTTAGTTATCCTAGTGTCTAAACTCTTCTCCATGGCTGCACCCCCAAATAATATTCCCTTACGTGCTAAGGGGTATCTAGAGAGTGGGATAGGTTTAATAACTACCCTAACCCTAACGCGTACCCTAACCCTAACCCCTACCCTAACCCTAACACGTACCCTAATCCTAACCTGTACCCTAAACCGAGCCCTAACCCTAACACTAACCCTAACCCTAACCCTAACCCATACCCTACGCCGTACCCGCACCCCTCCCCGAACCCGTACCCTAAGCCATACCCTAAACCTAACCCTAAGCCTAACCCTAACCCTAGGCTACCCTTGACTGCTTCTGCCTCCAATTGATTTCCTAAGCAGTAGTGTTTTAAGGAACAGCTTAAAAAGAGAATCCTAAAGTGATTTCTTTATATTGGGTGTGTTCCTTATCTTATCCTAGTGTCTAAACTCTTCTCCATGGCTGGACCCCCAAATAATATTGCTTTACGTGCTAAGGGGGAGCTAGAGAGTGGGATAGGTTTACTAACTACCCTAGCCCTAACGCGTAACCTAACCCTAACCCCTACCCTAACACTAACACGTACCCTAATCCTAACCCGTACCCTAAACCGAGCCCTAACCCTAACCCTAACCCTAACCCATACCCTACGCCGTACACGAACACCTCCCCGAACCCATACCCCAAGCCGTACCCTAAACCTAACCCTAAGCCTAACCCTAACCCTAGGCTACCCTTGACTGCTTCTGCCTCCAATAGATTTCCTAAGCACTAGTGTTTTAAGGAACAGCTTAAAAAGAGAATCCTAATGTGATTTCTTTATAATGGGTGTGTTCCTTATCTTATCCTAGTGTCTAAACTCTTCTCCATGGCTGCACCCCCAAATAATATTGCCTTACGTGCTAAGGGGTATCTAGAGAGTGGGATAGGTTTAATAACTACCCTAACCCTAATGCGTACTCTAACCCTAACCCCTACCTTAACACTAACACGTACCCTAATCCTAATCCGTACCCTAAACCGAGCCCTAACCCTAACACTAACCCTAACCCTAACCCATACCCTACGCCGTACCCGCACCCCTCCCCGAACCCGTAACCTAAGCCGTACCCTAAGCCTGACCCTAAGCCTAACCCTAACCCTAGGCTACCCTTGACTGCTTCTGCCTCCAATAGATTTCCTAAGCACTACTGTTTTAAGGAACAGCTTAAAAAGAGAATCCTAATGTGATTTCTTTATAATGGGTGTGTTCCTTACCTTATCCTAGTGTCTAAACTCTTCTCCATGGCTGCACCCCCAAATAATATTCCCTTACGTGCTAAGGGGTATCTAGAGAGTGGGATAGGTTTAATAACTACCCTAACCCTAACGCGTACCCTAACCCTAACCCCTACCCTAACCCTAACACGTACCCTAATCCTAACCTGTACCCTAAACCGAGCCCTAACCCTAACACTAACCCTAACCCTAACCCTAACCCATACCCTACGCCGTACCCGCACCCCTCCCCGAACCCGTACCCTAAGCCATACCCTAAACCTAACCCTAAGCCTAACCCTAACCCTAGGCTACCCTTGACTGCTTCTGCCTCCAATTGATTTCCTAAGCAGTAGTGTTTTAAGGAACAGCTTAAAAAGAGAATCCTAATGTGATTTCTTTATAATGGGTGTGTTCCTTATCTTATCCTAGTGTCTAAACACTTCTCCATGGCTGGACCCCCAAATAATATTCCTTTACGTGCTAAGGGGGAGCTAGAGAGTGGGATAGGTTTACTAACTACCCTAGCCCTAACGCGTAACCTAACCCTAACCCCTACCCTAACCCTAACACGTACCCTAATCCTAAGCCGTACCCTAAACCGAGCCCTAACCCTAACACTAACCCAAACCCTAACCCTAACCCATACCCTACGCCGTACACGAACACCTCCCCGAACCCATACCCCAAGCCGTACCCTAACCCTAACCCTAAGCCTAACCCTAACCCTAGGCTACCCTTGACTGCTTCTGCCTCCAATAGATTTCCTAAGCACTAGTGTTTTAAGAACAGCTTAAAAAGAGAATCCTAAAGTGATTTCTTTATAATGGGTGTGTTCCTTATCTTATCCTAGTGTCTAAACTCTTCTCCATGGCTGGACCCCCAAATAATATTCCTTTACGTGCTAAGGGGTATCTAGAGAGTGGGATAGGTTTAATAACTACCCTAACCCTAACGCGTACCCTAACCCTAACCCCTACCCTAACCCTAACATGTACCCTAATCCTAACCCGTACCCTAAACCGAGCCCTAACCCTAACACTAACCCTAACCCTAACCCTAACCCATACCCTACGCCGTACCCGAAACCCTCCCCGAACCCGTACCCTAAGCCGTACCCTAAGCCTAACCCTAAGCCTAACACTAACCCTAGGCTACCCTTGACTGCTTCTGCCTCCAATAGATTTCCTAAGCACTAGTGTTTTAAGCAACAGCTTAAAAAGAGAATCCTAATGTGATTTCTTTATAATGGGTGTGTTCCTTGTCTTATCCTAGTGTCTAAACTCTTCTCCATGGCTGGACCCCCAAATAATATTCCTTTACGTGCTAAGGGGTATCTAGAGAGTGGGATAGGTTTACTAACGACCCTAACCCTAATGCGTACCCTAACCCTAACCCCTACCCTAAACCTACCACGTACCCTAATCCTACCCGTACCCTAAACCGAGCCCTAACCCTAACACAAACCCTAACCCTAACGCTAACCCATACCCTACGCCGTACCCGAAACCCTCCCCGAACCCGTACCCTAAGCCGTACCCTAAGCCTAACCCTAAGCCTAACCCTAACCCTAGGCTACCCTTGACTGCTTCTGCCTCCAATAGATTTCCTAAGCACTAGTGTTTTAAGGAAGAGCTGAAAAAGAGAATCCTAATGTGATTTCTTTATAATGGGTGTGTTCCTTATCTTATCCTAGTGTCTAAACTCTTCTCCATGGCTGGACCCTCAAATAATATTCCTTTACGTGCTAAGGGGTATCTAGAGAGTGGGATAGGTTTAATAACTACCCTAACCCTAATGCATACCCTAACCCTAACCCCTACCCTAACCCTAACACGTACCCTAATCCTAACCCGTACCCTAAACCGAGCCCTAACCCTAACACTAACCCTAACCCTAACCCTAACCCATACCCTATGCCGTACCCGAACCCCTCCCCGAACCCATTCCCCAAGCCGTACCCTAAACATAACCCTAAGCCTAACCCTAACCCTAGGCTACCCTTGACTGCTTCTGCCTCCAATAGATTTCCTAAGCACTAGTGTTTTAAGGAACAGCTTAAAAAGAGAATCCTAATGTGATTTCTTTATAATGGGTGTGTTCCTTATCTTATCCTAGTGTCTAAACTCTTCTCCATGGCTGCACCCCCAAATAATATTGCCTTACGTGCTAAGGGGTATCTAGAGAGTGGGATAGGTTTAATAACTACCCTAACCCTAATGCGTACTCTAACCCTAACCCCTAACCTAACACTAACACGTACCCTAATCCTAACCCGTACACTAAACCGAGCCCTAACCCTAACACTAACACTAACCCTAACCCTAACCCATACCCTACGCCGTACCCGCACCCCTCCCTGAACCCGTACCCTAAGCCGTACCCTAAGACTAACCCTAAGCCTAACCCTAACCCTAGGCTACCCTTGACTGCTTCTGCCTCCAATAGATTTCCTAAGCACTAGTGTTTTAACGAACAGCTTAAAAAGAGAATCCTAAAGTGATTTCTTTATAATGGGTGTGTTCCTTATCTTATCCTAGTGTCTAAACTCTTCTCCATGGCTGCACCCCCAAATAATATTCCCTTACGTGCTAAGGGGTATCTAGAGAGTGGGATAGGTTTAATAACTACCCTAACCCTAACGCGTACCCTAACCCTAACCCCTACCCTAACCCTAACACGTACCCTAATCCTAACCTGTACCCTAAACCGAGCCCTAACCCTAACACTAACCCTAACCCTAACCCTAACCCATACCCTACGCCGTACCCGAACCCCTCCCCGAACTCGTACCCTAAGCCATACCCTAAACCTAACCCTAAGCCTAACCCTAACCCTAGGCTACCCTTGACTGCTTCTGCCTCCAATTGATTTCCTAAGCAGTAGTGTTTTAAGGAACAGCTTAAAAAGAGAATCCTAAAGTGATTTCTTTATAATGGGTGTGTTCCTTATCTTATCCTAGTGTCTAAACTCTTCTCCATGGCTGGACCCCCAAATAATATTCCTTTACGTGCTAAGGGGGAGCTAGAGAGTGGGATAGGTTTACTAACTACCCTAGCCCTAACGCGTAACCTAACCCTAACCCCTACCCTAACCCTAACACGTACCCTAATCCTAACCCGTACCCTAAACCGAGCCCTAACCCTAACACTAACCCAAACCCTAACCCTAACCCATACCCTACGCCGTACACGAACACCTCCCCGAACCCATACCCCAAGCCGTACCCTAAACCTAACCCTAAGCCTAACCCTAACACTAGGCTACCCTTGACTGCTTCTGCCTCCAATAGATTTCCTAAGCACTAGTGTTTTAAGGAACAGCTTAAAAAGAGAATCCTAATGTGATTTCTTTATAATGGGTGTGTTCCTTATCTTATCCTAGTGTCTAAACTCTTCTCCATGGCTGCACCCCCAAATAATATTGCCTTACGTGCTAAGGGGTATCTAGAGAGTGGGATAGGTTTAATAACTACCCTAACCCTAATGCGTACTCTAACCCTAACCCCTAACCTAACACTAACACGTACCCTAATCCTAACCCGTACCCTAAACCGAGCCCTAACCCTAACACTAACACTAACCCTAACCCTAACCCATACCCTACGCCGTACCTGAACCCCTCCCCAAACCCGTACCGAAAGCCGTACCCTAAGCCTAACCCTAAACCTAACACTAACCCTAGGCTACCCTTGACTGCTTCTGCCTCCAATAGATTTCCTAAGCACTAGTGTTTTAAGGAACAGCTTAAAAAGAGAATCCTAATGTGATTTCTTTATAATGGGTGTGTTCCTTATCTTATCCTAGTGTCTAAACTCTTCTCCATGGCTGGACCCCCAAATAATATTCCTTTACGTGCTAAGGGGTATCTAGAGAGTGGGATAGGTTTAATAACTACCCTAACCCTAACGCATACCCTAACCCTAACCCCTACCCTAACCCTAACACGTACCCTAATCCTAACCCGTACCCTAAACCGAGCCCTAACCCTAACACTAACCCTAACCATAACCCTAACCCATACCCTACGCCGTACCCGAACCCCTCCCCGAACCCATTCCCCAAGCCGTACCCTAAACCTAACCCTAAGCCTAACCCTAACCCTAGGCTACCCTTGACTGCTTCTGCCTCCAATAGATTTCCTAAGCACTAGTGTTTTAAGGAACAGCTTAAAAAGAGAATCCTAATGTGATTTCTTTATAATGGGTGTGTTCCTTATCTTATCCTAGTGTCTAAACTCTTCTCCATGGCTGCACCCCCAAATAATATTGCCTTACGTGCTAAGGGGTATCTAGAGAGTGGGATAGGTTTAATAACTACCCTAAACCTAATGCGTACTCTAACCCTAACCCCTACCCTAACACTAACACGTACCCTAATCCTAACCCGTACCCTAAACCGAGCCCTAACCCTAACACTAACACTAACCCTAACCCTAACCCATACCCTACGCCGTACCTGAACCCCTCCCCAAACCCGTACTCTAAGCCGTACCCTAAGCCTAACCCTAAGCCTAACACTAACCCTAGGCTACCCTTGACTGCTTCTGCCTCCAATAGATTTCCTAAGCACTAGTGTTTTAAGCAACAGCTTAAAAAGAGAATCCTAATGTGATTTCTTTATAATGGGTGTGTTCCTTATCTTATCCTAGTGTCTAAATTCTTCTCCATGGCTGGAACCCCAAATAATATTCCTTTACGTGCTAAGGGGTATCTAGAGAGTGGGATAGGTTTACTAACTACCCTAACCCTAACGCGTACCCTAACCCTAACCCCTACCCTAAACCTAACACGTACCCTAATCCTAACCGTACCCTAAACCGAGCCCTAACCCTAACACTAACCCTAACCCTAACCCTAACCCATACCCTACGCCGTACCCGAAACCCTCCCCGAACCCGTACCCTAAGCCGTACCCTAAGCCTAACCCTAAGCCTAACCCTAACCCTAGGCTACCCTTGACTGCTTCTGCCTCCAATAGATTTCCTAAGCACTAGTGTTTTAAGGAACAGCTTAAAAAGAGAATCCTAATGTGATTTCTTTATAATGGGTGTGTTCCTTATCTTATCCTAGTGTCTAAACTCTTCTCCATGGCTGGACCCTCAAATAATATTCCTTTACGTGCTAAGGGGTATCTAGAGAGTGGGATAGGTTTAATAACTACCCTAACCCTAACGCGTACCCTAACCCTAACCCCTACCCTAACCCTAACACGTACCCTAATACTAACCTGTACCCTAAACCGAGCCCTAACCCTAACACTAACCCTAACCCTAACCCATACCCTACGCCGTACCCGCACCCCTCCCCGAACCCGTACCCTAAGCCGTACCCTAAGCCTAACCCTAAGCCTAACCCTAACCCTAGGCTACCCTTGACTGCTTCTGCCTCCAATAGATTTCCTAAGCACTAGTGTTTTAAGGAACAGCTTAAAAATAGAATCCTAATGTGATTTCTTTATAATGGGTGTGTTCCTTATCTTATCCTAGTGTCTAAACTCTTCTCCATGGCTGGACCCCCAAATAATATTCCTTTACGTGCTAAGGGGTATCTAGAGAGTGGGATAGGTTTAATAACTACCCTAACCCTAACGCATACCCTAACCCTAACCCCTACCCTAACCCTAACACGTACCCTAATCCTAACCCGTACCCTAAACCGAGCCCTAACCCTAACACTAACCCTAACCCTAACCCTAACCCATACCCTACGCCGTACCCGAACCCCTCCCCGAACCCATTCCCCAAGCCGTACCCTAAACCTAACCCTAAGCCTAACCCTAACCCTAGGCTACCCTTGACTGCTTCTGCCTCCAATAGATTTCCTAAGCACTAGTGTTTTAAGGAACAGCTTAAAAAGAGAATCCTAATGTGATTTCTTTATAATGGGTGTGTTCCTTATCTTATCCTAGTGTCTAAACTCTTCTCCATGGCTGCACCCCCAAATAATATTGCCTTACGTGCTAAGGGGTATCTAGAGAGTGGGATAGGTTTAATAACTACCCTAACCCTAATGCGTACTCTAACCCTAACCCCTAACCTAACACTAACACGTACCCTAATCCTAACCCGTACCCTAAACCGAGCCCTAACCCTAACACTAACACTAACCCTAACCCTAACCCATACCCTACGCCGTACCTGAACCCCTCCCCAAACCCGTACCGTAAGCCGTACCCTAAGCCTAACCCTAAGCCTAACACTAACCCTAGGCTACCCTTGACTGCTTCTGCCTCCAATAGATTTCCTAAGCACTAGTGTTTTAAGCAACAGCTTAAAAAGAGAATCCTAATGTGATTTCTTTATAATGGGTGTGTTCCTTATCTTATCCTAGTGTCTAAATTCTTCTCCATGGCTGGAACCCCAAATAATATTCCTTTACGTGCTAAGGGGTATCTAGAGAGTGGGATAGGTTTACTAACTACCCTAACCCTAACGCGTACCCTAACCCTAACCCCTACCCTAAACCTAACACGTACCCTAATCCTAACCGTACCCTAAACCGAGCCCTAACCCTAACACTAACCCTAACCCTAACCCTAACCCATACCCTACGCCGTACCCGCACCCCTCCCCGAACCCGTAACCTAAGCCGTACCCTAAGCCTAACCCTAAGCCTAACCCTAACCCTAGGCTACCCTTGACTGCTTCTGCCTCCAATAGATTTCCTAAGCACTAGTGTTTTAAGCAACAGCTTAAAAAGAGAATCCTAAAGTGATTTCTTTATAATGGGTGTGTTCCTTATCTTATCCTAGTGTCTAAACTCTTCTCCATGGCTGGACCCCCAAATAATATTCCTTTACGTGCTAAGGGGTATCTAGAGAGTGGGATAGGTTTAATAACTACCCTAAACCTAACGCGTACCCTAACCCTAACCCCTACCCTAACCCTAACACGTACCCTAATCCTAACCCGTACCCTAAACCGAGCCCTAAACCTAACACTAACCCTAACCCTAACCCTAACCCATACCCTACGCCGTACCCGAAACCCTCCCCGAACTCGTACCCTAAGCCGTACCCTAAGCCTAACCCTAAGCCTAACCCTAACCCTAGGCTACCCTTGACTGCTTCTGCCTCCAATAGATTTCCTAAGCACTAGTGTTTTAAGGAACAGCTTAAAAAGAGAATCCTAATGTGATTTCTTTATAATGGGTGTGTTCCTTATCTTATCCTAGTGTCTAAACTCTTCTCCATGGCTGGACCCTCAAATAATACTCCTTTACGTGCTAAGGGGTATCTAGAGATTGGGATAGGTTTAATAACTACCCTAACCCTAACGCGTACCCTAACCCTAACCCCTACCCTAACCCTAACACGTACCCTAATCCTAACCCGTACCCTAAACCGAGCCCTAACCCTAACACTAACCCTAACCCTAACCCTAACCCATACCCTACGCCGTACCCGCACCCCTCCCTGAACCCGTACCCTAAGCCGTACCCTAAGACTAACCCTAAGCCTAACACTAACCCTAGGCTACCCTTGACTGCTTCTGCATCCAATAGATTTCCTAAGCACTAGTGTTTTAACGAACAGCTTAAAAAGAGAATCCTAAAGTGATTTCTTTATAATGGGTGTGTTCCTTATCTTATCCTAGTGTCTAAACTCTTCTCCATGGCTGGACCCCCAAATAATATTCCTTTACGTGCTAAGGGGTATCTAGAGAGTGGGATAGGTTTAATAACTACCCTAACCCTAACGCGTACCCTAACCCTAACCCCTACCCTAACCCTAACACGTACCCTAATCCTAACCCGTACCCTAAACCGAGCCCTAACTCTAACACTAACCCTAACCCTAACCCATACCCTACGCCGTACCCGAAACCCTCCCCGAACCCGTACCCAAAGCCGTACCCTAAGCCTCACCCTAAGCCTAACCTTATCCTAGGCTACCCTTGACTGCTTCTGCCTCCAATAGATTTCCTAAGCACTAGTGTTTTAAGGAACAGCTTAAAAAGAGAATCCTAATGTGATTTCTTTATAATGGGTGTGTTCCTTATCTTATCCTAGTGTCTAAACTCTTCTCCATGGCTGGACCCTCAAATAATATTCCTTTACGTGCTAAGGGGTATCTAGAGAGTGGGATAGGTTTAATAACTACCCTAACCCTAACGCGTACCCTAACCCTAACCCCTACCCTAAACCTAACACGTACCCTAATCCTAACCCGTACCCTAAACCGAGCCCTAACCCTAACACTAACCCTAACACTAACCCTAACCCATACCCTACGCCGTACCCGCACCCCTCCCCGAACCCGTACCCTAAGCCGTACCCTAAGCCTAACCCTAAGCCTAACCCTAACCCTAGGCTACCCTTGACTGCTTCTGCCTCCAATAGATTTCCTAAGCACTACTGTTTTAAGGAACAGCTTAAAAAGAGAATCCTAATGTGATTTCTTTATAATGGGTGTGTTCCTTATCTTATCCTAGTGTCTAAACTCTTCTCCATGGCTGCACCCCCAAATAATATTCCCTTACGTGCTAAGGGGTATCTAGAGAGTGGGATAGGTTTAATAACTACCCTAACCCTAACGCGTACCCTAACCCTAACCCCTACCCTAACCCTAACACGTACCCTAATCCTAACCTGTACCCTAAACCGAGCCCTAACCCTAACACTAACCCTAACCCTAACCCTAACCCATACCCTACGCCGTACCCGCACCCCTCCCCGAACCCGTACCCTAAGCCATACCCTAAACCTAACCCTAAGCCTAACCCTAACCCTAGGCTACCCTTGACTGCTTCTGCCTCCAATTGATTTCCTAAGCAGTAGTGTTTTAAGGAACAGCTTAAAAAGAGAATCCTAAAGTGATTTCTTTATAATGGGTGTGTTCCTTATCTTATCCTAGTGTCTAAACTCTTCTCCATGGCTGGACCCCCAAATAATATTCCTTTACGTGCTAAGGGGGAGCTAGAGAGTGGGATAGGTTTACTAACTACCCTAGCCCTAACGCGTAACCTAACCCTAACCCCTACCCTAACCCTAACACGTACCCTAATCCTAACCCGTACCCTAAACCGAGCCCTAACCCTAACACTAACCCAAACCCTAACCCTAACCCATACCCTATGCCGTACACGAACACCTCCCCGAACCCATACCCCAAGCCGTACCCTAAACCTAACCCTAAGCCTAACCCTAACCCTAGGCTACCCTTGACTGCTTCTGCCTCCAATAGATTTCCTAAGCACTAGTGTTTTAAGGAACAGCTTAAAAAGAGAATCCTAATGTGATTTCTTTATAATGGGTGTGTTCCTTATCTTATCCTAGTGTCTAAACTCTTCTCCATGGCTGCACCCCCAAATAATATTGCCTTACGTGCTAAGGGGTATCTAGAGAGTGGGATAGGTTTAATAACTACCCTAACCCTAATGCGTACTCTAACCCTAACCCCTACCCTAACACTAACACGTACCCTAATCCTAACCCGTACCCTAAACCGAGCCCTAACCCTAACACTAACACTAACCCTAACCCTAACCCATACCCTACGCCGTACCTGAACCCCTCCCCAAACCCGTACCCTAAGCCGTACCCTAAGCCTAACCCTAAGCCTAACACTAACCCTAGGCTACCCTTGAGTGCTTCTGCCTCCAATAGATTTCCTAAGCACTACTGTTTTAAGGAACAGCTTAAAAAGAGAATCCTAATGTGATTTCTTTATAATGGGTGTGTTCCTTAGTTATCCTAGTGTCTAAACTCTTCTCCATGGCTGCACCCCCAAATAATATTCCCTTACGTGCTAAGGGGTATCTAGAGAGTGGGATAGGTTTAATAACTACCCTAACCCTAACGCGTACCCTAACCCTAACCCCTACCCTAACCCTAACACGTACCCTAATCCTAACCTGTACCCTAAACCGAGCCCTAACCCTAACACTAACCCTAACCCTAACCCTAACCCATACCCTACGCCGTACCCGCACCCCTCCCCGAACCCGTACCCTAAGCCATACCCTAAACCTAACCCTAAGCCTAACCCTAACCCTAGGCTACCCTTGACTGCTTCTGCCTCCAATTGATTTCCTAAGCAGTAGTGTTTTAAGGAACAGCTTAAAAAGAGAATCCTAAAGTGATTTCTTTATATTGGGTGTGTTCCTTATCTTATCCTAGTGTCTAAACTCTTCTCCATGGCTGGACCCCCAAATAATATTGCTTTACGTGCTAAGGGGGAGCTAGAGAGTGGGATAGGTTTACTAACTACCCTAGCCCTAACGCGTAACCTAACCCTAACCCCTACCCTAACACTAACACGTACCCTAATCCTAACCCGTACCCTAAACCGAGCCCTAACCCTAACCCTAACCCTAACCCATACCCTACGCCGTACACGAACACCTCCCCGAACCCATACCCCAAGCCGTACCCTAAACCTAACCCTAAGCCTAACCCTAACCCTAGGCTACCCTTGACTGCTTCTGCCTCCAATAGATTTCCTAAGCACTAGTGTTTTAAGGAACAGCTTAAAAAGAGAATCCTAATGTGATTTCTTTATAATGGGTGTGTTCCTTATCTTATCCTAGTGTCTAAACTCTTCTCCATGGCTGCACCCCCAAATAATATTGCCTTACGTGCTAAGGGGTATCTAGAGAGTGGGATAGGTTTAATAACTACCCTAACCCTAATGCGTACTCTAACCCTAACCCCTACCTTAACACTAACACGTACCCTAATCCTAATCCGTACCCTAAACCGAGCCCTAACCCTAACACTAACCCTAACCCTAACCCATACCCTACGCCGTACCCGCACCCCTCCCCGAACCCGTAACCTAAGCCGTACCCTAAGCCTGACCCTAAGCCTAACCCTAACCCTAGGCTACCCTTGACTGCTTCTGCCTCCAATAGATTTCCTAAGCACTACTGTTTTAAGGAACAGCTTAAAAAGAGAATCCTAATGTGATTTCTTTATAATGGGTGTGTTCCTTACCTTATCCTAGTGTCTAAACTCTTCTCCATGGCTGCACCCCCAAATAATATTCCCTTACGTGCTAAGGGGTATCTAGAGAGTGGGATAGGTTTAATAACTACCCTAACCCTAACGCGTACCCTAACCCTAACCCCTACCCTAACCCTAACACGTACCCTAATCCTAACCTGTACCCTAAACCGAGCCCTAACCCTAACACTAACCCTAACCCTAACCCTAACCCATACCCTACGCCGTACCCGCACCCCTCCCCGAACCCGTACCCTAAGCCATACCCTAAACCTAACCCTAAGCCTAACCCTAACCCTAGGCTACCCTTGACTGCTTCTGCCTCCAATTGATTTCCTAAGCAGTAGTGTTTTAAGGAACAGCTTAAAAAGAGAATCCTAATGTGATTTCTTTATAATGGGTGTGTTCCTTATCTTATCCTAGTGTCTAAACACTTCTCCATGGCTGGACCCCCAAATAATATTCCTTTACGTGCTAAGGGGGAGCTAGAGAGTGGGATAGGTTTACTAACTACCCTAGCCCTAACGCGTAACCTAACCCTAACCCCTACCCTAACCCTAACACGTACCCTAATCCTAAGCCGTACCCTAAACCGAGCCCTAACCCTAACACTAACCCAAACCCTAACCCTAACCCATACCCTACGCCGTACACGAACACCTCCCCGAACCCATACCCCAAGCCGTACCCTAACCCTAACCCTAAGCCTAACCCTAACCCTAGGCTACCCTTGACTGCTTCTGCCTCCAATAGATTTCCTAAGCACTAGTGTTTTAAGAACAGCTTAAAAAGAGAATCCTAAAGTGATTTCTTTATAATGGGTGTGTTCCTTATCTTATCCTAGTGTCTAAACTCTTCTCCATGGCTGGACCCCCAAATAATATTCCTTTACGTGCTAAGGGGTATCTAGAGAGTGGGATAGGTTTAATAACTACCCTAACCCTAACGCGTACCCTAACCCTAACCCCTACCCTAACCCTAACATGTACCCTAATCCTAACCCGTACCCTAAACCGAGCCCTAACCCTAACACTAACCCTAACCCTAACCCTAACCCATACCCTACGCCGTACCCGAAACCCTCCCCGAACCCGTACCCTAAGCCGTACCCTAAGCCTAACCCTAAGCCTAACACTAACCCTAGGCTACCCTTGACTGCTTCTGCCTCCAATAGATTTCCTAAGCACTAGTGTTTTAAGCAACAGCTTAAAAAGAGAATCCTAATGTGATTTCTTTATAATGGGTGTGTTCCTTGTCTTATCCTAGTGTCTAAACTCTTCTCCATGGCTGGACCCCCAAATAATATTCCTTTACGTGCTAAGGGGTATCTAGAGAGTGGGATAGGTTTACTAACGACCCTAACCCTAATGCGTACCCTAACCCTAACCCCTACCCTAAACCTACCACGTACCCTAATCCTACCCGTACCCTAAACCGAGCCCTAACCCTAACACAAACCCTAACCCTAACGCTAACCCATACCCTACGCCGTACCCGAAACCCTCCCCGAACCCGTACCCTAAGCCGTACCCTAAGCCTAACCCTAAGCCTAACCCTAACCCTAGGCTACCCTTGACTGCTTCTGCCTCCAATAGATTTCCTAAGCACTAGTGTTTTAAGGAAGAGCTGAAAAAGAGAATCCTAATGTGATTTCTTTATAATGGGTGTGTTCCTTATCTTATCCTAGTGTCTAAACTCTTCTCCATGGCTGGACCCTCAAATAATATTCCTTTACGTGCTAAGGGGTATCTAGAGAGTGGGATAGGTTTAATAACTACCCTAACCCTAATGCATACCCTAACCCTAACCCCTACCCTAACCCTAACACGTACCCTAATCCTAACCCGTACCCTAAACCGAGCCCTAACCCTAACACTAACCCTAACCCTAACCCTAACCCATACCCTATGCCATACCCGAACCCCTCCCCGAACCCATTCCCCAAGCCGTACCCTAAACATAACCCTAAGCCTAACCCTAACCCTAGGCTACCCTTGACTGCTTCTGCCTCCAATAGATTTCCTAAGCACTAGTGTTTTAAGGAACAGCTTAAAAAGAGAATCCTAATGTGATTTCTTTATAATGGGTGTGTTCCTTATCTTATCCTAGTGTCTAAACTCTTCTCCATGGCTGCACCCCCAAATAATATTGCCTTACGTGCTAAGGGGTATCTAGAGAGTGGGATAGGTTTAATAACTACCCTAACCCTAATGCGTACTCTAACCCTAACCCCTAACCTAACACTAACACGTACCCTAATCCTAACCCGTACACTAAACCGAGCCCTAACCCTAACACTAACACTAACCCTAACCCTAACCCATACCCTACGCCGTACCCGCACCCCTCCCTGAACCCGTACCCTAAGCCGTACCCTAAGACTAACCCTAAGCCTAACCCTAACCCTAGGCTACCCTTGACTGCTTCTGCCTCCAATAGATTTCCTAAGCACTAGTGTTTTAACGAACAGCTTAAAAAGAGAATCCTAAAGTGATTTCTTTATAATGGGTGTGTTCCTTATCTTATCCTAGTGTCTAAACTCTTCTCCATGGCTGCACCCCCAAATAATATTCCCTTACGTGCTAAGGGGTATCTAGAGAGTGGGATAGGTTTAATAACTACCCTAACCCTAACGCGTACCCTAACCCTAACCCCTACCCTAACCCTAACACGTACCCTAATCCTAACCTGTACCCTAAACCGAGCCCTAACCCTAACACTAACCCTAACCCTAACCCTAACCCATACCCTACGCCGTACCCGAACCCCTCCCCGAACTCGTACCCTAAGCCATACCCTAAACCTAACCCTAAGCCTAACCCTAACCCTAGGCTACCCTTGACTGCTTCTGCCTCCAATTGATTTCCTAAGCAGTAGTGTTTTAAGGAACAGCTTAAAAAGAGAATCCTAAAGTGATTTCTTTATAATGGGTGTGTTCCTTATCTTATCCTAGTGTCTAAACTCTTCTCCATGGCTGGACCCCCAAATAATATTCCTTTACGTGCTAAGGGGGAGCTAGAGAGTGGGATAGGTTTACTAACTACCCTAGCCCTAACGCGTAACCTAACCCTAACCCCTACCCTAACCCTAACACGTACCCTAATCCTAACCCGTACCCTAAACCGAGCCCTAACCCTAACACTAACCCAAACCCTAACCCTAACCCATACCCTACGCCGTACACGAACACCTCCCCGAACCCATACCCCAAGCCGTACCCTAAACCTAACCCTAAGCCTAACCCTAACACTAGGCTACCCTTGACTGCTTCTGCCTCCAATAGATTTCCTAAGCACTAGTGTTTTAAGGAACAGCTTAAAAAGAGAATCCTAATGTGATTTCTTTATAATGGGTGTGTTCCTTATCTTATCCTAGTGTCTAAACTCTTCTCCATGGCTGCACCCCCAAATAATATTGCCTTACGTGCTAAGGGGTATCTAGAGAGTGGGATAGGTTTAATAACTACCCTAACCCTAATGCGTACTCTAACCCTAACCCCTAACCTAACACTAACACGTACCCTAATCCTAACCCGTACCCTAAACCGAGCCCTAACCCTAACACTAACACTAACCCTAACCCTAACCCATACCCTACGCCGTACCTGAACCCCTCCCCAAACCCGTACCGAAAGCCGTACCCTAAGCCTAACCCTAAACCTAACACTAACCCTAGGCTACCCTTGACTGCTTCTGCCTCCAATAGATTTCCTAAGCACTAGTGTTTTAAGGAACAGCTTAAAAAGAGAATCCTAATGTGATTTCTTTATAATGGGTGTGTTCCTTATCTTATCCTAGTGTCTAAACTCTTCTCCATGGCTGGACCCCCAAATAATATTCCTTTACGTGCTAAGGGGTATCTAGAGAGTGGGATAGGTTTAATAACTACCCTAACCCTAACGCATACCCTAACCCTAACCCCTACCCTAACCCTAACACGTACCCTAATCCTAACCCGTACCCTAAACCGAGCCCTAACCCTAACACTAACCCTAACCATAACCCTAACCCATACCCTACGCCGTACCCGAACCCCTCCCCGAACCCATTCCCCAAGCCGTACCCTAAACCTAACCCTAAGCCTAACCCTAACCCTAGGCTACCCTTGACTGCTTCTGCCTCCAATAGATTTCCTAAGCACTAGTGTTTTAAGGAACAGCTTAAAAAGAGAATCCTAATGTGATTTCTTTATAATGGGTGTGTTCCTTATCTTATCCTAGTGTCTAAACTCTTCTCCATGGCTGCACCCCCAAATAATATTGCCTTACGTGCTAAGGGGTATCTAGAGAGTGGGATAGGTTTAATAACTACCCTAAACCTAATGCGTACTCTAACCCTAACCCCTACCCTAACACTAACACGTACCCTAATCCTAACCCGTACCCTAAACCGAGCCCTAACCCTAACACTAACACTAACCCTAACCCTAACCCATACCCTACGCCGTACCTGAACCCCTCCCCAAACCCGTACTCTAAGCCGTACCCTAAGCCTAACCCTAAGCCTAACACTAACCCTAGGCTACCCTTGACTGCTTCTGCCTCCAATAGATTTCCTAAGCACTAGTGTTTTAAGCAACAGCTTAAAAAGAGAATCCTAATGTGATTTCTTTATAATGGGTGTGTTCCTTATCTTATCCTAGTGTCTAAATTCTTCTCCATGGCTGGAACCCCAAATAATATTCCTTTACGTGCTAAGGGGTATCTAGAGAGTGGGATAGGTTTACTAACTACCCTAACCCTAACGCGTACCCTAACCCTAACCCCTACCCTAAACCTAACACGTACCCTAATCCTAACCGTACCCTAAACCGAGCCCTAACCCTAACACTAACCCTAACCCTAACCCTAACCCATACCCTACGCCGTACCCGAAACCCTCCCCGAACCCGTACCCTAAGCCGTACCCTAAGCCTAACCCTAAGCCTAACCCTAACCCTAGGCTACCCTTGACTGCTTCTGCCTCCAATAGATTTCCTAAGCACTAGTGTTTTAAGGAACAGCTTAAAAAGAGAATCCTAATGTGATTTCTTTATAATGGGTGTGTTCCTTATCTTATCCTAGTGTCTAAACTCTTCTCCATGGCTGGACCCTCAAATAATATTCCTTTACGTGCTAAGGGGTATCTAGAGAGTGGGATAGGTTTAATAACTACCCTAACCCTAACGCGTACCCTAACCCTAACCCCTACCCTAACCCTAACACGTACCCTAATACTAACCTGTACCCTAAACCGAGCCCTAACCCTAACACTAACCCTAACCCTAACCCATACCCTACGCCGTACCCGCACCCCTCCCCGAACCCGTACCCTAAGCCGTACCCTAAGCCTAACCCTAAGCCTAACCCTAACCCTAGGCTACCCTTGACTGCTTCTGCCTCCAATAGATTTCCTAAGCACTAGTGTTTTAAGGAACAGCTTAAAAATAGAATCCTAATGTGATTTCTTTATAATGGGTGTGTTCCTTATCTTATCCTAGTGTCTAAACTCTTCTCCATGGCTGGACCCCCAAATAATATTCCTTTACGTGCTAAGGGGTATCTAGAGAGTGGGATAGGTTTAATAACTACCCTAACCCTAACGCATACCCTAACCCTAACCCCTACCCTAACCCTAACACGTACCCTAATCCTAACCCGTACCCTAAACCGAGCCCTAACCCTAACACTAACCCTAACCCTAACCCTAACCCATACCCTACGCCGTACCCGAACCCCTCCCCGAACCCATTCCCCAAGCCGTACCCTAAACCTAACCCTAAGCCTAACCCTAACCCTAGGCTACCCTTGACTGCTTCTGCCTCCAATAGATTTCCTAAGCACTAGTGTTTTAAGGAACAGCTTAAAAAGAGAATCCTAATGTGATTTCTTTATAATGGGTGTGTTCCTTATCTTATCCTAGTGTCTAAACTCTTCTCCATGGCTGCACCCCCAAATAATATTGCCTTACGTGCTAAGGGGTATCTAGAGAGTGGGATAGGTTTAATAACTACCCTAACCCTAATGCGTACTCTAACCCTAACCCCTAACCTAACACTAACACGTACCCTAATCCTAACCCGTACCCTAAACCGAGCCCTAACCCTAACACTAACACTAACCCTAACCCTAACCCATACCCTACGCCGTACCTGAACCCCTCCCCAAACCCGTACCGTAAGCCGTACCCTAAGCCTAACCCTAAGCCTAACACTAACCCTAGGCTACCCTTGACTGCTTCTGCCTCCAATAGATTTCCTAAGCACTAGTGTTTTAAGCAACAGCTTAAAAAGAGAATCCTAATGTGATTTCTTTATAATGGGTGTGTTCCTTATCTTATCCTAGTGTCTAAATTCTTCTCCATGGCTGGAACCCCAAATAATATTCCTTTACGTGCTAAGGGGTATCTAGAGAGTGGGATAGGTTTACTAACTACCCTAACCCTAACGCGTACCCTAACCCTAACCCCTACCCTAAACCTAACACGTACCCTAATCCTAACCGTACCCTAAACCGAGCCCTAACCCTAACACTAACCCTAACCCTAACCCTAACCCATACCCTACGCCGTACCCGCACCCCTCCCCGAACCCGTAACCTAAGCCGTACCCTAAGCCTAACCCTAAGCCTAACCCTAACCCTAGGCTACCCTTGACTGCTTCTGCCTCCAATAGATTTCCTAAGCACTAGTGTTTTAAGCAACAGCTTAAAAAGAGAATCCTAAAGTGATTTCTTTATAATGGGTGTGTTCCTTATCTTATCCTAGTGTCTAAACTCTTCTCCATGGCTGGACCCCCAAATAATATTCCTTTACGTGCTAAGGGGTATCTAGAGAGTGGGATAGGTTTAATAACTACCCTAAACCTAACGCGTACCCTAACCCTAACCCCTACCCTAACCCTAACACGTACCCTAATCCTAACCCGTACCCTAAACCGAGCCCTAAACCTAACACTAACCCTAACCCTAACCCTAACCCATACCCTACGCCGTACCCGAAACCCTCCCCGAACTCGTACCCTAAGCCGTACCCTAAGCCTAACCCTAAGCCTAACCCTAACCCTAGGCTACCCTTGACTGCTTCTGCCTCCAATAGATTTCCTAAGCACTAGTGTTTTAAGGAACAGCTTAAAAAGAGAATCCTAATGTGATTTCTTTATAATGGGTGTGTTCCTTATCTTATCCTAGTGTCTAAACTCTTCTCCATGGCTGGACCCTCAAATAATACTCCTTTACGTGCTAAGGGGTATCTAGAGATTGGGATAGGTTTAATAACTACCCTAACCCTAACGCGTACCCTAACCCTAACCCCTACCCTAACCCTAACACGTACCCTAATCCTAACCCGTACCCTAAACCGAGCCCTAACCCTAACACTAACCCTAACCCTAACCCTAACCCATACCCTACGCCGTACCCGCACCCCTCCCTGAACCCGTACCCTAAGCCGTACCCTAAGACTAACCCTAAGCCTAACACTAACCCTAGGCTACCCTTGACTGCTTCTGCATCCAATAGATTTCCTAAGCACTAGTGTTTTAACGAACAGCTTAAAAAGAGAATCCTAAAGTGATTTCTTTATAATGGGTGTGTTCCTTATCTTATCCTAGTGTCTAAACTCTTCTCCATGGCTGGACCCCCAAATAATATTCCTTTACGTGCTAAGGGGTATCTAGAGAGTGGGATAGGTTTAATAACTACCCTAACCCTAACGCGTACCCTAACCCTAACCCCTACCCTAACCCTAACACGTACCCTAATCCTAACCCGTACCCTAAACCGAGCCCTAACTCTAACACTAACCCTAACCCTAACCCATACCCTACGCCGTACCCGAAACCCTCCCCGAACCCGTACCCAAAGCCGTACCCTAAGCCTCACCCTAAGCCTAACCTTATCCTAGGCTACCCTTGACTGCTTCTGCCTCCAATAGATTTCCTAAGCACTAGTGTTTTAAGGAACAGCTTAAAAAGAGAATCCTAATGTGATTTCTTTATAATGGGTGTGTTCCTTATCTTATCCTAGTGTCTAAACTCTTCTCCATGGCTGGACCCTCAAATAATATTCCTTTACGTGCTAAGGGGTATCTAGAGAGTGGGATAGGTTTAATAACTACCCTAACCCTAACGCGTACCCTAACCCTAACCCCTACCCTAAACCTAACACGTACCCTAATCCTAACCCGTACCCTAAACCGAGCCCTAACCCTAACACTAACCCTAACACTAACCCTAACCCATACCCTACGCCGTACCCGCACCCCTCCCCGAACCCGTACCCTAAGCCGTACCCTAAGCCTAACCCTAAGCCTAACCCTAACCCTAGGCTACCCTTGACTGCTTCTGCCTCCAATAGATTTCCTAAGCACTACTGTTTTAAGGAACAGCTTAAAAAGAGAATCCTAATGTGATTTCTTTATAATGGGTGTGTTCCTTATCTTATCCTAGTGTCTAAACTCTTCTCCATGGCTGCACCCCCAAATAATATTCCCTTACGTGCTAAGGGGTATCTAGAGAGTGGGATAGGTTTAATAACTACCCTAACCCTAACGCGTACCCTAACCCTAACCCCTACCCTAACCCTAACACGTACCCTAATCCTAACCTGTACCCTAAACCGAGCCCTAACCCTAACACTAACCCTAACCCTAACCCTAACCCATACCCTACGCCGTACCCGCACCCCTCCCCGAACCCGTACCCTAAGCCATACCCTAAACCTAACCCTAAGCCTAACCCTAACCCTAGGCTACCCTTGACTGCTTCTGCCTCCAATTGATTTCCTAAGCAGTAGTGTTTTAAGGAACAGCTTAAAAAGAGAATCCTAAAGTGATTTCTTTATAATGGGTGTGTTCCTTATCTTATCCTAGTGTCTAAACTCTTCTCCATGGCTGGACCCCCAAATAATATTCCTTTACGTGCTAAGGGGGAGCTAGAGAGTGGGATAGGTTTACTAACTACCCTAGCCCTAACGCGTAACCTAACCCTAACCCCTACCCTAACCCTAACACGTACCCTAATCCTAACCCGTACCCTAAACCGAGCCCTAACCCTAACACTAACCCAAACCCTAACCCTAACCCATACCCTATGCCGTACACGAACACCTCCCCGAACCCATACCCCAAGCCGTACCCTAAACCTAACCCTAAGCCTAACCCTAACCCTAGGCTACCCTTGACTGCTTCTGCCTCCAATAGATTTCCTAAGCACTAGTGTTTTAAGGAACAGCTTAAAAAGAGAATCCTAATGTGATTTCTTTATAATGGGTGTGTTCCTTATCTTATCCTAGTGTCTAAACTCTTCTCCATGGCTGCACCCCCAAATAATATTGCCTTACGTGCTAAGGGGTATCTAGAGAGTGGGATAGGTTTAATAACTACCCTAACCCTAATGCGTACTCTAACCCTAACCCCTACCCTAACACTAACACGTACCCTAATCCTAACCCGTACCCTAAACCGAGCCCTAACCCTAACACTAACACTAACCCTAACCCTAACCCATACCCTACGCCGTACCTGAACCCCTCCCCAAACCCGTACCCTAAGCCGTACCCTAAGCCTAACCCTAAGCCTAACACTAACCCTAGGCTACCCTTGAGTGCTTCTGCCTCCAATAGATTTCCTAAGCACTACTGTTTTAAGGAACAGCTTAAAAAGAGAATCCTAATGTGATTTCTTTATAATGGGTGTGTTCCTTAGTTATCCTAGTGTCTAAACTCTTCTCCATGGCTGCACCCCCAAATAATATTCCCTTACGTGCTAAGGGGTATCTAGAGAGTGGGATAGGTTTAATAACTACCCTAACCCTAACGCGTACCCTAACCCTAACCCCTACCCTAACCCTAACACGTACCCTAATCCTAACCTGTACCCTAAACCGAGCCCTAACCCTAACACTAACCCTAACCCTAACCCTAACCCATACCCTACGCCGTACCCGCACCCCTCCCCGAACCCGTACCCTAAGCCATACCCTAAACCTAACCCTAAGCCTAACCCTAACCCTAGGCTACCCTTGACTGCTTCTGCCTCCAATTGATTTCCTAAGCAGTAGTGTTTTAAGGAACAGCTTAAAAAGAGAATCCTAAAGTGATTTCTTTATATTGGGTGTGTTCCTTATCTTATCCTAGTGTCTAAACTCTTCTCCATGGCTGGACCCCCAAATAATATTGCTTTACGTGCTAAGGGGGAGCTAGAGAGTGGGATAGGTTTACTAACTACCCTAGCCCTAACGCGTAACCTAACCCTAACCCCTACCCTAACACTAACACGTACCCTAATCCTAACCCGTACCCTAAACCGAGCCCTAACCCTAACCCTAACCCTAACCCATACCCTACGCCGTACACGAACACCTCCCCGAACCCATACCCCAAGCCGTACCCTAAACCTAACCCTAAGCCTAACCCTAACCCTAGGCTACCCTTGACTGCTTCTGCCTCCAATAGATTTCCTAAGCACTAGTGTTTTAAGGAACAGCTTAAAAAGAGAATCCTAATGTGATTTCTTTATAATGGGTGTGTTCCTTATCTTATCCTAGTGTCTAAACTCTTCTCCATGGCTGCACCCCCAAATAATATTGCCTTACGTGCTAAGGGGTATCTAGAGAGTGGGATAGGTTTAATAACTACCCTAACCCTAATGCGTACTCTAACCCTAACCCCTACCTTAACACTAACACGTACCCTAATCCTAATCCGTACCCTAAACCGAGCCCTAACCCTAACACTAACCCTAACCCTAACCCATACCCTACGCCGTACCCGCACCCCTCCCCGAACCCGTAACCTAAGCCGTACCCTAAGCCTGACCCTAAGCCTAACCCTAACCCTAGGCTACCCTTGACTGCTTCTGCCTCCAATAGATTTCCTAAGCACTACTGTTTTAAGGAACAGCTTAAAAAGAGAATCCTAATGTGATTTCTTTATAATGGGTGTGTTCCTTACCTTATCCTAGTGTCTAAACTCTTCTCCATGGCTGCACCCCCAAATAATATTCCCTTACGTGCTAAGGGGTATCTAGAGAGTGGGATAGGTTTAATAACTACCCTAACCCTAACGCGTACCCTAACCCTAACCCCTACCCTAACCCTAACACGTACCCTAATCCTAACCTGTACCCTAAACCGAGCCCTAACCCTAACACTAACCCTAACCCTAACCCTAACCCATACCCTACGCCGTACCCGCACCCCTCCCCGAACCCGTACCCTAAGCCATACCCTAAACCTAACCCTAAGCCTAACCCTAACCCTAGGCTACCCTTGACTGCTTCTGCCTCCAATTGATTTCCTAAGCAGTAGTGTTTTAAGGAACAGCTTAAAAAGAGAATCCTAATGTGATTTCTTTATAATGGGTGTGTTCCTTATCTTATCCTAGTGTCTAAACACTTCTCCATGGCTGGACCCCCAAATAATATTCCTTTACGTGCTAAGGGGGAGCTAGAGAGTGGGATAGGTTTACTAACTACCCTAGCCCTAACGCGTAACCTAACCCTAACCCCTACCCTAACCCTAACACGTACCCTAATCCTAAGCCGTACCCTAAACCGAGCCCTAACCCTAACACTAACCCAAACCCTAACCCTAACCCATACCCTACGCCGTACACGAACACCTCCCCGAACCCATACCCCAAGCCGTACCCTAACCCTAACCCTAAGCCTAACCCTAACCCTAGGCTACCCTTGACTGCTTCTGCCTCCAATAGATTTCCTAAGCACTAGTGTTTTAAGAACAGCTTAAAAAGAGAATCCTAAAGTGATTTCTTTATAATGGGTGTGTTCCTTATCTTATCCTAGTGTCTAAACTCTTCTCCATGGCTGGACCCCCAAATAATATTCCTTTACGTGCTAAGGGGTATCTAGAGAGTGGGATAGGTTTAATAACTACCCTAACCCTAACGCGTACCCTAACCCTAACCCCTACCCTAACCCTAACATGTACCCTAATCCTAACCCGTACCCTAAACCGAGCCCTAACCCTAACACTAACCCTAACCCTAACCCTAACCCATACCCTACGCCGTACCCGAAACCCTCCCCGAACCCGTACCCTAAGCCGTACCCTAAGCCTAACCCTAAGCCTAACACTAACCCTAGGCTACCCTTGACTGCTTCTGCCTCCAATAGATTTCCTAAGCACTAGTGTTTTAAGCAACAGCTTAAAAAGAGAATCCTAATGTGATTTCTTTATAATGGGTGTGTTCCTTGTCTTATCCTAGTGTCTAAACTCTTCTCCATGGCTGGACCCCCAAATAATATTCCTTTACGTGCTAAGGGGTATCTAGAGAGTGGGATAGGTTTACTAACGACCCTAACCCTAATGCGTACCCTAACCCTAACCCCTACCCTAAACCTACCACGTACCCTAATCCTACCCGTACCCTAAACCGAGCCCTAACCCTAACACAAACCCTAACCCTAACGCTAACCCATACCCTACGCCGTACCCGAAACCCTCCCCGAACCCGTACCCTAAGCCGTACCCTAAGCCTAACCCTAAGCCTAACCCTAACCCTAGGCTACCCTTGACTGCTTCTGCCTCCAATAGATTTCCTAAGCACTAGTGTTTTAAGGAAGAGCTGAAAAAGAGAATCCTAATGTGATTTCTTTATAATGGGTGTGTTCCTTATCTTATCCTAGTGTCTAAACTCTTCTCCATGGCTGGACCCTCAAATAATATTCCTTTACGTGCTAAGGGGTATCTAGAGAGTGGGATAGGTTTAATAACTACCCTAACCCTAATGCATACCCTAACCCTAACCCCTACCCTAACCCTAACACGTACCCTAATCCTAACCCGTACCCTAAACCGAGCCCTAACCCTAACACTAACCCTAACCCTAACCCTAACCCATACCCTATGCCATACCCGAACCCCTCCCCGAACCCATTCCCCAAGCCGTACCCTAAACATAACCCTAAGCCTAACCCTAACCCTAGGCTACCCTTGACTGCTTCTGCCTCCAATAGATTTCCTAAGCACTAGTGTTTTAAGGAACAGCTTAAAAAGAGAATCCTAATGTGATTTCTTTATAATGGGTGTGTTCCTTATCTTATCCTAGTGTCTAAACTCTTCTCCATGGCTGCACCCCCAAATAATATTGCCTTACGTGCTAAGGGGTATCTAGAGAGTGGGATAGGTTTAATAACTACCCTAACCCTAATGCGTACTCTAACCCTAACCCCTAACCTAACACTAACACGTACCCTAATCCTAACCCGTACACTAAACCGAGCCCTAACCCTAACACTAACACTAACCCTAACCCTAACCCATACCCTACGCCGTACCCGCACCCCTCCCTGAACCCGTACCCTAAGCCGTACCCTAAGACTAACCCTAAGCCTAACCCTAACCCTAGGCTACCCTTGACTGCTTCTGCCTCCAATAGATTTCCTAAGCACTAGTGTTTTAACGAACAGCTTAAAAAGAGAATCCTAAAGTGATTTCTTTATAATGGGTGTGTTCCTTATCTTATCCTAGTGTCTAAACTCTTCTCCATGGCTGCACCCCCAAATAATATTCCCTTACGTGCTAAGGGGTATCTAGAGAGTGGGATAGGTTTAATAACTACCCTAACCCTAACGCGTACCCTAACCCTAACCCCTACCCTAACCCTAACACGTACCCTAATCCTAACCTGTACCCTAAACCGAGCCCTAACCCTAACACTAACCCTAACCCTAACCCTAACCCATACCCTACGCCGTACCCGAACCCCTCCCCGAACTCGTACCCTAAGCCATACCCTAAACCTAACCCTAAGCCTAACCCTAACCCTAGGCTACCCTTGACTGCTTCTGCCTCCAATTGATTTCCTAAGCAGTAGTGTTTTAAGGAACAGCTTAAAAAGAGAATCCTAAAGTGATTTCTTTATAATGGGTGTGTTCCTTATCTTATCCTAGTGTCTAAACTCTTCTCCATGGCTGGACCCCCAAATAATATTCCTTTACGTGCTAAGGGGGAGCTAGAGAGTGGGATAGGTTTACTAACTACCCTAGCCCTAACGCGTAACCTAACCCTAACCCCTACCCTAACCCTAACACGTACCCTAATCCTAACCCGTACCCTAAACCGAGCCCTAACCCTAACACTAACCCAAACCCTAACCCTAACCCATACCCTACGCCGTACACGAACACCTCCCCGAACCCATACCCCAAGCCGTACCCTAAACCTAACCCTAAGCCTAACCCTAACACTAGGCTACCCTTGACTGCTTCTGCCTCCAATAGATTTCCTAAGCACTAGTGTTTTAAGGAACAGCTTAAAAAGAGAATCCTAATGTGATTTCTTTATAATGGGTGTGTTCCTTATCTTATCCTAGTGTCTAAACTCTTCTCCATGGCTGCACCCCCAAATAATATTGCCTTACGTGCTAAGGGGTATCTAGAGAGTGGGATAGGTTTAATAACTACCCTAACCCTAATGCGTACTCTAACCCTAACCCCTAACCTAACACTAACACGTACCCTAATCCTAACCCGTACCCTAAACCGAGCCCTAACCCTAACACTAACACTAACCCTAACCCTAACCCATACCCTACGCCGTACCTGAACCCCTCCCCAAACCCGTACCGAAAGCCGTACCCTAAGCCTAACCCTAAACCTAACACTAACCCTAGGCTACCCTTGACTGCTTCTGCCTCCAATAGATTTCCTAAGCACTAGTGTTTTAAGGAACAGCTTAAAAAGAGAATCCTAATGTGATTTCTTTATAATGGGTGTGTTCCTTATCTTATCCTAGTGTCTAAACTCTTCTCCATGGCTGGACCCCCAAATAATATTCCTTTACGTGCTAAGGGGTATCTAGAGAGTGGGATAGGTTTAATAACTACCCTAACCCTAACGCATACCCTAACCCTAACCCCTACCCTAACCCTAACACGTACCCTAATCCTAACCCGTACCCTAAACCGAGCCCTAACCCTAACACTAACCCTAACCATAACCCTAACCCATACCCTACGCCGTACCCGAACCCCTCCCCGAACCCATTCCCCAAGCCGTACCCTAAACCTAACCCTAAGCCTAACCCTAACCCTAGGCTACCCTTGACTGCTTCTGCCTCCAATAGATTTCCTAAGCACTAGTGTTTTAAGGAACAGCTTAAAAAGAGAATCCTAATGTGATTTCTTTATAATGGGTGTGTTCCTTATCTTATCCTAGTGTCTAAACTCTTCTCCATGGCTGCACCCCCAAATAATATTGCCTTACGTGCTAAGGGGTATCTAGAGAGTGGGATAGGTTTAATAACTACCCTAAACCTAATGCGTACTCTAACCCTAACCCCTACCCTAACACTAACACGTACCCTAATCCTAACCCGTACCCTAAACCGAGCCCTAACCCTAACACTAACACTAACCCTAACCCTAACCCATACCCTACGCCGTACCTGAACCCCTCCCCAAACCCGTACTCTAAGCCGTACCCTAAGCCTAACCCTAAGCCTAACACTAACCCTAGGCTACCCTTGACTGCTTCTGCCTCCAATAGATTTCCTAAGCACTAGTGTTTTAAGCAACAGCTTAAAAAGAGAATCCTAATGTGATTTCTTTATAATGGGTGTGTTCCTTATCTTATCCTAGTGTCTAAATTCTTCTCCATGGCTGGAACCCCAAATAATATTCCTTTACGTGCTAAGGGGTATCTAGAGAGTGGGATAGGTTTACTAACTACCCTAACCCTAACGCGTACCCTAACCCTAACCCCTACCCTAAACCTAACACGTACCCTAATCCTAACCGTACCCTAAACCGAGCCCTAACCCTAACACTAACCCTAACCCTAACCCTAACCCATACCCTACGCCGTACCCGCACCCCTCCCCGAACCCGTACCCTAAGCCGTACCCTAAGCCTAACCCTAAGCCTAACCCTAACCCTAGGCTACCCTTGACTGCTTCTGCCTCCAATAGATTTCCTAAGCACTAGTGTTTTAAGGAACAGCTTAAAAAGAGAATCCTAATGTGATTTCTTTATAATGGGTGTGTTCCTTATCTTATCCTAGTGTCTAAACTCTTCTCCATGGCTGGACCCCCAAATAATATTCCTTTACGTGCTAAGGGGTATCTAGAGAGTGGGATAGGTTTAATAACTACCCTAACCCTAACGCGTACCCTAACCCTAACCCCTACCCTAACCCTAACACGTACCCTAATCCTAACCCCTACCCTAAACCGAGCCCTAACCCTAACACTAACCCTAACCCTAACCCTAACCCATACCCTACACCGTACCCGAAACCCTCCCCGAACCCGTACCCTAAGCCGTACCCTAAGCCTAACCCTAAGCCTAACCCTAACCCTAGGCTACCCTTGACTGCTTCTGCCTCCAATAGATTTCCTAAGCACTAGTGTTTTAAGGAACAGCTTAAAAAGAGAATCCTAATGTGATTTCTTTATAATGGGTGTGTTCCTTATCTTATCCTAGTGTCTAAACTCTTCTCCATGGCTGGACCCTCAAATAATATTCCTTTACGTGCTAAGGGGTATCTAGAGAGTGGGATAGGTTTAATAACTACCCTAACCCTAACGCGTACCCTAACCCTAACCCCTACCCTAACCCTAACACGTACCCTAATACTAACCTGTACACTAAACCGAGCCCTAACCCTAACACTAACCCTAACCCTAACCCATACCCTACGCCGTACCCGCACCCCTCCCCGAACCCGTACCCTAAGCCGTACCCTAAGCCTAACCCTAAGCCTAACCCTAACCCTAGGCTACCCTTGACTGCTTCTGCCTCCAATAGATTTCCTAAGCACTAGTGTTTTAAGGAACAGCTTAAAAAGAGAATCCTAATGTGATTTCTTTATAATGGGTGTGTTCCTTATCTTATCCTAGTGTCTAAACTCTTCTCCATGGCTGGACCCCCAAATAATATTCCTTTACGTGCTAAGGGGTATCTAGAGAGTGGGATAGGTTTAATAACTACCCTAACCCTAACGCATACCCTAACCCTAACCCCTACCCTAACCCTAACACGTACCCTAATCCTAACCCGTACCCTAAACCGAGCCCTAACCCTAACACTAACCCTAACCCTAACCCTAACCCATACCCTATGCCGTACCCGAACCCCTCCCCGAACCCATTCCCCAAGCCGTACCCTAAACATAACCCTAAGCCTAACCCTAACCCTAGGCTACCCTTGACTGCTTCTGCCTCCAATAGATTTCCTAAGCACTAGTGTTTTAAGGAACAGCTTAAAAAGAGAATCCTAATGTGATTTCTTTATAATGGGTGTGTTCCTTATCTTATCCTAGTGTCTAAACTCTTCTCCATGGCTGCACCCCCAAATAATATTGCCTTACGTGCTAAGGGGTATCTAGAGAGTGGGATAGGTTTAATAACTACCCTAACCCTAATGCGTACTCTAACCCTAACCCCTAACCTAACACTAACACGTACCCTAATCCTAACCCGTACACTAAACCGAGCCCTAACCCTAACACTAACACTAACCCTAACCCTAACCCATACCCTACGCCGTACCTGAACCCCTCCCCAAACCCGTACCGAAAGCCGTACCCTAAGCCTAACCCTAAACCTAACACTAACCCTAGGCTACCCTTGACTGCTTCTGCCTCCAATAGATTTCCTAAGCACTAGTGTTTTAAGCAACAGCTTAAAAAGAGAATCCTAATGTGATTTCTTTATAATGGGTGTGTTCCTTATCTTATCCTAGTGTCTAAATTCTTCTCCATGGCTGGAACCCCAAATAATATTCCTTTACGTGCTAAGGGGTATCTAGAGAGTGGGATAGGTTTACTAACTACCCTAACCCTAACGCGTACCCTAACCCTAACCCCTACCCTAAACCTAACACGTACCCTAATCCTAACCGTACCCTAAACCGAGCCCTAACCCTAACACTAACCCTAACCCTAACCCTAACCCATACCCTACGCCGTACCCGCACCCCTCCCCGAACCCGTAACCTAAGCCGTACCCTAAGCCTAACCCTAAGCCTAACCCTAACCCTAGGCTACCCTTGACTGCTTCTGCCTCCAATAGATTTCCTAAGCACTACTGTTTTAAGGAACAGCTTAAAAAGAGAATCCTAATGTGATTTCTTTATAATGGGTGTGTTCCTTATCTTATCCTAGTGTCTAAACTCTTCTCCATGGCTGCACCCCCAAATAATATTCCCTTACGTGCTAAGGGGTATCTAGAGAGTGGGATAGGTTTAATAACTACCCTAACCCTAACGCGTACCCTAACCCTAACCCCTACCCTAACCCTAACACGTACCCTAATCCTAACCTGTACCCTAAACCGAGGCCTAACCCTAACACTAACCCTAACCCTAACCCTAACCCATACCCTACGCCGTACCCGAAACCCTCCCCGAACCCGTACCCTAAGCCATACCCTAAACCTAACCCTAAGCCTAAGCCTAACCCTAGGCTACCCTTGACTGCTTCTGCCTCCAATAGATTTCCTAAGCACTAGTGTTTTAAGGAACAGCTTAAAAAGAGAATCCTAATGTGATTTCTTTATAATGGGTGTGTTCCTTATCTTATCCTAGTGTCTAAACTCTTCTCCATGGCTGCACCCCCAAATAATATTCCCTTACGTGCTAAGGGGTATCTAGAGAGTGGGATAGGTTTAATAACTACCCTAACCCTAACGCGTACCCTAACCCTAACCCCTACCCTAACCCTAACACGTACCCTAATCCTAACCTGTACCCTAAACCGAGGCCTAACCCTAACACTAACCCTAACCCTAACCCTAACCCATACCCTACGCCGTACCCGAAACCCTCCCCGAACCCGTACCCTAAGCCATACCCTAAACCTAACCCTAAGCCTAACCCTAACCCTAGGCTACCCTTGACTGCTTCTGCCTCCAATTGATTTCCTAAGCAGTAGTGTTTTAAGGAACAGCTTAAAAAGAGAATCCTAATGTGATTTCTTTATAATGGGTGTGTTCCTTATCTTATCCTAGTGTCTAAACTTTTCTCCATGGCTGGACCCTCAAATAATATTCCTTTACGTGCTAAGGGGTATCTAGAGATTGGGATAGGTTTAATAACTACCCTAACCCTAACGCGTACCCTAACCCTAACCCCTACCCTAACCCTAACACGTACCCTAATCCTAACCCGTACCCTAAACCGAGCCCTAACCCTAACACTAACCCTAACCCTAACCCTAACCCATACCCTACGCCGTACCCGCACCCCTCCCTGAACCCGTACCCTAAGCCGTACCCTAAGCCTAACCCTAAGCCTAACCCTAACCCTAGGCTACCCTTGACTGCTTCTGCCTCCAATAGATTTCCTAAGCACTAGTGTTTTAACGAACAGCTTAAAAAGAGAATCCTAAAGTGATTTCTTTATAATGGGTGTGTTCCTTATCTTATCCTAGTGTCTAAACTCTTCTCCATGGCTGGACCCCCAAATAATATTCCTTTACGTGCTAAGGGGTATCTAGAGAGTGGGATAGGTTTAATAACTACCCTAACCCTAACGCGCCCCTAACCCTAACCCCTACCCTAACCCTAACACGTACCCTAATCCTAACCCGTACCCTAAACCGAGCCCTAACCCTAACAGTAACCCTAACCCTAACCCATACCCTACGCCGTACCCGAAACCCTCCCCGAACCCGTACCCTAAGCCGTACCCTAAGCCTCACCCTAAGCCTAACCTTATCCTAGGCTACCCTTGACTGCTTCTGCCTCCAATAGATTTCCTAAGCACTAGTGTTTTAAGGAACAGCTTAAAAAGAGAATCCTAATGTGATTTCTTTATAATGGGTGTGTTCCTTATCTTATCCTAGTGTCTAAACTCTTCTCCATTGCTGGACCCTCAAATAATATTCCTTTACGTGCTAAGGGGTATCTAGAGAGTGGGATAGGTTTAATAACTACCCTAACCCTAACGCGTACCCTAACCCTAACCCCTACCCTAACCCTAACACGTACCCTAATCCTAACAGGTACCCTAAACCGAGCCCTAACCCTAACACTAACCCTAACCCTAACCCTAACCCATACCCTACGCCGTACCCGCACCCCTCCCCGAACCCGTACCCTAAGCCGTACCCTAAGCCTAACCCTAAGCCTAACCCTAACCCTAGGCTACCCTTGACTGCTTCTGCCTCCAATAGATTTCCTAAGCACTAGTGTTTTAAGGAACAGCTTAAAAAGAGAATCCTAATGTGATTTCTTTATAATGGGTGTGTTCCTTATCTTATCCTAGTGTCTAAACTCTTCTCCATGGCTGCACCCCCAAATAATATTGCCTTACGTGCTAAGGGGTATCTAGAGAGTGGGATAGGTTTAATAACTACCCTAAACCTAATGCGTACTCTAACCCTAACCCCTACCCTAACACTAACACGTACCCTAATCCTAACCCGTACCCTAAACCGAGCCCTAACCCTAACACTAACACTAACCCTAACCCTAACCCATACCCTATGCCGTACCTGAACCCCTCCCCAAACCCGTACCCTAAGCCGTACCCTAAGACTAACCCTAAGCCTAACACTAACCCTAGGCTACCCTTGACTGCTTCTGCCTCCAATAGATTTCCTAAGCACTAGTGTTTTAAGCAACAGCTTAAAAAGAGAATCCTAATGTGATTTCTTTATAATGGGTGTGTTCCTTATCTTATCCTAGTGTCTAAATTCTTCTCCATGGCTGGAACCCCAAATAATATTCCTTTACGTGCTAAGGGGTATCTAGAGAGTGGGATAGGTTTACTAACTACCCTAACCCTAACGCGTACCCTAACCCTAACCCCTACCCTAACCCTAACACGTACCCTAATCCTAACCCGTACCCTAAACCGAGCCCTAACCCTAACAATAACCCTAACCCTAACCCATACCCTACGCCGTACCCGAAACCCTCCCCGATCCCGTACCCTAAGCCGTACCCTAAGCCTAACCCTAAGCCTAACCCTAACCCTAGGTTACCCTTGACTGCTTCTGCCTCCAATAGATTTCCTAAGCACTAGTGTTTTAAGGAACAGCTTAAAAAGAGAATCCTAATGTGATTTCTTTATAATGGGTGTGTTCCTTATCTTATCCTAGTGTCTAAACTCTTCTCCATGGCTGGACCCTCAAATAATATTCCTTTACGTGCTAAGGGGTATCTAGAGAGTGGGATAGGTTTAATAACTACCCTAACCCTAACGCGTACCCTAACCCTAACCCCTACCCTAACCCTAACACGTACCCTAATCCTAACCCGTACCCTAAAGCGAGCCCTAACCCTAACACTAACCCTAACCCTAACCCTAACCCATACCCTACGCCGTACCCGCACCCCTCCCTGAACCCGTACCCTAAGCCGTACCCTAATCCTAACCCGTACCCTAAACCGAGCCCTAACCCTAACACTAACCCTAACCCTAACCCATACCCTACGCCGTACCCGAAACCCTCCCCGAACCCGTACCCTAAGCCGTACCCTAAGCCTCACCCTAAGCCTAACCTTATCCTAGGCTACCCTTGACTGCTTCTGCCTCCAATAGATTTCCTAAGCACTACTGTTTTAAGGAACAGCTTAAAAAGAGAATCCTAATGTGATTTCTTTATAATGGGTGTGTTCCTTATCTTATCCTAGTGTCTAAACTCTTCTCCATGGCTGCACCCCCAAATAATATTCCCTTACGTGCTAAGGGGTATCTAGAGAGTGGGATAGGTTTAATAACTACCCTAACCCTAACGCGTACCCTAACCCTAACCACTACCCTAACCCTAACACGTACCCTAATCCTAACCTGTACCCTAAACCGAGGCCTAACCCTAACACTAACCCTAACCCTAACCCTAACCCATACCCTACGCCGTACCCGCACCCCTCCCCGAACCCGTACCCTAAGCCATACCCTAAACCTAACCCTAAGCCTAACCCTAACCCTAGGCTACCCTTGACTGCTTCTGCCTCCAATTGATTTCCTAAGCAGTAGTGTTTTAAGGAACAGCTTAAAAAGAGAATCCTAATGTGATTTCTTTATAATGGGTGTGTTCCTTATCTTATCCTAGTGTCTAAACTCTTCTCCATGGCTGGACCCCCAAATAATATTCCTTTACGTGCTAAGGGGGAGCTAGAGAGTGGGATAGGTTTACTAACTACCCTAGCCCTAACGCGTAACCTAACCCTAACCCCTACCCTAACCCTAACACGTACCCTAATCCTAACCCGTACCCTAAACCGAGCCCTAACCCTAACACTAACCCAAACCCTAACCCTAACCCATACCCTACGCCGTACACGAACACCTCCCCGAACCCATACCCCAAGCCGTACCCTAACCCTAACCCTAAGCCTAACCCTAACCCTAGGCTACCCTTGACTGCTTCTGCCTCCAATAGATTTCCTAAGCACTACTGTTTTAAGGAACAGCTTAAAAAGAGAATCCTAAAGTGATTTCTTTATAATGGGTGTGTTCCTTATCTTATCCTAGTGTCTAAACTCTTCTCCATGGCTGCACCCCCAAATAATATTCCTTTACGTGCTAAGGGGTATCTAGAGAGTGGGATAGGTTTAATAACTACCCTAACCCTAACGCGTACCCTAACCCTAACCCCTACCCTAACCCTAACACGTACCCTAATCCTAACCCGTACCCTAAACCGAGCCCTAACCCTAACACTAACCCTAACCCTAACCCTAACCCATACCCTACGCCGTACCCGAAACCCTCCCTGAACTCGTACCCTAAGCCGTACCCTAAGCCTAACCCTAAGCCTAACCCTAACCCTAGGCTACCCTTGACTGCTTCTGCTTCCAATAGATTTCCTAAGCACTAGTGTTTTAAGGAACAGCTTAAAAAGAGAATCCTAATGTGATTTCTTTATAATGGGTGTGTTCCTTATCTTATCCTAGTGTCTAAACTTTTCTCCATGGCTGGACCCTCAAATAATATTCCTTTACGTGCTAAGGGGTATCTAGAGATTGGGATAGGTTTAATAACTACCCTAACCCTAACGCGTACCCTAACCCTAACCCCTACCCTAACCCTAACACGTACCCTAATCCTAACCCGTACCCTAAACCGAGCCCTAACCCTAACACTAACCCTAACCCTAACCCTAACCCATACCCTACGCCGTACCCGCACCCCTCCCTGAACCCGTACCCTAAGCCGTACCCTAAGACTAACCCTAAGCCTAACACTAACCCTAGGCTACCCTTGACTGCTTCTGCCTCCAATAGATTTCCTAAGCACTAGTGTTTTAACGAACAGCTTAAAAAGAGAATCCTAAAGTGATTTCTTTATAATGGGTGTGTTCCTTATCTTATCCTAGTGTCTAAACTCTTCTCCATGGCTGGACCCCCAAATAATATTCCTTTACGTGCTAAGGGGTATCTAGAGAGTGGGATAGGTTTAATAACTACCCTAACCCTAACGCGTACCCTAACCCTAACCCCTACCCTAACCCTAACACGTACCCTAATCCTAACCCGTACCCTAAACCGAGCCCTAACCCTAACACTAACCCTAACCCTAACCCTAACCCATACCCTACGCCGTACCCGCACCCCTCCCCGAACCCGTACCCTAAGCCGAACCCTAAGCCTAACCCTAAGCCTAACCCTAACCCTAGGCTACCCTTGACTGCTTCTGCCTCCAATAGATTTCCTAAGCACTACTGTTTTAAGGAACAGCTTAAAAAGAGAATCCTAATGTGATTTCTTTATAATGGGTGTGTTCCTTATCTTATCCTAGTGTCTAAACTCTTCTCCATGGCTGCACCCCCAAATAATATTCCCTTACGTGCTAAGGGGTATCTAGAGAGTGGGATAGGTTTAATAACTACCCTAACCCTAACGCGTACCCTAACCCTAACCCCTACCCTAACCCTAACACGTACCCTAATCCTAACCTGTACCCTAAACCGAGCCCTAACGCTAACACTAACCCTAACCCTAACCCTAACCCATACCCTACGCCGTACCCGCACCCCTCCCCGAACTCGTACCCTAAGCCATACCCTAAACCTAACCCTAAGCCTAACCCTAACCCTAGGCTACCCTTGACTGCTTCTGCCTCCAATTGATTTCCTAAGCAGTAGTGTTTTAAGGAACAGCTTAAAAAGAGAATCCTAAAGTGATTTCTTTATAATGGGTGTGTTCCTTATCTTATCCTAGTGTCTAAACTCTTCTCCATGGCTGGACCCCCAAATAATATTCCTTTACGTGCTAAGGGGGAGCTAGAGAGTGGGATAGGTTTACTAACTACCCTAGCCCTAACGCGTAACCTAACCCTAACCCCTACCCTAACCCTAACACGTACCCTAATCCTAACCCGTACCCTAAACCGAGCCCTAACCCTAACACTAACCCAAACCCTAACCCTAACCCATACCCTACGCCGTACACGAACACCTCCCCGAACCCATACCCCAAGCCGTACCCTAAACCTAACCCTAAGCCTAACCCTAACACTAGGCTACCCTTGACTGCTTCTGCCTCCAATAGATTTCCTAAGCACTAGTGTTTTAAGGAACAGCTTAAAAAGAGAATCCTAATGTGATTTCTTTATAATGGGTGTGTTCCTTATCTTATCCTAGTGTCTAAACTCTTCTCCATGGCTGCACCCCCAAATAATATTGCCTTACGTGCTAAGGGGTATCTAGAGAGTGGGATAGGTTTAATAACTACCCTAACCCTAATGCGTACTCTAACCCTAACCCCTACCCTAACACTAACACGTACCCTAATCCTAACCCGTACCCTAAACCGAGCCCTAACCCTAACACTAACACTAACCCTAACCCTAACCCATACCCTACGCCGTACCTGAACCCCTCCCCAAACTCGTACCCTAAGCCGTACCCTAAGCCTAACCCTAAGCCTAACACTAACCCTAGGCTACCCTTGACTGCTTCTGCCTCCAATAGATTTCCTAAGCACTAGTGTTTTAAGCAACAGCTTAAAAAGAGAATCCTAATGTGATTTCTTTATAATGGGTGTGTTCCTTATCTTATCCTAGTGTCTAAATTCTTCTCCATTGCTGGAACCCCAAATAATATTCCTTTACGTGCTAAGGGGTATCTAGAGAGTGGGATAGGTTTACTAACTACCCTAACCCTAACGCGTACCCTAACCCTAACCCCAACCCTAAACCTAACACGTACCCTAATCCTAACCGTACCCTAAACCGAGCCCTAACCCTAACACTAACCCTAACCCTAACCCTAACCCATACCCTACGCCGTACCCGAAACCCTCCCCGAACCCGTACCCTAAGCCGTACTCTAAGCCTAACCCTAAGCCTAACCCTAACCCTACGCTACCCTTGACTGCTTCTGCCTCCAATAGATTTCCTAAGCACTAGTGTTTTAAGGAACAGCTTAAAAAGAGAATCCTAATGTGATTTCTTTATAATGGGTGTGTTCCTTATCTTATCCTAGTGTCTAAACTCTTCTCCATGGCTGGACCCTCAAATAATATTCCTTTACGTGCTAAGGGGTATCTAGAGAGTGGGATAGGTTTACTAACTACCCTAACCCTAACGCGTACCCTAACCCTAACCCCTACCCTAACCCTAACACGTACCCTAATCCTAACCCGTACCCTAAACCGAGCCCTAACCCTAACAATAACCCTAACCCTAACCCTAACCCATACCCTACGCCGTACCCGAAACCCTCCCCGATCCCGTACCCTAAGCCGTACCCTAAGCCTAACCCTAAGCCTAACCCTAACCCTAGGTTACCCTTGACTGCTTCTGCCTCCAATAGATTTCCTAAGCACTAGTGTTTTAAGGAACAGCTTAAAAAGAGAATCCTAATGTGATTTCTTTATAATGGGTGTGTTCCTTATCTTATCCTAGTGTCTAAACTCTTCTCCATGGCTGGACCCTCAAATAATATTCCTTTACGTGCTAAGGGGTATCTAGAGAGTGGGATAGGTTTAATAACTACCCTAACCCTAACGCGTACCCTAACCCTAACCCCTACCCTAACCCTAACACGTACCCTAATCCTAACCCGTACCCTAAACCGAGCCCTAACCCTAACACTAACCCTAACCCTAACCCTAACCCATACCCTACGCCGTACCCGCACCCCTCCCTGAACCCGTACCCTAAGCCGTACCCTAAGCCTAACCCTAAGCCTAACCCTAACCCTAGGCTACCCTTGACTGCTTCTGCCTCCAATAGCTTTCCTAAGCACTAGTGTTTTAACGAACAGCTTAAAAAGAGAATCCTAAAGTGATTTCTTTATAATGGGTGTGTTCCTTATCTTATCCTAGTGTCTAAACTCTTCTCCATGGCTGGACCCCCAAATAATATTCCTTTACGTGCTAAGGGGTATCTAGAGAGTGGGATAGGTTTAATAACTACCCTAACCCTAACGCGTACCCTAACCCTAACCCCTACCCTAACCCTAACACGTACCCTAATCCTAACCCGTACCCTAAACCGAGCCCTAACCCTAACACTAACCCTAACCCTAACCCATACCCTACGCCGTACCCGAAACCCTCCCCGAACCCGTACCCTAAGCCGTACCCTAAGCCTCACCCTAAGCCTAACCTTATCCTAGGCTACCCTTGACTGCTTCTGCCTCCAATAGATTTCCTAAGCACTAGTGTTTTAAGGAACAGCTTAAAAAGAGAATCCTAATGTGATTTCTTTATAATGGGTGTGTTCCTTATCTTATCCTAGTCTCTAAACTCTTCTCCATGGCTGGACCCCCAAATAATATTCCTTTACGTGCTAAGAGGTATCTAGAGAGTGGGATAGGTTTAATAACTACCCTAACCCTAACGCGTACCCTAACCCTAATCCCTACCCTAACCCTAACACGTACCCTAATACTAACCTGTACCCTAAACCGAGCCCTAACCCTAACACTAACCCTAACCCTAACCCATACCCTACGCCGTACCCGCACCCCTCCCCGAACCCGTACCCTAAGCCGTACCCTAAGCCTAACCCTAAGCCTAACCCTAACCCTAGGCTACCCTTGACTGCTTCTGCCTCCAATAGATTTCCTAAGCACTAGTGTTTTAAGGAACAGCTTAAAAAGAGAATCCTAATGTGATTTCTTTATAATGGGTGTGTTCCTTATCTTATCCTAGTGTCTAAACTCTTCTCCATGGCTGGACCCCCAAATAATATTCCTTTACGTGCTAAGGGGTATCTAGAGAGTGGGATAGGTTTAATAACTACCCTAACCTTAACGCATACCCTAACCCTAACCCCTACCCTAACCCTAACACGTACCCTAATCCTAACCCGTACCCTAAACCGAGCCCTAACCCTAACACTAACCCTAACCCTAACCCTAACCCATACCCTACGCCGTACCCGAACCCCTCCCCGAACCCATTCCCCAAGCCGTACCCTAAACCTAACCCTAAGCCTAACCCTAACCCTAGGCTACCCTTGACTGCTTCTGCCTCCAATAGATTTCCTAAGCACTAGTGTTTTAAGGAACAGCTTAAAAAGAGAATCCTAATGTGATTTCTTTATAATGGGTGTGTTCCTTATCTTATCCTAGTGTCTAAACTCTTCTCCATGGCTGCACCCCCAAATAATATTGCCTTACGTGCTAAGGGGTATCTAGAGAGTGGGATAGGTTTAATAACTACCCTAACCCTAATGCGTACTCTAACCCTAACCCCTAACCTAACACTAACACGTAACCTAATCCTAACCGTACCCTAAACCGAGCCCTAACCCTAACACTAACCCTAACCCTAACCCTAACCCATACCCTACGCCGTACCCGCACCCCTCCCCGAACCCGTAACCTAAGCCGTACCCTAAGCCTAACCCTAAGCCTAACCCTAACCCTAGGCTACCCTTGACTGCTTCTGCCTCCAATAGATTTCCTAAGCACTAGTGTTTTAAGGAACAGCTTAAAAAGAGAATCCTAATGTGATTTCTTTATAATGGGTGTGTTCCTTATCTTATCCTAGTGTCTAAACTCTTCTCCATGGCTGCACCCCCAAATAATATTCCCTTACGTGCTAAGGGGTATCTAGAGAGTGGGATAGGTTTAATAACTACCCTAACCCTAACGCGTACCCTAACCCTAACCCCTACCCTAACCCTAACACGTACCCTAATCCTAACCTGTACCCTAAACCGAGGCCTAACCCTAACACTAACCCTAACCCTAACCCTAACCCATACCCTACGCCGTACCCGCACCCCTCCCCGAACCCGTACCCTAAGCCATACCCTAAACCTAACCCTAAGCCTAACCCTAACCCTAGGCTACCCTTGACTGCTTCTGCCTCCAATTGATTTCCTAAGCAGTAGTGTTTTAAGGAACAGCTTAAAAAGAGAATCCTAATGTGATTTCTTTATAATGGGTGTGTTCCTTATCTTATCCTAGTGTCTAAACTCTTCTCCATGGCTGGACCCCCAAATAATATTCCTTTACGTGCTAAGGGGGAGCTAGAGAGTGGGATAGGTTTACTAACTACCCTAGCCCTAATGCGTAACCTAACCCTAACCCCTACCCTAACCCTAACACGTACCCTAATCCTAACCCGTACCCTAAACCGAGCCCTAACCCTAACACTAACCCAAACCCTAACCCTAACCCATACCCTACGCCGTACACGAACACCTCCCCGAACCCATACCCCAAGCCGTACCCTAACCCTAACCCTAAGCCTAACCCTAACCCTAGGCTACCCTTGACTGCTTCTGCCTCCAATAGATTTCCTAAGCACTACTGTTTTAAGGAACAGCTTAAAAAGAGAATCCTAAAGTGATTTCTTTATAATGGGTGTGTTCCTTATCTTATCCTAGTGTCTAAACTCTTCTCCATGGCTGCACCCCCAAATAATATTCCTTTACGTGCTAAGGGGTATCTAGAGAGTGGGAGAGGTTTACTAACTACCCTAGCCCTAACGCGTAACCTAACCCTAACCCCTACCCTAACCCTAACACGTACCCTAATCCTAACCCGTACCCTAAACCGAGCCCTAACCCTAACACTAACCCAAACCCTAACCCTAACCCATACCCTACGCCGTACCCGCACCCCTCCCCGAACCCGTACCCTAAGCCGAACCCTAAGCCTAACCCTAAGCCTAACCCTAACCCTAGGCTACCCTTGACTGCTTCTGCCTCCAATAGATTTCCTAAGCACTACTGTTTTAAGGAACAGCTTAAAAAGAGAATCCTAATGTGATTACTTTATAATGGGTGTGTTCCTTATCTTATCCTAGTGTCTAAACTCTTCTCCATGGCTGCACCCCCAAATAATATTCCCTTACGTGCTAAGGGGTATCTAGAGAGTGGGATAGGTTTAATAACTACCCTAACCCTAACGCGTACCCTAACCCTAACCCCTACCCTAACCCTAACACGTACCCTAATCCTAACCTGTACCCTAAACCGAGCCCTAACCCTAACACTAACCCTAACCCTAACCCTAACCCATACCCTACGCCGTACCCGCACCCCTCCCCGAACTCGTACCCTAAACCATACCCTAAACCTAACCCTAAGCCTAACCCTAACCCTAGGCTACCCTTGACTGCTTCTGCCTCCAATTGATTTCCTAAGCAGTAGTCTTTTAAGGAACAGCTTAAAAAGAGAATCCTAAAGTGATTTCTTTATAATGGGTGTGTTCCTTATCTTATCCTAGTGTCTAAACTCTTCTCCATGGCTGGACCCCCAAATAATATTCCTTTACGTGCTAAGGGGGAGCTAGAGAGTGGGATAGGTTTACTAACTACCCTAGCCCTAACGCGTAACCTAACCCTAACCCCTACCCTAACCCTAACACGTACCCTAATCCTAACCCGTACCCTAAACCGAGCCCTAACCCTAACACTAACCCAAACCCTAACCCTAACCCATACCCTACGCCGTACACGAACACCTCCCCGAACCCATACCCCAAGCCGTACCCTAAACCTAACCCTAAGCCTAACCCTAACACTAGGCTACCCTTGACTGCTTCTGCCTCCAATAGATTTCCTAAGCACTAGTGTTTTAAGGAACAGCTTAAAAAGAGAATCCTAATGTGATTTCTTTATAATGGGTGTGTTCCTTATCTTATCCTAGAGTCTAAACTCTTCTCCATGGCTGCACCCCCAAATAATATTGCCTTACGTGCTAAGGGGTATCTAGAGAGTGGGATAGGTTTAATAACTACCCTAACCCTAATGCGTACTCTAACCCTAACCCCTACCCTAACACTAACACGTACCCTAATCCTAACCCGTACCCTAAACCGAGCCCTAACCCTAACACTAACACTAACCCTAACCCTAACCCATACCCTACGCCGTACCTGAACCCCTCCCCAAACCCGTACCCTAAGCCGTACCCTAAGCCTAACCCTAAGCCTAACACTAACCCTAGGCTACCCTTGACTGCTTCTGCCTCCAATAGATTTCCTAAGCACTAGTGTTTTAAGCAACAGCTTAAAAAGAGAATCCTAATGTGATTTCTTTATAATGGGTGTGTTCCTTATCTTATCCTAGTGTCTAAATTCTTCTCCATTGCTGGAACCCCAAATAATATTCCTTTACGTGCTAAGGGGTATCTAGAGAGTGGGATAGGTTTACTAACTACCCTAACCCTAACGCGTACCCTAACCCTAACCCCTACCATAAACCTAACACGTACCCTAATCCTAACCGTACCCTAAACCGAGCCCTAACCCTAACACTAACCCTAACCCTAACCCTAACCCATACCCTACGCCGTACCCGAAACCCTCCCCGAACCCGTACCCTAAGCCGTACTCTAAGCCTAACCCTAAGCCTAACCCTAACCCTACGCTACCCTTGACTGCTTCTGCCTCCAATAGATTTCCTAAGCACTAGTGTTTTAAGGAACAGCTTAAAAAGAGAATCCTAATGTGATTTCTTTATAATGGGTGTGTTCCTTATCTTATCCTAGTGTCTAAACTCTTCTCCATGGCTGGACCCTCAAATAATATTCCTTTACGTGCTAAGGGGTATCTAGAGAGTGGGATAGGTTTAATACCTACCCTAACCCTAACGCGTACCCTAACCCTAACCCCTACCCTAACCCTAACACGTACCCTAATCCTAACCCGTACCCTAAACCGAGCCCTAACCCTAACACTAACCCTAACCCTAACCCTAACCCATACCGTACACCGTACCCGCACCCCTCCCCGAACCCGTAACCTAAGCCGTACCCTAAGCCTAACCCTAAGCCTAACCCTAACCCTAGGCTACCCTTGACTGCTTCTGCCTCCAATAGATTTCCTAAGCACTACTGTTTTAAGGAACAGCTTAAAAAGAGAATCCTAATGTGATTTCTTTATAATGGGTGTGTTCCTTATCTTATCCTAGTGTCTAAACTCTTCTCCATGGCTGCACCCCCAAATAATATTCCCTTACGTGCTAAGGGGTATCTAGAGAGTGGGATAGGTTTAATAACTACCCTAACCCTAACGCGTACCCTAACCCTAACCCCTACCCTAACCCTAACACGTACCCTAATCCTAACCTGTACCCTAAACCGAGCCCTAACCCTAACACTAACCCTAACCCTAACCCTAACCCATACCCTACGCCGTACCCGCACCCCTCCCCGAACCCGTACCCTAAGCCATACCCTAAACCTAACCCTAAGCCTAACCCTAACCCTAGGCTACCCTTGACTGCTTCTGCCTCCAATTGATTTCCTAAGCAGTAGTGTTTTAAGGAACAGCTTAAAAAGAGAATCCTAAAGTGATTTCTTTATAATGGGTGTGTTCCTTATCTTATCCTAGTGTCTAAACTCTTCTCCATGGCTGGACCCCCAAATAATATTCCTTTACGTGCTAAGGGGGAGCTAGAGAGTGGGATAGGTTTACTAACTACCCTAGCCCTAACGCGTAACCTAACCCTAACCCCTACCCTAACCCTAACACGTACCCTAATCCTAACCCGTACCGTAAACCGAGCCCTAACCCTAACACTAACCCAAACCCTAACCCTAACCCATACCCTACGCCGTACACGAACACCTCCCCGAACCCATACCCCAAGCCGTATCCTAAACCTAACCCTAAGCCTAACCCTAACCCTAGGCTACCCTTGACTGCTTCTGCCTCCAATAGATTTCCTAAGCACTAGTGTTTTAAGGAACAGCTTAAAAAGAGAATCCTAATGTGATTTCTTTATAATGGGTGTGTTCCTTATCTTATCCTAGTGTCTAAACTCTTCTCCATGGCTGCACCCCCAAATAATATTGCCTTACGTGCTAAGGGGTATCTAGAGAGTGGGATAGGTTTAATAACTACCCTAACCCTAATGCGTACTCTAACCCTAACCCCTAAACTAACACTAACACGTACCCTAATCCTAACCCGTACCCTAAACCGAGCCCTAACCCTAACACTAACCCTAACCCTAACCCTAACCCATACCCTACGCCGTACCCGAACCCCTCCCCGAACCCATTCCCCAAGCCGTACCCTAAACCTAACCCTAAGCCTAACCCTAACCCTAGGCTACCCTTGACTGCTTCTGCCTCCAATGGATTTCCTAAGCACTAGTGTTTTAAGGAACAGCTTAAAAAGAGAATCCTAATGTGATTTCTTTATAATGGGTGTGTTCCTTATCTTATCCTAGTGTCTAAACTCTTCTCCATGGCTGCACCCCCAAATAATATTGCCTTACGTGCTAAGGGGTATCTAGAGAGTGGGATAGGTTTAATAACTACCCTAAACCTAATGCGTACTCTAACCCTAACCCCTACCCTAACACTAACACGTACCCTAATCCTAACCCGTACCCTAAACCGAGCCCTAACCCTAACACTAACACTAACCCTAACCCTAACCCATACCCTACGCCGTACCTGAACCCCTCCCCAAACCCGTACCCTAAGCCGTACCCTAAGCCTAACCCTAAGCCTAACACTAACCCTAGGCTACCCTTGACTGCTTCTGCCTCCAATAGATTTCCTAAGCACTAGTGTTTTAAGCAACAGCTTAAAAAGAGAATCCTAATGTGATTTCTTTATAATGGGTGTGTTCCTTATCTTATCCTAGTGTCTAAATTCTTCTCCATGGCTGGAACCCCAAATAATATTCCTTTACGTGCTAAGGGGTATCTAGAGAGTGGGATAGGTTTACTAACTACCCTAACCCTAACGCGTACCCTAACCCTAACCCCTACCCTAAACCTAACACGTACCCTAATCCTAACCGTACCCTAAACCGAGCCCTAACCCTAACACTAACCCTAACCCTAACCCTAACCCATACCCTACGCCGTACCCGAAACCCTCCCCGAACCCGTACCCTAAGCCGTACCCTAAGCCTAACCCTAAGCCTAACCCTAACCCTAGGCTACCCTTGACTGCTTCTGCCTCCAATAGATTTCCTAAGCACTAGTGTTTTAAGGAACAGCTTAAAAAGAGAATCCTAATGTGATTTCTTTATAATGGGTGTGTTCCTTATCTTATCCTAGTGTCTAAACTCTTCTCCATGGCTGGACCCCCAAATAATATTCCTTTACGTGCTAAGGGGTATCTAGAGAGTGGGATAGGTTTAATAACTACCCTAACCCTAACGCGTACCCTAACCCTAACCCCTACCCTAACCCTAACACGTACCCTAATCCTAACCCGTACCCTAAACCGAGCCCTAACCCTAACAATAACCCTAACCCTAACCCTAACCCATACCCTACGCCGTACCCGAAACCCTCCCCGAACCCGTACCCTAAGCCGTACCCTAAGCCTAACCCTAAGCCTAACCCTAACCCTAGGCTACCCTTGACTGCTTCTGCCTCCAATAGATTTCCTAAGCACTAGTGTTTTAAGGAACAGCTTAAAAAGAGAATCCTAATGTGATTTCTTTATAATGGGTGTGTTCCTTATCTTATCCTAGTGTCTAAACTCTTCTCCATGGCTGGACCCTCAAATAATATTCCTTTACGTGCTAAGGGGTATCTAGAGAGTGGGATAGGTTTAATAACTACCCTAACCCTAACGCGTACCCTAACCCTAACCACTACCCTAACCCTAACACGTACCCTAATACTAACCTGTACCCTAAACCGAGCCCTAACCCTAACACTAACCCTAACCCTAACCCATACCCTACGCCGTACCCGCACCCCTCCCCGAACCCGTACCCTAAGCCGTACCCTAAGCCTAACCCTAAGCCTAACCCTAACCCTAGGCTACCCTTGACTGCTTCTGCCTCCAATAGATTTCCTAAGCACTAGTGTTTTAAGGAACAGCTTAAAAAGAGAATCCTAATGTGATTTCTTTATAATGGGTGTGTTCCTTATCTTATCCTAGTGTCTAAACTCTTCTCCATGGCTGGACCCCCAAATAATATTCCTTTACGTGCTAAGGGGTATCTAGAGAGTGGGATAGGTTTAATAACTACCCTAACCCTAACGCATACCCTAACCCTAACCCCTACCCTAACCCTAACACGTACCCTAATCCTAACCCGTACCCTAAACCGAGCCCTAACCCTAACACTAACCCTAACCCTAACCCTAACCCATACCCTACGCCGTACCCGAACCCCTCCCCGAACCCATTCCCCAAGCCGTACCCTAAACCTAACCCTAAGCCTAACCCTAACCCTAGGCTACCCTTGACTGCTTCTGCCTCCAATAGATTTCCTAAGCACTAGTGTTTTAAGGAACAGCTTAAAAAGAGAATCCTAATGTGATTTCTTTATAATGGGTGTGTTCCTTATCTTATCCTAGTGTCTAAACTCTTCTCCATGGCTGCACCCCCAAATAATATTGCCTTACGTGCTAAGGGGTATCTAGAGAGTGGGATAGGTTTATTAACTACCCTAACCCTAATGCGTACTCTAACCCTAACCCCTAACCTAACACTAACACGTACCCTAATCCTAACCCGTACCCTAAACCGAGCCCTAACCCTAACACTAACACTAACCCTAACCCTAACCCATACCCTACGCCGTACCTGAACCCCTCCCCAAACCCGTACCGTAAGCCGTACCCTAAGCCTAACCCTAAGCCTAACACTAACCCTAGGCTACCCTTGACTGCTTCTGCCTCCAATAGATTTCCTAAGCACTAGTGTTTTAAGCAACAGCTTAAAAAGAGAATCCTAATGTGATTTCTTTATAATGGGTGTGTTCCTTATCTTATCCTAGTGTCTAAATTCTTCTCCATGGCTGGAACCCCAAATAATATTCCTTTACGTGCTAAGGGGTATCTAGAGAGTGGGATAGGTTTACTAACTACCCTAACCCTAACGCGTACCCTAACCCTAACCCCTACCCTAAACCTAACACGTACCCTAATCCTAACCGTACCCTAAACCGAGCCCTAACCCTAACACTAACCCTAACCCTAACCCTAACCCATACCCTACGCCGTACCCGCACCCCTCCCCGAACCCGTAACCTAAGCCGTACCCTAAGCCTAACCCTAAGCCTAACCCTAACCCTAGGCTACCCTTGACTGCTTCTGCCTCCAATAGATTTCCTAAGCACTAGTGTTTTAAGCAACAGCTTAAAAAGAGAATCCTAAAGTGATTTCTTTATAATGGGTGTGTTCCTTATCTTATCCTAGTGTCTAAACTCTTCTCCATGGCTGGACCCCCAAATAATATTCCTTTACGTGCTAAGGGGTATCTAGAGAGTGGGATAGGTTTAATAACTACCCTAAACCTAACGTGTACCCTAACCCTAACCCCTACCCTAACCCTAACACGTACCCTAATCCTAACCCGTACCCTAAACCGAGCCCTAACCCTAACACTAACCCTAACCCTAACCCTAACCCATACCCTACGCCGTACCCGAAACCCTCCCCGAACTCGTACCCTAAGCCGTACCCTAAGCCTAACCCTAAGCCTAACCCTAACCCTAGGCTACCCTTGACTGCTTCTGCCTCCAATAGATTTCCTAAGCACTAGTGTTTTAAGGAACAGCTTAAAAAGAGAATCCTAATGTGATTTCTTTATAATGGGTGTGTTCCTTATCTTATCCTAGTGTCTAAACTCTTCTCCATGGCTGGACCCTCAAATAATACTCCTTTACGTGCTAAGGGGTATCTAGAGATTGGGATAGGTTTAATAACTACCCTAACCCTAACGCGTACCCTAACCCTAACCCCTACCCTAACCCTAACACGTACCCTAATCCTAACCCGTACCCTAAACCGAGCCCTAACCCTAACACTAACCCTAACCCTAACCCTAACCCATACCCTACGCCGTACCCGCACCCCTCCCTGAACCCGTACCCTAAGCCGTACCCTAAGACTAACCCTAAGCCTAACACTAACCCTAGGCTACCCTTGACTGCTTCTGCCTCCAATAGATTTCCTAAGCACTAGTGTTTTAACGAACAGCTTAAAAAGAGAATCCTAAAGTGATTTCTTTATAATGGGTGTGTTCCTTATATTATCCTAGTGTCTAAACTCTTCTCCATGGCTGGACCCCCAAATAATATTCCTTTACGTGCTAAGGGGTATCTAGAGAGTGGGATAGGTTTAATAACTACCCTAACCCTAACGCGTACCCTAACCCTAACCCCTACCCTAACCCTAACACGTACCCTAATCCTAACCCGTACCCTAAACCGAGCCCTAACCCTAACACTAACCCTAACCCTAACCCATACCCTACGCCGTACCCGAAACCCTCCCCGAACCCGTACCCAAAGCCGTACCCTAAGCCTCACCCTAAGCCTAACCTTATCCTAGGCTACCCTTGACTGCTTCTGCCTCCAATAGATTTCCTAAGCACTAGTGTTTTAAGGAACAGCTTAAAAAGAGAATCCTAATGTGATTTCTTTATAATGGGTGTGTTCCTTATCTTATCCTAGTGTCTAAACTCTTCTCCATGGCTGGACCCTCAAATAATATTCCTTTACGTGCTAAGGGGTATCTAGAGAGTGGGATAGGTTTAATAACTACCCTAACCCTAACGCGTACCCTAACCCTAACCCCTACCCTAAACCTAACACGTACCCTAATCCTAACCCGTACCCTAAACCGAGCCCTAACCCTAACACTAACCCTAACACTAACCCTAACCCATACCCTACGCCGTACCCGCACCCCTCCCCGAACCCGTACCCTAAGCCGTACCCTAAGCCTAACCCTAAGCCTAACCCTAACCCTAGGCTACCCTTGACTGCTTCTGCCTCCAATAGATTTCCTAAGCACTACTGTTTTAAGGAACAGCTTAAAAAGAGAATCCTAATGTGATTTCTTTATAATGGGTGTGTTCCTTATCTTATCCTAGTGTCTAAACTCTTCTCCATGGCTGCACCCCCAAATAATATTCCCTTACGTGCTAAGGGGTATCTAGAGAGTGGGATAGGTTTAATAACTACCCTAACCCTAACGCGTACCCTAACCCTAACCCCTACCCTAACCCTAACACGTACCCTAATCCTAACCTGTACCCTAAACCGAGCCCTAACCCTAACACTAACCCTAACCCTAACCCTAACCCATACCCTACGCCGTACCCGCACCCCTCCCCGAACCCGTACCCTAAGCCATACCCTAAACCTAACCCTAAGCCTAACCCTAACCCTAGGCTACCCTTGACTGCTTCTGCCTCCAATTGATTTCCTAAGCAGTAGTGTTTTAAGGAACAGCTTAAAAAGAGAATCCTAAAGTGATTTCTTTATAATGGGTGTGTTCCTTATCTTATCCTAGTGTCTAAACTCTTCTCCATGGCTGGACCCCCAAATAATATTCCTTTACGTGCTAAGGGGGAGCTAGAGAGTGGGATAGGTTTACTAACTACCCTAGCCCTAACGCGTAACCTAACCCTAACCCCTACCCTAACCCTAACACGTACCCTAATCCTAACCCGTACCCTAAACCGAGCCCTAACCCTAACACTAACCCAAACCCTAACCCTAACCCATACCCTATGCCGTACACGAACACCTCCCCGAACCCATACCCCAAGCCGTACCCTAAACCTAACCCTAAGCCTAACCCTAACCCTAGGCTACCCTTGACTGCTTCTGCCTCCAATAGATTTCCTAAGCACTAGTGTTTTAAGGAACAGCTTAAAAAGAGAATCCTAATGTGATTTCTTTATAATGGGTGTGTTCCTTATCTTATCCTAGTGTCTAAACTCTTCTCCATGGCTGCACCCCCAAATAATATTGCCTTACGTGCTAAGGGGTATCTAGAGAGTGGGATAGGTTTAATAACTACCCTAACCCTAATGCGTACTCTAACCCTAACCCCTACCCTAACACTAACACGTACCCTAATCCTAACCCGTACCCTAAACCGAGCCCTAACCCTAACACTAACACTAACCCTAACCCTAACCCATACCCTACGCCGTACCTGAACCCCTCCCCAAACCCGTACCCTAAGCCGTACCCTAAGCCTAACCCTAAGCCTAACACTAACCCTAGGCTACCCTTGAGTGCTTCTGCCTCCAATAGATTTCCTAAGCACTACTGTTTTAAGGAACAGCTTAAAAAGAGAATCCTAATGTGATTTCTTTATAATGGGTGTGTTCCTTAGTTATCCTAGTGTCTAAACTCTTCTCCATGGCTGCACCCCCAAATAATATTCCCTTACGTGCTAAGGGGTATCTAGAGAGTGGGATAGGTTTAATAACTACCCTAACCCTAACGCGTACCCTAACCCTAACCCCTACCCTAACCCTAACACGTACCCTAATCCTAACCTGTACCCTAAACCGAGCCCTAACCCTAACACTAACCCTAACCCTAACCCTAACCCATACCCTACGCCGTACCCGCACCCCTCCCCGAACCCGTACCCTAAGCCATACCGTAAACCTAACCCTAAGCCTAACCCTAACCCTAGGCTACCCTTGACTGCTTCTGCCTCCAATTGATTTCCTAAGCAGTAGTGTTTTAAGGAACAGCTTAAAAAGAGAATCCTAAAGTGATTTCTTTATATTGGGTGTGTTCCTTATCTTATCCTAGTGTCTAAACTCTTCTCCATGGCTGGACCCCCAAATAATATTGCTTTACGTGCTAAGGGGGAGCTAGAGAGTGGGATAGGTTTACTAACTACCCTAGCCCTAACGCGTAACCTAACCCTAACCCCTACCCTAACACTAACACGTACCCTAATCCTAACCCGTACCCTAAACCGAGCCCTAACCCTAACACTAACCCTAACCCTAACCCTAACCCATACCCTACGCCGTACACGAACACCTCCCCGAACCCATACCCCAAGCCGTATCCTAAACCTAACCCTAAGCCTAACCCTAACCCTAGGCTACCCTTGACTGCTTCTGCCTCCAATAGATTTCCTAAGCACTAGTGTTTTAAGGAACAGCTTAAAAAGAGAATCCTAATGTGATTTCTTTATAATGGGTGTGTTCCTTATCTTATCCTAGTGTCTAAACTCTTCTCCATGGCTGCACCCCCAAATAATATTGCCTTACGTGCTAAGGGGTATCTAGAGAGTGGGATAGGTTTAATAACTACCCTAACCCTAATGCGTACTCTAACCCTAACCCCTAAACTAACACTAACACGTACCCTAATCCTAACCCGTACCCTAAACCGAGCCCTAACCCTAACACTAACCCTAACCCTAACCCTAACCCATACCCTACGCCGTACCCGAACCCCTCCCCGAACCCATTCCCCAAGCCGTACCCTAAACCTAACCCTAAGCCTAACCCTAACCCTAGGCTACCCTTGACTGCTTCTGCCTCCAATGGATTTCCTAAGCACTAGTGTTTTAAGGAACAGCTTAAAAAGAGAATCCTAATGTGATTTCTTTATAATGGGTGTGTTCCTTATCTTATCCTAGTGTCTAAACTCTTCTCCATGGCTGCACCCCCAAATAATATTGCCTTACGTGCTAAGGGGTATCTAGAGAGTGGGATAGGTTTAATAACTACCCTAAACCTAATGCGTACTCTAACCCTAACCCCTACCCTAACACTAACACGTACCCTAATCCTAACCCGTACCCTAAACCGAGCCCTAACCCTAACACTAACACTAACCCTAACCCTAACCCATACCCTACGCCGTACCTGAACCCCTCCCCAAACCCGTACCCTAAGCCGTACCCTAAGCCTAACCCTAAGCCTAACACTAACCCTAGGCTACCCTTGACTGCTTCTGCCTCCAATAGATTTCCTAAGCACTAGTGTTTTAAGCAACAGCTTAAAAAGAGAATCCTAATGTGATTTCTTTATAATGGGTGTGTTCCTTATCTTATCCTAGTGTCTAAATTCTTCTCCATGGCTGGAACCCCAAATAATATTCCTTTACGTGCTAAGGGGTATCTAGAGAGTGGGATAGGTTTACTAACTACCCTAACCCTAACGCGTACCCTAACCCTAACCCCTACCCTAAACCTAACACGTACCCTAATCCTAACCGTACCCTAAACCGAGCCCTAACCCTAACACTAACCCTAACCCTAACCCTAACCCATACCCTACGCCGTACCCGAAACCCTCCCCGAACCCGTACCCTAAGCCGTACCCTAAGCCTAACCCTAAGCCTAACCCTAACCCTAGGCTACCCTTGACTGCTTCTGCCTCCAATAGATTTCCTAAGCACTAGTGTTTTAAGGAACAGCTTAAAAAGAGAATCCTAATGTGATTTCTTTATAATGGGTGTGTTCCTTATCTTATCCTAGTGTCTAAACTCTTCTCCATGGCTGGACCCCCAAATAATATTCCTTTACGTGCTAAGGGGTATCTAGAGAGTGGGATAGGTTTAATAACTACCCTAACCCTAACGCGTACCCTAACCCTAACCCCTACCCTAACCCTAACACGTACCCTAATCCTAACCCGTACCCTAAACCGAGCCCTAACCCTAACAATAACCCTAACCCTAACCCTAACCCATACCCTACGCCGTACCCGAAACCCTCCCCGAACCCGTACCCTAAGCCGTACCCTAAGCCTAACCCTAAGCCTAACCCTAACCCTAGGCTACCCTTGACTGCTTCTGCCTCCAATAGATTTCCTAAGCACTAGTGTTTTAAGGAACAGCTTAAAAAGAGAATCCTAATGTGATTTCTTTATAATGGGTGTGTTCCTTATCTTATCCTAGTGTCTAAACTCTTCTCCATGGCTGGACCCTCAAATAATATTCCTTTACGTGCTAAGGGGTATCTAGAGAGTGGGATAGGTTTAATAACTACCCTAACCCTAACGCGTACCCTAACCCTAACCCCTACCCTAACCCTAACACGTACCCTAATACTAACCTGTACCCTAAACCGAGCCCTAACCCTAACACTAACCCTAACCCTAACCCATACCCTACGCCGTACCCGCACCCCTCCCCGAACCCGTACCCTAAGCCGTACCCTAAGCCTAACCCTAAGCCTAACCCTAACCCTAGGCTACCCTTGACTGCTTCTGCCTCCAATAGATTTCCTAAGCACTAGTGTTTTAAGGAACAGCTTAAAAATAGAATCCTAATGTGATTTCTTTATAATGGGTGTGTTCCTTATCTTATCCTAGTGTCTAAACTCTTCTCCATGGCTGGACCCCCAAATAATATTCCTTTACGTGCTAAGGGGTATCTAGAGAGTGGGATAGGTTTAATAACTACCCTAACCCTAACGCATACCCTAACCCTAACCCCTACCCTAACCCTAACACGTACCCTAATCCTAACCCGTACCCTAAACCGAGCCCTAACCCTAACACTAACCCTAACCCTAACCCTAACCCATACCCTACGCCGTACCCGAACCCCTCCCCGAACCCATTCCCCAAGCCGTACCCTAAACCTAACCCTAAGCCTAACCCTAACCCTAGGCTACCCTTGACTGCTTCTGCCTCCAATAGATTTCCTAAGCACTAGTGTTTTAAGGAACAGCTTAAAAAGAGAATCCTAATGTGATTTCTTTATAATGGGTGTGTTCCTTATCTTATCCTAGTGTCTAAACTCTTCTCCATGGCTGCACCCCCAAATAATATTGCCTTACGTGCTAAGGGGTATCTAGAGAGTGGGATAGGTTTAATAACTACCCTAACCCTAATGCGTACTCTAACCCTAACCCCTAACCTAACACTAACACGTACCCTAATCCTAACCCGTACCCTAAACCGAGCCCTAACCCTAACACTAACACTAACCCTAACCCTAACCCATACCCTACGCCGTACCTGAACCCCTCCCCAAACCCGTACCGTAAGCCGTACCCTAAGCCTAACCCTAAGCCTAACACTAACCCTAGGCTACCCTTGACTGCTTCTGCCTCCAATAGATTTCCTAAGCACTAGTGTTTTAAGCAACAGCTTAAAAAGAGAATCCTAATGTGATTTCTTTATAATGGGTGTGTTCCTTATCTTATCCTAGTGTCTAAATTCTTCTCCATGGCTGGAACCCCAAATAATATTCCTTTACGTGCTAAGGGGTATCTAGAGAGTGGGATAGGTTTACTAACTACCCTAACCCTAACGCGTACCCTAACCCTAACCCCTACCCTAAACCTAACACGTACCCTAATCCTAACCGTACCCTAAACCGAGCCCTAACCCTAACACTAACCCTAACCCTAACCCTAACCCATACCCTACGCCGTACCCGCACCCCTCCCCGAACCCGTAACCAAAGCCGTACCCTAAGCCTAACCCTAAGCCTAACCCTAACCCTAGGCTACCCTTGACTGCTTCTGCCTCCAATAGATTTCCTAAGCACTAGTGTTTTAAGCAACAGCTTAAAAAGAGAATCCTAAAGTGATTTCTTTATAATGGGTGTGTTCCTTATCTTATCCTAGTGTCTAAACTCTTCTCCATGGCTGGACCCCCAAATAATATTCCTTTACGTGCTAAGGGGTATCTAGAGAGTGGGATAGGTTTAATAACTACCCTAAACCTAACGTGTACCCTAACCCTAACCCCTACCCTAACCCTAACACGTACCCTAATCCTAACCCGTACCCTAAACCGAGCCCTAACCCTAACACTAACCCTAACCCTAACCCTAACCCATACCCTACGCCGTACCCGAAACCCTCCCCGAACTCGTACCCTAAGCCGTACCCTAAGCCTAACCCTAAGCCTAACCCTAACCCTAGGCTACCCTTGACTGCTTCTGCCTCCAATAGATTTCCTAAGCACTAGTGTTTTAAGGAACAGCTTAAAAAGAGAATCCTAATGTGATTTCTTTATAATGGGTGTGTTCCTTATCTTATCCTAGTGTCTAAACTCTTCTCCATGGCTGGACGCTCAAATAATACTCCTTTACGTGCTAAGGGGTATCTAGAGATTGGGATAGGTTTAATAACTACCCTAACCCTAACGCGTACCCTAACCCTAACCCCTACCCTAACCCTAACACGTACCCTAATCCTAACCCGTACCCTAAACCGAGCCCTAACCCTAACACTAACCCTAACCCTAACCCTAACCCATACCCTACGCCGTACCCGCACCCCTCCCTGAACCCGTACCCTAAGCCGTACCCTAAGACTAACCCTAAGCCTAACACTAACCCTAGGCTACCCTTGACTGCTTCTGCCTCCAATAGATTTCCTAAGCACTAGTGTTTTAACGAACAGCTTAAAAAGAGAATCCTAAAGTGATTTCTTTATAATGGGTGTGTTCCTTATCTTATCCTAGTGTCTAAACTCTTCTCCATGGCTGGACCCCCAAATAATATTCCTTTACGTGCTAAGGGGTATCTAGAGAGTGGGATAGGTTTAATAACTACCCTAAACCTAATGCGTACTCTAACCCTAACCCCTACCCTAACACTAACACGTACCCTAATCCTAACCCGTACCCTAAACCGAGCCCTAACCCTAACACTAACACTAACCCTAACCCTAACCCATACCCTACGCCGTACCTGAACCCCTCCCCAAACCCGTACCCTAAGCCGTACCCTAAGCCTAACCCTAAGCCTAACACTAACCCTAGGCTACCCTTGACTGCTTCTGCCTCCAATAGATTTCCTAAGCACTAGTGTTTTAAGCAACAGCTTAAAAAGAGAATCCTAATGTGATTTCTTTATAATGGGTGTGTTCCTTATCTTATCCTAGTGTCTAAATTCTTCTCCATGGCTGGAACCCCAAATAATATTCCTTTACGTGCTAAGGGGTATCTAGAGAGTGGGATAGGTTTACTAACTACCCTAACCCTAACGCGTACCCTAACCCTAACCCCTACCCTAAACCTAACACGTACCCTAATCCTAACCGTACCCTAAACCGAGCCCTAACCCTAACACTAACCCTAACCCTAACCCTAACCCATACCCTACGCCGTACCCGAAACCCTCCCCGAACCCGTACCCTAAGCCGTACCCTAAGCCTAACCCTAAGCCTAACCCTAACCCTAGGCTACCCTTGACTGCTTCTGCCTCCAATAGATTTCCTAAGCACTAGTGTTTTAAGGAACAGCTTAAAAAGAGAATCCTAATGTGATTTCTTTATAATGGGTGTGTTCCTTATCTTATCCTAGTGTCTAAACTCTTCTCCATGGCTGGACCCCCAAATAATATTCCTTTACGTGCTAAGGGGTATCTAGAGAGTGGGATAGGTTTAATAACTACCCTAACCCTAACGCGTACCCTAACCCTAACCCCTACCCTAACCCTAACACGTACCCTAATCCTAACCCGTACCCTAAACCGAGCCCTAACCCTAACAATAACCCTAACCCTAACCCTAACCCATACCCTACGCCGTACCCGAAACCCTCCCCGAACCCGTACCCTAAGCCGTACCCTAAGCCTAACCCTAAGCCTAACCCTAACCCTAGGCTACCCTTGACTGCTTCTGCCTCCAATAGATTTCCTAAGCACTAGTGTTTTAAGGAACAGCTTAAAAAGAGAATCCTAATGTGATTTCTTTATAATGGGTGTGTTCCTTATCTTATCCTAGTGTCTAAACTCTTCTCCATGGCTGGACCCTCAAATAATATTCCTTTACGTGCTAAGGGGTATCTAGAGAGTGGGATAGGTTTAATAACTACCCTAACCCTAACGCGTACCCTAACCCTAACCCCTACCCTAACCCTAACACGTACCCTAATACTAACCTGTACCCTAAACCGAGCCCTAACCCTAACACTAACCCTAACCCTAACCCATACCCTACGCCGTACCCGCACCCCTCCCCGAACCCGTACCCTAAGCCGTACCCTAAGCCTAACCCTAAGCCTAACCCTAACCCTAGGCTACCCTTGACTGCTTCTGCCTCCAATAGATTTCCTAAGCACTAGTGTTTTAAGGAACAGCTTAAAAATAGAATCCTAATGTGATTTCTTTATAATGGGTGTGTTCCTTATCTTATCCTAGTGTCTAAACTCTTCTCCATGGCTGGACCCCCAAATAATATTCCTTTACGTGCTAAGGGGTATCTAGAGAGTGGGATAGGTTTAATAACTACCCTAACCCTAACGCATACCCTAACCCTAACCCCTACCCTAACCCTAACACGTACCCTAATCCTAACCCGTACCCTAAACCGAGCCCTAACCCTAACACTAACCCTAACCCTAACCCTAACCCATACCCTACGCCGTACCCGAACCCCTCCCCGAACCCATTCCCCAAGCCGTACCCTAAACCTAACCCTAAGCCTAACCCTAACCCTAGGCTACCCTTGACTGCTTCTGCCTCCAATAGATTTCCTAAGCACTAGTGTTTTAAGGAACAGCTTAAAAAGAGAATCCTAATGTGATTTCTTTATAATGGGTGTGTTCCTTATCTTATCCTAGTGTCTAAACTCTTCTCCATGGCTGCACCCCCAAATAATATTGCCTTACGTGCTAAGGGGTATCTAGAGAGTGGGATAGGTTTAATAACTACCCTAACCCTAATGCGTACTCTAACCCTAACCCCTAACCTAACACTAACACGTACCCTAATCCTAACCCGTACCCTAAACCGAGCCCTAACCCTAACACTAACACTAACCCTAACCCTAACCCATACCCTACGCCGTACCTGAACCCCTCCCCAAACCCGTACCGTAAGCCGTACCCTAAGCCTAACCCTAAGCCTAACACTAACCCTAGGCTACCCTTGACTGCTTCTGCCTCCAATAGATTTCCTAAGCACTAGTGTTTTAAGCAACAGCTTAAAAAGAGAATCCTAATGTGATTTCTTTATAATGGGTGTGTTCCTTATCTTATCCTAGTGTCTAAATTCTTCTCCATGGCTGGAACCCCAAATAATATTCCTTTACGTGCTAAGGGGTATCTAGAGAGTGGGATAGGTTTACTAACTACCCTAACCCTAACGCGTACCCTAACCCTAACCCCTACCCTAAACCTAACACGTACCCTAATCCTAACCGTACCCTAAACCGAGCCCTAACCCTAACACTAACCCTAACCCTAACCCTAACCCATACCCTACGCCGTACCCGCACCCCTCCCCGAACCCGTAACCTAAGCCGTACCCTAAGCCTAACCCTAAGCCTAACCCTAACCCTAGGCTACCCTTGACTGCTTCTGCCTCCAATAGATTTCCTAAGCACTAGTGTTTTAAGCAACAGCTTAAAAAGAGAATCCTAAAGTGATTTCTTTATAATGGGTGTGTTCCTTATCTTATCCTAGTGTCTAAACTCTTCTCCATGGCTGGACCCCCAAATAATATTCCTTTACGTGCTAAGGGGTATCTAGAGAGTGGGATAGGTTTAATAACTACCCTAAACCTAACGTGTACCCTAACCCTAACCCCTACCCTAACCCTAACACGTACCCTAATCCTAACCCGTACCCTAAACCGAGCCCTAACCCTAACACTAACCCTAACCCTAACCCTAACCCATACCCTACGCCGTACCCGAAACCCTCCCCGAACTCGTACCCTAAGCCGTACCCTAAGCCTAACCCTAAGCCTAACCCTAACCCTAGGCTACCCTTGACTGCTTCTGCCTCCAATAGATTTCCTAAGCACTAGTGTTTTAAGGAACAGCTTAAAAAGAGAATCCTAATGTGATTTCTTTATAATGGGTGTGTTCCTTATCTTATCCTAGTGTCTAAACTCTTCTCCATGGCTGGACGCTCAAATAATACTCCTTTACGTGCTAAGGGGTATCTAGAGATTGGGATAGGTTTAATAACTACCCTAACCCTAACGCGTACCCTAACCCTAACCCCTACCCTAACCCTAACACGTACCCTAATCCTAACCCGTACCCTAAACCGAGCCCTAACCCTAACACTAACCCTAACCCTAACCCTAACCCATACCCTACGCCGTACCCGCACCCCTCCCTGAACCCGTACCCTAAGCCGTACCCTAAGACTAACCCTAAGCCTAACACTAACCCTAGGCTACCCTTGACTGCTTCTGCCTCCAATAGATTTCCTAAGCACTAGTGTTTTAACGAACAGCTTAAAAAGAGAATCCTAAAGTGATTTCTTTATAATGGGTGTGTTCCTTATCTTATCCTAGTGTCTAAACTCTTCTCCATGGCTGGACCCCCAAATAATATTCCTTTACGTGCTAAGGGGTATCTAGAGAGTGGGATAGGTTTAATAACTACCCTAACCCTAACGCGTACCCTAACCCTAACCCCTACCCTAACCCTAACACGTACCCTAATCCTAACCCGTACCCTAAACCGAGCCCTAACCCTAACACTAACCCTAAGCCTAACCCATACCCTACGCCGTACCCGAAACCCTCCCCGAACCCGTACCCAAAGCCGTACCCTAAGCCTCACCCTAAGCCTAACCTTATCCTAGGCTACCCTTGACTGCTTCTGCCTCCAATAGATTTCCTAAGCACTAGTGTTTTAAGGAACAGCTTAAAAAGAGAATCCTAATGTGATTTCTTTATAATGGGTGTGTTCCTTATCTTATCCTAGTGTCTAAACTCTTCTCCATGGCTGGACCCTCAAATAATATTCCTTTACGTGCTAAGGGGTATCTAGAGAGTGGGATAGGTTTAATAACTACCCTAACCCTAACGCGTACCCTAACCCTAACCCCTACCCTAAACCTAACACGTACCCTAATCCTAACCCGTACCCTAAATCGAGCCCTAACCCTAACACTAACCCTAACACTAACCCTAACCCATACCCTACGCCGTACCCGCACCCCTCCCCGAACCCGTACCCTAAGCCGTACCCTAAGACTAACCCTAAGCCTAACACTAACCCTAGGCTACCCTTGAGTGCTTCTGCCTCCAATAGATTTCCTAAGCACTACTGTTTTAAGGAACAGCTTAAAAAGAGAATCCTAATGTGATTTCTTTATAATGGGTGTGTTCCTTAGTTATCCTAGTGTCTAAACTCTTCTCCATGGCTGCACCCCCAAATAATATTGCCTTACGTGCTAAGGGGTATCTAGAGAGTGGGATAGGTTTAATAACTACCCTAAACCTAATGCGTACTCTAACCCTAACCCCTACCCTAACACTAACACGTACCCTAATCCTAACCCGTACCCTAAACCGAGCCCTAACCCTAACACTAACACTAACCCTAACCCTAACCCATACCCTACGCCGTACCTGAACCCCTCCCCAAACCCGTACCCTAAGCCGTACCCTAAGCCTAACCCTAAGCCTAACACTAACCCTAGGCTACCCTTGACTGCTTCTGCCTCCAATAGATTTCCTAAGCACTAGTGTTTTAAGCAACAGCTTAAAAAGAGAATCCTAATGTGATTTCTTTATAATGGGTGTGTTCCTTATCTTATCCTAGTGTCTAAATTCTTCTCCATGGCTGGAACCCCAAATAATATTCCTTTACGTGCTAAGGGGTATCTAGAGAGTGGGATAGGTTTACTAACTACCCTAACCCTAACGCGTACCCTAACCCTAACCCCTACCCTAAACCTAACACGTACCCTAATCCTAACCGTACCCTAAACCGAGCCCTAACCCTAACACTAACCCTAACCCTAACCCTAACCCATACCCTACGCCGTACCCGAAACCCTCCCCGAACCCGTACCCTAAGCCGTACCCTAAGCCTAACCCTAAGCCTAACCCTAACCCTAGGCTACCCTTGACTGCTTCTGCCTCCAATAGATTTCCTAAGCACTAGTGTTTTAAGGAACAGCTTAAAAAGAGAATCCTAATGTGATTTCTTTATAATGGGTGTGTTCCTTATCTTATCCTAGTGTCTAAACTCTTCTCCATGGCTGGACCCCCAAATAATATTCCTTTACGTGCTAAGGGGTATCTAGAGAGTGGGATAGGTTTAATAACTACCCTAACCCTAACGCGTACCCTAACCCTAACCCCTACCCTAACCCTAACACGTACCCTAATCCTAACCCGTACCCTAAACCGAGCCCTAACCCTAACAATAACCCTAACCCTAACCCTAACCCATACCCTACGCCGTACCCGAAACCCTCCCCGAACCCGTACCCTAAGCCGTACCCTAAGCCTAACCCTAAGCCTAACCCTAACCCTAGGCTACCCTTGACTGCTTCTGCCTCCAATAGATTTCCTAAGCACTAGTGTTTTAAGGAACAGCTTAAAAAGAGAATCCTAATGTGATTTCTTTATAATGGGTGTGTTCCTTATCTTATCCTAGTGTCTAAACTCTTCTCCATGGCTGGACCCTCAAATAATATTCCTTTACGTGCTAAGGGGTATCTAGAGAGTGGGATAGGTTTAATAACTACCCTAACCCTAACGCGTACCCTAACCCTAACCCCTACCCTAACCCTAACACGTACCCTAATACTAACCTGTACCCTAAACCGAGCCCTAACCCTAACACTAACCCTAACCCTAACCCATACCCTACGCCGTACCCGCACCCCTCCCCGAACCCGTACCCTAAGCCGTACCCTAAGCCTAACCCTAAGCCTAACCCTAACCCTAGGCTACCCTTGACTGCTTCTGCCTCCAATAGATTTCCTAAGCACTAGTGTTTTAAGGAACAGCTTAAAAATAGAATCCTAATGTGATTTCTTTATAATGGGTGTGTTCCTTATCTTATCCTAGTGTCTAAACTCTTCTCCATGGCTGGACCCCCAAATAATATTCCTTTACGTGCTAAGGGGTATCTAGAGAGTGGGATAGGTTTAATAACTACCCTAACCCTAACGCATACCCTAACCCTAACCCCTACCCTAACCCTAACACGTACCCTAATCCTAACCCGTACCCTAAACCGAGCCCTAACCCTAACACTAACCCTAACCCTAACCCTAACCCATACCCTACGCCGTACCCGAACCCCTCCCCGAACCCATTCCCCAAGCCGTACCCTAAACCTAACCCTAAGCCTAACCCTAACCCTAGGCTACCCTTGACTGCTTCTGCCTCCAATAGATTTCCTAAGCACTAGTGTTTTAAGGAACAGCTTAAAAAGAGAATCCTAATGTGATTTCTTTATAATGGGTGTGTTCCTTATCTTATCCTAGTGTCTAAACTCTTCTCCATGGCTGCACCCCCAAATAATATTGCCTTACGTGCTAAGGGGTATCTAGAGAGTGGGATAGGTTTAATAACTACCCTAACCCTAATGCGTACTCTAACCCTAACCCCTAACCTAACACTAACACGTACCCTAATCCTAACCCGTACCCTAAACCGAGCCCTAACCCTAACACTAACACTAACCCTAACCCTAACCCATACCCTACGCCGTACCTGAACCCCTCCCCAAACCCGTACCGTAAGCCGTACCCTAAGCCTAACCCTAAGCCTAACACTAACCCTAGGCTACCCTTGACTGCTTCTGCCTCCAATAGATTTCCTAAGCACTAGTGTTTTAAGCAACAGCTTAAAAAGAGAATCCTAATGTGATTTCTTTATAATGGGTGTGTTCCTTATCTTATCCTAGTGTCTAAATTCTTCTCCATGGCTGGAACCCCAAATAATATTCCTTTACGTGCTAAGGGGTATCTAGAGAGTGGGATAGGTTTACTAACTACCCTAACCCTAACGCGTACCCTAACCCTAACCCCTACCCTAAACCTAACACGTACCCTAATCCTAACCGTACCCTAAACCGAGCCCTAACCCTAACACTAACCCTAACCCTAACCCTAACCCATACCCTACGCCGTACCCGCACCCCTCCCCGAACCCGTAACCTAAGCCGTACCCTAAGCCTAACCCTAAGCCTAACCCTAACCCTAGGCTACCCTTGACTGCTTCTGCCTCCAATAGATTTCCTAAGCACTAGTGTTTTAAGCAACAGCTTAAAAAGAGAATCCTAAAGTGATTTCTTTATAATGGGTGTGTTCCTTATCTTATCCTAGTGTCTAAACTCTTCTCCATGGCTGGACCCCCAAATAATATTCCTTTACGTGCTAAGGGGTATCTAGAGAGTGGGATAGGTTTAATAACTACCCTAAACCTAACGTGTACCCTAACCCTAACCCCTACCCTAACCCTAACACGTACCCTAATCCTAACCCGTACCCTAAACCGAGCCCTAACCCTAACACTAACCCTAACCCTAACCCTAACCCATACCCTACGCCGTACCCGAAACCCTCCCCGAACTCGTACCCTAAGCCGTACCCTAAGCCTAACCCTAAGCCTAACCCTAACCCTAGGCTACCCTTGACTGCTTCTGCCTCCAATAGATTTCCTAAGCACTAGTGTTTTAAGGAACAGCTTAAAAAGAGAATCCTAATGTGATTTCTTTATAATGGGTGTGTTCCTTATCTTATCCTAGTGTCTAAACTCTTCTCCATGGCTGGACGCTCAAATAATACTCCTTTACGTGCTAAGGGGTATCTAGAGATTGGGATAGGTTTAATAACTACCCTAACCCTAACGCGTACCCTAACCCTAACCCCTACCCTAACCCTAACACGTACCCTAATCCTAACCCGTACCCTAAACCGAGCCCTAACCCTAACACTAACCCTAACCCTAACCCTAACCCATACCCTACGCCGTACCCGCACCCCTCCCTGAACCCGTACCCTAAGCCGTACCCTAAGACTAACCCTAAGCCTAACACTAACCCTAGGCTACCCTTGACTGCTTCTGCCTCCAATAGATTTCCTAAGCACTAGTGTTTTAACGAACAGCTTAAAAAGAGAATCCTAAAGTGATTTCTTTATAATGGGTGTGTTCCTTATCTTATCCTAGTGTCTAAACTCTTCTCCATGGCTGGACCCCCAAATAATATTCCTTTACGTGCTAAGGGGTATCTAGAGAGTGGGATAGGTTTAATAACTACCCTAACCCTAACGCGTACCCTAACCCTAACCCCTACCCTAACCCTAACACGTACCCTAATCCTAACCCGTACCCTAAACCGAGCCCTAACCCTAACACTAACCCTAACCCTAACCCATACCCTACGCCGTACCCGAAACCCTCCCCGAACCCGTACCCAAAGCCGTACCCTAAGCCTCACCCTAAGCCTAACCTTATCCTAGGCTACCCTTGACTGCTTCTGCCTCCAATAGATTTCCTAAGCACTAGTGTTTTAAGGAACAGCTTAAAAAGAGAATCCTAATGTGATTTCTTTATAATGGGTGTGTTCCTTATCTTATCCTAGTGTCTAAACTCTTCTCCATGGCTGGACCCTCAAATAATATTCCTTTACGTGCTAAGGGGTATCTAGAGAGTGGGATAGGTTTAATAACTACCCTAACCCTAACGCGTACCCTAACCCTAACCCCTACCCTAAACCTAACACGTACCCTAATCCTAACCCGTACCCTAAATCGAGCCCTAACCCTAACACTAACCCTAACACTAACCCTAACCCATACCCTACGCCGTACCCGCACCCCTCCCCGAACCCGTACCCTAAGCCGTACCCTAAGCCTAACCCTAAGCCTAACCCTAACCCTAGGCTACCCTTGACTGCTTCTGCCTCCAATAGATTTCCTAAGCACTACTGTTTTAAGGAACAGCTTAAAAAGAGAATCCTAATGTGATTTCTTTATAATGGGTGTGTTCCTTATCTTATCCTAGTGTCTAAACTCTTCTCCATGGCTGCACCCCCAAATAATATTCCCTTACGTGCTAAGGGGTATCTAGAGAGTGGGATAGGTTTAATAACTACCCTAACCCTAACGCGTACCCTAACCCTAACCCCTACCCTAACCCTAACACGTACCCTAATCCTAACCTGTACCCTAAACCGAGCCCTAACCCTAACACTAACCCTAACCCTAACCCTAACCCATACCCTACGCCGTACCCGCACCCCTCCCCGAACCCGTACCCTAAGCCATACCCTAAACCTAACCCTAAGCCTAACCCTAACCCTAGGCTACCCTTGACTGCTTCTGCCTCCAATTGATTTCCTAAGCAGTAGTGTTTTAAGGAACAGCTTAAAAAGAGAATCCTAAAGTGATTTCTTTATAATGGGTGTGTTCCTTATCTTATCCTAGTGTCTAAACTCTTCTCCATGGCTGGACCCCCAAATAATATTCCTTTACGTGCTAAGGGGGAGCTAGAGAGTGGGATAGGTTTACTAACTACCCTAGCCCTAACGCGTAACCTAACCCTAACCCCTACCCTAACCCTAACACGTACCCTAATCCTAACCCGTACCCTAAACCGAGCCCTAACCCTAACACTAACCCAAACCCTAACCCTAACCCATACCCTATGCCGTACACGAACACCTCCCCGAACCCATACCCCAAGCCGTACCCTAAACCTAACCCTAAGCCTAACCCTAACCCTAGGCTACCCTTGACTGCTTCTGCCTCCAATAGATTTCCTAAGCACTAGTGTTTTAAGGAACAGCTTAAAAAGAGAATCCTAATGTGATTTCTTTATAATGGGTGTGTTCCTTATCTTATCCTAGTGTCTAAACTCTTCTCCATGGCTGCACCCCCAAATAATATTGCCTTACGTGCTAAGGGGTATCTAGAGAGTGGGATAGGTTTAATAACTACCCTAACCCTAATGCGTACTCTAACCCTAACCCCTACCCTAACACTAACACGTACCCTAATCCTAACCCGTACCCTAAACCGAGCCCTAACCCTAACACTAACACTAACCCTAACCCTAACCCATACCCTACGCCGTACCTGAACCCCTCCCCAAACCCGTACCCTAAGCCGTACCCTAAGCCTAACCCTAAGCCTAACACTAACCCTAGGCTACCCTTGAGTGCTTCTGCCTCCAATAGATTTCCTAAGCACTACTGTTTTAAGGAACAGCTTAAAAAGAGAATCCTAATGTGATTTCTTTATAATGGGTGTGTTCCTTAGTTATCCTAGTGTCTAAACTCTTCTCCATGGCTGCACCCCCAAATAATATTCCCTTACGTGCTAAGGGGTATCTAGAGAGTGGGATAGGTTTAATAACTACCCTAACCCTAACGCGTACCCTAACCCTAACCCCTACCCTAACCCTAACACGTACCCTAATCCTAACCTGTACCCTAAACCGAGCCCTAACCCTAACACTAACCCTAACCCTAACCCTAACCCATACCCTACGCCGTACCCGCACCCCTCCCCGAACCCGTACCCTAAGCCATACCCTAAACCTAACCCTAAGCCTAACCCTAACCCTAGGCTACCCTTGACTGCTTCTGCCTCCAATTGATTTCCTAAGCAGTAGTGTTTTAAGGAACAGCTTAAAAAGAGAATCCTAAAGTGATTTCTTTATATTGGGTGTGTTCCTTATCTTATCCTAGTGTCTAAACTCTTCTCCATGGCTGGACCCCCAAATAATATTGCTTTACGTGCTAAGGGGGAGCTAGAGAGTGGGATAGGTTTACTAACTACCCTAGCCCTAACGCGTAACCTAACCCTAACCCCTACCCTAACACTAACACGTACCCTAATCCTAACCCGTACCCTAAACCGAGCCCTAACCCTAACACTAACCCTAACCCTAACCCTAACCCATACCCTACGCCGTACACGAACACCTCCCCGAACCCATACCCCAAGCCGTATCCTAAACCTAACCCTAAGCCTAACCCTAACCCTAGGCTACCCTTGACTGCTTCTGCCTCCAATAGATTTCCTAAGCACTAGTGTTTTAAGGAACAGCTTAAAAAGAGAATCCTAATGTGATTTCTTTATAATGGGTGTGTTCCTTATCTTATCCTAGTGTCTAAACTCTTCTCCATGGCTGCACCCCCAAATAATATTGCCTTACGTGCTAAGGGGTATCTAGAGAGTGGGATAGGTTTAATAACTACCCTAACCCTAATGCGTACTCTAACCCTAACCCCTAAACTAACACTAACACGTACCCTAATCCTAACCCGTACCCTAAACCGAGCCCTAACCCTAACACTAACCCTAACCCTAACCCTAACCCATACCCTACGCCGTACCCGAACCCCTCCCCGAACCCATTCCCCAAGCCGTACCCTAAACCTAACCCTAAGCCTAACCCTAACCCTAGGCTACCCTTGACTGCTTCTGCCTCCAATGGATTTCCTAAGCACTAGTGTTTTAAGGAACAGCTTAAAAAGAGAATCCTAATGTGATTTCTTTATAATGGGTGTGTTCCTTATCTTATCCTAGTGTCTAAACTCTTCTCCATGGCTGCACCCCCAAATAATATTGCCTTACGTGCTAAGGGGTATCTAGAGAGTGGGATAGGTTTAATAACTACCCTAAACCTAATGCGTACTCTAACCCTAACCCCTACCCTAACACTAACACGTACCCTAATCCTAACCCGTACCCTAAACCGAGCCCTAACCCTAACACTAACACTAACCCTAACCCTAACCCATACCCTACGCCGTACCTGAACCCCTCCCCAAACCCGTACCCTAAGCCGTACCCTAAGCCTAACCCTAAGCCTAACACTAACCCTAGGCTACCCTTGACTGCTTCTGCCTCCAATAGATTTCCTAAGCACTAGTGTTTTAAGCAACAGCTTAAAAAGAGAATCCTAATGTGATTTCTTTATAATGGGTGTGTTCCTTATCTTATCCTAGTGTCTAAATTCTTCTCCATGGCTGGAACCCCAAATAATATTCCTTTACGTGCTAAGGGGTATCTAGAGAGTGGGATAGGTTTACTAACTACCCTAACCCTAACGCGTACCCTAACCCTAACCCCTACCCTAAACCTAACACGTACCCTAATCCTAACCGTACCCTAAACCGAGCCCTAACCCTAACACTAACCCTAACCCTAACCCTAACCCATACCCTACGCCGTACCCGAAACCCTCCCCGAACCCGTACCCTAAGCCGTACCCTAAGCCTAACCCTAAGCCTAACCCTAACCCTAGGCTACCCTTGACTGCTTCTGCCTCCAATAGATTTCCTAAGCACTAGTGTTTTAAGGAACAGCTTAAAAAGAGAATCCTAATGTGATTTCTTTATAATGGGTGTGTTCCTTATCTTATCCTAGTGTCTAAACTCTTCTCCATGGCTGGACCCCCAAATAATATTCCTTTACGTGCTAAGGGGTATCTAGAGAGTGGGATAGGTTTAATAACTACCCTAACCCTAACGCGTACCCTAACCCTAACCCCTACCCTAACCCTAACACGTACCCTAATCCTAACCCGTACCCTAAACCGAGCCCTAACCCTAACAATAACCCTAACCCTAACCCTAACCCATACCCTACGCCGTACCCGAAACCCTCCCCGAACCCGTACCCTAAGCCGTACCCTAAGCCTAACCCTAAGCCTAACCCTAACCCTAGGCTACCCTTGACTGCTTCTGCCTCCAATAGATTTCCTAAGCACTAGTGTTTTAAGGAACAGCTTAAAAAGAGAATCCTAATGTGATTTCTTTATAATGGGTGTGTTCCTTATCTTATCCTAGTGTCTAAACTCTTCTCCATGGCTGGACCCTCAAATAATATTCCTTTACGTGCTAAGGGGTATCTAGAGAGTGGGATAGGTTTAATAACTACCCTAACCCTAACGCGTACCCTAACCCTAACCCCTACCCTAACCCTAACACGTACCCTAATACTAACCTGTACCCTAAACCGAGCCCTAACCCTAACACTAACCCTAACCCTAACCCATACCCTACGCCGTACCCGCACCCCTCCCCGAACCCGTACCCTAAGCCGTACCCTAAGCCTAACCCTAAGCCTAACCCTAACCCTAGGCTACCCTTGACTGCTTCTGCCTCCAATAGATTTCCTAAGCACTAGTGTTTTAAGGAACAGCTTAAAAATAGAATCCTAATGTGATTTCTTTATAATGGGTGTGTTCCTTATCTTATCCTAGTGTCTAAACTCTTCTCCATGGCTGGACCCCCAAATAATATTCCTTTACGTGCTAAGGGGTATCTAGAGAGTGGGATAGGTTTAATAACTACCCTAACCCTAACGCATACCCTAACCCTAACCCCTACCCTAACCCTAACACGTACCCTAATCCTAACCCGTACCCTAAACCGAGCCCTAACCCTAACACTAACCCTAACCCTAACCCTAACCCATACCCTACGCCGTACCCGAACCCCTCCCCGAACCCATTCCCCAAGCCGTACCCTAAACCTAACCCTAAGCCTAACCCTAACCCTAGGCTACCCTTGACTGCTTCTGCCTCCAATAGATTTCCTAAGCACTAGTGTTTTAAGGAACAGCTTAAAAAGAGAATCCTAATGTGATTTCTTTATAATGGGTGTGTTCCTTATCTTATCCTAGTGTCTAAACTCTTCTCCATGGCTGCACCCCCAAATAATATTGCCTTACGTGCTAAGGGGTATCTAGAGAGTGGGATAGGTTTAATAACTACCCTAACCCTAATGCGTACTCTAACCCTAACCCCTAACCTAACACTAACACGTACCCTAATCCTAACCCGTACCCTAAACCGAGCCCTAACCCTAACACTAACACTAACCCTAACCCTAACCCATACCCTACGCCGTACCTGAACCCCTCCCCAAACCCGTACCGTAAGCCGTACCCTAAGCCTAACCCTAAGCCTAACACTAACCCTAGGCTACCCTTGACTGCTTCTGCCTCCAATAGATTTCCTAAGCACTAGTGTTTTAAGCAACAGCTTAAAAAGAGAATCCTAATGTGATTTCTTTATAATGGGTGTGTTCCTTATCTTATCCTAGTGTCTAAATTCTTCTCCATGGCTGGAACCCCAAATAATATTCCTTTACGTGCTAAGGGGTATCTAGAGAGTGGGATAGGTTTACTAACTACCCTAACCCTAACGCGTACCCTAACCCTAACCCCTACCCTAAACCTAACACGTACCCTAATCCTAACCGTACCCTAAACCGAGCCCTAACCCTAACACTAACCCTAACCCTAACCCTAACCCATACCCTACGCCGTACCCGCACCCCTCCCCGAACCCGTAACCTAAGCCGTACCCTAAGCCTAACCCTAAGCCTAACCCTAACCCTAGGCTACCCTTGACTGCTTCTGCCTCCAATAGATTTCCTAAGCACTAGTGTTTTAAGCAACAGCTTAAAAAGAGAATCCTAAAGTGATTTCTTTATAATGGGTGTGTTCCTTATCTTATCCTAGTGTCTAAACTCTTCTCCATGGCTGGACCCCCAAATAATATTCCTTTACGTGCTAAGGGGTATCTAGAGAGTGGGATAGGTTTAATAACTACCCTAAACCTAACGCGTACCCTAACCCTAACCCCTACCCTAACCCTAACACGTACCCTAATCCTAACCCGTACCCTAAACCGAGCCCTAAACCTAACACTAACCCTAACCCTAACCCTAACCCATACCCTACGCCGTACCCGAAACCCTCCCCGAACTCGTACCCTAAGCCGTACCCTAAGCCTAACCCTAAGCCTAACCCTAACCCTAGGCTACCCTTGACTGCTTCTGCCTCCAATAGATTTCCTAAGCACTAGTGTTTTAAGGAACAGCTTAAAAAGAGAATCCTAATGTGATTTCTTTATAATGGGTGTGTTCCTTATCTTATCCTAGTGTCTAAACTCTTCTCCATGGCTGGACCCTCAAATAATACTCCTTTACGTGCTAAGGGGTATCTAGAGATTGGGATAGGTTTAATAACTACCCTAACCCTAACGCGTACCCTAACCCTAACCCCTACCCTAACCCTAACACGTACCCTAATCCTAACCCGTACCCTAAACCGAGCCCTAACCCTAACACTAACCCTAACCCTAACCCTAACCCATACCCTACGCCGTACCCGCACCCCTCCCTGAACCCGTACCCTAAGCCGTACCCTAAGACTAACCCTAAGCCTAACACTAACCCTAGGCTACCCTTGACTGCTTCTGCCTCCAATAGATTTCCTAAGCACTAGTGTTTTAACGAACAGCTTAAAAAGAGAATCCTAAAGTGATTTCTTTATAATGGGTGTGTTCCTTATCTTATCCTAGTGTCTAAACTCTTCTCCATGGCTGGACCCCCAAATAATATTCCTTTACGTGCTAAGGGGTATCTAGAGAGTGGGATAGGTTTAATAACTACCCTAACCCTAACGCGTACCCTAACCCTAACCCCTACCCTAACCCTAACACGTACCCTAATCCTAACCCGTACCCTAAACCGAGCCCTAACTCTAACACTAACCCTAACCCTAACCCATACCCTACGCCGTACCCGAAACCCTCCCCGAACCCGTACCCAAAGCCGTACCCTAAGCCTCACCCTAAGCCTAACCTTATCCTAGGCTACCCTTGACTGCTTCTGCCTCCAATAGATTTCCTAAGCACTAGTGTTTTAAGGAACAGCTTAAAAAGAGAATCCTAATGTGATTTCTTTATAATGGGTGTGTTCCTTATCTTATCCTAGTGTCTAAACTCTTCTCCATGGCTGGACCCTCAAATAATATTCCTTTACGTGCTAAGGGGTATCTAGAGAGTGGGATAGGTTTAATAACTACCCTAACCCTAACGCGTACCCTAACCCTAACCCCTACCCTAAACCTAACACGTACCCTAATCCTAACCCGTACCCTAAACCGAGCCCTAACCCTAACACTAACCCTAACACTAACCCTAACCCATACCCTACGCCGTACCCGCACCCCTCCCCGAACCCGTACCCTAAGCCGTACCCTAAGCCTAACCCTAAGCCTAACCCTAACCCTAGGCTACCCTTGACTGCTTCTGCCTCCAATAGATTTCCTAAGCACTACTGTTTTAAGGAACAGCTTAAAAAGAGAATCCTAATGTGATTTCTTTATAATGGGTGTGTTCCTTATCTTATCCTAGTGTCTAAACTCTTCTCCATGGCTGCACCCCCAAATAATATTCCCTTACGTGCTAAGGGGTATCTAGAGAGTGGGATAGGTTTAATAACTACCCTAACCCTAACGCGTACCCTAACCCTAACCCCTACCCTAACCCTAACACGTACCCTAATCCTAACCTGTACCCTAAACCGAGCCCTAACCCTAACACTAACCCTAACCCTAACCCTAACCCATACCCTACGCCGTACCCGCACCCCTCCCCGAACCCGTACCCTAAGCCATACCCTAAACCTAACCCTAAGCCTAACCCTAACCCTAGGCTACCCTTGACTGCTTCTGCCTCCAATTGATTTCCTAAGCAGTAGTGTTTTAAGGAACAGCTTAAAAAGAGAATCCTAAAGTGATTTCTTTATAATGGGTGTGTTCCTTATCTTATCCTAGTGTCTAAACTCTTCTCCATGGCTGGACCCCCAAATAATATTCCTTTACGTGCTAAGGGGGAGCTAGAGAGTGGGATAGGTTTACTAACTACCCTAGCCCTAACGCGTAACCTAACCCTAACCCCTACCCTAACCCTAACACGTACCCTAATCCTAACCCGTACCCTAAACCGAGCCCTAACCCTAACACTAACCCAAACCCTAACCCTAACCCATACCCTATGCCGTACACGAACACCTCCCCGAACCCATACCCCAAGCCGTACCCTAAACCTAACCCTAAGCCTAACCCTAACCCTAGGCTACCCTTGACTGCTTCTGCCTCCAATAGATTTCCTAAGCACTAGTGTTTTAAGGAACAGCTTAAAAAGAGAATCCTAATGTGATTTCTTTATAATGGGTGTGTTCCTTATCTTATCCTAGTGTCTAAACTCTTCTCCATGGCTGCACCCCCAAATAATATTGCCTTACGTGCTAAGGGGTATCTAGAGAGTGGGATAGGTTTAATAACTACCCTAACCCTAATGCGTACTCTAACCCTAACCCCTACCCTAACACTAACACGTACCCTAATCCGAACCCGTACCCTAAACCGAGCCCTAACCCTAACACTAACACTAACCCTAACCCTAACCCATACCCTACGCCGTACCTGAACCCCTCCCCAAACCCGTACCCTAAGCCGTACCCTAAGCCTAACCCTAAGCCTAACACTAACCCTAGGCTACCCTTGAGTGCTTCTGCCTCCAATAGATTTCCTAAGCACTACTGTTTTAAGGAACAGCTTAAAAAGAGAATCCTAATGTGATTTCTTTATAATGGGTGTGTTCCTTAGTTATCCTAGTGTCTAAACTCTTCTCCATGGCTGCACCCCCAAATAATATTCCCTTACGTGCTAAGGGGTATCTAGAGAGTGGGATAGGTTTAATAACTACCCTAACCCTAACGCGTACCCTAACCCTAACCCCTACCCTAACCCTAACACGTACCCTAATCCTAACCTGTACCCTAAACCGAGCCCTAACCCTAACACTAACCCTAATCCTAACCCTAACCCATACCCTACGCCGTACCCGCACCCCTCCCCGAACCCGTACCCTAAGCCATACCCTAAACCTAACCCTAAGCCTAACCCTAACCCTAGGCTACCCTTGACTGCTTCTGCCTCCAATTGATTTCCTAAGCAGTAGTGTTTTAAGGAACAGCTTAAAAAGAGAATCCTAAAGTGATTTCTTTATATTGGGTGTGTTCCTTATCTTATCCTAGTGTCTAAACTCTTCTCCATGGCTGGACCCCCAAATAATATTGCTTTACGTGCTAAGGGGGAGCTAGAGAGTGGGATAGGTTTACTAACTACCCTAGCCCTAACGCGTAACCTAACCCTAACCCCTACCCTAACACTAACACGTACCCTAATCCTAACCCGTACCCTAAACCGAGCCCTAACCCTAACCCTAACCCTAACCCATACCCTACGCCGTACACGAACACCTCCCCGAACCCATACCCCAAGCCGTACCCTAAACCTAACCCTAAGCCTAACCCTAACCCTAGGCTACCCTTGACTGCTTCTGCCTCCAATAGATTTCCTAAGCACTAGTGTTTTAAGGAACAGCTTAAAAAGAGAATCCTAATGTGATTTCTTTATAATGGGTGTGTTCCTTATCTTATCCTAGTGTCTAAACTCTTCTCCATGGCTGCACCCCCAAATAATATTGCCTTACGTGCTAAGGGGTATCTAGAGAGTGGGATAGGTTTAATAACTACCCTAACCCTAATGCGTACTCTAACCCTAACCCCTACCTTAACACTAACACGTACCCTAATCCTAATCCGTACCCTAAACCGAGCCCTAACCCTAACACTAACCCTAACCCTAACCCATACCCTACGCCGTACCCGCACCCCTCCCCGAACCCGTAACCTAAGCCGTACCCTAAGCCTGACCCTAAGCCTAACCCTAACCCTAGGCTACCCTTGACTGCTTCTGCCTCCAATAGATTTCCTAAGCACTACTGTTTTAAGGAACAGCTTAAAAAGAGAATCCTAATGTGATTTCTTTATAATGGGTGTGTTCCTTACCTTATCCTAGTGTCTAAACTCTTCTCCATGGCTGCACCCCCAAATAATATTCCCTTACGTGCTAAGGGGTATCTAGAGAGTGGGATAGGTTTAATAACTACCCTAACCCTAACGCGTACCCTAACCCTAACCCCTACCCTAACCCTAACACGTACCCTAATCCTAACCTGTACCCTAAACCGAGCCCTAACCCTAACACTAACCCTAACCCTAACCCTAACCCATACCCTACGCCGTACCCGCACCCCTCCCCGAACCCGTACCCTAAGCCATACCCTAAACCTAACCCTAAGCCTAACCCTAACCCTAGGCTACCCTTGACTGCTTCTGCCTCCAATTGATTTCCTAAGCAGTAGTGTTTTAAGGAACAGCTTAAAAAGAGAATCCTAATGTGATTTCTTTATAATGGGTGTGTTCCTTATCTTATCCTAGTGTCTAAACACTTCTCCATGGCTGGACCCCCAAATAATATTCCTTTACGTGCTAAGGGGGAGCTAGAGAGTGGGATAGGTTTACTAACTACCCTAGCCCTAACGCGTAACCTAACCCTAACCCCTACCCTAACCCTAACACGTACCCTAATCCTAAGCCGTACCCTAAACCGAGCCCTAACCCTAACACTAACCCAAACCCTAACCCTAACCCATACCCTACGCCGTACACGAACACCTCCCCGAACCCATACCCCAAGCCGTACCCTAACCCTAACCCTAAGCCTAACCCTAACCCTAGGCTACCCTTGACTGCTTCTGCCTCCAATAGATTTCCTAAGCACTAGTGTTTTAAGAACAGCTTAAAAAGAGAATCCTAAAGTGATTTCTTTATAATGGGTGTGTTCCTTATCTTATCCTAGTGTCTAAACTCTTCTCCATGGCTGGACCCCCAAATAATATTCCTTTACGTGCTAAGGGGTATCTAGAGAGTGGGATAGGTTTAATAACTACCCTAACCCTAACGCGTACCCTAACCCTAACCCCTACCCTAACCCTAACACGTACCCTAATCCTAACCCGTACCCTAAACCGAGCCCTAACCCTAACACTAACCCTAACCCTAACCCTAACCCATACCCTACGCCGTACCCGAAACCCTCCCCGAACCCGTACCCTAAGCCGTACCCTAAGCCTAACCCTAAGCCTAACACTAACCCTAGGCTACCCTTGACTGCTTCTGCCTCCAATAGATTTCCTAAGCACTAGTGTTTTAAGCAACAGCTTAAAAAGAGAATCCTAATGTGATTTCTTTATAATGGGTGTGTTCCTTGTCTTATCCTAGTGTCTAAACTCTTCTCCATGGCTGGACCCCCAAATAATATTCCTTTACGTGCTAAGGGGTATCTAGAGAGTGGGATAGGTTTACTAACGACCCTAACCCTAATGCGTACCCTAACCCTAACCCCTACCCTAAACCTACCACGTACCCTAATCCTACCCGTACCCTAAACCGAGCCCTAACCCTAACACAAACCCTAACCCTAACGCTAACCCATACCCTACGCCGTACCCGAAACCCTCCCCGAACCCGTACCCTAAGCCGTACCCTAAGCCTAACCCTAAGCCTAACCCTAACCCTAGGCTACCCTTGACTGCTTCTGCCTCCAATAGATTTCCTAAGCACTAGTGTTTTAAGGAAGAGCTGAAAAAGAGAATCCTAATGTGATTTCTTTATAATGGGTGTGTTCCTTATCTTATCCTAGTGTCTAAACTCTTCTCCATGGCTGGACCCTCAAATAATATTCCTTTACGTGCTAAGGGGTATCTAGAGAGTGGGATAGGTTTAATAACTACCCTAACCCTAATGCATACCCTAACCCTAACCCCTACCCTAACCCTAACACGTACCCTAATCCTAACCCGTACCCTAAACCGAGCCCTAACCCTAACACTAACCCTAACCCTAACCCTAACCCATACCCTATGCCGTACCCGAACCCCTCCCCGAACCCATTCCCCAAGCCGTACCCTAAACATAACCCTAAGCCTAACCCTAACCCTAGGCTACCCTTGACTGCTTCTGCCTCCAATAGATTTCCTAAGCACTAGTGTTTTAAGGAACAGCTTAAAAAGAGAATCCTAATGTGATTTCTTTATAATGGGTGTGTTCCTTATCTTATCCTAGTGTCTAAACTCTTCTCCATGGCTGCACCCCCAAATAATATTGCCTTACGTGCTAAGGGGTATCTAGAGAGTGGGATAGGTTTAATAACTACCCTAACCCTAATGCGTACTCTAACCCTAACCCCTAACCTAACACTAACACGTACCCTAATCCTAACCCGTACACTAAACCGAGCCCTAACCCTAACACTAACACTAACCCTAACCCTAACCCATACCCTACGCCGTACCCGCACCCCTCCCTGAACCCGTACCCTAAGCCGTACCCTAAGACTAACCCTAAGCCTAACCCTAACCCTAGGCTACCCTTGACTGCTTCTGCCTCCAATAGATTTCCTAAGCACTAGTGTTTTAACGAACAGCTTAAAAAGAGAATCCTAAAGTGATTTCTTTATAATGGGTGTGTTCCTTATCTTATCCTAGTGTCTAAACTCTTCTCCATGGCTGCACCCCCAAATAATATTCCCTTACGTGCTAAGGGGTATCTAGAGAGTGGGATAGGTTTAATAACTACCCTAACCCTAACGCGTACCCTAACCCTAACCCCTACCCTAACCCTAACACGTACCCTAATCCTAACCTGTACCCTAAACCGAGCCCTAACCCTAACACTAACCCTAACCCTAACCCTAACCCATACCCTACGCCGTACCCGAACCCCTCCCCGAACTCGTACCCTAAGCCATACCCTAAACCTAACCCTAAGCCTAACCCTAACCCTAGGCTACCCTTGACTGCTTCTGCCTCCAATTGATTTCCTAAGCAGTAGTGTTTTAAGGAACAGCTTAAAAAGAGAATCCTAAAGTGATTTCTTTATAATGGGTGTGTTCCTTATCTTATCCTAGTGTCTAAACTCTTCTCCATGGCTGGACCCCCAAATAATATTCCTTTACGTGCTAAGGGGGAGCTAGAGAGTGGGATAGGTTTACTAACTACCCTAGCCCTAACGCGTAACCTAACCCTAACCCCTACCCTAACCCTAACACGTACCCTAATCCTAACCCGTACCCTAAACCGAGCCCTAACCCTAACACTAACCCAAACCCTAACCCTAACCCATACCCTACGCCGTACACGAACACCTCCCCGAACCCATACCCCAAGCCGTACCCTAAACCTAACCCTAAGCCTAACCCTAACACTAGGCTACCCTTGACTGCTTCTGCCTCCAATAGATTTCCTAAGCACTAGTGTTTTAAGGAACAGCTTAAAAAGAGAATCCTAATGTGATTTCTTTATAATGGGTGTGTTCCTTATCTTATCCTAGTGTCTAAACTCTTCTCCATGGCTGCACCCCCAAATAATATTGCCTTACGTGCTAAGGGGTATCTAGAGAGTGGGATAGGTTTAATAACTACCCTAACCCTAATGCGTACTCTAACCCTAACCCCTAACCTAACACTAACACGTACCCTAATCCTAACCCGTACCCTAAACCGAGCCCTAACCCTAACACTAACACTAACCCTAACCCTAACCCATACCCTACGCCGTACCTGAACCCCTCCCCAAACCCGTACCGAAAGCCGTACCCTAAGCCTAACCCTAAACCTAACACTAACCCTAGGCTACCCTTGACTGCTTCTGCCTCCAATAGATTTCCTAAGCACTAGTGTTTTAAGGAACAGCTTAAAAAGAGAATCCTAATGTGATTTCTTTATAATGGGTGTGTTCCTTATCTTATCCTAGTGTCTAAATTCTTCTCCATGGCTGGAACCCCAAATAATATTCCTTTACGTGCTAAGGGGTATCTAGAGAGTGGGATAGGTTTACTAACTACCCTAACCCTAACGCGTACCCTAACCCTAACCCCTACCCTAAACCTAACACGTACCCTAATCCTAACCGTACCCTAAACCGAGCCCTAACCCTAACACTAACCCTAACCCTAACCCTAACCCATACCCTACGCCGTACCCGAAACCCTCCCCGAACCCGTACCCTAAGCCGTACCCTAAGCCTAACCCTAAGCCTAACCCTAACCCTAGGCTACCCTTGACTGCTTCTGCCTCCAATAGATTTCCTAAGCACTAGTGTTTTAAGGAACAGCTTAAAAAGAGAATCCTAATGTGATTTCTTTATAATGGGTGTGTTCCTTATCTTATCCTAGTGTCTAAACTCTTCTCCATGGCTGGACCCCCAAATAATATTCCTTTACGTGCTAAGGGGTATCTAGAGAGTGGGATAGGTTTAATAACTACCCTAACCCTAACGCGTACCCTAACCCTAACCCCTACCCTAACCCTAACACGTACCCTAATCCTAACCCGTACCCTAAACCGAGCCCTAACCCTAACAATAACCCTAACCCTAACCCTAACCCATACCCTACGCCGTACCCGAAACCCTCCCCGAACCCGTACCCTAAGCCGTACCCTAAGCCTAACCCTAAGCCTAACCCTAACCCTAGGCTACCCTTGACTGCTTCTGCCTCCAATAGATTTCCTAAGCACTAGTGTTTTAAGGAACAGCTTAAAAAGAGAATCCTAATGTGATTTCTTTATAATGGGTGTGTTCCTTATCTTATCCTAGTGTCTAAACTCTTCTCCATGGCTGGACCCTCAAATAATATTCCTTTACGTGCTAAGGGGTATCTAGAGAGTGGGATAGGTTTAATAACTACCCTAACCCTAACGCGTACCCTAACCCTAACCCCTACCCTAACCCTAACACGTACCCTAATACTAACCTGTACCCTAAACCGAGCCCTAACCCTAACACTAACCCTAACCCTAACCCATACCCTACGCCGTACCCGCACCCCTCCCCGAACCCGTACCCTAAGCCGTACCCTAAGCCTAACCCTAAGCCTAACCCTAACCCTAGGCTACCCTTGACTGCTTCTGCCTCCAATAGATTTCCTAAGCACTAGTGTTTTAAGGAACAGCTTAAAAATAGAATCCTAATGTGATTTCTTTATAATGGGTGTGTTCCTTATCTTATCCTAGTGTCTAAACTCTTCTCCATGGCTGGACCCCCAAATAATATTCCTTTACGTGCTAAGGGGTATCTAGAGAGTGGGATAGGTTTAATAACTACCCTAACCCTAACGCATACCCTAACCCTAACCCCTACCCTAACCCTAACACGTACCCTAATCCTAACCCGTACCCTAAACCGAGCCCTAACCCTAACACTAACCCTAACCCTAACCCTAACCCATACCCTACGCCGTACCCGAACCCCTCCCCGAACCCATTCCCCAAGCCGTACCCTAAACCTAACCCTAAGCCTAACCCTAACCCTAGGCTACCCTTGACTGCTTCTGCCTCCAATAGATTTCCTAAGCACTAGTGTTTTAAGGAACAGCTTAAAAAGAGAATCCTAATGTGATTTCTTTATAATGGGTGTGTTCCTTATCTTATCCTAGTGTCTAAACTCTTCTCCATGGCTGCACCCCCAAATAATATTGCCTTACGTGCTAAGGGGTATCTAGAGAGTGGGATAGGTTTAATAACTACCCTAACCCTAATGCGTACTCTAACCCTAACCCCTAACCTAACACTAACACGTACCCTAATCCTAACCCGTACCCTAAACCGAGCCCTAACCCTAACACTAACACTAACCCTAACCCTAACCCATACCCTACGCCGTACCTGAACCCCTCCCCAAACCCGTACCGTAAGCCGTACCCTAAGCCTAACCCTAAGCCTAACACTAACCCTAGGCTACCCTTGACTGCTTCTGCCTCCAATAGATTTCCTAAGCACTAGTGTTTTAAGCAACAGCTTAAAAAGAGAATCCTAATGTGATTTCTTTATAATGGGTGTGTTCCTTATCTTATCCTAGTGTCTAAATTCTTCTCCATGGCTGGAACCCCAAATAATATTCCTTTACGTGCTAAGGGGTATCTAGAGAGTGGGATAGGTTTACTAACTACCCTAACCCTAACGCGTACCCTAACCCTAACCCCTACCCTAAACCTAACACGTACCCTAATCCTAACCGTACCCTAAACCGAGCCCTAACCCTAACACTAACCCTAACCCTAACCCTAACCCATACCCTACGCCGTACCCGCACCCCTCCCCGAACCCGTAACCTAAGCCGTACCCTAAGCCTAACCCTAAGCCTAACCCTAACCCTAGGCTACCCTTGACTGCTTCTGCCTCCAATAGATTTCCTAAGCACTAGTGTTTTAAGCAACAGCTTAAAAAGAGAATCCTAAAGTGATTTCTTTATAATGGGTGTGTTCCTTATCTTATCCTAGTGTCTAAACTCTTCTCCATGGCTGGACCCCCAAATAATATTCCTTTACGTGCTAAGGGGTATCTAGAGAGTGGGATAGGTTTAATAACTACCCTAAACCTAACGCGTACCCTAACCCTAACCCCTACCCTAACCCTAACACGTACCCTAATCCTAACCCGTACCCTAAACCGAGCCCTAAACCTAACACTAACCCTAACCCTAACCCTAACCCATACCCTACGCCGTACCCGAAACCCTCCCCGAACTCGTACCCTAAGCCGTACCCTAAGCCTAACCCTAAGCCTAACCCTAACCCTAGGCTACCCTTGACTGCTTCTGCCTCCAATAGATTTCCTAAGCACTAGTGTTTTAAGGAACAGCTTAAAAAGAGAATCCTAATGTGATTTCTTTATAATGGGTGTGTTCCTTATCTTATCCTAGTGTCTAAACTCTTCTCCATGGCTGGACCCTCAAATAATACTCCTTTACGTGCTAAGGGGTATCTAGAGATTGGGATAGGTTTAATAACTACCCTAACCCTAACGCGTACCCTAACCCTAACCCCTACCCTAACCCTAACACGTACCCTAATCCTAACCCGTACCCTAAACCGAGCCCTAACCCTAACACTAACCCTAACCCTAACCCTAACCCATACCCTACGCCGTACCCGCACCCCTCCCTGAACCCGTACCCTAAGCCGTACCCTAAGACTAACCCTAAGCCTAACACTAACCCTAGGCTACCCTTGACTGCTTCTGCCTCCAATAGATTTCCTAAGCACTAGTGTTTTAACGAACAGCTTAAAAAGAGAATCCTAAAGTGATTTCTTTATAATGGGTGTGTTCCTTATCTTATCCTAGTGTCTAAACTCTTCTCCATGGCTGGACCCCCAAATAATATTCCTTTACGTGCTAAGGGGTATCTAGAGAGTGGGATAGGTTTAATAACTACCCTAACCCTAACGCGTACCCTAACCCTAACCCCTACCCTAACCCTAACACGTACCCTAATCCTAACCCGTACCCTAAACCGAGCCCTAACTCTAACACTAACCCTAACCCTAACCCATACCCTACGCCGTACCCGAAACCCTCCCCGAACCCGTACCCAAAGCCGTACCCTAAGCCTCACCCTAAGCCTAACCTTATCCTAGGCTACCCTTGACTGCTTCTGCCTCCAATAGATTTCCTAAGCACTAGTGTTTTAAGGAACAGCTTAAAAAGAGAATCCTAATGTGATTTCTTTATAATGGGTGTGTTCCTTATCTTATCCTAGTGTCTAAACTCTTCTCCATGGCTGGACCCTCAAATAATATTCCTTTACGTGCTAAGGGGTATCTAGAGAGTGGGATAGGTTTAATAACTACCCTAACCCTAACGCGTACCCTAACCCTAACCCCTACCCTAAACCTAACACGTACCCTAATCCTAACCCGTACCCTAAACCGAGCCCTAACCCTAACACTAACCCTAACACTAACCCTAACCCATACCCTACGCCGTACCCGCACCCCTCCCCGAACCCGTACCCTAAGCCGTACCCTAAGCCTAACCCTAAGCCTAACCCTAACCCTAGGCTACCCTTGACTGCTTCTGCCTCCAATAGATTTCCTAAGCACTACTGTTTTAAGGAACAGCTTAAAAAGAGAATCCTAATGTGATTTCTTTATAATGGGTGTGTTCCTTATCTTATCCTAGTGTCTAAACTCTTCTCCATGGCTGCACCCCCAAATAATATTCCCTTACGTGCTAAGGGGTATCTAGAGAGTGGGATAGGTTTAATAACTACCCTAACCCTAACGCGTACCCTAACCCTAACCCCTACCCTAACCCTAACACGTACCCTAATCCTAACCTGTACCCTAAACCGAGCCCTAACCCTAACACTAACCCTAACCCTAACCCTAACCCATACCCTACGCCGTACCCGCACCCCTCCCCGAACCCGTACCCTAAGCCATACCCTAAACCTAACCCTAAGCCTAACCCTAACCCTAGGCTACCCTTGACTGCTTCTGCCTCCAATTGATTTCCTAAGCAGTAGTGTTTTAAGGAACAGCTTAAAAAGAGAATCCTAAAGTGATTTCTTTATAATGGGTGTGTTCCTTATCTTATCCTAGTGTCTAAACTCTTCTCCATGGCTGGACCCCCAAATAATATTCCTTTACGTGCTAAGGGGGAGCTAGAGAGTGGGATAGGTTTACTAACTACCCTAGCCCTAACGCGTAACCTAACCCTAACCCCTACCCTAACCCTAACACGTACCCTAATCCTAACCCGTACCCTAAACCGAGCCCTAACCCTAACCCTAACCCTAACCCATACCCTACGCCGTACACGAACACCTCCCCGAACCCATACCCCAAGCCGTACCCTAAACCTAACCCTAAGCCTAACCCTAACCCTAGGCTACCCTTGACTGCTTCTGCCTCCAATAGATTTCCTAAGCACTAGTGTTTTAAGGAACAGCTTAAAAAGAGAATCCTAATGTGATTTCTTTATAATGGGTGTGTTCCTTATCTTATCCTAGTGTCTAAACTCTTCTCCATGGCTGCACCCCCAAATAATATTGCCTTACGTGCTAAGGGGTATCTAGAGAGTGGGATAGGTTTAATAACTACCCTAACCCTAATGCGTACTCTAACCCTAACCCCTACCTTAACACTAACACGTACCCTAATCCTAATCCGTACCCTAAACCGAGCCCTAACCCTAACACTAACCCTAACCCTAACCCATACCCTACGCCGTACCCGCACCCCTCCCCGAACCCGTAACCTAAGCCGTACCCTAAGCCTGACCCTAAGCCTAACCCTAACCCTAGGCTACCCTTGACTGCTTCTGCCTCCAATAGATTTCCTAAGCACTACTGTTTTAAGGAACAGCTTAAAAAGAGAATCCTAATGTGATTTCTTTATAATGGGTGTGTTCCTTACCTTATCCTAGTGTCTAAACTCTTCTCCATGGCTGCACCCCCAAATAATATTCCCTTACGTGCTAAGGGGTATCTAGAGAGTGGGATAGGTTTAATAACTACCCTAACCCTAACGCGTACCCTAACCCTAACCCCTACCCTAACCCTAACACGTACCCTAATCCTAACCTGTACCCTAAACCGAGCCCTAACCCTAACACTAACCCTAACCCTAACCCTAACCCATACCCTACGCCGTACCCGCACCCCTCCCCGAACCCGTACCCTAAGCCATACCCTAAACCTAACCCTAAGCCTAACCCTAACCCTAGGCTACCCTTGACTGCTTCTGCCTCCAATTGATTTCCTAAGCAGTAGTGTTTTAAGGAACAGCTTAAAAAGAGAATCCTAATGTGATTTCTTTATAATGGGTGTGTTCCTTATCTTATCCTAGTGTCTAAACACTTCTCCATGGCTGGACCCCCAAATAATATTCCTTTACGTGCTAAGGGGGAGCTAGAGAGTGGGATAGGTTTACTAACTACCCTAGCCCTAACGCGTAACCTAACCCTAACCCCTACCCTAACCCTAACACGTACCCTAATCCTAAGCCGTACCCTAAACCGAGCCCTAACCCTAACACTAACCCAAACCCTAACCCTAACCCATACCCTACGCCGTACACGAACACCTCCCCGAACCCATACCCCAAGCCGTACCCTAACCCTAACCCTAAGCCTAACCCTAACCCTAGGCTACCCTTGACTGCTTCTGCCTCCAATAGATTTCCTAAGCACTAGTGTTTTAAGAACAGCTTAAAAAGAGAATCCTAAAGTGATTTCTTTATAATGGGTGTGTTCCTTATCTTATCCTAGTGTCTAAACTCTTCTCCATGGCTGGACCCCCAAATAATATTCCTTTACGTGCTAAGGGGTATCTAGAGAGTGGGATAGGTTTAATAACTACCCTAACCCTAACGCGTACCCTAACCCTAACCCCTACCCTAACCCTAACACGTACCCTAATCCTAACCCGTACCCTAAACCGAGCCCTAACCCTAACACTAACCCTAACCCTAACCCTAACCCATACCCTACGCCGTACCCGAAACCCTCCCCGAACCCGTACCCTAAGCCGTACCCTAAGCCTAACCCTAAGCCTAACACTAACCCTAGGCTACCCTTGACTGCTTCTGCCTCCAATAGATTTCCTAAGCACTAGTGTTTTAAGCAACAGCTTAAAAAGAGAATCCTAATGTGATTTCTTTATAATGGGTGTGTTCCTTGTCTTATCCTAGTGTCTAAACTCTTCTCCATGGCTGGACCCCCAAATAATATTCCTTTACGTGCTAAGGGGTATCTAGAGAGTGGGATAGGTTTACTAACGACCCTAACCCTAATGCGTACCCTAACCCTAACCCCTACCCTAAACCTACCACGTACCCTAATCCTACCCGTACCCTAAACCGAGCCCTAACCCTAACACAAACCCTAACCCTAACGCTAACCCATACCCTACGCCGTACCCGAAACCCTCCCCGAACCCGTACCCTAAGCCGTACCCTAAGCCTAACCCTAAGCCTAACCCTAACCCTAGGCTACCCTTGACTGCTTCTGCCTCCAATAGATTTCCTAAGCACTAGTGTTTTAAGGAAGAGCTGAAAAAGAGAATCCTAATGTGATTTCTTTATAATGGGTGTGTTCCTTATCTTATCCTAGTGTCTAAACTCTTCTCCATGGCTGGACCCTCAAATAATATTCCTTTACGTGCTAAGGGGTATCTAGAGAGTGGGATAGGTTTAATAACTACCCTAACCCTAATGCATACCCTAACCCTAACCCCTACCCTAACCCTAACACGTACCCTAATCCTAACCCGTACCCTAAACCGAGCCCTAACCCTAACACTAACCCTAACCCTAACCCTAACCCATACCCTATGCCGTACCCGAACCCCTCCCCGAACCCATTCCCCAAGCCGTACCCTAAACATAACCCTAAGCCTAACCCTAACCCTAGGCTACCCTTGACTGCTTCTGCCTCCAATAGATTTCCTAAGCACTAGTGTTTTAAGGAACAGCTTAAAAAGAGAATCCTAATGTGATTTCTTTATAATGGGTGTGTTCCTTATCTTATCCTAGTGTCTAAACTCTTCTCCATGGCTGCACCCCCAAATAATATTGCCTTACGTGCTAAGGGGTATCTAGAGAGTGGGATAGGTTTAATAACTACCCTAACCCTAATGCGTACTCTAACCCTAACCCCTAACCTAACACTAACACGTACCCTAATCCTAACCCGTACACTAAACCGAGCCCTAACCCTAACACTAACACTAACCCTAACCCTAACCCATACCCTACGCCGTACCCGCACCCCTCCCTGAACCCGTACCCTAAGCCGTACCCTAAGACTAACCCTAAGCCTAACCCTAACCCTAGGCTACCCTTGACTGCTTCTGCCTCCAATAGATTTCCTAAGCACTAGTGTTTTAACGAACAGCTTAAAAAGAGAATCCTAAAGTGATTTCTTTATAATGGGTGTGTTCCTTATCTTATCCTAGTGTCTAAACTCTTCTCCATGGCTGCACCCCCAAATAATATTCCCTTACGTGCTAAGGGGTATCTAGAGAGTGGGATAGGTTTAATAACTACCCTAACCCTAACGCGTACCCTAACCCTAACCCCTACCCTAACCCTAACACGTACCCTAATCCTAACCTGTACCCTAAACCGAGCCCTAACCCTAACACTAACCCTAACCCTAACCCTAACCCATACCCTACGCCGTACCCGAACCCCTCCCCGAACTCGTACCCTAAGCCATACCCTAAACCTAACCCTAAGCCTAACCCTAACCCTAGGCTACCCTTGACTGCTTCTGCCTCCAATTGATTTCCTAAGCAGTAGTGTTTTAAGGAACAGCTTAAAAAGAGAATCCTAAAGTGATTTCTTTATAATGGGTGTGTTCCTTATCTTATCCTAGTGTCTAAACTCTTCTCCATGGCTGGACCCCCAAATAATATTCCTTTACGTGCTAAGGGGGAGCTAGAGAGTGGGATAGGTTTACTAACTACCCTAGCCCTAACGCGTAACCTAACCCTAACCCCTACCCTAACCCTAACACGTACCCTAATCCTAACCCGTACCCTAAACCGAGCCCTAACCCTAACACTAACCCAAACCCTAACCCTAACCCATACCCTACGCCGTACACGAACACCTCCCCGAACCCATACCCCAAGCCGTACCCTAAACCTAACCCTAAGCCTAACCCTAACACTAGGCTACCCTTGACTGCTTCTGCCTCCAATAGATTTCCTAAGCACTAGTGTTTTAAGGAACAGCTTAAAAAGAGAATCCTAATGTGATTTCTTTATAATGGGTGTGTTCCTTATCTTATCCTAGTGTCTAAACTCTTCTCCATGGCTGCACCCCCAAATAATATTGCCTTACGTGCTAAGGGGTATCTAGAGAGTGGGATAGGTTTAATAACTACCCTAACCCTAATGCGTACTCTAACCCTAACCCCTAACCTAACACTAACACGTACCCTAATCCTAACCCGTACCCTAAACCGAGCCCTAACCCTAACACTAACACTAACCCTAACCCTAACCCATACCCTACGCCGTACCTGAACCCCTCCCCAAACCCGTACCGAAAGCCGTACCCTAAGCCTAACCCTAAACCTAACACTAACCCTAGGCTACCCTTGACTGCTTCTGCCTCCAATAGATTTCCTAAGCACTAGTGTTTTAAGGAACAGCTTAAAAAGAGAATCCTAATGTGATTTCTTTATAATGGGTGTGTTCCTTATCTTATCCTAGTGTCTAAACTCTTCTCCATGGCTGGACCCCCAAATAATATTCCTTTACGTGCTAAGGGGTATCTAGAGAGTGGGATAGGTTTAATAACTACCCTAACCCTAACGCATACCCTAACCCTAACCCCTACCCTAACCCTAACACGTACCCTAATCCTAACCCGTACCCTAAACCGAGCCCTAACCCTAACACTAACCCTAACCATAACCCTAACCCATACCCTACGCCGTACCCGAACCCCTCCCCGAACCCATTCCCCAAGCCGTACCCTAAACCTAACCCTAAGCCTAACCCTAACCCTAGGCTACCCTTGACTGCTTCTGCCTCCAATAGATTTCCTAAGCACTAGTGTTTTAAGGAACAGCTTAAAAAGAGAATCCTAATGTGATTTCTTTATAATGGGTGTGTTCCTTATCTTATCCTAGTGTCTAAACTCTTCTCCATGGCTGCACCCCCAAATAATATTGCCTTACGTGCTAAGGGGTATCTAGAGAGTGGGATAGGTTTAATAACTACCCTAAACCTAATGCGTACTCTAACCCTAACCCCTACCCTAACACTAACACGTACCCTAATCCTAACCCGTACCCTAAACCGAGCCCTAACCCTAACACTAACACTAACCCTAACCCTAACCCATACCCTACGCCGTACCTGAACCCCTCCCCAAACCCGTACTCTAAGCCGTACCCTAAGCCTAACCCTAAGCCTAACACTAACCCTAGGCTACCCTTGACTGCTTCTGCCTCCAATAGATTTCCTAAGCACTAGTGTTTTAAGCAACAGCTTAAAAAGAGAATCCTAATGTGATTTCTTTATAATGGGTGTGTTCCTTATCTTATCCTAGTGTCTAAATTCTTCTCCATGGCTGGAACCCCAAATAATATTCCTTTACGTGCTAAGGGGTATCTAGAGAGTGGGATAGGTTTACTAACTACCCTAACCCTAACGCGTACCCTAACCCTAACCCCTACCCTAAACCTAACACGTACCCTAATCCTAACCGTACCATAAACCGAGCCCTAACCCTAACACTAACCCTAACCCTAACCCTAACCCATACCCTACGCCGTACCCGCACCCCTCCCCGAACCCGTACCCTAAGCCGTACCCTAAGCCTAACCCTAAGCCTAACCCTAACCCTAGGCTACCCTTGACTGCTTCTGCCTCCAATAGATTTCCTAAGCACTAGTGTTTTAAGGAACAGCTTAAAAAGAGAATCCTAATGTGATTTCTTTATAATGGGTGTGTTCCTTATCTTATCCTAGTGTCTAAACTCTTCTCCATGGCTGGACCCCCAAATAATATTCCTTTACGTGCTAAGGGGTATCTAGAGAGTGGGATAGGTTTAATAACTACCCTAACCCTAACGCGTACCCTAACCCTAACCCCTACCCTAACCCTAACACGTACCCTAATCCTAACCCCTACCCTAAACCGAGCCCTAACCCTAACACTAACCCTAACCCTAACCCTAACCCATACCCTACACCGTACCCGAAACCCTCCCCGAACCCGTACCCTAAGCCGTACCCTAAGCCTAACCCTAAGCCTAACCCTAACCCTAGGCTACCCTTGACTGCTTCTGCCTCCAATAGATTTCCTAAGCACTAGTGTTTTAAGGAACAGCTTAAAAAGAGAATCCTAATGTGATTTCTTTATAATGGGTGTGTTCCTTATCTTATCCTAGTGTCTAAACTCTTCTCCATGGCTGGACCCTCAAATAATATTCCTTTACGTGCTAAGGGGTATCTAGAGAGTGGGATAGGTTTAATAACTACCCTAACCCTAACGCGTACCCTAACCCTAACCCCTACCCTAACCCTAACACGTACCCTAATACTAACCTGTACACTAAACCGAGCCCTAACCCTAACACTAACCCTAACCCTAACCCATACCCTACGCCGTACCCGCACCCCTCCCCGAACCCGTACCCTAAGCCGTACCCTAAGCCTAACCCTAAGCCTAACCCTAACCCTAGGCTACCCTTGACTGCTTCTGCCTCCAATAGATTTCCTAAGCACTAGTGTTTTAAGGAACAGCTTAAAAAGAGAATCCTAATGTGATTTCTTTATAATGGGTGTGTTCCTTATCTTATCCTAGTGTCTAAACTCTTCTCCATGGCTGGACCCCCAAATAATATTCCTTTACGTGCTAAGGGGTATCTAGAGAGTGGGATAGGTTTAATAACTACCCTAACCCTAACGCATACCCTAACCCTAACCCCTACCCTAACCCTAACACGTACCCTAATCCTAACCCGTACCCTAAACCGAGCCCTAACCCTAACACTAACCCTAACCCTAACCCTAACCCATACCCTATGCCGTACCCGAACCCCTCCCCGAACCCATTCCCCAAGCCGTACCCTAAACATAACCCTAAGCCTAACCCTAACCCTAGGCTACCCTTGACTGCTTCTGCCTCCAATAGATTTCCTAAGCACTAGTGTTTTAAGGAACAGCTTAAAAAGAGAATCCTAATGTGATTTCTTTATAATGGGTGTGTTCCTTATCTTATCCTAGTGTCTAAACTCTTCTCCATGGCTGCACCCCCAAATAATATTGCCTTACGTGCTAAGGGGTATCTAGAGAGTGGGATAGGTTTAATAACTACCCTAACCCTAATGCGTACTCTAACCCTAACCCCTAACCTAACACTAACACGTACCCTAATCCTAACCCGTACACTAAACCGAGCCCTAACCCTAACACTAACACTAACCCTAACCCTAACCCATACCCTACGCCGTACCTGAACCCCTCCCCAAACCCGTACCGAAAGCCGTACCCTAAGCCTAACCCTAAACCTAACACTAACCCTAGGCTACCCTTGACTGCTTCTGCCTCCAATAGATTTCCTAAGCACTAGTGTTTTAAGCAACAGCTTAAAAAGAGAATCCTAATGTGATTTCTTTATAATGGGTGTGTTCCTTATCTTATCCTAGTGTCTAAATTCTTCTCCATGGCTGGAACCCCAAATAATATTCCTTTACGTGCTAAGGGGTATCTAGAGAGTGGGATAGGTTTACTAACTACCCTAACCCTAACGCGTACCCTAACCCTAACCCCTACCCTAAACCTAACACGTACCCTAATCCTAACCGTACCCTAAACCGAGCCCTAACCCTAACACTAACCCTAACCCTAACCCTAACCCATACCCTACGCCGTACCCGCACCCCTCCCCGAACCCGTAACCTAAGCCGTACCCTAAGCCTAACCCTAAGCCTAACCCTAACCCTAGGCTACCCTTGACTGCTTCTGCCTCCAATAGATTTCCTAAGCACTACTGTTTTAAGGAACAGCTTAAAAAGAGAATCCTAATGTGATTTCTGTATAATGGGTGTGTTCCTTATCTTATCCTAGTGTCTAAACTCTTCTCCATGGCTGCACCCCCAAATAATATTCCCTTACGTGCTAAGGGGTATCTAGAGAGTGGGATAGGTTTAATAACTACCCTAACCCTAACGCGTACCCTAACCCTAACCCCTACCCTAACCCTAACACGTACCCTAATCCTAACCTGTACCCTAAACCGAGGCCTAACCCTAACACTAACCCTAACCCTAACCCTAACCCATACCCTACGCCGTACCCGAAACCCTCCCCGAACCCGTACCCTAAGCCATACCCTAAACCTAACCCTAAGCCTAAGCCTAACCCTAGGCTACCCTTGACTGCTTCTGCCTCCAATAGATTTCCTAAGCACTAGTGTTTTAAGGAACAGCTTAAAAAGAGAATCCTAATGTGATTTCTTTATAATGGGTGTGTTCCTTATCTTATCCTAGTGTCTAAACTCTTCTCCATGGCTGCACCCCCAAATAATATTCCCTTACGTGCTAAGGGGTATCTAGAGAGTGGGATAGGTTTAATAACTACCCTAACCCTAACGCGTACCCTAACCCTAACCCCTACCCTAACCCTAACACGTACCCTAATCCTAACCTGTACCCTAAACCGAGGCCTAACCCTAACACTAACCCTAACCCTAACCCTAACCCATACCCTACGCCGTACCCGAAACCCTCCCCGAACCCGTACCCTAAGCCATACCCTAAACCTAACCCTAAGCCTAACCCTAACCCTAGGCTACCCTTGACTGCTTCTGCCTCCAATTGATTTCCTAAGCAGTAGTGTTTTAAGGAACAGCTTAAAAAGAGAATCCTAATGTGATTTCTTTATAATGGGTGTGTTCCTTATCTTATCCTAGTGTCTAAACTTTTCTCCATGGCTGGACCCTCAAATAATATTCCTTTACGTGCTAAGGGGTATCTAGAGATTGGGATAGGTTTAATAACTACCCTAACCCTAACGCGTACCCTAACCCTAACCCCTACCCTAACCCTAACACGTACCCTAATCCTAACCCGTACCCTAAACCGAGCCCTAACCCTAACACTAACCCTAACCCTAACCCTAACCCATACCCTACGCCGTACCCGCACCCCTCCCTGAACCCGTACCCTAAGCCGTACCCTAAGCCTAACCCTAAGCCTAACCCTAACCCTAGGCTACCCTTGACTGCTTCTGCCTCCAATAGATTTCCTAAGCACTAGTGTTTTAACGAACAGCTTAAAAAGAGAATCCTAAAGTGATTTCTTTATAATGGGTGTGTTCCTTATCTTATCCTAGTGTCTAAACTCTTCTCCATGGCTGGACCCCCAAATAATATTCCTTTACGTGCTAAGGGGTATCTAGAGAGTGGGATAGGTTTAATAACTACCCTAACCCTAACGCGCCCCTAACCCTAACCCCTACCCTAACCCTAACACGTACCCTAATCCTAACCCGTACCCTAAACCGAGCCCTAACCCTAACAGTAACCCTAACCCTAACCCATACCCTACGCCGTACCCGAAACCCTCCCCGAACCCGTACCCTAAGCCGTACCCTAAGCCTCACCCTAAGCCTAACCTTATCCTAGGCTACCCTTGACTGCTTCTGCCTCCAATAGATTTCCTAAGCACTAGTGTTTTAAGGAACAGCTTAAAAAGAGAATCCTAATGTGATTTCTTTATAATGGGTGTGTTCCTTATCTTATCCTAGTGTCTAAACTCTTCTCCATTGCTGGACCCTCAAATAATATTCCTTTACGTGCTAAGGGGTATCTAGAGAGTGGGATAGGTTTAATAACTACCCTAACCCTAACGCGTACCCTAACCCTAACCCCTACCCTAACCCTAACACGTACCCTAATCCTAACAGGTACCCTAAACCGAGCCCTAACCCTAACACTAACCCTAACCCTAACCCTAACCCATACCCTACGCCGTACCCGCACCCCTCCCCGAACCCGTACCCTAAGCCGTACCCTAAGCCTAACCCTAAGCCTAACCCTAACCCTAGGCTACCCTTGACTGCTTCTGCCTCCAATAGATTTCCTAAGCACTAGTGTTTTAAGGAACAGCTTAAAAAGAGAATCCTAATGTGATTTCTTTATAATGGGTGTGTTCCTTATCTTATCCTAGTGTCTAAACTCTTCTCCATGGCTGCACCCCCAAATAATATTGCCTTACGTGCTAAGGGGTATCTAGAGAGTGGGATAGGTTTAATAACTACCCTAAACCTAATGCGTACTCTAACCCTAACCCCTACCCTAACACTAACACGTACCCTAATCCTAACCCGTACCCTAAACCGAGCCCTAACCCTAACACTAACACTAACCCTAACCCTAACCCATACCCTATGCCGTACCTGAACCCCTCCCCAAACCCGTACCCTAAGCCGTACCCTAAGACTAACCCTAAGCCTAACACTAACCCTAGGCTACCCTTGACTGCTTCTGCCTCCAATAGATTTCCTAAGCACTAGTGTTTTAAGCAACAGCTTAAAAAGAGAATCCTAATGTGATTTCTTTATAATGGGTGTGTTCCTTATCTTATCCTAGTGTCTAAATTCTTCTCCATGGCTGGAACCCCAAATAATATTCCTTTACGTGCTAAGGGGTATCTAGAGAGTGGGATAGGTTTACTAACTACCCTAACCCTAACGCGTACCCTAACCCTAACCCCTACCCTAACCCTAACACGTACCCTAATCCTAACCCGTACCCTAAACCGAGCCCTAACCCTAACAATAACCCTAACCCTAACCCATACCCTACGCCGTACCCGAAACCCTCCCCGATCCCGTACCCTAAGCCGTACCCTAAGCCTAACCCTAAGCCTAACCCTAACCCTAGGTTACCCTTGACTGCTTCTGCCTCCAATAGATTTCCTAAGCACTAGTGTTTTAAGGAACAGCTTAAAAAGAGAATCCTAATGTGATTTCTTTATAATGGGTGTGTTCCTTATCTTATCCTAGTGTCTAAACTCTTCTCCATGGCTGGACCCTCAAATAATATTCCTTTACGTGCTAAGGGGTATCTAGAGAGTGGGATAGGTTTAATAACTACCCTAACCCTAACGCGTACCCTAACCCTAACCCCTACCCTAACCCTAACACGTACCCTAATCCTAACCCGTACCCTAAAGCGAGCCCTAACCCTAACACTAACCCTAACCCTAACCCTAACCCATACCCTACGCCGTACCCGCACCCCTCCCTGAACCCGTACCCTAAGCCGTACCCTAAGCCTAACCCTAAGCCTAACCCTAACCCTAGGCTACCCTTGACTGCTTCTGCCTCCAATAGATTTCCTAAGCACTAGTGTTTTAACGAACAGCTTAAAAAGAGAATCCTAAAGTGATTTCTTTATAATGGGTGTGTTCCTTATCTTATCCTAGTGTCTAAACTCTTCTCCATGGCTGGACCCCCAAATAATATTCCTTTACGTGCTAAGGGGTATCTAGAGAGTGGGATAGGTTTAATAACTACCCTAACCCTAACGCGTACCCTAACCCTAACCCCTACCCTAACCCTAACACGTACCCTAATCCTAACCCGTACCCTAAACCGAGCCCTAACCCTAACACTAACCCTAACCCTAACCCATACCCTACGCCGTACCCGAAACCCTCCCCGAACCCGTACCCTAAGCCGTACCCTAAGCCTCACCCTAAGCCTAACCTTATCCTAGGCTACCCTTGACTGCTTCTGCCTCCAATAGATTTCCTAAGCACTACTGTTTTAAGGAACAGCTTAAAAAGAGAATCCTAATGTGATTTCTTTATAATGGGTGTGTTCCTTATCTTATCCTAGTGTCTAAACTCTTCTCCATGGCTGCACCCCCAAATAATATTCCCTTACGTGCTAAGGGGTATCTAGAGAGTGGGATAGGTTTAATAACTACCCTAACCCTAACGCGTACCCTAACCCTAACCACTACCCTAACCCTAACACGTACCCTAATCCTAACCTGTACCCTAAACCGAGGCCTAACCCTAACACTAACCCTAACCCTAACCCTAACCCATACCCTACGCCGTACCCGCACCCCTCCCCGAACCCGTACCCTAAGCCATACCCTAAACCTAACCCTAAGCCTAACCCTAACCCTAGGCTACCCTTGACTGCTTCTGCCTCCAATTGATTTCCTAAGCAGTAGTGTTTTAAGGAACAGCTTAAAAAGAGAATCCTAATGTGATTTCTTTATAATGGGTGTGTTCCTTATCTTATCCTAGTGTCTAAACTCTTCTCCATGGCTGGACCCCCAAATAATATTCCTTTACGTGCTAAGGGGGAGCTAGAGAGTGGGATAGGTTTACTAACTACCCTAGCCCTAACGCGTAACCTAACCCTAACCCCTACCCTAACCCTAACACGTACCCTAATCCTAACCCGTACCCTAAACCGAGCCCTAACCCTAACACTAACCCAAACCCTAACCCTAACCCATACCCTACGCCGTACACGAACACCTCCCCGAACCCATACCCCAAGCCGTACCCTAACCCTAACCCTAAGCCTAACCCTAACCCTAGGCTACCCTTGACTGCTTCTGCCTCCAATAGATTTCCTAAGCACTACTGTTTTAAGGAACAGCTTAAAAAGAGAATCCTAAAGTGATTTCTTTATAATGGGTGTGTTCCTTATCTTATCCTAGTGTCTAAACTCTTCTCCATGGCTGCACCCCCAAATAATATTCCTTTACGTGCTAAGGGGTATCTAGAGAGTGGGATAGGTTTAATAACTACCCTAACCCTAACGCGTACCCTAACCCTAACCCCTACCCTAACCCTAACACGTACCCTAATCCTAACCCGTACCCTAAACCGAGCCCTAACCCTAACACTAACCCTAACCCTAACCCTAACCCATACCCTACGCCGTACCCGAAACCCTCCCTGAACTCGTACCCTAAGCCGTACCCTAAGCCTAACCCTAAGCCTAACCCTAACCCTAGGCTACCCTTGACTGCTTCTGCTTCCAATAGATTTCCTAAGCACTAGTGTTTTAAGGAACAGCTTAAAAAGAGAATCCTAATGTGATTTCTTTATAATGGGTGTGTTCCTTATCTTATCCTAGTGTCTAAACTTTTCTCCATGGCTGGACCCTCAAATAATATTCCTTTACGTGCTAAGGGGTATCTAGAGATTGGGATAGGTTTAATAACTACCCTAACCCTAACGCGTACCCTAACCCTAACCCCTACCCTAACCCTAACACGTACCCTAATCCTAACCCGTACCCTAAACCGAGCCCTAACCCTAACACTAACCCTAACCCTAACCCTAACCCATACCCTACGCCGTACCCGCACCCCTCCCTGAACCCGTACCCTAAGCCGTACCCTAAGACTAACCCTAAGCCTAACACTAACTCTAGGCTACCCTTGACTGCTTCTGCCTCCAATAGATTTCCTAAGCACTAGTGTTTTAACGAACAGCTTAAAAAGAGAATCCTAAAGTGATTTCTTTATAATGGGTGTGTTCCTTATCTTATCCTAGTGTCTAAACTCTTCTCCATGGCTGGACCCCCAAATAATATTCCTTTACGTGCTAAGGGGTATCTAGAGAGTGGGATAGGTTTAATAACTACCCTAACCCTAACGCGTACCCTAACCCTAACCCCTACCCTAACCCTAACACGTACCCTAATCCTAACCCGTACCCTAAACCGAGCCCTAACCCTAACACTAACCCTAACCCTAACCCTAACCCATACCCTACGCCGTACCCGCACCCCTCCCCGAACCCGTACCCTAAGCCGAACCCTAAGCCTAACCCTAAGCCTAACCCTAACCCTAGGCTACCCTTGACTGCTTCTGCCTCCAATAGATTTCCTAAGCACTACTGTTTTAAGGAACAGCTTAAAAAGAGAATCCTAATGTGATTTCTTTATAATGGGTGTGTTCCTTATCTTATCCTAGTGTCTAAACTCTTCTCCATGGCTGCACCCCCAAATAATATTCCCTTACGTGCTAAGGGGTATCTAGAGAGTGGGATAGGTTTAATAACTACCCTAACCCTAACGCGTACCCTAACCCTAACCCCTACCCTAACCCTAACACGTACCCTAATCCTAACCTGTACCCTAAACCGAGCCCTAACGCTAACACTAACCCTAACCCTAACCCTAACCCATACCCTACGCCGTACCCGCACCCCTCCCCGAACTCGTACCCTAAGCCATACCCTAAACCTAACCCTAAGCCTAACCCTAACCCTAGGCTACCCTTGACTGCTTCTGCCTCCAATTGATTTCCTAAGCAGTAGTGTTTTAAGGAACAGCTTAAAAAGAGAATCCTAAAGTGATTTCTTTATAATGGGTGTGTTCCTTATCTTATCCTAGTGTCTAAACTCTTCTCCATGGCTGGACCCCCAAATAATATTCCTTTACGTGCTAAGGGGGAGCTAGAGAGTGGGATAGGTTTACTAACTACCCTAGCCCTAACGCGTAACCTAACCCTAACCCCTACCCTAACCCTAACACGTACCCTAATCCTAACCCGTACCCTAAACCGAGCCCTAACCCTAACACTAACCCAAACCCTAACCCTAACCCATACCCTACGCCGTACACGAACACCTCCCCGAACCCATACCCCAAGCCGTACCCTAAACCTAACCCTAAGCCTAACCCTAACACTAGGCTACCCTTGACTGCTTCTGCCTCCAATAGATTTCCTAAGCACTAGTGTTTTAAGGAACAGCTTAAAAAGAGAATCCTAATGTGATTTCTTTATAATGGGTGTGTTCCTTATCTTATCCTAGTGTCTAAACTCTTCTCCATGGCTGCACCCCCAAATAATATTGCCTTACGTGCTAAGGGGTATCTAGAGAGTGGGATAGGTTTAATAACTACCCTAACCCTAATGCGTACTCTAACCCTAACCCCTACCCTAACACTAACACGTACCCTAATCCTAACCCGTACCCTAAACCGAGCCCTAACCCTAACACTAACACTAACCCTAACCCTAACCCATACCCTACGCCGTACCTGAACCCCTCCCCAAACTCGTACCCTAAGCCGTACCCTAAGCCTAACCCTAAGCCTAACACTAACCCTAGGCTACCCTTGACTGCTTCTGCCTCCAATAGATTTCCTAAGCACTAGTGTTTTAAGCAACAGCTTAAAAAGAGAATCCTAATGTGATTTCTTTATAATGGGTGTGTTCCTTATCTTATCCTAGTGTCTAAATTCTTCTCCATTGCTGGAACCCCAAATAATATTCCTTTACGTGCTAAGGGGTATCTAGAGAGTGGGATAGGTTTACTAACTACCCTAACCCTAACGCGTACCCTAACCCTAACCCCAACCCTAAACCTAACACGTACCCTAATCCTAACCGTACCCTAAACCGAGCCCTAACCCTAACACTAACCCTAACCCTAACCCTAACCCATACCCTACGCCGTACCCGAAACCCTCCCCGAACCCGTACCCTAAGCCGTACTCTAAGCCTAACCCTAAGCCTAACCCTAACCCTACGCTACCCTTGACTGCTTCTGCCTCCAATAGATTTCCTAAGCACTAGTGTTTTAAGGAACAGCTTAAAAAGAGAATCCTAATGTGATTTCTTTATAATGGGTGTGTTCCTTATCTTATCCTAGTGTCTAAACTCTTCTCCATGGCTGGACCCTCAAATAATATTCCTTTACGTGCTAAGGGGTATCTAGAGAGTGGGATAGGTTTACTAACTACCCTAACCCTAACGCGTACCCTAACCCTAACCCCTACCCTAACCCTAACACGTACCCTAATCCTAACCCGTACCCTAAACCGAGCCCTAACCCTAACAATAACCCTAACCCTAACCCTAACCCATACCCTACGCCGTACCCGAAACCCTCCCCGATCCCGTACCCTAAGCCGTACCCTAAGCCTAACCCTAAGCCTAACCCTAACCCTAGGTTACCCTTGACTGCTTCTGCCTCCAATAGATTTCCTAAGCACTAGTGTTTTAAGGAACAGCTTAAAAAGAGAATCCTAATGTGATTTCTTTATAATGGGTGTGTTCCTTATCTTATCCTAGTGTCTAAACTCTTCTCCATGGCTGGACCCTCAAATAATATTCCTTTACGTGCTAAGGGGTATCTAGAGAGTGGGATAGGTTTAATAACTACCCTAACCCTAACGCGTACCCTAACCCTAACCCCTACCCTAACCCTAACACGTACCCTAATCCTAACCCGTACCCTAAACCGAGCCCTAACCCTAACACTAACCCTAACCCTAACCCTAACCCATACCCTACGCCGTACCCGCACCCCTCCCTGAACCCGTACCCTAAGCCGTACCCTAAGCCTAACCCTAAGCCTAACCCTAACCCTAGGCTACCCTTGACTGCTTCTGCCTCCAATAGCTTTCCTAAGCACTAGTGTTTTAACGAACAGCTTAAAAAGAGAATCCTAAAGTGATTTCTTTATAATGGGTGTGTTCCTTATCTTATCCTAGTGTCTAAACTCTTCTCCATGGCTGGACCCCCAAATAATATTCCTTTACGTGCTAAGGGGTATCTAGAGAGTGGGATAGGTTTAATAACTACCCTAACCCTAACGCGTACCCTAACCCTAACCCCTACCCTAACCCTAACACGTACCCTAATCCTAACCCGTACCCTAAACCGAGCCCTAACCCTAACACTAACCCTAACCCTAACCCATACCCTACGCCGTACCCGAAACCCTCCCCGAACCCGTACCCTAAGCCGTACCCTAAGCCTCACCCTAAGCCTAACCTTATCCTAGGCTACCCTTGACTGCTTCTGCCTCCAATAGATTTCCTAAGCACTAGTGTTTTAAGGAACAGCTTAAAAAGAGAATCCTAATGTGATTTCTTTATAATGGGTGTGTTCCTTATCTTATCCTAGTCTCTAAACTCTTCTCCATGGCTGGACCCCCAAATAATATTCCTTTACGTGCTAAGAGGTATCTAGAGAGTGGGATAGGTTTAATAACTACCCTAACCCTAACGCGTACCCTAACCCTAATCCCTACCCTAACCCTAACACGTACCCTAATACTAACCTGTACCCTAAACCGAGCCCTAACCCTAACACTAACCCTAACCCTAACCCATACCCTACGCCGTACCCGCACCCCTCCCCGAACCCGTACCCTAAGCCGTACCCTAAGCCTAACCCTAAGCCTAACCCTAACCCTAGGCTACCCTTGACTGCTTCTGCCTCCAATAGATTTCCTAAGCACTAGTGTTTTAAGGAACAGCTTAAAAAGAGAATCCTAATGTGATTTCTTTATAATGGGTGTGTTCCTTATCTTATCCTAGTGTCTAAACTCTTCTCCATGGCTGGACCCCCAAATAATATTCCTTTACGTGCTAAGGGGTATCTAGAGAGTGGGATAGGTTTAATAACTACCCTAACCCTAACGCATACCCTAACCCTAACCCCTACCCTAACCCTAACACGTACCCTAATCCTAACCCGTACCCTAAACCGAGCCCTAACCCTAACACTAACCCTAACCCTAACCCTAACCCATACCCTACGCCGTACCCGAACCCCTCCCCGAACCCATTCCCCAAGCCGTACCCTAAACCTAACCCTAAGCCTAACCCTAACCCTAGGCTACCCTTGACTGCTTCTGCCTCCAATAGATTTCCTAAGCACTAGTGTTTTAAGGAACAGCTTAAAAAGAGAATCCTAATGTGATTTCTTTATAATGGGTGTGTTCCTTATCTTATCCTAGTGTCTAAACTCTTCTCCATGGCTGCACCCCCAAATAATATTGCCTTACGTGCTAAGGGGTATCTACAGAGTGGGATAGGTTTAATAACTACCCTAACCCTAATGCGTACTCTAACCCTAACCCCTAACCTAACACTAACACGTAACCTAATCCTAACCGTACCCTAAACCGAGCCCTAACCCTAACACTAACCCTAACCCTAACCCTAACCCATACCCTACGCCGTACCCGCACCCCTCCCCGAACCCGTAACCTAAGCCGTACCCTAAGCCTAACCCTAAGCCTAACCCTAACCCTAGGCTACCCTTGACTGCTTCTGCCTCCAATAGATTTCCTAAGCACTAGTGTTTTAAGGAACAGCTTAAAAAGAGAATCCTAATGTGATTTCTTTATAATGGGTGTGTTCCTTATCTTATCCTAGTGTCTAAACTCTTCTCCATGGCTGCACCCCCAAATAATATTCCCTTACGTGCTAAGGGGTATCTAGAGAGTGGGATAGGTTTAATAACTACCCTAACCCTAACGCGTACCCTAACCCTAACCCCTACCCTAACCCTAACACGTACCCTAATCCTAACCTGTACCCTAAACCGAGGCCTAACCCTAACACTAACCCTAACCCTAACCCTAACCCATACCCTACGCCGTACCCGCACCCCTCCCCGAACCCGTACCCTAAGCCATACCCTAAACCTAACCCTAAGCCTAACCCTAACCCTAGGCTACCCTTGACTGCTTCTGCCTCCAATTGATTTCCTAAGCAGTAGTGTTTTAAGGAACAGCTTAAAAAGAGAATCCTAATGTGATTTCTTTATAATGGGTGTGTTCCTTATCTTATCCTAGTGTCTAAACTCTTCACCATGGCTGGACCCCCAAATAATATTCCTTTACGTGCTAAGGGGGAGCTAGAGAGTGGGATAGGTTTACTAACTACCCTAGCCCTAATGCGTAACCTAACCCTAACCCCTACCCTAACCCTAACACGTACCCTAATCCTAACCCGTACCCTAAACCGAGCCCTAACCCTAACACTAACCCAAACCCTAACCCTAACCCATACCCTACGCCGTACACGAACACCTCCCCGAACCCATACCCCAAGCCGTACCCTAACCCTAACCCTAAGCCTAACCCTAACCCTAGGCTACCCTTGACTGCTTCTGCCTCCAATAGATTTCCTAAGCACTACTGTTTTAAGGAACAGCTTAAAAAGAGAATCCTAAAGTGATTTCTTTATAATGGGTGTGTTCCTTATCTTATCCTAGTGTCTAAACTCTTCTCCATGGCTGCACCCCCAAATAATATTCCTTTACGTGCTAAGGGGTATCTAGAGAGTGGGAGAGGTTTACTAACTACCCTAGCCCTAACGCGTAACCTAACCCTAACCCCTACCCTAACCCTAACACGTACCCTAATCCTAACCCGTACCCTAAACCGAGCCCTAACCCTAACACTAACCCAAACCCTAACCCTAACCCATACCCTACGCCGTACCCGCACCCCTCCCCGAACCCGTACCCTAAGCCGAACCCTAAGCCTAACCCTAAGCCTAACCCTAACCCTAGGCTACCCTTGACTGCTTCTGCCTCCAATAGATTTCCTAAGCACTACTGTTTTAAGGAACAGCTTAAAAAGAGAATCCTAATGTGATTACTTTATAATGGGTGTGTTCCTTATCTTATCCTAGTGTCTAAACTCTTCTCCATGGCTGCACCCCCAAATAATATTCCCTTACGTGCTAAGGGGTATCTAGAGAGTGGGATAGGTTTAATAACTACCCTAACCCTAACGCGTACCCTAACCCTAACCCCTACCCTAACCCTAACACGTACCCTAATCCTAACCTGTACCCTAAACCGAGCCCTAACCCTAACACTAACCCTAACCCTAACCCTAACCCATACCCTACGCCGTACCCGCACCCCTCCCCGAACTCGTACCCTAAACCATACCCTAAACCTAACCCTAAGCCTAACCCTAACCCTAGGCTACCCTTGACTGCTTCTGCCTCCAATTGATTTCCTAAGCAGTAGTCTTTTAAGGAACAGCTTAAAAAGAGAATCCTAAAGTGATTTCTTTATAATGGGTGTGTTCCTTATCTTATCCTAGTGTCTAAACTCTTCTCCATGGCTGGACCCCCAAATAATATTCCTTTACGTGCTAAGGGGGAGCTAGAGAGTGGGATAGGTTTACTAACTACCCTAGCCCTAACGCGTAACCTAACCCTAACCCCTACCCTAACCCTAACACGTACCCTAATCCTAACCCGTACCCTAAACCGAGCCCTAACCCTAACACTAACCCAAACCCTAACCCTAACCCATACCCTACGCCGTACACGAACACCTCCCCGAACCCATACCCCAAGCCGTACCCTAAACCTAACCCTAAGCCTAACCCTAACACTAGGCTACCCTTGACTGCTTCTGCCTCCAATAGATTTCCTAAGCACTAGTGTTTTAAGGAACAGCTTAAAAAGAGAATCCTAATGTGATTTCTTTATAATGGGTGTGTTCCTTATCTTATCCTAGAGTCTAAACTCTTCTCCATGGCTGCACCCCCAAATAATATTGCCTTACGTGCTAAGGGGTATCTAGAGAGTGGGATAGGTTTAATAACTACCCTAACCCTAATGCGTACTCTAACCCTAACCCCTACCCTAACACTAACACGTACCCTAATCCTAACCCGTACCCTAAACCGAGCCCTAACCCTAACACTAACACTAACCCTAACCCTAACCCATACCCTACGCCGTACCTGAACCCCTCCCCAAACCCGTACCCTAAGCCGTACCCTAAGCCTAACCCTAAGCCTAACACTAACCCTAGGCTACCCTTGACTGCTTCTGCCTCCAATAGATTTCCTAAGCACTAGTGTTTTAAGCAACAGCTTAAAAAGAGAATCCTAATGTGATTTCTTTATAATGGGTGTGTTCCTTATCTTATCCTAGTGTCTAAATTCTTCTCCATTGCTGGAACCCCAAATAATATTCCTTTACGTGCTAAGGGGTATCTAGAGAGTGGGATAGGTTTACTAACTACCCTAACCCTAACGCGTACCCTAACCCTAACCCCTACCATAAACCTAACACGTACCCTAATCCTAACCGTACCCTAAACCGAGCCCTAACCCTAACACTAACCCTAACCCTAACCCTAACCCATACCCTACGCCGTACCCGAAACCCTCCCCGAACCCGTACCCTAAGCCGTACTCTAAGCCTAACCCTAAGCCTAACCCTAACCCTACGCTACCCTTGACTGCTTCTGCCTCCAATAGATTTCCTAAGCACTAGTGTTTTAAGGAACAGCTTAAAAAGAGAATCCTAATGTGATTTCTTTATAATGGGTGTGTTCCTTATCTTATCCTAGTGTCTAAACTCTTCTCCATGGCTGGACCCTCAAATAATATTCCTTTACGTGCTAAGGGGTATCTAGAGAGTGGGATAGGTTTAATACCTACCCTAACCCTAACGCGTACCCTAACCCTAACCCCTACCCTAACCCTAACACGTACCCTAATCCTAACCCGTACCCTAAACCGAGCCCTAACCCTAACACTAACCCTAACCCTAACCCTAACCCATACCGTACACCGTACCCGCACCCCTCCCCGAACCCGTAACCTAAGCCGTACCCTAAGCCTAACCCTAAGCCTAACCCTAACCCTAGGCTACCCTTGACTGCTTCTGCCTCCAATAGATTTCCTAAGCACTACTGTTTTAAGGAACAGCTTAAAAAGAGAATCCTAATGTGATTTCTTTATAATGGGTGTGTTCCTTATCTTATCCTAGTGTCTAAACTCTTCTCCATGGCTGCACCCCCAAATAATATTCCCTTACGTGCTAAGGGGTATCTAGAGAGTGGGATAGGTTTAATAACTACCCTAACCCTAACGCGTACCCTAACCCTAACCCCTACCCTAACCCTAACACGTACCCTAATCCTAACCTGTACCCTAAACCGAGCCCTAACCCTAACACTAACCCTAACCCTAACCCTAACCCATACCCTACGCCGTACCCGCACCCCTCCCCGAACCCGTACCCTAAGCCATACCCTAAACCTAACCCTAAGCCTAACCCTAACCCTAGGCTACCCTTGACTGCTTCTGCCTCCAATTGATTTCCTAAGCAGTAGTGTTTTAAGGAACAGCTTAAAAAGAGAATCCTAAAGTGATTTCTTTATAATGGGTGTGTTCCTTATCTTATCCTAGTGTCTAAACTCTTCTCCATGGCTGGACCCCCAAATAATATTCCTTTACGTGCTAAGGGGGAGCTAGAGAGTGGGATAGGTTTACTAACTACCCTAGCCCTAACGCGTAACCTAACCCTAACCCCTACCCTAACCCTAACACGTACCCTAATCCTAACCCGTACCGTAAACCGAGCCCTAACCCTAACACTAACCCAAACCCTAACCCTAACCCATACCCTACGCCGTACACGAACACCTCCCCGAACCCATACCCCAAGCCGTATCCTAAACCTAACCCTAAGCCTAACCCTAACCCTAGGCTACCCTTGACTGCTTCTGCCTCCAATAGATTTCCTAAGCACTAGTGTTTTAAGGAACAGCTTAAAAAGAGAATCCTAATGTGATTTCTTTATAATGGGTGTGTTCCTTATCTTATCCTAGTGTCTAAACTCTTCTCCATGGCTGCACCCCCAAATAATATTGCCTTACGTGCTAAGGGGTATCTAGAGAGTGGGATAGGTTTAATAACTACCCTAACCCTAATGCGTACTCTAACCCTAACCCCTAAACTAACACTAACACGTACCCTAATCCTAACCCGTACCCTAAACCGAGCCCTAACCCTAACACTAACCCTAACCCTAACCCTAACCCATACCCTACGCCGTACCCGAACCCCTCCCCGAACCCATTCCCCAAGCCGTACCCTAAACCTAACCCTAAGCCTAACCCTAACCCTAGGCTACCCTTGACTGCTTCTGCCTCCAATGGATTTCCTAAGCACTAGTGTTTTAAGGAACAGCTTAAAAAGAGAATCCTAATGTGATTTCTTTATAATGGGTGTGTTCCTTATCTTATCCTAGTGTCTAAACTCTTCTCCATGGCTGCACCCCCAAATAATATTGCCTTACGTGCTAAGGGGTATCTAGAGAGTGGGATAGGTTTAATAACTACCCTAAACCTAATGCGTACTCTAACCCTAACCCCTACCCTAACACTAACACGTACCCTAATCCTAACCCGTACCCTAAACCGAGCCCTAACCCTAACACTAACACTAACCCTAACCCTAACCCATACCCTACGCCGTACCTGAACCCCTCCCCAAACCCGTACCCTAAGCCGTACCCTAAGCCTAACCCTAAGCCTAACACTAACCCTAGGCTACCCTTGACTGCTTCTGCCTCCAATAGATTTCCTAAGCACTAGTGTTTTAAGCAACAGCTTAAAAAGAGAATCCTAATGTGATTTCTTTATAATGGGTGTGTTCCTTATCTTATCCTAGTGTCTAAATTCTTCTCCATGGCTGGAACCCCAAATAATATTCCTTTACGTGCTAAGGGGTATCTAGAGAGTGGGATAGGTTTACTAACTACCCTAACCCTAACGCGTACCCTAACCCTAACCCCTACCCTAAACCTAACACGTACCCTAATCCTAACCGTACCCTAAACCGAGCCCTAACCCTAACACTAACCCTAACCCTAACCCTAACCCATACCCTACGCCGTACCCGAAACCCTCCCCGAACCCGTACCCTAAGCCGTACCCTAAGCCTAACCCTAAGCCTAACCCTAACCCTAGGCTACCCTTGACTGCTTCTGCCTCCAATAGATTTCCTAAGCACTAGTGTTTTAAGGAACAGCTTAAAAAGAGAATCCTAATGTGATTTCTTTATAATGGGTGTGTTCCTTATCTTATCCTAGTGTCTAAACTCTTCTCCATGGCTGGACCCCCAAATAATATTCCTTTACGTGCTAAGGGGTATCTAGAGAGTGGGATAGGTTTAATAACTACCCTAACCCTAACGCGTACCCTAACCCTAACCCCTACCCTAACCCTAACACGTACCCTAATCCTAACCCGTACCCTAAACCGAGCCCTAACCCTAACAATAACCCTAACCCTAACCCTAACCCATACCCTACGCCGTACCCGAAACCCTCCCCGAACCCGTACCCTAAGCCGTACCCTAAGCCTAACCCTAAGCCTAACCCTAACCCTAGGCTACCCTTGACTGCTTCTGCCTCCAATAGATTTCCTAAGCACTAGTGTTTTAAGGAACAGCTTAAAAAGAGAATCCTAATGTGATTTCTTTATAATGGGTGTGTTCCTTATCTTATCCTAGTGTCTAAACTCTTCTCCATGGCTGGACCCTCAAATAATATTCCTTTACGTGCTAAGGGGTATCTAGAGAGTGGGATAGGTTTAATAACTACCCTAACCCTAACGCGTACCCTAACCCTAACCCCTACCCTAACCCTAACACGTACCCTAATACTAACCTGTACCCTAAACCGAGCCCTAACCCTAACACTAACCCTAACCCTAACCCATACCCTACGCCGTACCCGCACCCCTCCCCGAACCCGTACCCTAAGCCGTACCCTAAGCCTAACCCTAAGCCTAACCCTAACCCTAGGCTACCCTTGACTGCTTCTGCCTCCAATAGATTTCCTAAGCACTAGTGTTTTAAGGAACAGCTTAAAAAGAGAATCCTAATGTGATTTCTTTATAATGGGTGTGTTCCTTATCTTATCCTAGTGTCTAAACTCTTCTCCATGGCTGGACCCCCAAATAATATTCCTTTACGTGCTAAGGGGTATCTAGAGAGTGGGATAGGTTTAATAACTACCCTAACCCTAACGCATACCCTAACCCTAACCCCTACCCTAACCCTAACACGTACCCTAATCCTAACCCGTACCCTAAACCGAGCCCTAACCCTAACACTAACCCTAACCCTAACCCTAACCCATACCCTACGCCGTACCCGAACCCCTCCCCGAACCCATTCCCCAAGCCGTACCCTAAACCTAACCCTAAGCCTAACCCTAACCCTAGGCTACCCTTGACTGCTTCTGCCTCCAATAGATTTCCTAAGCACTAGTGTTTTAAGGAACAGCTTAAAAAGAGAATCCTAATGTGATTTCTTTATAATGGGTGTGTTCCTTATCTTATCCTAGTGTCTAAACTCTTCTCCATGGCTGCACCCCCAAATAATATTGCCTTACGTGCTAAGGGGTATCTAGAGAGTGGGATAGGTTTATTAACTACCCTAACCCTAATGCGTACTCTAACCCTAACCCCTAACCTAACACTAACACGTACCCTAATCCTAACCCGTACCCTAAACCGAGCCCTAACCCTAACACTAACACTAACCCTAACCCTAACCCATACCCTACGCCGTACCTGAACCCCTCCCCAAACCCGTACCGTAAGCCGTACCCTAAGCCTAACCCTAAGCCTAACACTAACCCTAGGCTACCCTTGACTGCTTCTGCCTCCAATAGATTTCCTAAGCACTAGTGTTTTAAGCAACAGCTTAAAAAGAGAATCCTAATGTGATTTCTTTATAATGGGTGTGTTCCTTATCTTATCCTAGTGTCTAAATTCTTCTCCATGGCTGGAACCCCAAATAATATTCCTTTACGTGCTAAGGGGTATCTAGAGAGTGGGATAGGTTTACTAACTACCCTAACCCTAACGCGTACCCTAACCCTAACCCCTACCCTAAACCTAACACGTACCCTAATCCTAACCGTACCCTAAACCGAGCCCTAACCCTAACACTAACCCTAACCCTAACCCTAACCCATACCCTACGCCGTACCCGCACCCCTCCCCGAACCCGTAACCTAAGCCGTACCCTAAGCCTAACCCTAAGCCTAACCCTAACCCTAGGCTACCCTTGACTGCTTCTGCCTCCAATAGATTTCCTAAGCACTAGTGTTTTAAGCAACAGCTTAAAAAGAGAATCCTAAAGTGATTTCTTTATAATGGGTGTGTTCCTTATCTTATCCTAGTGTCTAAACTCTTCTCCATGGCTGGACCCCCAAATAATATTCCTTTACGTGCTAAGGGGTATCTAGAGAGTGGGATAGGTTTAATAACTACCCTAAACCTAACGTGTACCCTAACCCTAACCCCTACCCTAACCCTAACACGTACCCTAATCCTAACCCGTACCCTAAACCGAGCCCTAACCCTAACACTAACCCTAACCCTAACCCTAACCCATACCCTACGCCGTACCCGAAACCCTCCCCGAACTCGTACCCTAAGCCGTACCCTAAGCCTAACCCTAAGCCTAACCCTAACCCTAGGCTACCCTTGACTGCTTCTGCCTCCAATAGATTTCCTAAGCACTAGTGTTTTAAGGAACAGCTTAAAAAGAGAATCCTAATGTGATTTCTTTATAATGGGTGTGTTCCTTATCTTATCCTAGTGTCTAAACTCTTCTCCATGGCTGGACCCTCAAATAATACTCCTTTACGTGCTAAGGGGTATCTAGAGATTGGGATAGGTTTAATAACTACCCTAACCCTAACGCGTACCCTAACCCTAACCCCTACCCTAACCCTAACACGTACCCTAATCCTAACCCGTACCCTAAACCGAGCCCTAACCCTAACACTAACCCTAACCCTAACCCTAACCCATACCCTACGCCGTACCCGCACCCCTCCCTGAACCCGTACCCTAAGCCGTACCCTAAGACTAACCCTAAGCCTAACACTAACCCTAGGCTACCCTTGACTGCTTCTGCCTCCAATAGATTTCCTAAGCACTAGTGTTTTAACGAACAGCTTAAAAAGAGAATCCTAAAGTGATTTCTTTATAATGGGTGTGTTCCTTATCTTATCCTAGTGTCTAAACTCTTCTCCATGGCTGGACCCCCAAATAATATTCCTTTACGTGCTAAGGGGTATCTAGAGAGTGGGATAGGTTTAATAACTACCCTAACCCTAACGCGTACCCTAACCCTAACCCCTACCCTAACCCTAACACGTACCCTAATCCTAACCCGTACCCTAAACCGAGCCCTAACCCTAACACTAACCCTAACCCTAACCCATACCCTACGCCGTACCCGAAACCCTCCCCGAACCCGTACCCAAAGCCGTACCCTAAGCCTCACCCTAAGCCTAACCTTATCCTAGGCTACCCTTGACTGCTTCTGCCTCCAATAGATTTCCTAAGCACTAGTGTTTTAAGGAACAGCTTAAAAAGAGAATCCTAATGTGATTTCTTTATAATGGGTGTGTTCCTTATCTTATCCTAGTGTCTAAACTCTTCTCCATGGCTGGACCCTCAAATAATATTCCTTTACGTGCTAAGGGGTATCTAGAGAGTGGGATAGGTTTAATAACTACCCTAACCCTAACGCGTACCCTAACCCTAACCCCTACCCTAAACCTAACACGTACCCTAATCCTAACCCGTACCCTAAACCGAGCCCTAACCCTAACACTAACCCTAACACTAACCCTAACCCATACCCTACGCCGTACCCGCACCCCTCCCCGAACCCGTACCCTAAGCCGTACCCTAAGCCTAACCCTAAGCCTAACCCTAACCCTAGGCTACCCTTGACTGCTTCTGCCTCCAATAGATTTCCTAAGCACTACTGTTTTAAGGAACAGCTTAAAAAGAGAATCCTAATGTGATTTCTTTATAATGGGTGTGTTCCTTATCTTATCCTAGTGTCTAAACTCTTCTCCATGGCTGCACCCCCAAATAATATTCCCTTACGTGCTAAGGGGTATCTAGAGAGTGGGATAGGTTTAATAACTACCCTAACCCTAACGCGTACCCTAACCCTAACCCCTACCCTAACCCTAACACGTACCCTAATCCTAACCTGTACCCTAAACCGAGCCCTAACCCTAACACTAACCCTAACCCTAACCCTAACCCATACCCTACGCCGTACCCGCACCCCTCCCCGAACCCGTACCCTAAGCCATACCCTAAACCTAACCCTAAGCCTAACCCTAACCCTAGGCTACCCTTGACTGCTTCTGCCTCCAATTGATTTCCTAAGCAGTAGTGTTTTAAGGAACAGCTTAAAAAGAGAATCCTAAAGTGATTTCTTTATAATGGGTGTGTTCCTTATCTTATCCTAGTGTCTAAACTCTTCTCCATGGCTGGACCCCCAAATAATATTCCTTTACGTGCTAAGGGGGAGCTAGAGAGTGGGATAGGTTTACTAACTACCCTAGCCCTAACGCGTAACCTAACCCTAACCCCTACCCTAACCCTAACACGTACCCTAATCCTAACCCGTACCCTAAACCGAGCCCTAACCCTAACACTAACCCAAACCCTAACCCTAACCCATACCCTATGCCGTACACGAACACCTCCCCGAACCCATACCCCAAGCCGTACCCTAAACCTAACCCTAAGCCTAACCCTAACCCTAGGCTACCCTTGACTGCTTCTGCCTCCAATAGATTTCCTAAGCACTAGTGTTTTAAGGAACAGCTTAAAAAGAGAATCCTAATGTGATTTCTTTATAATGGGTGTGTTCCTTATCTTATCCTAGTGTCTAAACTCTTCTCCATGGCTGCACCCCCAAATAATATTGCCTTACGTGCTAAGGGGTATCTAGAGAGTGGGATAGGTTTAATAACTACCCTAACCCTAATGCGTACTCTAACCCTAACCCCTACCCTAACACTAACACGTACCCTAATCCTAACCCGTACCCTAAACCGAGCCCTAACCCTAACACTAACACTAACCCTAACCCTAACCCATACCCTACGCCGTACCTGAACCCCTCCCCAAACCCGTACCCTAAGCCGTACCCTAAGCCTAACCCTAAGCCTAACACTAACCCTAGGCTACCCTTGAGTGCTTCTGCCTCCAATAGATTTCCTAAGCACTACTGTTTTAAGGAACAGCTTAAAAAGAGAATCCTAATGTGATTTCTTTATAATAGGTGTGTTCCTTAGTTATCCTAGTGTCTAAACTCTTCTCCATGGCTGCACCCCCAAATAATATTCCCTTACGTGCTAAGGGGTATCTAGAGAGTGGGATAGGTTTAATAACTACCCTAACCCTAACGCGTACCCTAACCCTAACCCCTACCCTAACCCTAACACGTACCCTAATCCTAACCTGTACCCTAAACCGAGCCCTAACCCTAACACTAACCCTAACCCTAACCCTAACCCATACCCTACGCCGTACCCGCACCCCTCCCCGAACCCGTACCCTAAGCCATACCGTAAACCTAACCCTAAGCCTAACCCTAACCCTAGGCTACCCTTGACTGCTTCTGCCTCCAATTGATTTCCTAAGCAGTAGTGTTTTAAGGAACAGCTTAAAAAGAGAATCCTAAAGTGATTTCTTTATATTGGGTGTGTTCCTTATCTTATCCTAGTGTCTAAACTCTTCTCCATGGCTGGACCCCCAAATAATATTGCTTTACGTGCTAAGGGGGAGCTAGAGAGTGGGATAGGTTTACTAACTACCCTAGCCCTAACGCGTAACCTAACCCTAACCCCTACCCTAACACTAACACGTACCCTAATCCTAACCCGTACCCTAAACCGAGCCCTAACCCTAACACTAACCCTAACCCTAACCCTAACCCATACCCTACGCCGTACACGAACACCTCCCCGAACCCATACCCCAAGCCGTATCCTAAACCTAACCCTAAGCCTAACCCTAACCCTAGGCTACCCTTGACTGCTTCTGCCTCCAATAGATTTCCTAAGCACTAGTGTTTTAAGGAACAGCTTAAAAAGAGAATCCTAATGTGATTTCTTTATAATGGGTGTGTTCCTTATCTTATCCTAGTGTCTAAACTCTTCTCCATGGCTGCACCCCCAAATAATATTGCCTTACGTGCTAAGGGGTATCTAGAGAGTGGGATAGGTTTAATAACTACCCTAACCCTAATGCGTACTCTAACCCTAACCCCTAAACTAACACTAACACGTACCCTAATCCTAACCCGTACCCTAAACCGAGCCCTAACCCTAACACTAACCCTAACCCTAACCCTAACCCATACCCTACGCCGTACCCGAACCCCTCCCCGAACCCATTCCCCAAGCCGTACCCTAAACCTAACCCTAAGCCTAACCCTAACCCTAGGCTACCCTTGACTGCTTCTGCCTCCAATGGATTTCCTAAGCACTAGTGTTTTAAGGAACAGCTTAAAAAGAGAATCCTAATGTGATTTCTTTATAATGGGTGTGTTCCTTATCTTATCCTAGTGTCTAAACTCTTCTCCATGGCTGCACCCCCAAATAATATTGCCTTACGTGCTAAGGGGTATCTAGAGAGTGGGATAGGTTTAATAACTACCCTAAACCTAATGCGTACTCTAACCCTAACCCCTACCCTAACACTAACACGTACCCTAATCCTAACCCGTACCCTAAACCGAGCCCTAACCCTAACACTAACACTAACCCTAACCCTAACCCATACCCTACGCCGTACCTGAACCCCTCCCCAAACCCGTACCCTAAGCCGTACCCTAAGCCTAACCCTAAGCCTAACACTAACCCTAGGCTACCCTTGACTGCTTCTGCCTCCAATAGATTTCCTAAGCACTAGTGTTTTAAGCAACAGCTTAAAAAGAGAATCCTAATGTGATTTCTTTATAATGGGTGTGTTCCTTATCTTATCCTAGTGTCTAAATTCTTCTCCATGGCTGGAACCCCAAATAATATTCCTTTACGTGCTAAGGGGTATCTAGAGAGTGGGATAGGTTTACTAACTACCCTAACCCTAACGCGTACCCTAACCCTAACCCCTACCCTAAACCTAACACGTACCCTAATCCTAACCGTACCCTAAACCGAGCCCTAACCCTAACACTAACCCTAACCCTAACCCTAACCCATACCCTACGCCGTACCCGAAACCCTCCCCGAACCCGTACCCTAAGCCGTACCCTAAGCCTAACCCTAAGCCTAACCCTAACCCTAGGCTACCCTTGACTGCTTCTGCCTCCAATAGATTTCCTAAGCACTAGTGTTTTAAGGAACAGCTTAAAAAGAGAATCCTAATGTGATTTCTTTATAATGGGTGTGTTCCTTATCTTATCCTAGTGTCTAAACTCTTCTCCATGGCTGGACCCCCAAATAATATTCCTTTACGTGCTAAGGGGTATCTAGAGAGTGGGATAGGTTTAATAACTACCCTAACCCTAACGCGTACCCTAACCCTAACCCCTACCCTAACCCTAACACGTACCCTAATCCTAACCCGTACCCTAAACCGAGCCCTAACCCTAACAATAACCCTAACCCTAACCCTAACCCATACCCTACGCCGTACCCGAAACCCTCCCCGAACCCGTACCCTAAGCCGTACCCTAAGCCTAACCCTAAGCCTAACCCTAACCCTAGGCTACCCTTGACTGCTTCTGCCTCCAATAGATTTCCTAAGCACTAGTGTTTTAAGGAACAGCTTAAAAAGAGAATCCTAATGTGATTTCTTTATAATGGGTGTGTTCCTTATCTTATCCTAGTGTCTAAACTCTTCTCCATGGCTGGACCCTCAAATAATATTCCTTTACGTGCTAAGGGGTATCTAGAGAGTGGGATAGGTTTAATAACTACCCTAACCCTAACGCGTACCCTAACCCTAACCCCTACCCTAACCCTAACACGTACCCTAATACTAACCTGTACCCTAAACCGAGCCCTAACCCTAACACTAACCCTAACCCTAACCCATACCCTACGCCGTACCCGCACCCCTCCCCGAACCCGTACCCTAAGCCGTACCCTAAGCCTAACCCTAAGCCTAACCCTAACCCTAGGCTACCCTTGACTGCTTCTGCCTCCAATAGATTTCCTAAGCACTAGTGTTTTAAGGAACAGCTTAAAAATAGAATCCTAATGTGATTTCTTTATAATGGGTGTGTTCCTTATCTTATCCTAGTGTCTAAACTCTTCTCCATGGCTGGACCCCCAAATAATATTCCTTTACGTGCTAAGGGGTATCTAGAGAGTGGGATAGGTTTAATAACTACCCTAACCCTAACGCATACCCTAACCCTAACCCCTACCCTAACCCTAACACGTACCCTAATCCTAACCCGTACCCTAAACCGAGCCCTAACCCTAACACTAACCCTAACCCTAACCCTAACCCATACCCTACGCCGTACCCGAACCCCTCCCCGAACCCATTCCCCAAGCCGTACCCTAAACCTAACCCTAAGCCTAACCCTAACCCTAGGCTACCCTTGACTGCTTCTGCCTCCAATAGATTTCCTAAGCACTAGTGTTTTAAGGAACAGCTTAAAAAGAGAATCCTAATGTGATTTCTTTATAATGGGTGTGTTCCTTATCTTATCCTAGTGTCTAAACTCTTCTCCATGGCTGCACCCCCAAATAATATTGCCTTACGTGCTAAGGGGTATCTAGAGAGTGGGATAGGTTTAATAACTACCCTAACCCTAATGCGTACTCTAACCCTAACCCCTAACCTAACACTAACACGTACCCTAATCCTAACCCGTACCCTAAACCGAGCCCTAACCCTAACACTAACACTAACCCTAACCCTAACCCATACCCTACGCCGTACCTGAACCCCTCCCCAAACCCGTACCGTAAGCCGTACCCTAAGCCTAACCCTAAGCCTAACACTAACCCTAGGCTACCCTTGACTGCTTCTGCCTCCAATAGATTTCCTAAGCACTAGTGTTTTAAGCAACAGCTTAAAAAGAGAATCCTAATGTGATTTCTTTATAATGGGTGTGTTCCTTATCTTATCCTAGTGTCTAAATTCTTCTCCATGGCTGGAACCCCAAATAATATTCCTTTACGTGCTAAGGGGTATCTAGAGAGTGGGATAGGTTTACTAACTACCCTAACCCTAACGCGTACCCTAACCCTAACCCCTACCCTAAACTTAACACGTACCCTAATCCTAACCGTACCCTAAACCGAGCCCTAACCCTAACACTAACCCTAACCCTAACCCTAACCCATACCCTACGCCGTACCCGCACCCCTCCCCGAACCCGTAACCTAAGCCGTACCCTAAGCCTAACCCTAAGCCTAACCCTAACCCTAGGCTACCCTTGACTGCTTCTGCCTCCAATAGATTTCCTAAGCACTAGTGTTTTAAGCAACAGCTTAAAAAGAGAATCCTAAAGTGATTTCTTTATAATGGGTGTGTTCCTTATCTTATCCTAGTGTCTAAACTCTTCTCCATGGCTGGACCCCCAAATAATATTCCTTTACGTGCTAAGGGGTATCTAGAGAGTGGGATAGGTTTAATAACTACCCTAAACCTAACGCGTACCCTAACCCTAACCCCTACCCTAACCCTAACACGTACCCTAATCCTAACCCGTACCCTAAACCGAGCCCTAACCCTAACACTAACCCTAACCCTAACCCTAACCCATACCCTACGCCGTACCCGAAACCCTCCCCGAACTCGTACCCTAAGCCGTACCCTAAGCCTAACCCTAAGCCTAACCCTAACCCTAGGCTACCCTTGACTGCTTCTGCCTCCAATAGATTTCCTAAGCACTAGTGTTTTAAGGAACAGCTTAAAAAGAGAATCCTAATGTGATTTCTTTATAATGGGTGTGTTCCTTATCTTATCCTAGTGTCTAAACTCTTCTCCATGGCTGGACCCTCAAATAATACTCCTTTACGTGCTAAGGGGTATCTAGAGATTGGGATAGGTTTAATAACTACCCTAACCCTAACGCGTACCCTAACCCTAACCCCTACCCTAACCCTAACACGTACCCTAATCCTAACCCGTACCATAAACCGAGCCCTAACCCTAACACTAACCCTAACCCTAACCCTAACCCATACCCTACGCCGTACCCGCACCCCTCCCTGAACCCGTACCCTAAGCCGTACCCTAAGACTAACCCTAAGCCTAACACTAACCCTAGGCTACCCTTGACTGCTTCTGCCTCCAATAGATTTCCTAAGCACTAGTGTTTTAACGAACAGCTTAAAAAGAGAATCCTAAAGTGATTTCTTTATAATGGGTGTGTTCCTTATCTTATCCTAGTGTCTAAACTCTTCTCCATGGCTGGACCCCCAAATAATATTCCTTTACGTGCTAAGGGGTATCTAGAGAGTGGGATAGGTTTAATAACTACCCTAACCCTAACGCGTACCCTAACCCTAACCCCTACCCTAACCCTAACACGTACCCTAATCCTAACCCGTACCCTAAACCGAGCCCTAACCCTAACACTAACCCTAACCCTAACCCATACCCTACGCCGTACCCGAAACCCTCCCCGAACCCGTACCCAAAGCCGTACCCTAAGCCTCACCCTAAGCCTAACCTTATCCTAGGCTACCCTTGACTGCTTCTGCCTCCAATAGATTTCCTAAGCACTAGTGTTTTAAGGAACAGCTTAAAAAGAGAATCCTAATGTGATTTCTTTATAATGGGTGTGTTCCTTATCTTATCCTAGTGTCTAAACTCTTCTCCATGGCTGGACCCTCAAATAATATTCCTTTACGTGCTAAGGGGTATCTAGAGAGTGGGATAGGTTTAATAACTACCCTAACCCTAACGCGTACCCTAACCCTAACCCCTACCCTAAACCTAACACGTACCCTAATCCTAACCCGTACCCTAAACCGAGCCCTAACCCTAACACTAACCCTAACACTAACCCTAACCCATACCCTACGCCGTACCCGCACCCCTCCCCGAACCCGTACCCTAAGCCGTACCCTAAGCCTAACCCTAAGCCTAACCCTAACCCTAGGCTACCCTTGACTGCTTCTGCCTCCAATAGATTTCCTAAGCACTACTGTTTTAAGGAACAGCTTAAAAAGAGAATCCTAATGTGATTTCTTTATAATGGGTGTGTTCCTTATCTTATCCTAGTGTCTAAACTCTTCTCCATGGCTGCACCCCCAAATAATATTCCCTTACGTGCTAAGGGGTATCTAGAGAGTGGGATAGGTTTAATAACTACCCTAACCCTAACGCGTACCCTAACCCTAACCCCTACCCTAACCCTAACACGTACCCTAATCCTAACCTGTACCCTAAACCGAGCCCTAACCCTAACACTAACCCTAACCCTAACCCTAACCCATACCCTACGCCGTACCCGCACCCCTCCCCGAACCCGTACCCTAAGCCATACCCTAAACCTAACCCTAAGCCTAACCCTAACCCTAGGCTACCCTTGACTGCTTCTGCCTCCAATTGATTTCCTAAGCAGTAGTGTTTTAAGGAACAGCTTAAAAAGAGAATCCTAAAGTGATTTCTTTATAATGGGTGTGTTCCTTATCTTATCCTAGTGTCTAAACTCTTCTCCATGGCTGGACCCCCAAATAATATTCCTTTACGTGCTAAGGGGGAGCTAGAGAGTGGGATAGGTTTACTAACTACCCTAGCCCTAACGCGTAACCTAACCCTAACCCCTACCCTAACCCTAACACGTACCCTAATCCTAACCCGTACCCTAAACCGAGCCCTAACCCTAACACTAACCCAAACCCTAACCCTAACCCATACCCTATGCCGTACACGAACACCTCCCCGAACCCATACCCCAAGCCGTACCCTAAACCTAACCCTAAGCCTAACCCTAACCCTAGGCTACCCTTGACTGCTTCTGCCTCCAATAGATTTCCTAAGCACTAGTGTTTTAAGGAACAGCTTAAAAAGAGAATCCTAATGTGATTTCTTTATAATGGGTGTGTTCCTTATCTTATCCTAGTGTCTAAACTCTTCTCCATGGCTGCACCCCCAAATAATATTGCCTTACGTGCTAAGGGGTATCTAGAGAGTGGGATAGGTTTAATAACTACCCTAACCCTAATGCGTACTCTAACCCTAACCCCTACCCTAACACTAACACGTACCCTAATCCTAACCCGTACCCTAAACCGAGCCCTAACCCTAACACTAACACTAACCCTAACCCTAACCCATACCCTACGCCGTACCTGAACCCCTCCCCAAACCCGTACCCTAAGCCGTACCCTAAGCCTAACCCTAAGCCTAACACTAACCCTAGGCTACCCTTGAGTGCTTCTGCCTCCAATAGATTTCCTAAGCACTACTGTTTTAAGGAACAGCTTAAAAAGAGAATCCTAATGTGATTTCTTTATAATGGGTGTGTTCCTTAGTTATCCTAGTGTCTAAACTCTTCTCCATGGCTGCACCCCCAAATAATATTCCCTTACGTGCTAAGGGGTATCTAGAGAGTGGGATAGGTTTAATAACTACCCTAACCCTAACGCGTACCCTAACCCTAACCCCTACCCTAACCCTAACACGTACCCTAATCCTAACCTGTACCCTAAACCGAGCCCTAACCCTAACACTAACCCTAACCCTAACCCTAACCCATACCCTACGCCGTACCCGCACCCCTCCCCGAACCCGTACCCTAAGCCATACCCTAAACCTAACCCTAAGCCTAACCCTAACCCTAGGCTACCCTTGACTGCTTCTGCCTCCAATTGATTTCCTAAGCAGTAGTGTTTTAAGGAACAGCTTAAAAAGAGAATCCTAAAGTGATTTCTTTATATTGGGTGTGTTCCTTATCTTATCCTAGTGTCTAAACTCTTCTCCATGGCTGGACCCCCAAATAATATTGCTTTACGTGCTAAGGGGGAGCTAGAGAGTGGGATAGGTTTACTAACTACCCTAGCCCTAACGCGTAACCTAACCCTAACCCCTACCCTAACACTAACACGTACCCTAATCCTAACCCGTACCCTAAACCGAGCCCTAACCCTAACACTAACCCTAACCCTAACCCTAACCCATACCCTACGCCGTACACGAACACCTCCCCGAACCCATACCCCAAGCCGTACCCTAAACCTAACCCTAAGCCTAACCCTAACCCTAGGCTACCCTTGACTGCTTCTGCCTCCAATAGATTTCCTAAGCACTAGTGTTTTAAGGAACAGCTTAAAAAGAGAATCCTAATGTGATTTCTTTATAATGGGTGTGTTCCTTATCTTATCCTAGTGTCTAAACTCTTCTCCATGGCTGCACCCCCAAATAATATTGCCTTACGTGCTAAGGGGTATCTAGAGAGTGGGATAGGTTTAATAACTACCCTAACCCTAATGCGTACTCTAACCCTAACCCCTACCCTAACACTAACACGTACCCTAATCCTAATCCGTACCCTAAACCGAGCCCTAACCCTAACACTAACCCTAACCCTAACCCATACCCTACGCCGTACCCGCACCCCTCCCCGAACCCGTAACCTAAGCCGTACCCTAAGCCTGACCCTAAGCCTAACCCTAACCCTAGGCTACCCTTGACTGCTTCTGCCTCCAATAGATTTCCTAAGCACTACTGTTTTAAGGAACAGCTTAAAAAGAGAATCCTAATGTGATTTCTTTATAATGGGTGTGTTCCTTACCTTATCCTAGTGTCTAAACTCTTCTCCATGGCTGCACCCCCAAATAATATTCCCTTACGTGCTAAGGGGTATCTAGAGAGTGGGATAGGTTTAATAACTACCCTAACCCTAACGCGTACCCTAACCCTAACCCCTACCCTAACCCTAACACGTACCCTAATCCTAACCTGTACCCTAAACCGAGCCCTAACCCTAACACTAACCCTAACCCTAACCCTAACCCATACCCTACGCCGTACCCGCACCCCTCCCCGAACCCGTACCCTAAGCCATACCCTAAACCTAACCCTAAGCCTAACCCTAACCCTAGGCTACCCTTGACTGCTTCTGCCTCCAATTGATTTCCTAAGCAGTAGTGTTTTAAGGAACAGCTTAAAAAGAGAATCCTAATGTGATTTCTTTATAATGGGTGTGTTCCTTATCTTATCCTAGTGTCTAAACACTTCTCCATGGCTGGACCCCCAAATAATATTCCTTTACGTGCTAAGGGGGAGCTAGAGAGTGGGATAGGTTTACTAACTACCCTAGCCCTAACGCGTAACCTAACCCTAACCCCTACCCTAACCCTAACACGTACCCTAATCCTAAGCCGTACCCTAAACCGAGCCCTAACCCTAACACTAACCCAAACCCTAACCCTAACCCATACCCTACGCCGTACACGAACACCTCCCCGAACCCATACCCCAAGCCGTACCCTAACCCTAACCCTAAGCCTAACCCTAACCCTAGGCTACCCTTGACTGCTTCTGCCTCCAATAGATTTCCTAAGCACTAGTGTTTTAAGAACAGCTTAAAAAGAGAATCCTAAAGTGATTTCTTTATAATGGGTGTGTTCCTTATCTTATCCTAGTGTCTAAACTCTTCTCCATGGCTGCACCCCCAAATAATATTGCCTTACGTGCTAAGGGGTATCTAGAGAGTGGGATAGGTTTAATAACTACCCTAACCCTAATGCGTACTCTAACCCTAACCCCTAACCTAACACTAACACGTACCCTAATCCTAACCCGTACCCTAAACCGAGCCCTAACCCTAACACTAACACTAACCCTAACCCTAACCCATACCCTACGCCGTACCTGAACCCCTCCCCAAACCCGTACCGTAAGCCGTACCCTAAGCCTAACCCTAAGCCTAACACTAACCCTAGGCTACCCTTGACTGCTTCTGCCTCCAATAGATTTCCTAAGCACTAGTGTTTTAAGCAACAGCTTAAAAAGAGAATCCTAATGTGATTTCTTTATAATGGGTGTGTTCCTTATCTTATCCTAGTGTCTAAATTCTTCTCCATGGCTGGAACCCCAAATAATATTCCTTTACGTGCTAAGGGGTATCTAGAGAGTGGGATAGGTTTACTAACTACCCTAACCCTAACGCGTACCCTAACCCTAACCCCTACCCTAAACTTAACACGTACCCTAATCCTAACCGTACCCTAAACCGAGCCCTAACCCTAACACTAACCCTAACCCTAACCCTAACCCATACCCTACGCCGTACCCGCACCCCTCCCCGAACCCGTAACCTAAGCCGTACCCTAAGCCTAACCCTAAGCCTAACCCTAACCCTAGGCTACCCTTGACTGCTTCTGCCTCCAATAGATTTCCTAAGCACTAGTGTTTTAAGCAACAGCTTAAAAAGAGAATCCTAAAGTGATTTCTTTATAATGGGTGTGTTCCTTATCTTATCCTAGTGTCTAAACTCTTCTCCATGGCTGGACCCCCAAATAATATTCCTTTACGTGCTAAGGGGTATCTAGAGAGTGGGATAGGTTTAATAACTACCCTAAACCTAACGCGTACCCTAACCCTAACCCCTACCCTAACCCTAACACGTACCCTAATCCTAACCCGTACCCTAAACCGAGCCCTAACCCTAACACTAACCCTAACCCTAACCCTAACCCATACCCTACGCCGTACCCGAAACCCTCCCCGAACTCGTACCCTAAGCCGTACCCTAAGCCTAACCCTAAGCCTAACCCTAACCCTAGGCTACCCTTGACTGCTTCTGCCTCCAATAGATTTCCTAAGCACTAGTGTTTTAAGGAACAGCTTAAAAAGAGAATCCTAATGTGATTTCTTTATAATGGGTGTGTTCCTTATCTTATCCTAGTGTCTAAACTCTTCTCCATGGCTGGACCCTCAAATAATACTCCTTTACGTGCTAAGGGGTATCTAGAGATTGGGATAGGTTTAATAACTACCCTAACCCTAACGCGTACCCTAACCCTAACCCCTACCCTAACCCTAACACGTACCCTAATCCTAACCCGTACCATAAACCGAGCCCTAACCCTAACACTAACCCTAACCCTAACCCTAACCCATACCCTACGCCGTACCCGCACCCCTCCCTGAACCCGTACCCTAAGCCGTACCCTAAGACTAACCCTAAGCCTAACACTAACCCTAGGCTACCCTTGACTGCTTCTGCCTCCAATAGATTTCCTAAGCACTAGTGTTTTAACGAACAGCTTAAAAAGAGAATCCTAAAGTGATTTCTTTATAATGGGTGTGTTCCTTATCTTATCCTAGTGTCTAAACTCTTCTCCATGGCTGGACCCCCAAATAATATTCCTTTACGTGCTAAGGGGTATCTAGAGAGTGGGATAGGTTTAATAACTACCCTAACCCTAACGCGTACCCTAACCCTAACCCCTACCCTAACCCTAACACGTACCCTAATCCTAACCCGTACCCTAAACCGAGCCCTAACCCTAACACTAACCCTAACCCTAACCCATACCCTACGCCGTACCCGAAACCCTCCCCGAACCCGTACCCAAAGCCGTACCCTAAGCCTCACCCTAAGCCTAACCTTATCCTAGGCTACCCTTGACTGCTTCTGCCTCCAATAGATTTCCTAAGCACTAGTGTTTTAAGGAACAGCTTAAAAAGAGAATCCTAATGTGATTTCTTTATAATGGGTGTGTTCCTTATCTTATCCTAGTGTCTAAACTCTTCTCCATGGCTGGACCCTCAAATAATATTCCTTTACGTGCTAAGGGGTATCTAGAGAGTGGGATAGGTTTAATAACTACCCTAACCCTAACGCGTACCCTAACCCTAACCCCTACCCTAAACCTAACACGTACCCTAATCCTAACCCGTACCCTAAACCGAGCCCTAACCCTAACACTAACCCTAACACTAACCCTAACCCATACCCTACGCCGTACCCGCACCCCTCCCCGAACCCGTACCCTAAGCCGTACCCTAAGCCTAACCCTAAGCCTAACCCTAACCCTAGGCTACCCTTGACTGCTTCTGCCTCCAATAGATTTCCTAAGCACTACTGTTTTAAGGAACAGCTTAAAAAGAGAATCCTAATGTGATTTCTTTATAATGGGTGTGTTCCTTATCTTATCCTAGTGTCTAAACTCTTCTCCATGGCTGCACCCCCAAATAATATTCCCTTACGTGCTAAGGGGTATCTAGAGAGTGGGATAGGTTTAATAACTACCCTAACCCTAACGCGTACCCTAACCCTAACCCCTACCCTAACCCTAACACGTACCCTAATCCTAACCTGTACCCTAAACCGAGCCCTAACCCTAACACTAACCCTAACCCTAACCCTAACCCATACCCTACGCCGTACCCGCACCCCTCCCCGAACCCGTACCCTAAGCCATACCCTAAACCTAACCCTAAGCCTAACCCTAACCCTAGGCTACCCTTGACTGCTTCTGCCTCCAATTGATTTCCTAAGCAGTAGTGTTTTAAGGAACAGCTTAAAAAGAGAATCCTAAAGTGATTTCTTTATAATGGGTGTGTTCCTTATCTTATCCTAGTGTCTAAACTCTTCTCCATGGCTGGACCCCCAAATAATATTCCTTTACGTGCTAAGGGGGAGCTAGAGAGTGGGATAGGTTTACTAACTACCCTAGCCCTAACGCGTAACCTAACCCTAACCCCTACCCTAACCCTAACACGTACCCTAATCCTAACCCGTACCCTAAACCGAGCCCTAACCCTAACACTAACCCAAACCCTAACCCTAACCCATACCCTATGCCGTACACGAACACCTCCCCGAACCCATACCCCAAGCCGTACCCTAAACCTAACCCTAAGCCTAACCCTAACCCTAGGCTACCCTTGACTGCTTCTGCCTCCAATAGATTTCCTAAGCACTAGTGTTTTAAGGAACAGCTTAAAAAGAGAATCCTAATGTGATTTCTTTATAATGGGTGTGTTCCTTATCTTATCCTAGTGTCTAAACTCTTCTCCATGGCTGCACCCCCAAATAATATTGCCTTACGTGCTAAGGGGTATCTAGAGAGTGGGATAGGTTTAATAACTACCCTAACCCTAATGCGTACTCTAACCCTAACCCCTACCCTAACACTAACACGTACCCTAATCCTAACCCGTACCCTAAACCGAGCCCTAACCCTAACACTAACACTAACCCTAACCCTAACCCATACCCTACGCCGTACCTGAACCCCTCCCCAAACCCGTACCCTAAGCCGTACCCTAAGCCTAACCCTAAGCCTAACACTAACCCTAGGCTACCCTTGAGTGCTTCTGCCTCCAATAGATTTCCTAAGCACTACTGTTTTAAGGAACAGCTTAAAAAGAGAATCCTAATGTGATTTCTTTATAATGGGTGTGTTCCTTAGTTATCCTAGTGTCTAAACTCTTCTCCATGGCTGCACCCCCAAATAATATTCCCTTACGTGCTAAGGGGTATCTAGAGAGTGGGATAGGTTTAATAACTACCCTAACCCTAACGCGTACCCTAACCCTAACCCCTACCCTAACCCTAACACGTACCCTAATCCTAACCTGTACCCTAAACCGAGCCCTAACCCTAACACTAACCCTAACCCTAACCCTAACCCATACCCTACGCCGTACCCGCACCCCTCCCCGAACCCGTACCCTAAGCCATACCCTAAACCTAACCCTAAGCCTAACCCTAACCCTAGGCTACCCTTGACTGCTTCTGCCTCCAATTGATTTCCTAAGCAGTAGTGTTTTAAGGAACAGCTTAAAAAGAGAATCCTAAAGTGATTTCTTTATATTGGGTGTGTTCCTTATCTTATCCTAGTGTCTAAACTCTTCTCCATGGCTGGACCCCCAAATAATATTGCTTTACGTGCTAAGGGGGAGCTAGAGAGTGGGATAGGTTTACTAACTACCCTAGCCCTAACGCGTAACCTAACCCTAACCCCTACCCTAACACTAACACGTACCCTAATCCTAACCCGTACCCTAAACCGAGCCCTAACCCTAACACTAACCCTAACCCTAACCCTAACCCATACCCTACGCCGTACACGAACACCTCCCCGAACCCATACCCCAAGCCGTACCCTAAACCTAACCCTAAGCCTAACCCTAACCCTAGGCTACCCTTGACTGCTTCTGCCTCCAATAGATTTCCTAAGCACTAGTGTTTTAAGGAACAGCTTAAAAAGAGAATCCTAATGTGATTTCTTTATAATGGGTGTGTTCCTTATCTTATCCTAGTGTCTAAACTCTTCTCCATGGCTGCACCCCCAAATAATATTGCCTTACGTGCTAAGGGGTATCTAGAGAGTGGGATAGGTTTAATAACTACCCTAACCCTAATGCGTACTCTAACCCTAACCCCTACCCTAACACTAACACGTACCCTAATCCTAATCCGTACCCTAAACCGAGCCCTAACCCTAACACTAACCCTAACCCTAACCCATACCCTACGCCGTACCCGCACCCCTCCCCGAACCCGTAACCTAAGCCGTACCCTAAGCCTGACCCTAAGCCTAACCCTAACCCTAGGCTACCCTTGACTGCTTCTGCCTCCAATAGATTTCCTAAGCACTACTGTTTTAAGGAACAGCTTAAAAAGAGAATCCTAATGTGATTTCTTTATAATGGGTGTGTTCCTTACCTTATCCTAGTGTCTAAACTCTTCTCCATGGCTGCACCCCCAAATAATATTCCCTTACGTGCTAAGGGGTATCTAGAGAGTGGGATAGGTTTAATAACTACCCTAACCCTAACGCGTACCCTAACCCTAACCCCTACCCTAACCCTAACACGTACCCTAATCCTAACCTGTACCCTAAACCGAGCCCTAACCCTAACACTAACCCTAACCCTAACCCTAACCCATACCCTACGCCGTACCCGCACCCCTCCCCGAACCCGTACCCTAAGCCATACCCTAAACCTAACCCTAAGCCTAACCCTAACCCTAGGCTACCCTTGACTGCTTCTGCCTCCAATTGATTTCCTAAGCAGTAGTGTTTTAAGGAACAGCTTAAAAAGAGAATCCTAATGTGATTTCTTTATAATGGGTGTGTTCCTTATCTTATCCTAGTGTCTAAACACTTCTCCATGGCTGGACCCCCAAATAATATTCCTTTACGTGCTAAGGGGGAGCTAGAGAGTGGGATAGGTTTACTAACTACCCTAGCCCTAACGCGTAACCTAACCCTAACCCCTACCCTAACCCTAACACGTACCCTAATCCTAAGCCGTACCCTAAACCGAGCCCTAACCCTAACACTAACCCAAACCCTAACCCTAACCCATACCCTACGCCGTACACGAACACCTCCCCGAACCCATACCCCAAGCCGTACCCTAACCCTAACCCTAAGCCTAACCCTAACCCTAGGCTACCCTTGACTGCTTCTGCCTCCAATAGATTTCCTAAGCACTAGTGTTTTAAGAACAGCTTAAAAAGAGAATCCTAAAGTGATTTCTTTATAATGGGTGTGTTCCTTATCTTATCCTAGTGTCTAAACTCTTCTCCATGGCTGGACCCCCAAATAATATTCCTTTACGTGCTAAGGGGTATCTAGAGAGTGGGATAGGTTTAATAACTACCCTAACCCTAACGCGTACCCTAACCCTAACCCCTACCCTAACCCTAACATGTACCCTAATCCTAACCCGTACCCTAAACCGAGCCCTAACCCTAACACTAACCCTAACCCTAACCCTAACCCATACCCTACGCCGTACCCGAAACCCTCCCCGAACCCGTACCCTAAGCCGTACCCTAAGCCTAACCCTAAGCCTAACACTAACCCTAGGCTACCCTTGACTGCTTCTGCCTCCAATAGATTTCCTAAGCACTAGTGTTTTAAGCAACAGCTTAAAAAGAGAATCCTAATGTGATTTCTTTATAATGGGTGTGTTCCTTGTCTTATCCTAGTGTCTAAACTCTTCTCCATGGCTGGACCCCCAAATAATATTCCTTTACGTGCTAAGGGGTATCTAGAGAGTGGGATAGGTTTACTAACGACCCTAACCCTAATGCGTACCCTAACCCTAACCCCTACCCTAAACCTACCACGTACCCTAATCCTACCCGTACCCTAAACCGAGCCCTAACCCTAACACAAACCCTAACCCTAACGCTAACCCATACCCTACGCCGTACCCGAAACCCTCCCCGAACCCGTACCCTAAGCCGTACCCTAAGCCTAACCCTAAGCCTAACCCTAACCCTAGGCTACCCTTGACTGCTTCTGCCTCCAATAGATTTCCTAAGCACTAGTGTTTTAAGGAAGAGCTGAAAAAGAGAATCCTAATGTGATTTCTTTATAATGGGTGTGTTCCTTATCTTATCCTAGTGTCTAAACTCTTCTCCATGGTTGGACCCCCAAATAATATTCCTTTACGTGCTAAGGGGTATCTAGAGAGTGGGATAGGTTTAATAACTACCCTAACCCTAACGCGTACCCTAACCCTAACCCCTACCCTAACCCTAACACGTACCCTAATCCTAACCCGTACCCTAAACCGAGCCCTAACCCTAACACTAACCCTAACCCTAACCCTAACCCATACCCTACGCTGTACCCGAACCCCTCACCGAACCTGTAGCCTAAGCCGTACCCTAACCCTATCCCTAAGCCTAACCCTAACCCTAGGCTACCCTTGACTGCTTCTGCCTCCAATAGATTTCCTAAGCACTAGTGTTTTAAGGAACAGCTTAAAAAGAGAATCCTAAAGTGATTTCTTTATAATGGGTGTGTTCCTTATCTTATCCTAGTGTCTAAACTCTTCTCCATGGCTGGACCCCCAAATAATATTCCTTTACGTGCTAAGGGGGAGCTAGAGAGTGGGATAGGTTTAACAACTACCCTAACCCTAACACGTACCCTAAACCTAACCCCTACCCTAACCCTAACACGTACCCTAATCCTAACCCGTACCCTAAACCGAGCCCTAACCCTAACACTAACACTAACCCTAACCCTAAACCATACCGTACGCCGTACCCGCACCCCTCCCCGAACTCGTACCCTAAGCCGTACCCTAAGCCGAACCCTAAGCCTAACCCTAACCCTAGGCTACCCTTGACTGCTTCTGCCTCCAATTGATTTCCTAAGCACTAGTGTTTTAAGGAACAGCTTAAAAAGAGAATCCTAATGTGATTTCTTTATAATGGGTGTGTTCCTTATCTTATCCTAGTGTCTAAACTCTTCTCCATGGCTGCACCCCCAAATAATATTGCCTTACGTGCTAAGGGGTATCTAGAGAGTGGGATAGGTTTAATAACTACCCTAACCCTAATGCGTACTCTAACCCTAACCCCTACCCTAACACTAACACGTACCCTAATCCTAACCCGTACCCTAAACCGAGCCCTAACCCTAACACTAACACTAACCCTAACCCTAACACATACCCTACGCCGTACCCGAACCCCTCCCCAAACCCGTACCCTAAGCCATACCCTAAGCCTAACCTTAAGCCTAACACTAACCCTAGGCTACCCTTGACTGCTTCTGCCTCCAATAGATTTCCTAAGCACTAGTGTTTTAAGGAACAGCTTAAAAAGAGAATCCTAATGTGATTTCTTTATAATGGGTGTGTTCCTTAGTTATCCTAGTGTCTAAACTCTTCTCCATAGCTGGACCCCCAAATAATATTCCTTTACGTGCTAAGGGGTATCTAGAGAGTGGGATAGGTTTAATAACTACCCTAACCCTAACACGTACCCTAACTCTAACACCTACCCTAACCCTAACACGTACCCTAATCCTGACCCGTACCCTAAACCGAGCCCTAACCGTAACACTAACCCTAACCCTAACGCTAAACCATACCCTACGCCGTAACCGAACCCCTCCCCGAACCCGTACCCTAAGCCGTACCCTAAGCCTAACCCTAAGCCTAACCCTAACCCTAGGCTACCCTTGACTGCTTCTGCCTCCAATAGATTTCCTAAGCACTAGTGTTTTAAGGAACAGCTTAAAAAGAGAATCCTATATGTGATTTCTTTATAATGGGTGTGTTCCTTATCTTTTCCTAGTGTCTAAACTCTTCTCCATGGCTGGACCCTCAAATAATATTCCTTTACGTGCTAAGGGGTATCTAGAGAGTGGGATAGGTTTAATAACTACCCTAACCCTAACGCGTACCCTAACCCTAACCCCTACCCTAACCCTAACACGTACCCTAATCCTAACCCGTACCCTAAACCGAGCCCTAACCCTAACACAAACCCTAACCCTAACCCTAACCCATACCGTACGCCGTACACGCACCCCTCCCCGAACCCGTACCCTAAGCCGTACCCTAAGCCGAACCCTAAGCCTAACCCTAACCCTAGGCTACCCTTGACTGCTTCTGCCTCCAATAGATTTCCTAAGCACTAGTGTTTTAAGGAACTGCTTAAAAAGGGAATCCTAATGTGATTTCTTTATAATCGGTGTGTTCCTTATCTTATCCTAGTGTCTAAACTCTTCTCCATGGCTGGACCTCAAATAATATTCCTTTACGTGCTAAGGGGTATCTAGAGAGTGGGATAGGTTTACTAACTACCCTAACCCTAACGCGTACCCTAACCCTAACCCCTACCCTAACACTAACACGTACCCTAATCCTAACCCGTACCCTAAACCGAGCCCTATCCCTAACACTAACCCTAACCCTAACCCTAACCCATACCCTACGCCGTACCCGCACCCCTCCCCGAACCCGTACCCTAAGCCGTACCCTAAGCCTAACCCTAAGCCCAACCCTAACCCTAGGCTACCCTTGACTGCTTCTGCCTCCAGTAGATTTCCTAAGCACTAGTGTTTTAAGGAATAGTTTAAAAAGAGAATCCTAGTGTGATTTCTTTATAATGGGTGTGTTCCTTATCTTATCTTAGTGTCTAAACTCTTCTCCATGGCTGCACCCCCAAATAATATTCCCTTACGTGCTAAGGGGTATCTAGAGAGTGGGATAGGTTTAATAACTACCCTAACCCTAATGCGTACTCTAACCCTAACCCCTACCCTAACCCTAACACGTACCCTAATCCTAACCCGTACCCTAAACCGAGCCCTAACCCTAAAACTAACCCTAACCCTAACCCTAACCCATACCCTACGCCGTACCCGAACCCCTCCCCAAACCCGTACCCTAAGCCTGACCCTAAGCCTAACACTAACTCTAGGCTACCCTTGACTGCTTCTGCCTCCAATAGATTTCCTAAGCACTAGTGTTTTAAGGAACAGCTTAAAAAGAGAATCCTAATGTGATTTCTTTATAATGGGTGTGTTCCTTAGTTATTCTAGTGTCTAAACTCTTCTCCATAGCTGGACCCCCAAATAATATTCCTTTACGTGCTAAGGGGTATCTAGAGAGTGGGATAGGTTTAATAACTACCCTAACCCTAACACGTACCCTAACTCTAACACCTACCCTAACCCTAACACGTACCCTAATCCTGACCCGTACCCTAAACCGAGCCCTAACCGTAACACTAACCCTAACCCTAACGCTAAACCATACCCTACGCCGTAACCGAACCCCTCCCCGAACCCGTACTCTAAGCCGTACCCTAAGCCTAACCCTAAGCCTAACCCTAACCCTAGGCTACCCTTGACTGCTTCTGCCTCCAATAGATTTCCTAAGCACTAGTGTTTTAAGGAACAGCTTAAAAAGAGAATCCTATATGTGATTTCTTTATAATGGGTGTGTTCCTTATCTTTTCCTAGTGTCTAAACTCTTCTCCATGGCTGGAGCCTCAAATAATATTCCTTTACGTGCTAAGGGGTATCTAGAGAGTGGGATAGGTTTAATAACTACCCTAACCCTAACGCGTACCCTAACGCTAACCCCTACCCTAACCCTAACACGTACCCTAATCCTAACCCGTACCCTAAACCGAGCCCTAACCCTAACACAAACCCTAACCCTAAACCTAACCCATACCCTACGCCGTACCCGAACCCCTCCCCAAACCCGTACCCTAAGCCGTACAGTAAGCCTAACCCTAAGCCTAACACTAACCCTAGGCTACCCTTGACTGCTTCTGCCTCCAATAGATTTCCTAAGCACTCGTGTTTTAAGGAAGAGCTTAAAAAGAGAATCCTAATGTGATTTCTTTATAATGGGTGTGTTCCTTATTTATCCTAGTGTCTAAACTCTTCTCCATGGCTGGACCCCCAAATAATATTCCTTTACGTGCTAAGGGGTATCTAGAGAGTGGGATAGGTTTAATAACTATCCTAACCCTAACGCATACCCTAACTCTAACCCCTACCCTAACCCTAACACGTACCCTAATCCTAACCCGTACCCTAAACCGAGCCCTAACCCTAACAGTAACCCTAACCCTAACCCTAACCCATACCCTACGCCGTACCCGCACCCCTCCCCGAACCCGTACCCTAAGCCGTAGCCTAAGCCTAACCCTAAGCCTAACACTAACCCTAGGCTACCCTTGACTGCTTCTGCCTCCAATAGATTGCCTAAGCACTAGTGTTTTAAGGAACAGCTGAAAAAGAGAATCCTAATGTGATTTCTTTATAATGGGTGTGTTCCTTATCTTATCCTAGTGTCTAAACTCTTCTCCATGGCTGGACCCCCAAATAATACTCCTTTACGTGCTAAGGGGTATCTAGAGAGTGGAATAGGTTTAATAACTACCCTAACACTAACGCGTAACCTAACCCTAACCCCTACCCTAACCCTAACACGTACCCTAATCCTAACCCGTACCCTAAACCGATCCCTAACCCTAACACTAACTCTAACCCTAACCGAAACCCATACCCTACGCCGAACCCGTACCCTAAGCCGTACCCTAAGCCTAACCCTAAGCCTAACCCTAACCCTAGGCTACCCTTGACTGCTTCTGCCTCCAATAGATTTCCTAAGCACTAGTGTTTTAAGGAACAGCTTAAAAAGAGAATCCTAATGTGATTTCTTTATAATGGGTGTGTTCCTTATCTTATCCTAGTGCCTAAACTCTTCTCCATGGCTGGACCCCCAAATAATATACCTTTACGTGCTAAGGGGTATCTAGAGAGTGGGATAGGTTTAATAACTACCCTAACCCTAACGCATACCCTAACCCTAACCCCTACCCTAAACCTAACACGTACCCTAATCCTAACCCGTACCCTGAACCGAGCCCTAACCCTAACACTAACCCTAACCCTAACCCTAACCCATACCCTACGCCGTACCCGAACCCCTCCCCGAACCCGTACCCTAAGCCGTACCCTAAGCCTAACCCTAAGCCTAACCCTAACCCTAGGCTACCCTTGACTGCTTCTGCCTCCAATAGATTTCCTAAGCACTAGTGTTTTAAGGAACAGCTGAAAAAGAGAATCCTAATGTGATTTCTTTATAATGGGTGTGTTCCTTATCTTATCCTAGTGTCTAAACTCTTCTCCATGCCTGGACCCCCAAATAATACTCCTTTACGTGCTAAGGGGTATCTAGAGAGTGGGATAGGTTTACTAACTACCCTAACCCTAACGCGTACCCTAACCCTAACCCCTACCCTAACCCTAACACGTACCCTAATCCTAACCCGTACCCTAAACCGATCCCTAACCCTAACACTAACCCTAACCCTAACCCAAACACATACCCTACGCCGAACCCGTACCCTAAGCCTTACCCTAAGCCTAACCCTAAGCCTAACCCTAACCCTAGGCTACCCTTGACTGCTTCTGCCTCCAATTGATTTCCTAAGCACTAGTGTTTTAAGGAAGAGCTTAAAAAGAGAATCCTAATGTGAGTTCTTTATAATGGGTGTGTTCCTTATCTTATCCTAGTGTTTAAACTCTTCTCCATGGCTGGACCCCCAAATAATATTCCTTTACGTGCTAAGGGGTATCTAGAGAGTGGGATAGGTTTAATAACTACCCTAACCCTAACGCGTACCGTAACCCTAAACCCTACCCTAACCCTATCACGTACCCTAATCCTAACCCGTACCCTGAACCGAGCCCTAACCCTAACACTAACCCTAACACTAACCCTAACCCATACCCTACGCCGTAACCGAACCCCTCCCCGAACCCGTACCCTAAGCCGTACCCTAAGCCTAACCCTAAGCCTAACCCTAACCCTAGGCTACCCTTGACTGCTTCTGCCTCCAATTGATTTCCTAAGCACTAGTGTTTTAAGGAACAGCTTAAAAAGAGAATCCTAATGTGATTTCTTTATAATGGGTGTGTTCCTTATCTTATCCTAGTGTCTAAACTCTTCTCCATGGCTGGACCCCCAAATAATATTCCTTTACGTGCTAAGGGGTATCTAGAGAGTGGGATAGGTTTAATAACTACCCTAACCCTAACGCGTACCCTAACCCTAACCCCTACCCTAACCCTAACACGTACCCTAATCCTAAACCGTACCCTAAACCGAGCTCTAAAGCTAAAACTAACCCTAACCCTAACCCTAACCCATACCCTACGCCGTACCCGAACCCCTCCCCGAACCCATACCCTAAGACGTACCCTAACCCTAACCCTAAGCCTAAACCTAACACTAGTCTACCCTTGACTGCTTCTGCCTCCAATAGATTTCCTAAGCACTAGTGTTTGAAGGAACAGAAATAAGTCACACAGAAAAGGACACTTCTCATAAGGTATCACTTATAGAGGGAATGTAAATACCGTTACACTTGAACTGAATTACAAAACAGAACAGAGTCACACATTCAGAAAACACACTATGGCTGCTTAACGGGAAAGGTGAGGTGGGGTGATACATAAAACAAGGGTTTCAAATTAGCTCAGATACCGTTCCATAAACCCAATATGTAATAGACAAGACCTACTCCTTGCTCAGAGAACTGGACTCAACACGCCCTATTCACCGCACAAGAATATATCTGACTAGTATTAATCTTAAAACCTATGTATTGATATCTCTCTGTTAGTGTGTCAAGTGGGTGTAAAGCGGCATAAACACAGCATTGAAAAGCAGCTAAACACCATTATAAAAATAAATTACTTTGAAAAACCCATGAAACAAAGACGGTGAAAGAGAGAGAAATTCTTACACAATGCCTTCAGGAGCTGTGATGCAACCTGGATTGACCATATCTAGACCCACAGCTGGATGAGACATAAGGGTGGACACTCTTGGGGCTGAGAGGTTTGGTGAGGTTGGGTGAGCAAACGCAGACCCTTTAAAGTAATACTGCGTGGTACCCATCGCATGGGTCCCAAATCTCCAGGTTCAAGGGCATCTTCCTACATCGAAAACATGCATGAGAAACCCAGAAGATGGTACACCGTGTGATGGGGAAAGGTTTCTAAAACGCACCTCATTTCTCATCTCCTTGTGCCCGGGTTCGCCATTCCAGCCGTTTTACTAGGAACCTCCCTACTTGGAGCATCAGCACCTTTAACCTCCTGTTCCGTACAGGTTGCAATTTGTCCTGAGGATGAACGGGAAGACGTGGAACCAACGAGAGACTAGCTCTTGGTGTTGGGACAGGCACAGGTCACTCTATTTTCCCATCAGGAAGAAGAATTAACCACAGGCTCAGCCTGCCCCTCGGAACCAGAACCGTGCCTGATGCCATCCTGTGCTTTTGTGGCCAGCTCCCAAAAACGCGAGTTGTAAAATGGGGGTTCAGGGCACTGCAATTCACAAACCTGCAGAGTTATAAATGATAACTCTCGTCCACAAATATATTCAGCGAAGGCAAAGAAGAGGATTTGAAATCAAGGCAGAATTGCAAGAAACAGATTTCAGGAGGTACATACGAATCGCCTTTAAAGCACATGAAAAGCGGCAAAACGTTGACAATGATGCCCTTGGCCAAAAAGGGCGTATGCGTTTTTTCCTGAATATATTCAGGAAAAAACGCATACGCCCTTTTTGGCCAACCAAGCAATCTGGAAATGCAAATCAGCGCTACAAAGAAGTCTCGCTTCCCATCGGTCAAAAGGGCCATGCTGAAAAAAGTGTCAAAACCAGAAATGCAGGACAGGCCATGGAGAAATGGGAGCCTTCCTACACTGATGGGCGGGATGTAAATTGCCAACAGCCACTCTGGAGAAGTGTACGGTGTGTCCTGAAGCATCTGAAAAACACAGCTTAGAGAGCACAGGGCACTTCCACTCATGGGGGTATAAATTGGGAAAATTAAAATCAGCAAGACACAAGCACCCCAAAGTTGAGGGCTGCTCTGTTGACAAGGACCTCCACTTCATTCCACCTTCAATATCCCAGGAAAAAGAAAAATGGATAAAGAAGTTGTGGTCCTTATGTACAATGGAATATCACTCAGCCATGAAATCAATGTCATAAGGCTAGTAGCAGCATGATGAGTGGATTTAGGTACGACGACTCTAAGTGAAATAAGTCACACAGAAAAGGACACTTCTCATAAGGTATCACTTACAGAGGGAATGTAAAAACCGTTACACTTGAACTGAATCACAAAACAGAACAGAGTCACACATGCAGAAAACACACTATGGCTCCTTAACGGGAAAGGTGAGGTGGGGTGATACATAAAACAAGGGTTTCAAATTAGCTCAGATACCGTTCCATAAACCCAATATGTAATAGACAAGACCTACTCCTTGCTCAGAGAACTGGACTCAACACGCCCTATTCACCACACAAGAATATATCTGACTAGTAATAATCTTAACACCTATGTATTGATATCTCTCTGTTAGTGTGTCAAGTGGGTGTAAAGCGGCATAAACACAGCAGTGAAAAGCACCTAAACCTCATTATAAAAATAAATTACTTTTAAAAACCCATGAAACAAAGACGGTGAAAGAGAGAGAAATTCTTACACAATGCGTTCAGGGGCTGTGATGCAACCTGGATTGACCATACCTAGACCCACAGCTGGATGAGACATAAGGGTGGACACTCTTGGGGCTGAGAGGTTTGGTGAGGTTGGGTGAGCAAACGCAGACCCTTTAAAGTAATACTGCGTGGTACCCATCGCATGGGTCCCAAATCTCCAGGTTCAAGGGCATCTTCCTACATCGAAAACATGCATGAGAAACCCAGAAGATGGTACACCGTGTGATGGGGAAAGGTTTCTATAACGCACCTCATTTCTCATCTCCTTGTGCCCGGGTTCGCCATTCCAGCCACTTTACTAGCAATCTCCCTACTTGGAGCATCAGCACCTTTAACCTCCTGTTTCGTACAGGTTGCAATTTGTCCTGAGGATGAACGGGAAGACGTGGAACCAACGAGAGACTAGCTCTTGGTGTTGGGACAGGCACAGGTCACTCTATTTTCCCATCAGGAAGAAGAATTAACCACAGGCTCAGCCAGCGCCCCGGAACAAGAACAGGGCCTGAAGCCATCCTGCGCTTTTGCGGCCAGCTCCCAAAAAAGCGAGTTGTAAAATGGAGCTTCAGGGCACTGCAATTCACAAACCTGCAGAGTTATAAATGATAACTCTCGTCCACAAATATATTGAGGGAAGGCAAAGAAGAGGATTTGAAATCAAGGCAGAATTGCAGGAAACAGATTTCAGGAGGTAGATTCGAATCTCCTTTAAAGCACATGAAAAGCGGCAAAATGTTGACAATGATGCCCTTGGCCAAAAAGGGCGTATGCGTTTTTTCCTGAATATATTCAGGAAAAAACGCATACGCCCTTTTTGGCCAACCAAGCAACCTGGAAAGGCAAATCAGCGCTACAAAGAAGTCTCGCTTCCCATCGGTCAAAAGGGCCATGCTGAAAAAAGTGTCAAAACCAGAAATGCAGGACAGGCCATGGAGAAATGGGAGCCTTGCTACACTGATGGGCGGAATGTAAATTGCCAACAGCCACTCTGGAGAAGTGTACGGTGTGTCCTGAAACATCTGAAAAACACAGCTTAGAGAGCATAGGGCACTTCCACTCATGGGGGTATAAATTGGGAAAATGAAAAATCAGCAAGACACAAGCACCCCAAAGTTGAGGGCTGCTCTGTTGACAAGGACCTCCACTTCATTCCACCTTAAATATCCCAGGAAAAAGAAAAATGGATAAAGAAATTGTGGTCCTTATGTACAATGGAATATCACTCAGCCATGAAATCAATGTCATAAGGCTAGTAGCAGCATGATGAGTGGATTTAGGTACGACGATTCTAAGTGAAATAAGTCACACAGAAAAGGACACTTCTCATAAGGTATCACTTATAGAGGGAATGTAAAAACCGTTACACTTGAACTGAATTACAAAACAGAACAGAGTCACACATGCAGAAAACACACTATGGCTGCTTAACGGGAAAGGTGAGGTGGGGTGATACATAAAACAAGGGTTTCAAATTAGCTCAGATACCGTTCCATAAACCCAATATGTAATAGACAAGACCTACTCCTTGCTCAGAGAACTGGACTCAACACGCCCTATTCACCGCACAAGAATATATCTGAGTAGTAATAATCTTAAAACCTATGTATTGATATCTCTCTGTTAGTGTGTCAAGTGGGTGTAAAGCGGCATAAACACAGCAGTGAAAACCAGCTAAACCTCATTATAAAAATAAATTACTTTTAAAAACCCATGAAACAAAGACAGTGAAAGAGAGAGAAATACTTACACATTGCGTTCAGGGGCTGTGATGCAACCTGGATTGACCATACCTAGACCCACAGCTGGATGAGACATAAGGGTGGACACTCTTGGGGCTGAGAGGTTTGGTGAGGTTGGGTGAGCAAACGCAGACCCTTTAAAGTAATACTGCGTGGTACCCATCGCATGGGTCCCAACTCTCCAGGTTCAAGGGCATCTTCCTACATCGAAAACATGCATGAGAAACCCAGAAGATGGTACACCGTGTGATGGGGAAAGGTTTCTAAAACGCACCTCATTTCTCATCTCCTTGTGCCCGGGTTCGCCATTCCAGCCGTTTTACTAGGAACCTCCCTACTTGGAGCATCAGCACCTTTAACCTCCTGTTCCGTACAGGTTGCAATTTGTCCTGAGGATGAACGGGAAGACGTGGAACCAACGAGAGACTAGCTCTTGGTGTTGGGACAGGCACAGGTCACTCTATTTTCCCATCAGGAAGAAGAATTAACCACAGGCTCAGCCTGCCCCTCGGAACCAGAACAGGGCCTGATGCCATCCTGTGCTTTTGTGGCCAGCTCCCAAAAACGCGAGTTGTAAAATGGGGGTTCAGGGCACTGCAATTCACAAACCTGCAGAGTTATAAATGATAACTCTCGTCCACAAATATATTGAGGGAAGGCAAAGAAGAGGATTTGAAATCAAGGCAGAATTGCAAGAAACAGATTTCAGGAGGTACATACGAATCGCCTTTAAAGCACATGAAAAGCGGCAAAACGTTGACAATGATGCCCTTGGCTAAAAAGGGCGTATGCGTTTTTTCCTGAATATATTCAGGAAAAAACGCATACGCCCTTTTTGGCCAACCAAGCAATCTGGAAATGCAAATCAGCGCTACAAAGAAGTCTCGCTTCCCATCGGTCAAAAGGGCCATGCTGAAAAAAGTGTCAAAACCAGAAATGCAGGAGAGGCCATGGAGAAATGGGAGCCTTCCTACACTGATGGGCGGGATGTAAATTGCCAACAGCCACTCTGGAGAAGTGTACGGTGTGTCCTGAAGCATCTGAAAAACACAGCTTAGAGAGCATAGGGCACTTCCACTCATGGGGGTATAAATTGGGAAAATTAAAATCAGCAAGACACAAGCACCCCAAAGTTGAGGGCTGCTCTGTTGACAAGGACCTCCACTTCATTCCACCTTCAATATCCCAGGAAAGAGAAAAATGGATAAAGAAGTTGTGGTCCTTATGTACAATGGAATATCACTCTGCCATGAAATCAATGTCATAAGGCTAGTAGCAGCATGATGAGTGGATTTAGGTACGACGAATCTAAGTGAAATAAGTCACACAGAAAAGGACACTTCTCATAAGGTATCACTTACAGAGGGAATGTAAAAACCGTTACACTTGAACTGAATTACAAAACAGAACAGAGACACACATGCAGAAAACACACTATGGCTCCTTAACGGGAAAGGTGAGGTGGGGTGATACATAAAACAAGGGTTTCAAATTAGCTCAGATACCGTTCCATAAACCCAATATGTAATAGACAAGACCTACTCCTTGCTCAGAGAACTGGACTCAACACGCCCTATTCACCGCACAAGAATATATCTGAGTAGTAATAATCTTCAAACCTATGTATTGATATCTCTCTGTTAGTGTGTCAAGTGGGTGTAAAGCGGCATAAACACAGCAGTGAAAACCAGCTAAACCTCATTATAAAAATAAATTACTTTTAAAAACCAATGAAACAAAGACAGTGAAAGAGAGAGAAATACTTACACATTGCGTTCAGGGGCTGTGATGCAACCTGGATTGACCATACCTAGACCCACAGCTGGATGAGACATAAGGGTGGACACTCTTGGGGCTGAGAGGTTTGGTGAGGTTGGGTGAGCAAACGCAGACCCTTTAAAGTAATACTGCGTGGTACCCATCGCATGGGTCCCAAATCTCCAGGTTCAAGGGCATCTTCCTACATCGAAAACATGCATGAGAAACCCAGAAGATGGTACACCGTGTGATGGGGAAAGGTTTCTAAAACGCACCTCATTTCTCATCTCCTTGTGCCCGGGTTCGCCATTCCAGCCGTTTTACTAGGAACCTCCCTACTTGGAGCATCAGCACCTTTAACCTCCTGTTCCGTACAGGTTGCAATTTGTCCTGAGGATGAACGGGAAGACGTGGAACCAACGAGAGACTAGCTCTTGGTGTTGGGACAGGCACAGGTCACTCTATTTTCCCATCAGGAAGAAGAATTAACCACAGGCTCAGCCTGCCCCTCGGAACCAGAACAGGGCCTGATGCCATCCTGTGCTTTTGTGGCCAGCTCCCAAAAACGCGAGTTGTAAAATGGGGGTTCAGGGCACTGCAATTCACAAACCTGCAGAGTTATAAATGATAACTCTCGTCCACAAATATATTGAGGGAAGGCAAAGAAGAGGATTTGAAATCAAGGCAGAATTGCAAGAAACAGATTTCAGGAGGTACATACGAATCGCCTTTAAAGCACATGAAAAGCGGCAAAACGTTGACAATGATGCCCTTGGCTAAAAAGGGCGTATGCGTTTTTTCCTGAATATATTCAGGAAAAAACGCATACGCCCTTTTTGGCCAACCAAGCAATCTGGAAATGCAAATCAGCGCTACAAAGAAGTCTCGCTTCCCATCGGTCAAAAGGGCCATGCTGAAAAAAGTGTCAAAACCAGAAATGCAGGAGAGGCCATGGAGAAATGGGAGCCTTCCTACACTGATGGGCGGGATGTAAATTGCCAACAGCCACTCTGGAGAAGTGTACGGTGTGTCCTGAAGCATCTGAAAAACACAGCTTAGAGAGCATAGGGCACTTCCACTCATGGGGGTATAAATTGGGAAAATTAAAATCAGCAAGACACAAGCACCCCAAAGTTGAGGGCTGCTCTGTTGACAAGGACCTCCACTTCATTCCACCTTCAATATCCCAGGAAAGAGAAAAATGGATAAAGAAGTTGTGGTCCTTATGTACAATGGAATATCACTCTGCCATGAAATCAATGTCATAAGGCTAGTAGCAGCATGATGAGTGGATTTAGGTACGACGAATCTAAGTGAAATAAGTCACACAGAAAAGGACACTTCTCATAAGGTATCACTTACAGAGGGAATGTAAAAACCGTTACACTTGAACTGAATTACAAAACAGAACAGAGACACACATGCAGAAAACACACTATGGCTCCTTAACGGGAAAGGTGAGGTGGGGTGATACATAAAACAAGGGTATCAAATTAGCTCAGATACCGTTCCATAAACCCAATATGTAATAGACAAGACCTACTCCTTGCTCAGAGAACTGGACTCAACACGCCCTATTCACCGCACAAGAATATATCTGACTAGTAATAATCTTAAAACCTATGTATTGATATCTCTCTGTTAGTGTGTCAAGTGGGTGTAAAGCGGCATAAACACAGCAGTGAAAAGCACCTAAACCTCATTATAAAAATAAATTACTTTTAAAAACCCATGAAACAATGACGGTGAAAGAGAGAGAAATTCTTACACAATGCGTTCAGGGGCTGTGATGCAACCTGGATTGACCATACCTAGACCCACAGCTGGATGAGACATAAGGGTGGACACTCTTGGGGCTGAGAGGTTTGGTGAGGTTGGGTGAGCAAACGCAGACCCTTTAAAGTAATACTGCGTGGTACCCATCGCATGGGTCCCAAATCTCCAGGTTCAAGGGCATCTTCCTACATCGAAAACATGCATGAGAAACCCAGAAGATGGTACACCGTGTGATGGGGAAAGGTTTCTATAACGCACCTCATTTCTCATCTCCTTGTGCCCGGGTTCGCCATTCCAGCCGCTTTACTAGCAATCTCCCTACTTGGAGCATCAGCACCTTTAACCTCCTGTTTTGTACAGGTTGCAATTTGTCCTGAGGATGAACGGGAAGACGTGGAACCAATGAGAGACTAGCTCTTGGTGTTGGGAAAGACACAGGTCACTCTATTTTCCCATCAGGAAGAAGAATTAACCACAGGCTCAGCCAGCGCCCCGGAACAAGAACAGGGCCTGAAGCCATCCTTCGCTTTTGCGGCCAGCTCCCAAAAAAGCGAGTTGTAAAATGGAGCTTCAGGGCACAGCAATTCACAAACCTGCAGAGTTATAAATGATAACTCTCGTCCACAAATGTATTGAGGGAAGGCAAAGAAGAGGATTTGAAATCAAGGCAGAATTGCAGGAAACAGATTTCAGGAGGTAGATTCGAATCTCTTTTAAAGCACATGAAAAGCGGCAAAATGTTGACAATGATGCCCTTGGCCAAAAAGGGCGTATGCGTTTTTTCCTGAATATATTCAGGAAAAAACGCATACACCCTTTTTGGCCAACCAAGCAACCTGGAAAGGCAAATCAGCGCTACAAAGAAGTCTCGCTTCCCATCGGTCAAAAGGGCCATGCTGAAAAAAGTGTCAAAACCAGAAATGCAGGACAGGCCATGGAGAAATGGGAGCCTTGCTACACTGATGGGCGGAATGTAAATTGCCAACAGCCACTCTGGAGAAGTGTACGGTGTGTCCTGAAACATCTGAAAAACACAGCTTAGAGAGCATAGGGCACTTCCACTCATGGGGGTATAAATTGGGAAAATGAAAAATCAGCAAGACACAAGCACCCCAAAGTTTAGGGCTGCTCTGTTGACAAGGACCTCCACTTCATTCCACCTTCAATATCCCAGGAAAGAGAAAAATGGATAAAGAAGTTGTGGTCCTTATGTACAATGGAATATCACTCAGCCATGAAATCAATGTCATAAGGCTAGTAGCAGCATGATGAGTGGATTTAGGTACGACGATTCTAAGTGAAATAAGTCACACAGAAAAGGACACTTCTCATAAGGTATCACTTATAGAGGGAATGTAAAAACCGTTACACTTGAACTGAATTACAAAACAGAACAGAGTCACACATGCAGAAAACACACTATGGCTCCTTAACGGGAAAGGTGAGGTGGGGTGATACATAAAACAAGGGTTTCAAATTAGCTCAGATACCGTTCCATAAACCCAATATGTAATAGACAAGACCTACTCCTTGCTCAGAGAACTGGACTCAACACGCCCTATTCACCGCACAAGAATATATCTGACTAGTAATAATCTTAAAACCTATGTATTGATATCTCTCTGTTAGTGTGTCAAGTGGGTGTAAAGCGGCATAAACACAGCAGTGAAAAGCACCTAAACCTCATTATAAAAATAAATTACTTTTAAAAACCCATGAAACAAAGACAGTGAAAGAGAGAGAAATACTTACACAATGCGTTCAGGGGCTGTGATGCAACCTGGATTGACCATACCTAGACCCACAGCTGGATGAGACATAAGGGTGGACACTCTTGGGGCTGAGAGGTTTGGTGAGGTTGGGTGAGCAAACGCAGACCCTTTAAAGTAATACTGCGTGGTACCCATCGCATGGGTCCCAAATCTCCAGGTTCAAGGGCATCTTCCTACATCGAAAACATGCATGAGAAACCCAGAAGATGGTACACCGTGTGATGGGGAAAGGTTTCTAAAACGCAACTCATTTCTCATCTCCTTGTGCCCGGGTTCGCCATTCCAGCCGTTTTACTAGGAACCTCCCTACTTGGAGCATCAGCACCTTTAACCTCCTGTTCCGTACAGGTTGCAATTTGTCCTGAGGATGAACGGGAAGACGTGGAACCAACGAGAGACTAGCTCTTGGTGTTGGGACAGGCACAGGTCACTCTATTTTCCCATCAGGAAGAAGAATTAACCACAGGCTCAGCCTGCCCCTCGGAACCAGAACAGGGCCTGATGCCATTGTGCTTTTGTGGCCAGCTCCCAAAAACGCGAGTTGTAAAATGGGGGTTCAGGGCACTGCAATTCACAAACCTGCAGAGTTATAAATGATAACTCTCGTCCACAAATATATTGAGGGAAGGCAAAGAAGAGGATTTGAAATCAAGGCAGAATTGCAAGAAACAGATTTCAGGAGGTACATACGAATCGCCTTTAAAGCACATGAAAAGCGGCAAAACGTTGACAATGATGCCCTTGGCCAAAAAGGGCGTATGCGTTTTTTCCTGAATATATTCAGGAAAAAACGCATACGCCCTTTTTGGCCAACCAAGCAATCTGGAAATGCAAATCAGCGCTACAAAGAAGTCTCGCTTCCCATCGGTCAAAAGGGCCATGCTGAAAAAAGTGTCAAAACCAGAAATGCAGGACAGGCCATGGAGAAATGGGAGCCTTGCTACACTGATGGGCGGGATGTAAATTGCCAACAGCCAGTCTGGAGAAGTGTACGGTGTGTCCTGAAACATCTGAAAAACACAGCTTAGAGAGCATAGGGCACTTCCACTCATGGGGGTATAAATTGGGAAAATTAAAAATCAGCAAGACACAAGCACCCCAAAGTTTAGGGCTGCTCTGTTGACAAGGACCTCCACTTCATTCCACCTTCAATATCCCAGGAAAGAGAAAAATGGATAAAGAAGTTGTGGTCCTTATGTACAATGGAATATCACTCAGCCATGAAATCAATGTCATAAGGCTAGTAGCAGCATGATGAGTGGATTTAGGTACGACGATTCTAAGTGAAATAAGTCACACAGAAAAGGACACTTCTCATAAGGTATCACTTATAGAGGGAATGTAAAAACCGTTACACTTGAACTGAATTACAAAACAGAACAGAGTCACACATGCAGAAAACACACTATGGCTGCTTAACGGGAAAGGTGAGGTGGGGTGATACATAAAACAAGGGTTTCAAATTAGCTCAGATACCGTTCCATAAACCCAATATGTAATAGACAAGACCTACTCCTTGCTCAGAGAACTGGACTCAACACGCCCTATTCACCGCACAAGAATATATCTGACTAGTAATAATCTTAAAACCTATGTATTGATATCTCTCTGTTAGTGTGTCAAATGGGTGTAAAGCGGCATAAACACAGCAGTGAAAAGCAGCTAAACCCCATTATTAAAATAAATTACTTTGAAAAACCCATGAAACAACAACAGTGAAAGAGATAGAAATTGTTACACAATGCCTTCAGGGGCTGTGATGCAACCTGGATTCACCATATCTAGACCCACAGCTGGATGAGACATAAGGGTGGACACTCTTGGGGCTTAGAGGTTTGGTGAGGTTGGGTGAGCAAACGCAGACCCTTTAAAGTAATACTGCGTGGTACCCTTCGCATGGGTCCCAAATCTACAGGTTCAAGGGCATCTTCCTACATCGAAAACATGCATGAGAAACCCAGAAGATGGTACACCGTGTGATGGGGAAAGGTTTCTAAAAAGCACCTCATTTCTCATCTCCTTGTGCCCGGGTTCGCCATTCCAGCAGCTTTACTAGCAATCTCCCTACTTGGAGCATCAGCACCTTTAACCTCCTGTTTCGTACAGGTTGATATTTGTCCTGAGGATGAACTGGAAGACGTGGAACCAATGAGAGACTAGCTCTTGGTGTTGGGAAAGACACAGGTCAGTCTATTTTCCCATCAGGAAGAAGAATTAACCACAGGCTCAGCCTGCCCCCCGGAACCAGAACAGGGCCTGAAGCCATCATGCGCTTTTGCAGCCAGCTCCCAAAAAAGCGAGTTGTAATATTGAGGTTCAGGGCACTGCAATTCACAAACCTGCAGAGTTATAAATGATAACTCTCGTCCACAAATATATTGAGGGAAGGCAAAGAAGAGGATTTGAAATCAAGGCAGAATTGCAGGAAACAGATTTCAGGAGGTAGATTCGAATCGCCTTTAAAGCACATGAAAAGCGGCAAAATGTTGACAATGATGCCCTTGGCCAAAAGGGCGTATGCGTTTTTTCCTGAATATATTCAGGAAAAAACGCATACGCCCTTTTTGGCCAACCAAGCAACCTGGAAAGGCAAATCAGCGCTACAAAGAAGTCTCGCTTCCCATCGGTCAAAAGGGCCATGCTGAAAAAAGTGTCAAAACCAGAAATGCAGGACAGGCCATGGAGAAATGGGAGCCTTGCTACACTGATGGGTGGGATGTAAATTGCCAACAGCCACTCTGGAGAAGTGTACGGTGTGTCCTGAAACATCTGAAAAACACAGCTTAGAGAGCATAGGGCACTTCCACTCATGGGGGTATAAATTGGGAAAATTAAAAATCAGCAAGACACAAGCACCCCAAAGTTGAGGGCTGCTCTGTTGACAAGGACCTCCACTTCATTCCACCTTAAATATCCCAGGAAAGAGAAAAATGGATAAAGAAGTTGTGGTCCTTATGTACAATGGAATATCACTCAGCCATGAAATCAATGTCATAAGGTTAGGAGCAGCATGATGAGTGGATTTAGGTATGACGATTCTAAGTGAAATAAGTCACACAGAAAAGGACACTTCTCATAAGGTATCACTGATAGAGGGAATGTAAAAACCGTTACACTTGAACTGAATTACAAAACAGAACAGAGTCACACATGCAGAAAACACACTATGGCTGCTTAACGGGAAAGGTGAGGTGGGGTGATACATAAAACAAGGGTATCAAATTAGCTCAGATACCGTTCCATAAACCCAATATGTAATAGACAAGACCTACTCCTTGCTCAGAGATCTGGACTCAACACGCCCTATTCACCACACAAGAATATATCTGACTAGTAATAATCTTAAAACCTATGTATTAATATCTCTCTGTTAGTGTGTCAAGTGGGTGTATAGCGGCATAAACACAGCAGTGAAAAGCAGCTAAACCCCATTATGAAAATAAATTACTTTGAAAAACCCATGAAACAAAGACGGTGAAAGAGAGAGAAATTCTTACACAATGCCTTCAGGAGCTGTGATGCAACCTGGATTGACCATATCTAGACCCACAGCTGGATGAGACATAAGGGTGGACACTCTTGGGGCTGAGAGGTTTGGTGAGGTTGGGTGAGCAAACGCAGACCCTTTAAAGTAATACTGCGTGGTACCCATCGCATGGGTCCCAAATCTCCAGGTTCAAGGGCATCTTCCTACATCGAAAACATGCATGAGAAACCCAGAAGATGGTGCACCGTGTGATGGGGAAAGGTTTCTAAAATGCACCTCATTTCTCATCTCCTTGTGCCCGGGTTCGCCATTCCAGCCGCTTTACTAGCAATCTCCCTACTTGGAGCATCAGCACCTTTAACCTCCTGTTTCGTACAGGTTGCAATTTGTCCTGAGGATGAACGGGAAGACGTGGAACCAATGAGAGACTAGCTCTTGGTGTTGGGAAAGACACAGGTCACTCTATTTTCCCATCAGGAAGAAGAATTAACCACAGGCTCAGCCTGCCCCCCGGAACCAGAACAGGGCCTGAAGCCATCATGCGCTTTTGCAGCCAGCTCCCAAAAAGCGAGTTGTAATATTGAGGTTCAGGGCACTGCAATTCACAAACCTGCAGAGTTATAAATGATAACTCTCGTCCACAAATATATTGAGGGAAGGCAAAGAAGAGGATTTGAAATCAAGGCAGAATTGCAGGAAACAGATTTCAGGAGGTAGATTCGAATCGCCTTTAAAGCACATGAAAAGCGGCAAAATGTTGACAATGATGCCCTTGGCCAAAAAGGGCGTATGCGTTTTTTCCTGAATATATTCAGGAAAAAACGCATACGCCCTTTTTGGCCAACCAAGCAACCTGGAAAGGCAAATCAGCGCTACAAAGAAGTCTCGCTTCCCATCGGTCAAAAGGGCCATGCTGAAAAAAGTGTCAAAACCAGAAATGCAGGACAGGCCATGGAGAAATGGGAGCCTTGCTACACTGATGGGCGGGATGTAAATTGCCAACAGCCACTCTGGAGAAGTGTACGGTGTGTCCTAAAACATCTGAAAAACACAGTTAGAGAGCATAGGGCACTTCCACTCATGGGGGTATAAATTGGGAAAATAAAAAATCTGCAAGACACAAGCACCCCAAAGTTGAGGGCTGCTCTGTTGGCAAGGACCTCCACTTCATTCCACCTTAAATATCCCAGGAAAGAGAAAAATGGATAAAGAAGTTGTGGTCCTTATGTACAATGGAATATCACTCAGCCATGAAATCAATGTCATAAGGTTAGTAGCAGCATGATGAGTGGATTTAGGTATGACGATTCTAAGTGAAATAAGTCACACAGAAAAGGACACTTCTCATAAGGTATCACTTATAGAGGGAATGTAAAAACCGTTACACTTGAACTGAATTACAGAACAGAACAGAGTCACACATGCAGAAAACAGACTATGGCTGCTTAACGGGAAAGGTGAGGTGGGGTGATACATAAAACAAGGGTATCAAATTAGCTCAGATACCGTTCCATAAACCCAATATGTAATAGACAACACCTACTCCTAGCTCAGAGAACTGGACTCAACACGCCCTATTCACCACACAAGAATATACCTGACTAGTAATAATCTTAAAACCTATGTATTAATATCTCTCTGTTAGTGTGTCAAATGGGTGTAAAGCGGCATAAACACAGCAGTGAAAAGCAGCTAAACCCCATTATGAAAATAAATTACTTTGAAAAACCCATGAAACAACAACAGTGAAAGAGATAGAAATTGTTACACAATGCCTTCAGGGGCTGTGATGCAACCTGGATTGACCATATCTAGACCCACAGCTGGATGAGACATAAGGGTGGACACTCTTGGGGCTGAGAGGTTTGGTGAGGTTGGGTGAGCAAACGCAGACCCTTTAAAGTAATACTGCGTGGTACCCATCGCATGGGTCCCAAATCTCCAGGTTCAAGGGCATCTTCCTACATCGAAAACATGCATGAGAAACCCAGAAGATGGTACACCGTGTGATGGGGAAAGGTTTCTAAAATGCACCTCATTTCTCATCTCCTTGTGCCCGGGTTCGCCATTCCAGCCGCTTTACTAGCAATCTCCCTACTTGGAGCATCAGCACCTTTAACCTCCTGTTTCGTACAGGTTGCAATTTTTCCTGAGGATGAACGGGAAGACGTGGAACCAATGAGAGACTAGCTCTTGGTGTTGGGAAAGACACAGGTCACTCTATTTTCCCATCAGGAAGAAGAATTAACCACAGGCTCAGCCTGCCCCCCGGAACCAGAACAGGGCCTGAAGCCATCCTGCGCTTTTGCGGCCAGCTCCCAAAAAAGCGAGTTGGAAAATGGAGGTTCAGGGCACTGCAATTCACAAACCTGCAGAGTTATAAATGATAACTCTCGTCCACAAATATATTGAGGGAAGGCAAAGAAGAGGATTTGAAATCAAGGCAGAATTGTACGAAACAGATTTCAGGAGGTAGATACGAATCGCCTTTAAAGCACATGAAAAGCGGCAAAACGTTGACAATGATGCCCTTGGCCAAAAAGGGCATATGCGTTTTTTCCTGAATATAATCAGGAAAAAACGCATACGCCCTTTTTGGCCAACGAAACAACCTGGAAAGTCAAATCAGCGCTACAAAGAAGTCTCGCTTCCCATCGGTCAAATGGGCCATGCTGAAAAAAGTGTCAAAACCAGAAATGCAGGACAGGCCATGGAGAAATGGGGGCCTTGCTACACTGATGGGCGGGGGTGTAAATTGCCAACAGCCACTCAGGAGAAGTGTACAGTGAGTCCTGAAACATCTGAAAAACAGAGCTTAGAGAGCATAGGGCACTTCAACTCATGGGGGTATAAATTGGGAAAATTAAAAATCAGCAAGACACAAGCACCCCAAAGTTTAGGGCTACTCTGTTGACAAGGACCTCCACTTCATTCCACCTTCAATATCCCAGGAAAGAGAAACAAGGATAAAGAAGTGTGGTCCTTATATACAATGGAATATCACTCAGCCATGAAATCAATGTCACAAGGCTACTAGCAGCATGATGAGTGGATTTAGGTACGACGATTCTAAGTGAAATAAGTCACACAGAAAAGGACACTTCTCATAAGGTATCACTGATAGAGGGAATGTAAAAACCGTTACACTTGAACTGAATTACAAAACAGAACAGAGTCACACATGCAGAAAACACACTATGGCTGCTTAACGGGAAAGGTGAGGTGGGGTGATACATAAAACAAGGGTTTCAAATTAGCTCAGATACCGTTCCATAAACCCAATATGTAATAGACAAGACCTACTCCTTGCTCAGAGAACTGGACTCAACACGCCCTATTCACCGCACAAGAATATATCTGACTAGTAATAATCTTAAAACCTATGTATTGATATCTCTCTGTTAGTGTGTCAAGTGGGTGTAAAGCGGCATAAACACAGCAGTGAAAAGCACCTAAACCTCATTATAAAAATAAATTACTTTTAAAAACCCATGAAACAAAGACAGTGAAAGAGAGAGAAATTCTTACACAATGCGTTCAGGGGCTGTGATGCAACCTGGATTGACCATACCTAGACCCACAGCTGGATGAGACATAAGGGTGGACACTCTTGGGGCTGAGAGGTTTGGTGAGGTTGGGTGAGCAAACGCAGACCCTTTAAAGTAATACTGCGTGGTACCCATCGCATGGGTCCCAAATCTCCAGGTTCAAGGGCATCTTCCTACATCGAAAACATGCATGAGAAACCCAGAAGATGGTACACCGTGTGATGGGGAAAGGTTTCTATAACGCACCTCATTTCTCATCTCCTTGTGCCCGGGTTCGCCATTCAAGCCACTTTACTAGCAATCTCCCTACTTGGAGCATCAGCACCTTTAACCTCCTGTTTCGTACAGGTTGCAATTTGTCCTGAGGATGAACGGGAAGACGTGGAACCAATGAGAGACTAGCTCTTGGTGTTGGGACAGGCACAGGTCACTCTATTTTCCCATCAGGAAGAAGAATTAACCACAGGCTCAGCCAGCGCCCCGGAACAAGAACAGGGCCTGAAGCCATCCTGCGCTTTTGCGGCCAGCTCCCAAAAAAGCGAGTTGGAAAATGGAGGTTCAGGGCACTGCAATTCACAAACCTGCAGAGTTATAAATGATAACTCTCGTCCACAAATATATTGAGGGAAGGCAAAGAAGAGGATTTGAAATCAAGGCAGAATTGTACGAAACAGATTTCAGGAGGTAGATACGAATCGCCTTTAAAGCACATGAAAAGCAGCAAAACGTTGACAATGATGCCCTTGGCCAAAAAGGGCGTATGCGTTTTTTCCTGAATATAATCAGGAAAAAACGCATACGCCCTTTTTGGCCAACGAAACAACCTGGAAAGTCAAATCAGCGCTACAAAGAAGTCTCGCTTCCCATCGGTCAAATGGGCCATGCTGAAAAAAGTGTCAAAACCAGAAATGCAGGACAGGCCATGGAGAAATGGGGGCCTTGCTACACTGATGGGCGGGGGTGTAAATTGCCAACAGCCACTCAGGAGAAGTGTACAGTGAGTCCTGAAACATCTGAAAAACAGAGCTTAGAGAGCATAGGGCACTTCAACTCATGGGGGTATAAATTGGGAAAATTAAAAATCAGCAAGACACAAGCACCCCAAAGTTTAGGGCTACTCTGTTGACAAGGACCTCCACTTCATTCCACCTTCAATATCCCAGGAAAGAGAAACAAGGATAAAGAAGTGTGGTCCTTATATACAATGGAATATCACTCAGCCATGAAATCAATGTCACAAGGCTACTAGCAGCATGATGAGTGGATTTAGGTACGACGATTCTAAGTGAAATAAGTCACACAGAAAAGGACACTTCTCATAAGGTATCACTGATAGAGGGAATGTAAAAACCGTTACACTTGAACTGAATTACAAAACAGAACAGAGTCACACATGCAGAAAACACACTATGGCTGCTTAACGGGAAAGGTGAGGTGGGGTGATACATAAAACAAGGGTTTCAAATTAGCTCAGATACCGTTCCATAAACCCAATATGTAATAGACAAGACCTACTCCTTGCTCAGAGAACTGGACTCAACACGCCCTATTCACCGCACAAGAATATATCTGACTAGTAATAATCTTAAAACCTATGTATTGATATCTCTCTGTTAGTGTGTCAAGTGGGTGTAAAGCGGCATAAACACAGCAGTGAAAAGCACCTAAACCTCATTATAAAAATAAATTACTTTTAAAAACCCATGAAACAAAGACAGTGAAAGAGAGAGAAATTCTTACACAATGCGTTCAGGGGCTGTGATGCAACCTGGATTGACCATACCTAGACCCACAGCTGGATGAGACCTAAGGGTGGACACTCTTGGGGCTGAGAGGTTTGGTGAGGTTGGGTGAGCAAACGCAGACCCTTTAAAGTAATACTGCGTGGTACCCATCGCATGGGTCCCAAATCTCCAGGTTCAAGGGCATCTTCCTACATCGAAAACATGCATGAGAAACCCAGAAGATCTTACACCGTGTGATGGGGAAAGGTTTCTAAAATGCACCTCATTTCTCATCTCCTTGTGCCCGGGTTCGCCATTCCAGCCGCTTTACTAGCAATCTCCCTACTTGGAGCATCAGCACCTTTAACCTCCTGTTCCGTACAGGTTGCAATTTGTCCTGAGGATGAACGGGAAGACGTGGAACCAATGAGAGACTAGCTCTTGGTGTTGGGAAAGACACAGGTCACTCTATTTTCCCATCAGGAAGAAGAATTAACCGCAGGCTCAGCCTGCCCCCCGGAACCAGAACAGGGCCTGAAGCGATCCTGTGCTTTTGCGGCCAGATCCGAAAAAAGCGAGTTGTAAAATGGAGGTTCAGGGCACTGCAATTCACAAACCTGCAGAGTTATAAATGATAACTCTCGTCCACAAATATATTGAGGGAAGGCAAAGAAGAGGATTTGAAATCAAGGCAGAATTGCAGGAAACATATTTCAGGAGGTAGATTCGAATCGCCTTTAAAGCACATGAAAAGCGGGAAAATGTTGACAATGATGCCCATGGCCAAAAAGGGCATATGCGTTTTTTCGTGAATATATTCAGGAAAAAACGCATACGCCCTTTTTGGCCAACCAAGCAACCTGGAAAGGCAAATCAGAGCTACCAAAAAGTCTCGCTTCCCATTGGTCAAAAGGGCCATGCTGAAAAAAGTGTCAAAACCAGAAATGCAGGACAGGCCATGGAGAAATGGGAGCCTTGCTACACTGATGGGCGGGATGTAAATTGCCAACAGCCACTCTGGAGAAGTGTCCGGTGAGTCCTGAAACATCTGAAAAACACAGCTTAGAGAGCATAGGGCACTTCCACTCATGGGGGTATAAATTGGGAAAATTAAAAATCAGCAAGACACAAGCACCCCAAAGTTGAGGGCTGCTCTGTTGACAAGGACCTCCACTTCATTCCACCTTAAATATCCCAGGAAAGAGAAAAATGGATAAAGAAGTTGTGGTCCTTATGTACAAAGTAATATCACTCAGCCATGAAATCAATGTCATAAGGTTAGTACCAGCATGATGAGTGGATTTAGGTACGACGATTCTAAGTGAAATAAGTCACACAGAAAAGGACACTTCTCATATGGTATCACTTTTAGAGGGAATTTAAAAACCGTTACACTTGAACTGAATTACAAAACAGAACAGAGTCACACATACAGAAAACAGACTATGGCTGCTTAACGGGAAAGGTGAGGTGGGGTGATACATAAAACAAGGGTATCAAATTAGCTCAGATACCATTCCATAAACCCAATATGTAATAGACAAGACCTACTCCTTGCTCAGAGAACTGGACTCAACACGCCCTATTCACCGCACAAGAATATATCTGACTAGTAATAATCTTAAAAGCTATGTATTGATATCTGTCTGTTAGTGTGTCAAGTGGGTGTAAAGCGGCATAAACACAGCAGTGAAAAGCAGCTAAACCCCATTATAAAAATAAATTACTTTGAAAAACCCATGAAACAACGACAGTGAAAGAGATAGAAATTCATACACAATGAGTTCAGGGGCTGTGATGCAACCTGGATTGACCATATCTAGACCCACAGCTGGATGAGACATAAGGGTGGACACTCTTGGGGCCGAGAGATTTGGTGAGGTTGGGTGAGCAAACGCAGACTCTTTAAAGTAATACTGTGTGGTACCCATCGCATGGGTCCCAAATCTCCAGGTTCAAGGGCATCTTCCTACATCGAAAACATGCATGAGAAACCCAGAAGATGGTACACCGTGTGATGGGGAAAGGTTTCTAAAAGGCACCTCATTTCTCAACTCCTTGTGCCCGGGTTCGCTATTCCAGCCGCTTGACTAGCAATCTCCCTACTTGGAGCATCAGCACCTTTAACCTCCTGTTCCGTACAGGTTGCAATTTGTCCTGAGGATGAACGGGAAGACGTGGAACCAATGAGAGACTAGCTCTTGGTGTTGGGACAGGCACAGGTCACTCTATTTTCCCATCAGGAAGAAGAATTAACCACAGGCTCAGCCTGCCCCCCGGAACAAGAACAGGGCCTGAAGCCATCCTGCGCTTTTGCGGCCATCTCCCAAAAACGCGAGTTATAAAATGGAGGTTCAGGGCACAGCAATTCACAAACCTGCAGAGTTATAAATGATAACTCTCGTCCACAAATATATTGAGGGAAGGCAAAGAAGAGGATTTGAAATCAAGGCAGAATTGCAGGAAACAGATTTCAGGAGGTAGATTCCAATCGCCTTTAAAGCACATGAAAAGCGGCAAAACGTTGACAATGATGCCCTTGGCCAAAAAGGGCGTATGCGTTTTTTCCTGAATATATTCAGGAAAAAACGCATACGCCCTTTTTGGCCAACCAAGCAACCTGGAAAGGCAAATCAGCGCTACAAAGATGTCTCGCTTCCCATCGGTTAAAAAGGCCATGCTGAAAAAAGTGTCAAAACCAGAAATGCAGGACAGGCCATGGAGAAATGGGAGCCTTGCTACACTGATGGGCGGGATGTAAATTGCCAAAAGCCACTCCGGAGAAGTGTCCGGTGAGTCCTGAAACATCTGAAAAACACAGCTTAGAGAGCATAGGGCACTTCCACTCATGGGGGTATAAATTGGGAAAATTAAAAATCAGCAAGACACAAGCACCCCAAAGTTTAGGGCTGCTCTGTTGACCAGGACCTCCACTTCATTCCACCTTAAATATCCCAGGAAAGAGAAAAATGGATAAAGAAGTTGTGATCCTTATGTACAATGGAATATCACTCAGCCATGAAATCAATGTCGTAAGGTTAGTAGCAGCATGATGAGAGGATTTAGGTACGACGATTCTAAGTGAAATAAGTCACACAGAAAAGGACACTTCTCATAAGGTATCACTGATAGAGGGAATGTAAAAACCGTTACACTTGAACTGAATTACAAAACAGAACAGAGTCACACATGCAGAAAACACACTATGGCTGCTTAACGGGAAAGGTGAGGTGGGGTGATACATAAAACAAGGGTATCAAATTAGCTCAGATACTGTTCCATAAACCCAATATGTAATAGACAAGACCTACTCCTTGCTCAGAGAACTGGACTCAACACGCCCTATTCACCGCACAAGAATATATCTGACTAATAATAATCGTAAAACCTATGTATTGATATCTCTCTGTTATTGTGTCAAGTGGGTGTAAAGCGGCATAAACACAGCAGTGAAAAGCAGCTAAACCCCATTATAAAAATAAATTACTTTGAAACACCCATGAAACAAAGACAGTGAAAGAGAGAGTAATTCTTAAACAATGCGTTCAGGGGCTGTGATGCAACCTGGATTGACCATATCTAGACGCACAGCTGGATGAGACATAAGGGTGGACACTCTTGGGGCTGAGAGGTTTGGTGAGGTTGGGTGAGCAAACGCAGACCCTTTAAAGGAATACTGCGTGGTACCCATCGCATGGGTCCCAAATCTCCAGGTTCAAGGGCATCTTCCTACATCAAAAACATGCATGAGAAACCCAGAAGATGGTACACCGTGTGATGGGGAAAGGTTTCTAAAACGCACCTCATTTCTCATCTCCTTGTGCCCGGGTTCGCCATTCCAGCCGCTTTACTAGCAAGCTCCCTACTTGGAGCATCAGCACCTTTAACCTCCTGTTCCATACAGGTTGCAATTTGTCCTGAGGATAAACGGGAAGACGTGGAACCAACGAGAGACTAGCTCTTGGTGTTGGGACAGGCACAGGTCACTCTATTTTCCCATCAGAAAGAAGAATTAACCACAGGCTCAGCCTGCCCCCCGGAACCAGAACAGGGCCTGAAGCCATTCTGCGATTTTGCGGCCAGCTCCCATAAAAACGAGTTGTAAAATGGAGGTTCAGGGCACTGCAATTCACAAACCTGCAGAGTTATAAATGATAACTCTCGTCCACAAATATATTGAGGGAAGGCAAAGAAGAGGATTTGAAATCAAGGCAGAATTGCAGGAAACAGATTTCAGGAGGTAGATACGAATCGCCTTTAAAGCACATGAAAAGCGGCAAAACGTTGACAATGATGCCCTTGGCCAAAAAGGGCGTATGCGTTTTTTCCTGAATATATTCAGGAAAAAACGCATACGCCCTTTTTGGCCAACCAAGGAACCTGGAAAGGCAAATCAGCGATACAAAGAAGTCTCGCTTCCCATCGGTCAAAAGGGCCATGCTGAAAAAAGTGTCAAAACCAGAAATGCAGGACAGGCCATGGAGAAATGGGAGCCTTGCTACACTGATGGGCGGGATGTAAATTGCCAAGAGCCACTCCGGAGAAGTGTCCGGTGAGTCCTGAAACATCTGAAAAACACAGCTTAGAGAGCATAGGGCACTTCCACTCATGGGGGTATAAATTGGGAAAATGAAAAATCAGCAAGACACAAGCACCCCAAAGTTTAGGGCTGCTCTGTTGACAAGGACCTCCACTTCATTCCACCTTCAATATCCCAGGAAAGAGAAAAATGGATAAAGAAGTTGTGGTCCTTATGTACAATGGAATATCACTCTGCCATGAAATCAATGTCATAAGGCTAGTAGCAGCATGATGAGTGGATTTAGGTACGACGATTCTAAGTGAAATAAGTCACACAGAAAAGGACACTTCTCATAAGGTATCACTGATAGAGGGAATGTAAAAACCGTTACCCTTGAACTGAATTACAAAACAGAACAGAGTCACACATGCAGAAAACACACTATGGCTGCTTAACGGGAAAGGTGAGGTGGGGTGATACATAAAACAAGGGTTTCAAATTAGCTCAGATACCGTTCCATAAACCCAATATGTAATAGACAAGACCTACTCCTTGCTCAGAGAACTGGACTCAACACGCCCTATTCACCGCACAAGAATATATCTGACTAGTAATAATCTTAAAACCTATGTATTGATATCTCTCTGTTAGTGTGTCAAGTGGGTGTAAAGCGGCATAAACACAGCAGTGAAAAGCAGCTAAACCCCATTATAAAAATAAATTACTTTGAAAAACCCATGAAACAAAGACAGTGAAAGAGATAGAAATTCTTACACAATGCGTACACGGGCTGTGATGCAACCTGGATTGACCATATCTAGACCCACAGCTGGATGAGACATAAGGGTGGACACTCTTGGGGCTGAGAGGTTTGGTGAGGTTGGGTGAGCAAACGCAGACCCTTTAAAGTAATACTGCATGGTACCCATCGCATGGGTCCCAAATCTCCAGTTTCAAGGGCATCTTCCTACATCGAAAACATGCATGAGAAACCCAGAAGATGGTACACCGTGTGATGGGGAAAGGTTTCTAAAACGTACCTCATTTCTCATCTCCTTGTGCCCGGGTTCGCTATTCCAGCCGCTTGACTAGCAATCTCCCTACTTGGAGCATCAGCACCTTTAACCTCCTGTTCCGTACAGGTTGCAATTTGTCCTGAGGATGAACGGGAAGACGTGGAACCAATGAGAGACTAGCTCTTGGTGTTGGGACAGGCACAGGTCACTCTATTTTCCCATCAGGAAGAAGAATTAACCACAGGCTCAGCCTGCCCCCCAGAACAAGAACAGGGCCTGAAGCCATCCTGCGCTTTTGCGGCCATCTCCCAAAAATGCGAGTTATAAAATGGAGGTTCAGGGCACTGCAATTCACAAACCTGCAGAGTTATAAATGATAACTCTCGTCCACAAATATATTGAGGGAAGGCAAAGAAGAGGATATGAAATCAAGGCAGAATTGCAGGAAACAGATTTCAGGAGGTAGATTCCAATCGCCTTTAAAGCACATGAAAAGCGGCAAAACGTTGACAATGATGCCCTTGGCCAAAAAGGGCGTATGCGTTTTTTCCTGAATATATTCAGGAAAAAACGCATACGCCCTTTTTGGCCAACCAAGCAACCTGGAAAGGCAAATCAGCGCTACAAAGATGTCTCGCTTCCCATCGGTTAAAAAGGCCATGCTGAAAAAAGTGTCAAAACCAGAAATGCGGGACAGGCCATGGAGAAATGGGAGCCTTGCTACACTGATGGGCGGGATGTAAATTGCCAACAGCCACTCTGGAGAAGCGTACGGTGAGTCCTGAAACATCTAAAAAACAAAGCTTAGAGAGCATACGGCACTTCCACTCATGGGGTTATAAATTGGGAAAATTAAAAATCAGCAAGACACAAGCACCCCAAAGTTTAGGGCTGCTCTGTTGACAAGGACCTCCACTTCATTCCACCTTCAATATCCCAGGAAAGAGAAAAATGGATAAAGAAGTTGTGGTCCTTATGTACAATGGAATATCACTCAGCCGTGAAATCAATGTCATAAGGCTAGTAGCAGCATGATGAGTGGATTTAGGTACGACGACTCTAAGTGAAATAAGTCACACAGAAAAGGACACTTCTCATAAGGTATCACTTATAGAGGGAATGTAAAAACCGTTACACTTGAACTGAATTACAAAACAGAACAGAGTCACACATGCAGAAAACACACTATGGCTGCTTAACGGGAAAGGTGAGGTGGGGTGATACATAAAACAAGGGTTTCAAATTAGCTCAGATACCGTTCCATAAACCCAATATGTAATAGACAAGACCTACTCCTTGCTCAGAGAACTGGACTCAACACGCCCTATTCACCGCACAAGAATATATCTGACTAGTAATAATCTTAAAACCTATGTATTGATATCTCTCTGTTACTGTGTCAAGTGGGTAAAAAGCGGCATAAAAACAGCAGTGAAAAGCAGCTAAACCCCATTATAAAAATAAATTACTTTGAAAAACCCATGAAACAAAGACAGTGAAAGAGAGAGAAATTCTTACACAATGCGTTCAGGGGCTGTGATGCAACCTGGATTGACCATATCTAGACCCACAGCTGGATGAGACATAAGGGTGGACACTGTTGCGGCTGAGAGGTTTGGTGAGGTTGGGTGAGCAAACGCAGACCCTTTAAAGTAATACTGCGTGGTATCCATCGCATGGGTCCCAAATCTCCAGGTTCAAGGGCATCTTCCTACATCGAAAACATGCATGAGATACCCATAAGATGGTACACCGTGTGATGGGGAAAGGTTTCTAAAACGCACCTCATTTCTCATCTGCTTGTGCCCGGGTTCGCCATTCCAGCCACTTTACTAGCAATCTCCCTCCTTGGAGCATCAGCACCTTTAACCTCCTGTTCCGTACAGGTTGCAATTTGTACTGAGGATGAACGGGAAGACGTGGAACCAATGAAAGACTAGCTCTTGGTGTTGGGACAGGCACAGGTCACTCTATTTTCCCATCAGGAAGAAGAATTAACCACAGGCTCAGCCTGCCCCCGGGAACCAGAACAGGGCCTGAAGCCATCCTGCGCTTTTGCGGGCAGCTCCCTAAAAAGCGAGTTGTAAATTGGAGGTTCAGGGCACTGCAATTCACAAACCTGCAGAGTTATAAATGATAACTCTCATCCACAAATATATTGAGGGAAGGCAAAGAAGAGGATTTGAAATCAAGGCAGAATTGCAGGAAACAGATTTCAGGAGGTAGATTCGAATCGCCTTTAAAGCACATGAAAAGCGGCAAAACGTTGACAATGATGCCCTTGGCCAAAAAGGGCGTATGCGTTTTTTCCTGAATATATTCAGGAAAAAACGCATACGCCCTTTTTGGCCAACCAAGCAACCTGGAAAGACAAATCAGCGCTACAAAGATGTCTCGCTTCCCATCGGTCAAAAGGGCCATGCTGAAAAAAGTGTCAAAACCAGAAATGCAGGACAGGCCATGGAGAAATGGGAGCCTTGCTACACTGATGGGCGGGATGTAAATTGTCAACAGCCACTCTGGAGAAGTGTACGGTGAGTCCTGAAACGTCTAAAAAGCAAAGCTTAGAGAGCATAGGGCACTTCCACTCATGGGGGTATAAATTGGGAAAATTAAAAATCAGCAAGACACAAGCGCCCCAAAGTTTAGGGCTGCGCTGTTGACAAGGACCTCCACTTCATTCCACCTTCAATATCCCAGGAAAGAGAAAAATGGATAAAGAAGTTGTGGTCCTTATGTACAATGGAATATCACTCAGCCATGAAATCAATGTCATAAGGCTAGTAGCAGCATGATGAGTGGATTTAGGTACAACGATTCTAAGTGAAATAAGTCACACAGAAAAGGACACTTCTCAAAAGGTATCACTGATAGAGGGAATGTAAAAACCGTTACACTTGAAGTGAATCAGAAAACAGAACAGAGTCACACATGTAGAAAACACACTATGGCTGCTTCACGGGAAAGGTGAGGTGGGGTGATACATAAAACAAGGGTTTCAAATTAGCTCAGATACCGTTCCATAAACCCAATATGTAATAGACAAGACCTACTCCTTGCTCAGAGAACTGGACTCAACACGCCCTATTCACCGCACAAGAATATATCTGACTAGTAATAATCTTAAAACCTATGTATTGATATCTCTCTGTTAGTGTGTCAAGTGGGTAAAAAGCGGCATAAACTCAGCAGTGAAAAGCAGCTAAACCCCATTATAAAAATAAATTACTTTGAAAAACCCATGAAACAAAGACAGTGAAAGAGAGAGAAATTCTTACACAATGCGTTCAGGGGCTGTGATGCAACCTGGATTGACCATATCTAGACCCACAGCTGGATGAGACCTAAGGGTGGACACTGTTGCGGCTGAGAGGTTTGGTGAGGTTGGGTGAGCAAACGCAGACCCTTTAAATAATACTGCGTGGTACCCATCGCATGGGTCCCAAATCTCCAGGTTCAAGGGTATCTTCCTACATCGAAAACATGCATGAGATACCCAGAAGATGGTACACCGTGTGATGGGGAAAGGTTTCTAAAACGCACCTCATTTCTCATCTGCTTGTGCCCGGGTTCGCCATTCCAGCCACTTTACTAGCAATCTCCCTACTTGGAGCATCAGCACCTTTAACCTCCTGTTCCGTACAGGTTGCAATTTGTACTGAGGATGAACGGGAAGACGTGGAACCAATGAAAGACTAGCTCTTGGTGTTGGGACAGGCACAGGTCACTCTATTTTCCCATCAGGAAGAAGAATTAACCACAGGCTCAGCCTGCCCCCCGGAACCAGAACAGGGCCTGAAGCCATCCTGCGCTTTTGCGGCCAGCTCCCTAAAAAGCGAGTTGTAAAATGGAGGTTCAGGGCACTGCAGTTCACAAACCTGCAGAGTTATAAATGATAACTCTCATCCACAAATATATTGAGGGAAGGCAAAGAAGAGGATTTGAAATCAAGGCAGAATTGCAGGAAACAGATTTCAGGAGGTAGATTCGAATCGCCTTTAAAGCACATGAAAAGCGGCAAAACGTTGACAATGATGCCCTTGGCCAAAAAGGGCGTATGCGTTTTTTCCTGAATATATTCAGGAAAAAACGCATACGCCCTTTTTGGCCAACCAGGCAACCTGGAAAGGCAAATCAGCGCTACAAAGATGTCTCGCTTCCCATCGGTCAAAAGGGCCATGCTGAAAAAAGTGTCAACACCAGAAATGCAGGACAGGCCATGGAGAAATGGGAGCCTTGCTACACTGATGGGCGGGATGTAAATTGTCAACAGCCACTCTGGAGAAGTGTACGGTGAGTCCTGAAAGGTCTAAAAAGCAAAGCTTAGAGAGCATAGGGCACTTCCACTCCTAGGGGTATAAATTGGGAAAATTAAAAATCAGCAAGACACAAGCACCCCAAAGTTTAGGGCTGCTCTGTTGACAAGGACCTCCACTTCATTCCACCTTCAATATCCCAGGAAAGAGAAAAATGGATAAAGAAGTTGTGGTCCTTATGTACAATGGAATATCACTCAGCCGTGAAATCAATGTCATAAGGCTAGGAGCAGCATGATGAGTGGATTTAGGTACGACGGCTCTAAGTGAAATAAGTCACACAGAAAAGGACACTTCTCATAAGGTATCACTTATAGAGGGAATGTAAAAACCGTTACACTTGAACTGAATTACAAAACAGAACAGAGTCACACATGCAGAAAACACACTATGGCTGCTTAACGGGAAAGGTGAGGTGGGGTGATACATAAAACAAGGGTTTCAAATTAGCTCAGATACCGTTCCATAAACCCAATATGTAATAGACAAGACCTACTCCTTGCTCAGAGAACTGGACTCAACACGCCCTATTCACCGCACAAAAATATATCTGACTAGTAATAATCTTAAAACCTGTGTATTGATATCTCTCTGTTAGTGTGTCAAGTGGGTAAAAAGCGGCATAAACACAGCAGTGAAAAGCAGCTAAACCCCATTATAAAAATAAATTACTTTGAAAAACCCATGAAACAAAGACAGTGAAAGAGAGAGAAATTCTTACACAATGCGTTCAGGGGCTGTGATGCAACCTGGATTGACCATATCTAGACCCACAGCTGGATGAGACATAAGGGTGGACACTGTTGCGGCTGAGAGGTTTGGTGAGGTTGGGTGAGCAAACGCAGACCCTTTAAATAATACTGCGTGGTACCCATCGCATGGGTCCCAAATCTCCAGGTTCAAGGGTATCTTCCTACATCGAAAACATGCATGAGATACCCAGAAGATGGTACACCGTGTGATGGGGAAAGGTTTCTAAAACGCACCTCATTTCTCATCTGCTTGTGCCCGGGTTCGCCATTCCAGCCACTTTACTAGCAATCTCCCTCCTTGGAGCATCAGCACCTTTAACCTCCTGTTCCGTACAGGTTGCAATTTGTACTGAGGATGAACGGGAAGACGTGGAACCAATGAAAGACTAGCTCTTGGTGTTGGGACAGGCACAGGTCACTCTATTTTCCCATCAGGAAGAAGAATTAACCACAGGCTCAGCCTGTCCCCCGGAACCAGAACAGGGCCTGAAGCCATCCTGCGCTTTTGCGGCCAGCTCCCTAAAAAGCGAGTTGTAAAATGGAGGTTCAGGGCACTGCAGTTCACAAACCTGCAGAGTTATAAATGATAACTCTCATCCACAAATATATTGAGGGAAGGCAAAGAAGAGGATTTCAAATCAAGGCAGAATTGCAGGAAACAGAATTCAGGAGGTAGATTCGAATCGCCTTTAAAGCACATGAAAAGCGGCAAAACGTTGACAATGATGCCCTTGGCAAAAAAGGGCGTATGCGTTTTTTCCTGAATATATTCAGGAAAAAACGCATACGCCCTTTTTGGCCAACCAAGCAACCTGGAAAGGCAAATCAGCGCTACAAAGATGTCTCGCTTCCCATCGGTCAAAAGGGCCATGCTGAAAAAAGTGTCAACACCAGAAATGCAGGACAGGCCATGGAGAAATGGGAGCCTTGCTACACTGATGGGCGGGATGTAAATTGTCAACAGCCACTCTGGAGAAGTGTACGGTGAGTCCTGAAAGGTCTAAAAAGCAAAGCTTAGAGAGCATAGGGCACTTCCACTCATGGGGGTATAAATTGGGAAAATGAAAAATCAGCAAGACACAAGCACCCCAAAGTTTAGGGCTGCTCTGTTGACAAGGACCTCCACTTCATTCCACCTTCAATATCCCAGGAAAGAGAAAAATGGATAAAGAAGTTGTGGTCCTTATGTACAATGGAATATCACTCAGCCGTGAAATCAATGTCATAAGGCTAGGAGCAGCATGATGAGTGGATTTAGGTACGACGACTCTAAGTGAAATAAGTCACACAGAAAAGAACACTTCTCATAAGGTATCACTTATAGAGGGAATGTAAAAACCGTTACACTTGAACTGAATTACAAAACAGAACAGAGTCACACATGCAGAAAACACACTATGGCTGCTTAACGGGAAAGGTGAGGTGGGGTGATACATAAAACAAGGGTTTCAAATTAGCTCAGATACCGTTCCATAAACCCAATATGTAATAGACAAGACCTACTCCTTGCTCAGAGAACTGGACTCAACACGCCCTATTCACCGCACAAGAATATATCTGACTAGTAATAATCTTAAAACCTATGTATTGATATCTCTCTGTTAGTGTGTCAAGTGGGTAAAAAGCGGCATAAACACAGCAGTGAAAAGCAGCTAAACCCCATTATAAAAATAAATTACTTTGAAAAACCCATGAAACAAAGACAGTGAAAGAGAGAGAAATTCTTACACAATGCGTTCAGGGGCTGTGATGCAACCTGGATTGACCATATCTAGACCCACAGCTGGATGAGACATAAGGGTGGACACTCTTGGGGCTGAGAGGTTTGGTGAGGTTGGGTGAGCAAACGCAGACCCTTTAAAGTAATACTGCGTGGTACCCATCGCATGGGTCCCAAATCTCCAGGTTCAAGGGCATCTTCCTACATCGAAAACATGCATGAGATACCCAGAAGATGGTACACCGTGTGATGGGGAAAGGTTTCTAAAACGCACCTCATTTCTCATCTGCTTGTGCCCGGGTTCGCCATTCCAGCCACTTTACTAGCAATCTCCCTCCTTGGAGCATCAGCACCTTTAACCTCCTGTTCCGTACAGGTTGCAATTTGTACTGAGGATGAACGGGAAGACGTGGAACCAATGAAAGACCAGCTCTTGGTGTTGGGACAGGCACAGGTCACTCTATTTTCCCATCAGGAAGAAGAATTAACCACAGGCTCAGCCTGCCCCCCGGAACCAGAACCGGGCCTGAAGCCATCCTGCGCTTTTGCAGCCAGCTCCCTAAAAAGCGAGTTGTAAAATGGAGGTTCAGGGCACTGCAATTCACAAACCTGCAGAGTTATAAATGATAACTCTCATCCACAAATATATTGAGGGAAGGCAAAGAAGAGGATTTGAAATCAAGGCAGAATTGCAGGAAACAGATTTCAGGAGGTAGATTCGAATCGCCTTTAAAGCACATGAAAAGCGGCAAAACGTTGACAATGATGCCCTTGGCCAAAAAGGGCGTATGCGTTTTTTCCTGAATATATTCAGGAAAAAACGCATACGCCCTTTTTGGCCAACCAAGCAACCTGGAAAGGCAAATCAGCGCTACAAAGATGTCTCGCTTCCCATCGGTCAAAAGGGCCATGCTGAAAAAAGTGTCAAAACCAGAAATGCAGGACAGGCCATGGAGAAATGGGAGCCTTGCTACACTGATGGGCGGGATGTAAATTGTCAACAGCCACTCTGGAGAAGTGTACGGTGAGTCCTGAAACGTCTAAAAAGCAAAGCTTAGAGAGCATAGGGCACTTCCACTCATGGGGGTATAAATTGGGAAAATTAAAAATCAGCAAGACACAAGCACCCCAAAGTTTAGGGCTGCTCTGTTGACAAGGACCTCCACTTCATTCCACCTTAAATATCCCAGGAAAGAGAAAAATGGATAAAGAAGTTGTGGTCCTTATGTACAATGGAATATCACTCAGCCATGAAATCAATGTCATAAGGCTAGTAGCAGCATGATGAGTGGATTTAGGTACAACGATTCTAAGTGAAATAAGTCACACAGAAAAGGACACTTCTCAAAAGGTATCACTGATAGAGGGAATGTAAAAACCGTTACACTTGAACTGAATTACAAAACAGAACAGAGTCACACATGCAGAAAACACACTATGGCTGCTTAACGGGAAAGGTGAGGTGGGGTGATACATAAAACAAGGGTTTCAAATTAGCTCAGATACCGTTCCATAAAACCAATATGTAATAGACAAGACCTACTCCTTGCTCAGAGAACTGGACTCAACACGCCCTATTCACCGCACAAGAATATATCTGACTAGTAATAATCTTAAAACCTATGTATTGATATCTCTCTGTTAGTGTGTCAAGTGGGTGTAAAGCGGCATAAACACAGCAGTGAAAAGCAGCTAAACCCCATTATAAAAATAAATTACTTTGAAAAACCCATGAAACAAAGACAGTGAAAGAGATAGAAATTCTTACACAATGCGTTCACGAGCTGTGATGCAACCTGGATTGACCATATCTAGACCCACAGCTGGATGAGACATAAGGGTGGACCCTGTTGCGGCTGAGAGGTTTGGTGAGGTTGGGTGAGCAAACGCAGACCCTTTAAAGTAATACTGCATGTTGCCCATCGCATGGGTCCCAAATCTCCAGGTTCAAGGGCATCTTCCTACATCGAAAACATGCATGAGAATCCCAGAAGATGGTACACTGTGTGATGTGGAAAGGTTTCTAAAACGCACCTCATTTCTCATCTCCTTGTGCCCGGGTTCGCTATTCCAGCCGCTTTACTAGCAATCTCCCTACTTGGAGCATCAGCACCTTTAACCTCCTGTTCCGTACAGGTTGCAATTTGTCCTGAGGATGAACGGGAAGACGTGGAACCAATGAGAGACTAGCTCTTGGTGTTGAGACAGGCACAGGTCACTCTATTTTCCCATCAGGAAGAAGAATTAACCACAGGCTCAGCCTGCCCCCCGGAACCAGAACAGGGCCTGAAGCCATCCTGCGCTTTTGCGGCCAGCTCCCAAAAAAGCGAGTTGTAAAATGGAGGTTCAGGGCACTGCAATTCACAAACCTGCAGAGTTATAAATGATAACTCTCGTCCACAAATATATTGACGGAAGGCAAAGAAGAGGATTTGAAATCAAGGCAGAATTGCAGGAAACAGATTTCAGGAGGTAGATTCGAGTCGCCTTTAAAGCACATGAAAAGTGGCAAAACGTTGACAATGATGCCCTTGGCCAAAAAGGGCGTATGCGTTTTTTCCTGAATGTATTCAGGAAAAAACGCATACGCCCTTTTTGGCCAACCAAGCAACCTGGAAAGGCAAATCAGCGCTACAAAGATTTCTCGCTTCCCATCGGTTAAAAAGGCCATGCTGAAAAAAATGTCAAAACCAGAAATGCAGGACAGGCCATGGAGAAATGGGAGCCTTCCTACACTGATGGGCGGGATGTAAATTGCCAACAGCCACTCTGGAGAAGCGTACGGTGAGTCCTGAAACATCTAAAAAACAAAGCTTAGAGAGCATAGGGCACTTCCACTCATGGGGTTATAAACTGGGAAAATTAAAAATCAGCAAGACACAAGCACCCCAAAGTTTAGGGCTGCTCTGTTGACAAGGACCTCCACTTCATTCCACCTTCAATATCCCAGGAAAGAGAAAAATGGATAAAGAAGTTGTGGTCCTTATGTACAATGGAATATCACTCAGCCGTGAAATCAATGTCATAAGGCTAGTAGCAGCATGATGAGTGGATTTAGGTATGACGACTCTAAGTGAAATAAGTCACACAGAAAAGGACACTTCTCATAAGGTATCACTTATAGAGGGAATGTAAAAACCGTTACACTTGAACTGAATTACAAAACAGAACAGAGTCACACATGCAGAAAACACACTATGGCTGCTTAACGGGAAAGGTGAGGTGGGGTGATACATAAAACAAGGGTTTCAAATTAGCTCAGATACCGTTCCATAAACCCAATATGTAATAGACAAGACCTACTCCTTGCTCAGAGAACTGGACTCAACACGCCCTATTCACCGCACAAGAATATATCTGACTAGTAATAATCTTAAAACCTATGTATTGATATCTCTCTGTTAGTGTGTCAAGTGGGTAAAAAGCGGCATAAACACAGCAGTGAAAAGCAGCTAAACCCCATTATAAAAATAAATTACTTTGAAAAACCCATGAAACAAAGACAGTGAAAGAGAGAGAAATTCTTACACAATGCGTTCAGGGGCTGTGATGCAACCTGGATTGACCATATCTAGACCCACAGCTGGATGAGACATAAGGGTGGACACTCTTGGGGCTGAGAGGTTTGGTGAGGTTGGGTGAGCAAACGCAGACCCTTTAAAGTAATACTGCGTGGTACCCATCGCATGGGTCCCAAATCTCCAGGTTCAAGGGCATCTTCCTACATCGAAAACATGCATGAGATACCCAGAAGATGGTACACCGTGTGATGGGGAAAGGTTTCTAAAACGCACCTCATTTCTCATCTGCTTGTGCCCGGGTTCGCCATTCCAGCCACTTTACTAGCAATCTCCCTCCTTGGAGCATCAGCACCTTTAACCTCCTGTTCCGTACAGGTTGCAATTTGTACTGAGGATGAACGGGAAGACGTGGAACCAATGAAAGACCAGCTCTTGGTGTTGGGACAGGCACAGGTCACTCTATTTTCCCATCAGGAAGAAGAATTAACCACAGGCTCAGCCTGCCCCCCGGAACCAGAACCGGGCCTGAAGCCATCCTGCGCTTTTGCAGCCAGCTCCCTAAAAAGCGAGTTGTAAAATGGAGGTTCAGGGCACTGCAATTCACAAACCTGCAGAGTTATAAATGATAACTCTCATCCACAAATATATTGAGGGAAGGCAAAGAAGAGGATTTGAAATCAAGGCAGAATTGCAGGAAACAGATTTCAGGAGGTAGATTCGAATCGCCTTTAAAGCACATGAAAAGCGGCAAAACGTTGACAATGATGCCCTTGGCCAAAAAGGGCGTATGCGTTTTTTCCTAAATATATTCAGGAAAAAACGCATACGCCCTTTTTGGCCAACCAAGCAACCTGGAAAGGCAAATCAGCGCTACAAAGATGTCTCGCTTCCCATCGGTCAAAAGGGCCATGCTGAAAAAAGTGTCAAAACCAGAAATGCAGGACAGGCCATGGAGAAATGGGAGCCTTGCTACACTGATGGGCGGGATGTAAATTGTCAACAGCCACTCTGGAGAAGTGTACGGTGAGTCCTGAAACGTCTAAAAAGCAAAGCTTAGAGAGCATAGGGCACTTCCACTCATGGGGGTATAAATTGGGAAAATTAAAAATCAGCAAGACACAAGCACCCCAAAGTTTAGGGCTGCTCTGTTGACAAGGACCTCCACTTCATTCCACCTTAAATATCCCAGGAAAGAGAAAAATGGATAAAGAAGTTGTGGTCCTTATGTACAATGGAATATCACTCAGCCATGAAATCAATGTCATAAGGCTAGTAGCAGCATGATGAGTGGATTTAGGTACAACGATTCTAAGTGAAATAAGTCACACAGAAAAGGACACTTCTCAAAAGGTATCACTGATAGAGGGAATGTAAAAACCGTTACACTTGAACTGAATTACAAAACAGAACAGAGTCACACATGCAGAAAACACACTATGGCTGCTTAACGGGAAAGGTGAGGTGGGGTGATACATAAAACAAGGGTTTCAAATTAGCTCAGATACCGTTCCATAAAACCAATATGTAATAGACAAGACCTACTCCTTGCTCAGAGAACTGGACTCAACACGCCCTATTCACCGCACAAGAATATATCTGACTAGTAATAATCTTAAAACCTATGTATTGATATCTCTCTGTTAGTGTGTCAAGTGGGTGTAAAGCGGCATAAACACAGCAGTGAAAAGCAGCTAAACCCCATTATAAAAATAAATTACTTTGAAAAACCCATGAAACAAAGACAGTGAAAGAGATAGAAATTCTTACACAATGCGTTCACGAGCTGTGATGCAACCTGGATTGACCATATCTAGACCCACAGCTGGATGAGACATAAGGGTGGACCCTGTTGCGGCTGAGAGGTTTGGTGAGGTTGGGTGAGCAAACGCAGACCCTTTAAAGTAATACTGCATGTTGCCCATCGCATGGGTCCCAAATCTCCAGGTTCAAGGGCATCTTCCTACATCGAAAACATGCATGAGAATCCCAGAAGATGGTACACTGTGTGATGTGGAAAGGTTTCTAAAACGCACCTCATTTCTCATCTCCTTGTGCCCGGGTTCGCTATTCCAGCCGCTTTACTAGCAATCTCCCTACTTGGAGCATCAGCACCTTTAACCTCCTGTTCCGTACAGGTTGCAATTTGTCCTGAGGATGAACGGGAAGACGTGGAACCAATGAGAGACTAGCTCTTGGTGTTGGGACAGGCACAGGTCACTCTATTTTCCCATCAGGAAGAAGAATTAACCACAGGCTCAGCCTGCCCCCCGGAACAAGAACAGGGCCTGAAGCCATCCTGCGCTTTTGCGGCCAGCTCCCAAAAAAGCGAGTTGTAAAATGGAGGTTCAGGGCACTGCAATTCACAAACCTGCAGAGTTATAAATGATAACTCTCGTCCACAAATATATTGACGGAAGGCAAAGAAGAGGATTTGAAATCAAGGCAGAATTGCAGGAAACAGATTTCAGGAGGTAGATTCGAGTCGCCTTTAAAGCACATGAAAAGTGGCAAAACGTTGACAATGATGCCCTTGGCCAAAAAGGGCGTATGCGTTTTTTCCTGAATGTATTCAGGAAAAAACGCATACGCCCTTTTTGGCCAACCAAGCAACCTGGAAAGGCAAATCAGCGCTACAAAGATTTCTCGCTTCCCATCGGTTAAAAAGGCCATGCTGAAAAAAATGTCAAAACCAGAAATGCAGGACAGGCCATGGAGAAATGGGAGCCTTCCTACACTGATGGGCGGGATGTAAATTGCCAACAGCCACTCTGGAGAAGCGTACGGTGAGTCCTGAAACATCTAAAAAACAAAGCTTAGAGAGCATAGGGCACTTCCACTCATGGGGTTATAAACTGGGAAAATTAAAAATCAGCAAGACACAAGCACCCCAAAGTTTAGGGCTGCTCTGTTGACAAGGACCTCCACTTCATTCCACCTTCAATATCCCAGGAAAGAGAAAAATGGATAAAGAAGTTGTGGTCCTTATGTACAATGGAATATCACTCAGCCGTGAAATCAATGTCATAAGGCTAGTAGCAGCATGATGAGTGGATTTAGGTATGACGACTCTAAGTGAAATAAGTCACACAGAAAAGGACACTTCTCATAAGGTATCACTTATAGAGGGAATGTAAAAACCGTTACACTTGAACTGAATTACAAAACAGAACAGAGTCACACATGCAGAAAACACACTATGGCTGCTTAACGGGAAAGGTGAGGTGGGGTGATACATAAAACAAGGGTTTCAAATTAGCTCAGATACCGTTCCATAAACCCAATATGTAATAGACAACACCTACTCCTTGCTCAGAGAACTGGACTCAACACGCCCTATTCACCGCACAAGAATATATCTGACAAGTAATAATCTTAAAACCTATGTATTGATATCTCTCTGTTAGTGTGTCAAGTGGGTAAAAAGCGGCATAAACACAGCAGTGAAAAGCAGCTAAACCCCATTATAAAAATAAATTACTTTGAAAAACCCATGAAACAAAGACAGTGAAAGAGAGCGAAATTCTTACACAATGCGTTCAGGGGCTGTGATGCCACCTGTATTGACCATATCCAGACCCACAGCTGGATGAGACCTAAGGGTGGACACTGTTGCGGCTGAGAGGTTTGGTGAGGTTGGGTGAGCAAACGCAGACCCTTTAAAGTAATACTGCGTGGTACCCATCGCATGGGTCCCAAATCTCCAGGTTCAAGGGCATCTTCCTACATCGAAAACATGCATGAGAAACCCAGAAGATGGTACTTCGTGTGATGTGGAAAGGTTTCTAAAACGCACCTCATTTCTCATCTCCTTGTGCCCGGGTTCGCTATTCCAGCCGCTTTACTAGCAATCTCCCTACTTGGAGCATCAGCACCTTTAACCTCCTGTTCCGTACAGGTTGCAATTTGTCCTGAGGATGAACGGGAAGACGTGGAACCAATGAGAGACTAGCTCTTGGTGTTGGGACAGGCACAGGTCACTCTATTTTCCCATCAGGAAGAAGAATTAACCACAGGCTCAGCCTGCCCCCCGGAACCAGAACAGGGCCTGAAGCCATTCTGCGATTTTGCGGCCAGCTCCCTAAAAAGCGAGTTGTAAAATGGAGGTTCAGGGCACTGCAATTCACAAACCTGCAGAGTTATAAATGATAACTCTCATCCACAAATATATTGAGGGAAGGCAAAGAAGAGGATTTGAAATCAAGGCAGAATTGCAGGAAACAGATTTCAGGAGGTAGATTCGAATCGCCTTTAAAGCACATGAAAAGCGGCAAAACGTTGACAATGATGCCCTTGGCCAAAAAGGGCGTATGCGTTTTTTCCTGAATATATTCAGGAAAAAACGCATACGCCCTTTTTGGCCAACCAAGCAACCTGGAAAGGCAAATCAGCGCTACAAAGATGTCTCGCTTCCCATCGGTCAAAAGGGCCATGCTGAAAAAAGTGTCAACACCAGAAATGCAGGACAGGCCATGGAGAAATGGGAGCCTTGCTACACTGATGGGCGGGATGTAAATTGTCAACAGCCACTCTGGAGAAGTGTACGGTGAGTCCTGAAACGTCTAAAAAGCAAAGCTTAGAGAGCATAGGGCACTTCCACTCATGGGGGTATAAATTGGGAAAATGAAAAATCAGCAAGACACAAGCACCCCAAAGTTTAGGGCTGCTCTGTTGACAAGGACCTCCACTTCATTCCACCTTCAATATCCCAGGAAAGAGAAAAATGGATAAAGAAGTTGTGGTCCTTATGTACAATGGAATATCACTCAGCCATGAAATCAATGTCATAAGGCTAGTAGCAGCATGATGAGTGGATTTAGGTACGACGATTCTAAGTGAAATAAGTCACACAGAAAAGGACACTTCTCATAAGGTATCACTGATAGAGGGAATGTAAAAACCGTTACACTTGAACTGAATTACAAAACAGAACAGAGTCACACATGCAGAAAACACACTATGGCTGCTTAACGGGAAAGGTGAGGTGGGGTGATACATAAAACAAGGGTTTCAAATTAGCTCAGATACCGTTCCATAAAACCAATATGTAATAGACAAGACCTACTCCTTGCTCAGAGAACTGGACTCAACACGCCCTATTCACCGCACAAGAATATATCTGACTAGTAATAATCTTAAAACCTATGTATTGATATCTCTCTGTTAGTGTGTCAAGTGGGTGTAAAGCGGCATAAACACAGCAGTGAAAAGCAGCTAAACCCCATTATAAAAATAAATTACTTTGAAAAACCCATGAAACAAAGACAGTGAAAGAGATAGAAATTCCTACACAATGCGTTCACGGGCTGTGATGCAACCTGGATTGACCATATCTAGACCCACAGCTGGATGAGACATAAGGGTGGACACTCTTGGGGCTGAGAGGTTTGGTGAGGTTGGGTGAGCAAACGCAGACCCTTTAAAGTAATACTGCATGGTAACCATCGCATGGGTCGCAAATCGCCAGGTTCAAGGGCATCTTCCTACATCGAAAACATGCATGAGAAACCCAGAAGATGGTACACCGTGTGATGTGGAAAGGTTTCTAAAACGCACCTCATTTCTCATCTCCTTGTGCCCGGGTTCGCTATTCCAGCCGCTTTACTAGCAATCTCCCTACTTGGAGCATCAGCACCTTTAACCTCCTGTTCCGTACAGGTTGCAATTTGTCCTGAGGATGAACGGGAAGACGTGGAACCAATGACAGACTAGCTCTTGGTGTTGGGACAGGCACAGGTCACTCTATTTTCCCATCAGGAAGAAGAATTAACCACAGGCTCAGCCTGCCCCCCGGAACAAGAACAGGGCCTGAAGCCATCCTGCGCTTTTGCGGCCATCTCCCAAAAACGCGTGTTGTAAAATGGAGGTTCAGGGCACTGCAATTCACAAACCTGCAGAGTTATAAATGATAACTCTCGTCCACAAATATATTGAGGGAAGGCAAAGAAGAGGATTTGAAATCAAGGCAGAATTGCAGGAAACAGATTTCAGGAGGTAGATTCGAATTGCCTTTAAAGCACATGAAAACCGGCAAAACGTTGACAATGATGCCCTTGGCCAAAAAGGGCGTATGCGTTTTTTCCTGAATATATTCAGGAAAAAACGCATACGCCCTTTTTGGCCAACCAAGCAACCTGGAAAGGCAAATCAGCGCTACAAAGAAGTCTCGCTTCCCATCGGTTAAAAAGGCCATGCTGAAAAAAGTGTCAAAACCAGAAATGCAGGACAGGCCATGGAGAAATGGGAGCCTTGCTACACTGATGGGCGGGATGTAAATTGCCAACAGCCACTCTGGAGAAGAGTACGGTGTGTCCTGAAACATCTAAAAAACACAGCTTAGAGAGCATAGGGCACTTCCACTCATGGGGGTATAAATTGGGAAAATTAAAAATCAGCAAGACACAAGCACCCCAAAGTTTAGGACTGCTCTGTTGACAAGGACCTCCACTTCATTCCACCTTCAATATCCCAGGAAAGAGAAAAATGGATAAAGAAGTTGTGGTCCTTATGTACAATGGAATATCACTCAGCCATGAAATCAATGTCATAAGGCTAGTAGCAGCATGATGAGTGGATTTAGGTACGACGATTCTAAGTGAAATAAGGCACACAGAAAAGGACACTTCTAATAAGGTATCACTGATAGAGGGAATGTAAAAACCGTTACACTTGAACTGAATTACAAAACAGAACAGAGTCACACATGCAGAAAACACACTATGGCTGCTTAACGGGAAAGGTGAGGTGGGGTGATACATAAAACAAGGGTTTCAAATTAGCTCAGATACCGTTCCATAAAACCAATATGTAATAGACAAGACCTACTCCTTGCTCAGAGAACTGGACTCAACACGCCCTATTCACCGCACAAGAATATATCTGACTAGTAATAATCTTAAAACCTATGTATTGATATCTCTCTGTTAGTGTGTCAAGTGGGTGAAAAGCGGCATAAACACAGCAGTGAAAAGCAGCTAAACCCATTTATAAAAATAAATTACTTTGAAAAACCCATGAAACAAAGACAGTGAAAGAGATAGAAATTCTTACACAATGCGTTCACGGGCTGTGATGCAACCTGGATTGACCATATCTAGACCCACAGCTGGATGAGACATAAGGGTGGACACTCTTGGGGCTGAGAGGTTTGGTGAGGTTGGGTGAGCAAACGCAAACCCTTTAAAGTAATACTGCGTGGTACCCATCGCATGGGTCCCAAATCTCCAGGTTCAAGGGCATCTTCCTACATCGAAAACATGCATGAGAAACCCAGAAGATGGTACACCGTGTGATGGGGAAAGGTTTCTAAAACGCACCTCATTTCTCATCTCTTTGTGCTCGGGTTCGCCATTCCAGCCACTTTACTAGCAATCTCCCTCCTTGGAGCATCATCACGTTTAACCTCCTGTTCCGTACAGGTTGATATTTGTCCTGAGGATGAACGGGAAGACGTGGAACCAATGAGAGACTAGCTCTTGGTGTTGGGACAGGCACAGGTCACTCTATTTTCCCATCAGGAAGAAGAATTAACCACAGGCTCAGCCTGCCCCCCGGAACAAGAACAGGGCCTGAAGCCATCCTGCGCTTTTGCGGCCAGCTCCCAAAAACGCGAGTTGTAAAATGGAGGTTCAGGGCACTGCAATTCACAAACCTGCAGAGTTATAAATGATAACTCTCGTCCACAAATATATTGAGGGAAGGCAAAGAAGAGGATTTGAAATCAAGGCAGAATTGCAGGAAACAGATTTCAGGAGGTAGATTCGAATCGCCTTTAAAGCACATGAAAAGCGGCAAAACGTTGACAATGATGCCCTTGGCCAAAAAGGGCGTATGCGTTTTTTCCTGAATATATTCAGGAAAAAACGCATACGCCCTTTTTGGCCAACCAAGCAACCTGGAAAGGCAAATCAGCGCTACAAAGATGTCTCGCTTCCCATCGGTTAAAAAGGCCATGCTGAAAAAAGTGTCAAAACCAGAAATGCAGGACAGGCCATGGAGAAATGGGAGCCTTGCTACACTGATGGGCGGGATGTAAATTGCCAACAGCCACTCTGGAGAAGCGTACGGTGAGTCGTGAAACATCTAAAAAACAAAGCTTAGAGAGCATAGGGCACTTCCACTCATGGGGGTATAAATTGGGAAAATTAAAAATCAGCAAGACACAAGCACCCCAAAGTTTAGGGCTGCTCTGTTGACAAGGACCTCCACTTCATTCCACCTTCAATATCCCAGGAAAGAGAAAAATGGATAAAGAAGTTGTGGTCCTTATGTACAATGGAATATCACTCAGCCGTGAAATCAATGTCATAAGGCTAGTAGCAGCATGATGAGTGGATTTAGGTACGACGAATCTAAGTGAAATAAGTCACACAGAAAAGGACACTTCTCATAAGGTATCACTTATAGAGGGAATGTAAAAACCGTTACACTTGAACTGAATTACAAAACAGAACAGAGTCACACATGCAGAAAACACACTATGGCTGCTTAACGGGAAAGGTGAGGTGGGGTGATACATAAAACAAGGGTTTCAAATTAGCTCAGATACCGTTCCATAAACCCAATATGTAATAGACAAGACCTACTCCTTGCTCAGAGAACTGGACTCAACACGCCCTATTCACCGCACAAGAATATATCTGACTAGTCATAATCTTAAAACCTATGTATTGATATCTCTCTGTTAGTGTGTCAAGTGGGTAAAAAGCGGCATAAACACAGCAGTGAAAAGCAGCTAAACCCCATTATAAAAATAAATTACTTTGAAAAACCCATGAAAGAAAGACAGTGAAAGAGAGAGAAATTCTTACACAATGCGTTCAGGGGCTGTGATGCAACCTGGATTGACCATATCTAGACCCACAGCTGGATGAGACATAAGGGTGGACACTGTTGCGGCTGAGAGGTTTGGTGAGGTTGGGTGAGCAAACGCAGACCCTTTAAAGTAATACTGCGTGGTACCCATCGCATGGGTCCCAAATCTCCAGGTTCAAGGGCATCTTCCTACATCGAAAACATGCATGAGATACCCAGAAGATGGTACACTGTGTGATGTGGAAAGGTTTCTAAAACGCACCTCATTTCTCATCTGCTTGTGCCCGGGTTTGCCATTCCAGCCACTTTACTAGCAATCTCCCTCCTTGGAGCATCAGCACCTTTAACCTCCTGTTCCGTACAGGTTGCAATTTGTACTGAGCATGAACGGGAAGACGTGGAACCAATGAAAGACTAGCTCTTGGTGTTGGGACAGGCACAGGTCACTCTATTTTCCCATCAGGAAGAAGAATTAACCACAGGCTCAGCCTGCCCCCCGGAACCAGAACAGGGCCTGAAGCCATCCTGCGCTTTTGCGGCCAGCTCCCTAAAAAGCGAGTTGTAAATTGGAGGTTCAGGGCACTGCAATTCACAAACCTGCAGAGTTATAAATGATAACTCTCATCCACAAATATATTGAGGGAAGGCAAAGAAGAGGATTTGAAATCAAGGCAGAATTGCAGGAAACAGATTTCAGGAGGTAGATTCGAATCGCCTTTAAAGCACATGAAAAGCGGCAAAACGTTGACAATGATGCCCTTGGCCAAAAAGGGCGTATGCGTTTTTTCCTGAATATATTCAGGAAAAAACGCATACGCCCTTTTTGGCCAACCAAGCAACCTGGAAAGGCAAATCAGCGCTACAAAGATGTCTCGCTTCCCATCGGTCAAAAGGGCCATGCTGAAAAAAGTGTCAACACCAGAAATGCAGGACAGGCCATGGAGAAATGGGAGCCTTGCTACACTGATGGGCGGGATGTAAATTGTCAACAGCCACTCTGGAGAAGTGTACGGTGAGTCCTGAAACGTCTAAAAAGCAAAGCTTAGAGAGCATAGGGCACTTCCACTCATGGGGGTATAAATTGGGAAAATTAAAAATCAGCAAGACACAAGCACCCCAAAGTTTAGGGCTGCTCTGTTGACAAGGACCTCCACTTTATTCCACCTTAAATATCCCAGGAAAGAGAAAAATGGATAAAGAAGTTGTGGTCCTTATGTACAATGGAATATCACTCAGCCGTGAAATCAATGTCATAAGGCTAGTAGCAGCATGATGAGTGGATTTAGGTACGACGATTCTAAGTGAAATAAGTCACACAGAAAAGGACACTTCTCATAAGGTATCACTTATAGAGGGAATGTAAAAACCGTTACACTTGAACTGAATTACAAAACAGAACAGAGTCACACATGCAGAAAACACACTATGGCTGCTTAACGGGAAAGGTGAGGTGGGGTGATACATAAAACAAGGGTTTCAAATTAGCTCAGATACCGTTCCATAAACCCAATATGTAATAGACAAGACCTACTCCTTGCTCAGAGAACTGGACTCAACACGCCCTATTCACCGCACAAGAATATATCTGACTAGTAATAATCTTAAAACCTATGTATTGATATCTCTCTGTTAGTGTGTCAAGTGGGTAAAAAGCGGCATAAACACAGCAGTGAAAAGCAGCTAAACCCCATTATAAAAATAAATTACTTTGAAAAACCCATGAAACAAAGACAGTGAAAGAGATAGAAATTCTTACACAATGCGTTCACGAGCTGTGATGCAACCTGGATTGACCATATCTAGACCCACAGCTGGATGAGACATAAGGGTGGACCCTGTTGCGGCTGAGAGGTTTGGTGAGGTTGGGTGAGCAAACGCAGACCCTTTAAAGTAATACTGCATGTTGCCCATCGCATGGGTCCCAAATCTCCAGGTTCAAGGGCATCTTCCTACATCGAAAACATGCATGAGAATCCCAGAAGATGGTACACTGTGTGATGTGGAAAGGTTTCTAAAACGCACCTCATTTCTCATCTCCTTGTGCCCGGGTTCGCTATTCCAGCCGCTTTACTAGCAATCTCCCTACTTGGAGCATCAGCACCTTTAACCTCCTGTTCCGTACAGGTTGCAATTTGTCCTGAGGATGAACGGGAAGACGTGGAACCAATGAGAGACTAGCTCTTGGTGTTGGGACAGGCACAGGTCACTCTATTTTCCCATCAGGAAGAAGAATTAACCACAGGCTCAGCCTGCCCCCCGGAACAAGAACAGGGCCTGAAGCCATCCTGCGCTTTTGCGGCCAGCTCCCAAAAAAGCGAGTTGTAAAATGGAGGTTCAGGGCACTGCAATTCACAAACCTGCAGAGTTATAAATGATAACTCTCGTCCACAAATATATTGACGGAAGGCAAAGAAGAGGATTTGAAATCAAGGCAGAATTGCAGGAAACAGATTTCAGGAGGTAGATTCGAGTCGCCTTTAAAGCACATGAAAAGTGGCAAAACGTTGACAATGATGCCCTTGGCCAAAAAGGGCGTATGCGTTTTTTCCTGAATGTATTCAGGAAAAAACGCATACGCCCTTTTTGGCCAACCAAGCAACCTGGAAAGGCAAATCAGCGCTACAAAGATTTCTCGCTTCCCATCGGTTAAAAAGGCCATGCTGAAAAAAATGTCAAAACCAGAAATGCAGGACAGGCCATGGAGAAATGGGAGCCTTCCTACACTGATGGGCGGGATGTAAATTGCCAACAGCCACTCTGGAGAAGCGTACGGTGAGTCCTGAAACATCTAAAAAACAAAGCTTAGAGAGCATAGGGCACTTCCACTCATGGGGTTATAAACTGGGAAAATTAAAAATCAGCAAGACACAAGCACCCCAAAGTTTAGGGCTGCTCTGTTGACAAGGACCTCCACTTCATTCCACCTTCAATATCCCAGGAAAGAGAAAAATGGATAAAGAAGTTGTGGTCCTTATGTACAATGGAATATCACTCAGCCGTGAAATCAATGTCATAAGGCTAGTAGCAGCATGATGAGTGGATTTAGGTATGACGACTCTAAGTGAAATAAGTCACACAGAAAAGGACACTTCTCATAAGGTATCACTTATAGAGGGAATGTAAAAACCGTTACACTTGAACTGAATTACAAAACAGAACAGAGTCACACATGCAGAAAACACACTATGGCTGCTTAACGGGAAAGGTGAGGTGGGGTGATACATAAAACAAGGGTTTCAAATTAGCTCAGATACCGTTCCATAAACCCAATATGTAATAGACAACACCTACTCCTTGCTCAGAGAACTGGACTCAACACGCCCTATTCACCGCACAAGAATATATCTGACAAGTAATAATCTTAAAACCTATGTATTGATATCTCTCTGTTAGTGTGTCAAGTGGGTAAAAAGCGGCATAAACACAGCAGTGAAAAGCAGCTAAACCCCATTATAAAAATAAATTACTTTGAAAAACCCATGAAACAAAGACAGTGAAAGAGAGCGAAATTCTTACACAATGCGTTCAGGGGCTGTGATGCCACCTGTATTGACCATATCCAGACCCACAGCTGGATGAGACCTAAGGGTGGACACTGTTGCGGCTGAGAGGTTTGGTGAGGTTGGGTGAGCAAACGCAGACCCTTTAAAGTAATACTGCGTGGTACCCATCGCATGGGTCCCAAATCTCCAGGTTCAAGGGCATCTTCCTACATCGAAAACATGCATGAGAAACCCAGAAGATGGTACTTCGTGTGATGTGGAAAGGTTTCTAAAACGCACCTCATTTCTCATCTCCTTGTGCCCGGGTTCGCTATTCCAGCCGCTTTACTAGCAATCTCCCTACTTGGAGCATCAGCACCTTTAACCTCCTGTTCCGTACAGGTTGCAATTTGTCCTGAGGATGAACGGGAAGACGTGGAACCAATGAGAGACTAGCTCTTGGTGTTGGGACAGGCACAGGTCACTCTATTTTCCCATCAGGAAGAAGAATTAACCACAGGCTCAGCCTGCCCCCCGGAACCAGAACAGGGCCTGAAGCCATTCTGCGATTTTGCGGCCAGCTCCCTAAAAAGCGAGTTGTAAAATGGAGGTTCAGGGCACTGCAATTCACAAACCTGCAGAGTTATAAATGATAACTCTCATCCACAAATATATTGAGGGAAGGCAAAGAAGAGGATTTGAAATCAAGGCAGAATTGCAGGAAACAGATTTCAGGAGGTAGATTCGAATCGCCTTTAAAGCACATGAAAAGCGGCAAAACGTTGACAATGATGCCCTTGGCCAAAAAGGGCGTATGCGTTTTTTCCTGAATATATTCAGGAAAAAACGCATACGCCCTTTTTGGCCAACCAAGCAACCTGGAAAGGCAAATCAGCGCTACAAAGATGTCTCGCTTCCCATCGGTCAAAAGGGCCATGCTGAAAAAAGTGTCAACACCAGAAATGCAGGACAGGCCATGGAGAAATGGGAGCCTTGCTACACTGATGGGCGGGATGTAAATTGTCAACAGCCACTCTGGAGAAGTGTACGGTGAGTCCTGAAACGTCTAAAAAGCAAAGCTTAGAGAGCATAGGGCACTTCCACTCATGGGGGTATAAATTGGGAAAATGAAAAATCAGCAAGACACAAGCACCCCAAAGTTTAGGGCTGCTCTGTTGACAAGGACCTCCACTTCATTCCACCTTCAATATCCCAGGAAAGAGAAAAATGGATAAAGAAGTTGTGGTCCTTATGTACAATGGAATATCACTCAGCCATGAAATCAATGTCATAAGGCTAGTAGCAGCATGATGAGTGGATTTAGGTACGACGATTCTAAGTGAAATAAGTCACACAGAAAAGGACACTTCTCATAAGGTATCACTGATAGAGGGAATGTAAAAACCGTTACACTTGAACTGAATTACAAAACAGAACAGAGTCACACATGCAGAAAACACACTATGGCTGCTTAACGGGAAAGGTGAGGTGGGGTGATACATAAAACAAGGGTTTCAAATTAGCTCAGATACCGTTCCATAAAACCAATATGTAATAGACAAGACCTACTCCTTGCTCAGAGAACTGGACTCAACACGCCCTATTCACCGCACAAGAATATATCTGACTAGTAATAATCTTAAAACCTATGTATTGATATCTCTCTGTTAGTGTGTCAAGTGGGTGTAAAGCGGCATAAACACAGCAGTGAAAAGCAGCTAAACCCCATTATAAAAATAAATTACTTTGAAAAACCCATGAAACAAAGACAGTGAAAGAGATAGAAATTCCTACACAATGCGTTCACGGGCTGTGATGCAACCTGGATTGACCATATCTAGACCCACAGCTGGATGAGACATAAGGGTGGACACTCTTGGGGCTGAGAGGTTTGGTGAGGTTGGGTGAGCAAACGCAGACCCTTTAAAGTAATACTGCATGGTAACCATCGCATGGGTCGCAAATCGCCAGGTTCAAGGGCATCTTCCTACATCGAAAACATGCATGAGAAACCCAGAAGATGGTACACCGTGTGATGTGGAAAGGTTTCTAAAACGCACCTCATTTCTCATCTCCTTGTGCCCGGGTTCGCTATTCCAGCCGCTTTACTAGCAATCTCCCTACTTGGAGCATCAGCACCTTTAACCTCCTGTTCCGTACAGGTTGCAATTTGTCCTGAGGATGAACGGGAAGACGTGGAACCAATGACAGACTAGCTCTTGGTGTTGGGACAGGCACAGGTCACTCTATTTTCCCATCAGGAAGAAGAATTAACCACAGGCTCAGCCTGCCCCCCGGAACAAGAACAGGGCCTGAAGCCATCCTGCGCTTTTGCGGCCATCTCCCAAAAACGCGTGTTGTAAAATGGAGGTTCAGGGCACTGCAATTCACAAACCTGCAGAGTTATAAATGATAACTCTCGTCCACAAATATATTGAGGGAAGGCAAAGAAGAGGATTTGAAATCAAGGCAGAATTGCAGGAAACAGATTTCAGGAGGTAGATTCGAATTGCCTTTAAAGCACATGAAAACCGGCAAAACGTTGACAATGATGCCCTTGGCCAAAAAGGGCGTATGCGTTTTTTCCTGAATATATTCAGGAAAAAACGCATACGCCCTTTTTGGCCAACCAAGCAACCTGGAAAGGCAAATCAGCGCTACAAAGAAGTCTCGCTTCCCATCGGTTAAAAAGGCCATGCTGAAAAAAGTGTCAAAACCAGAAATGCAGGACAGGCCATGGAGAAATGGGAGCCTTGCTACACTGATGGGCGGGATGTAAATTGCCAACAGCCACTCTGGAGAAGAGTACGGTGTGTCCTGAAACATCTAAAAAACACAGCTTAGAGAGCATAGGGCACTTCCACTCATGGGGGTATAAATTGGGAAAATTAAAAATCAGCAAGACACAAGCACCCCAAAGTTTAGGACTGCTCTGTTGACAAGGACCTCCACTTCATTCCACCTTCAATATCCCAGGAAAGAGAAAAATGGATAAAGAAGTTGTGGTCCTTATGTACAATGGAATATCACTCAGCCATGAAATCAATGTCATAAGGCTAGTAGCAGCATGATGAGTGGATTTAGGTACGACGATTCTAAGTGAAATAAGGCACACAGAAAAGGACACTTCTAATAAGGTATCACTGATAGAGGGAATGTAAAAACCGTTACACTTGAACTGAATTACAAAACAGAACAGAGTCACACATGCAGAAAACACACTATGGCTGCTTAACGGGAAAGGTGAGGTGGGGTGATACATAAAACAAGGGTTTCAAATTAGCTCAGATACCGTTCCATAAAACCAATATGTAATAGACAAGACCTACTCCTTGCTCAGAGAACTGGACTCAACACGCCCTATTCACCGCACAAGAATATATCTGACTAGTAATAATCTTAAAACCTATGTATTGATATCTCTCTGTTAGTGTGTCAAGTGGGTGAAAAGCGGCATAAACACAGCAGTGAAAAGCAGCTAAACCCATTTATAAAAATAAATTACTTTGAAAAACCCATGAAACAAAGACAGTGAAAGAGATAGAAATTCTTACACAATGCGTTCACGGGCTGTGATGCAACCTGGATTGACCATATCTAGACCCACAGCTGGATGAGACATAAGGGTGGACACTCTTGGGGCTGAGAGGTTTGGTGAGGTTGGGTGAGCAAACGCAAACCCTTTAAAGTAATACTGCGTGGTACCCATCGCATGGGTCCCAAATCTCCAGGTTCAAGGGCATCTTCCTACATCGAAAACATGCATGAGAAACCCAGAAGATGGTACACCGTGTGATGGGGAAAGGTTTCTAAAACGCACCTCATTTCTCATCTCTTTGTGCTCGGGTTCGCCATTCCAGCCACTTTACTAGCAATCTCCCTCCTTGGAGCATCATCACGTTTAACCTCCTGTTCCGTACAGGTTGATATTTGTCCTGAGGATGAACGGGAAGACGTGGAACCAATGAGAGACTAGCTCTTGGTGTTGGGACAGGCACAGGTCACTCTATTTTCCCATCAGGAAGAAGAATTAACCACAGGCTCAGCCTGCCCCCCGGAACAAGAACAGGGCCTGAAGCCATCCTGCGCTTTTGCGGCCAGCTCCCAAAAACGCGAGTTGTAAAATGGAGGTTCAGGGCACTGCAATTCACAAACCTGCAGAGTTATAAATGATAACTCTCGTCCACAAATATATTGAGGGAAGGCAAAGAAGAGGATTTGAAATCAAGGCAGAATTGCAGGAAACAGATTTCAGGAGGTAGATTCGAATCGCCTTTAAAGCACATGAAAAGCGGCAAAACGTTGACAATGATGCCCTTGGCCAAAAAGGGCGTATGCGTTTTTTCCTGAATATATTCAGGAAAAAACGCATACGCCCTTTTTGGCCAACCAAGCAACCTGGAAAGGCAAATCAGCGCTACAAAGATGTCTCGCTTCCCATCGGTTAAAAAGGCCATGCTGAAAAAAGTGTCAAAACCAGAAATGCAGGACAGGCCATGGAGAAATGGGAGCCTTGCTACACTGATGGGCGGGATGTAAATTGCCAACAGCCACTCTGGAGAAGCGTACGGTGAGTCGTGAAACATCTAAAAAACAAAGCTTAGAGAGCATAGGGCACTTCCACTCATGGGGGTATAAATTGGGAAAATTAAAAATCAGCAAGACACAAGCACCCCAAAGTTTAGGGCTGCTCTGTTGACAAGGACCTCCACTTCATTCCACCTTCAATATCCCAGGAAAGAGAAAAATGGATAAAGAAGTTGTGGTCCTTATGTACAATGGAATATCACTCAGCCGTGAAATCAATGTCATAAGGCTAGTAGCAGCATGATGAGTGGATTTAGGTACGACGAATCTAAGTGAAATAAGTCACACAGAAAAGGACACTTCTCATAAGGTATCACTTATAGAGGGAATGTAAAAACCGTTACACTTGAACTGAATTACAAAACAGAACAGAGTCACACATGCAGAAAACACACTATGGCTGCTTAACGGGAAAGGTGAGGTGGGGTGATACATAAAACAAGGGTTTCAAATTAGCTCAGATACCGTTCCATAAACCCAATATGTAATAGACAAGACCTACTCCTTGCTCAGAGAACTGGACTCAACACGCCCTATTCACCGCACAAGAATATATCTGACTAGTCATAATCTTAAAACCTATGTATTGATATCTCTCTGTTAGTGTGTCAAGTGGGTAAAAAGCGGCATAAACACAGCAGTGAAAAGCAGCTAAACCCCATTATAAAAATAAATTACTTTGAAAAACCCATGAAAGAAAGACAGTGAAAGAGAGAGAAATTCTTACACAATGCGTTCAGGGGCTGTGATGCAACCTGGATTGACCATATCTAGACCCACAGCTGGATGAGACATAAGGGTGGACACTGTTGCGGCTGAGAGGTTTGGTGAGGTTGGGTGAGCAAACGCAGACCCTTTAAAGTAATACTGCGTGGTACCCATCGCATGGGTCCCAAATCTCCAGGTTCAAGGGCATCTTCCTACATCGAAAACATGCATGAGATACCCAGAAGATGGTACACTGTGTGATGTGGAAAGGTTTCTAAAACGCACCTCATTTCTCATCTGCTTGTGCCCGGGTTTGCCATTCCAGCCACTTTACTAGCAATCTCCCTCCTTGGAGCATCAGCACCTTTAACCTCCTGTTCCGTACAGGTTGCAATTTGTACTGAGCATGAACGGGAAGACGTGGAACCAATGAAAGACTAGCTCTTGGTGTTGGGACAGGCACAGGTCACTCTATTTTCCCATCAGGAAGAAGAATTAACCACAGGCTCAGCCTGCCCCCCGGAACCAGAACAGGGCCTGAAGCCATCCTGCGCTTTTGCGGCCAGCTCCCTAAAAAGCGAGTTGTAAATTGGAGGTTCAGGGCACTGCAATTCACAAACCTGCAGAGTTATAAATGATAACTCTCATCCACAAATATATTGAGGGAAGGCAAAGAAGAGGATTTGAAATCAAGGCAGAATTGCAGGAAACAGATTTCAGGAGGTAGATTCGAATCGCCTTTAAAGCACATGAAAAGCGGCAAAACGTTGACAATGATGCCCTTGGCCAAAAAGGGCGTATGCGTTTTTTCCTGAATATATTCAGGAAAAAACGCATACGCCCTTTTTGGCCAACCAAGCAACCTGGAAAGGCAAATCAGCGCTACAAAGATGTCTCGCTTCCCATCGGTCAAAAGGGCCATGCTGAAAAAAGTGTCAACACCAGAAATGCAGGACAGGCCATGGAGAAATGGGAGCCTTGCTACACTGATGGGCGGGATGTAAATTGTCAACAGCCACTCTGGAGAAGTGTACGGTGAGTCCTGAAACGTCTAAAAAGCAAAGCTTAGAGAGCATAGGGCACTTCCACTCATGGGGGTATAAATTGGGAAAATTAAAAATCAGCAAGACACAAGCACCCCAAAGTTTAGGGCTGCTCTGTTGACAAGGACCTCCACTTTATTCCACCTTAAATATCCCAGGAAAGAGAAAAATGGATAAAGAAGTTGTGGTCCTTATGTACAATGGAATATCACTCAGCCGTGAAATCAATGTCATAAGGCTAGTAGCAGCATGATGAGTGGATTTAGGTACGACGATTCTAAGTGAAATAAGTCACACAGAAAAGGACACTTCTCATAAGGTATCACTTATAGAGGGAATGTAAAAACCGTTACACTTGAACTGAATTACAAAACAGAACAGAGTCACACATGCAGAAAACACACTATGGCTGCTTAACGGGAAAGGTGAGGTGGGGTGATACATAAAACAAGGGTTTCAAATTAGCTCAGATACCGTTCCATAAACCCAATATGTAATAGACAAGACCTACTCCTTGCTCAGAGAACTGGACTCAACACGCCCTATTCACCGCACAAGAATATATCTGACTAGTAATAATCTTAAAACCTATGTATTGATATCTCTCTGTTAGTGTGTCAAGTGGGTAAAAAGCGGCATAAACACAACAGTGAAAAGCAGCTAAACCCCATTATAAAAATAAATTACTTTGAAAAACCCATGAAACAAAGACAGTGAAAGAGAGAGAAATTCTTACACAATGCGTTCAGGGGCTGTGATGCAACCTGGATTGACCATATCTAGACCCACAGCTGGATGAGTCATAAGGGTGGACACTCTTGGGGCTGAGAGGTTTGGTGAGGTTGGGTGAGCAAACGCAGACCCTTTAAAGTAATACTGCGTGGTACCCATCGCATGGGTCCCAAATCTCCAGGTTCAAGGGCATCTTCCTACATCGAAAACATGCATGAGAAACCCAGAAGATGGTACACCGTGTGATGGGGAAAGGTTTCTAAAACGCACCTCATTTCTCATCTGCTTGTGCTCGGGTTCGCGATTGCAGCCACTTTACTAGCAATCTCCCTCCTTGGAGCATCACCACGTTTAACCTCCTGTTCCGTACAGGTTGATATTTGTCCTGAGGATGAACGGGAAGTCGTGGAACCAATGAGAGACTAGCTCTTGGTGTTGGGACAGGCACAGGTCACTCTATTTTCCCATCAGGAAGAAGAATTAACCACAGGCTCAGCCTGCCCCCCGGAACAAGAACAGGGCCTGAAGCCATCCTGCGCTTTTGCGGGCATCTCCCAAAAACGCGAGTTGTAAAATGGAGGTTCAGGGCACTGCAATTCACAAACCTGCAGAGTTATAAATGATAACTCTCGTCCACAAATATATTGAGGGAAGGCAAAGAAGAGGATTTGAAATCAAGGCAGAATTGCAGGAAACAGATTTCAGGAGGTAGATTCGAATCGCCTTTAAAGCACATGAAAAGCGGCAAAACGTTGACAATGATGCCCTTGGCCAAAAAGGGCGTATGCGTTTTTTCCTGAATATATTCAGGAAAAAACGCATACGCCCTTTTTGGCCAACCAAGCAACCTGGAAAGGCAAATCAGCGCTACAAAGAAGTCTCGCTTCCCATCGGTCAAAAGGGCCATGCTGAAAAAAGTGTCAAAACCAGAAATGCAGGACAGGCCATGGAGAAATGGGAGCCTTGCTACACTGATGGGCGGGATGTAAATTGCCAAGAGCCACTCTGGAGAAGTGTCTGGTGAGTCCTGAAACATCTGAAAAACACAGCTTAGAGAGCATAGGGCACTTCCACTCATGGGGGTATAAATTGGGAAAATTAAAAATCAGCAAGACACAAGCACCCCAAAGTTTAGGGCTGCTCTGTTGACCAGGACCTCCACTTCATTCCACCTTAAATATCCCAGGAAAGAGAAAAATGGATAAAGAAGTTGTGGTCCTTATGTACAATGGAATATCACTCAGCCAGGAAATCAATGTCGTAAGGTTAGTAGCAGCATGATGAGTGGATTTAGGTACGACGATTCTAAGTGAAATAAGTCACACAGAAAAGGACACTTCTCATAAGGTATCACTGTTAGAGGGAATGTAAAAACTGTTACACTTGAACTGAATTACAAAACAGAACAGAGTCACACATGCAGAAAACACACTATGGCTGCTTAACGGGAAAGGTGAGGTGGGGTGATACATAAAACAAGGGTATCAAATTAGCTCAGATACCATTCCATAAACCCAATATGTAATAGACAAGACCTACTCCTTGCTCAGAGAACTGGACTCAACACGCCCTATTCACCGCACAAGAATATATCTGACTAATAATAATCGTAAAACCTAGGTATTGATATCTCTCTGTTAGTGTGTCAAGTGGGTGTAAAGCCGCATAAACACAGCAGTGAAAAGCAGCTAAACCTCATTATAAAAATAAATTACTTTGAAACACCCATGAAACAAAGACAGTGAAAGAGAGAGAAATTCTTACACAATGCGTTCAGGGGCTGTGATGCAACCTGGATTGACCATATCTAGACGCACAGCTGGATGAGACATAAGGTTGGACACTCTTGGGGCTGAGAGGTTTGGTGAGGTTGGGTGAGCAAACGCAGACCCTTTAAAGTAATACTGCGTGGTACCCATCGCATGGGTCCCAAATCTCCAGGTTCAAGGGCATCTTCCTACATCAAAAACATGCATGAGAAACCCAGAAGATGGTACACCGTGTGATGGGGAAAGGTTTCTAAAACGCACCTCATTTCTCATCTCCTTGTGCCCGGGTTCGCCATTCCAGCCGCTTTACTAGCAAGCTCCCTACTTGGAGCATCAGCACCTTTAACCTCCTGTTCCGTACAGGTTGCAATTTGTCCTGAGGATAAACGGGAAGACGTGGAACCAACGAGAGACTAGCTCTTGGTGTTGGGACAGGCACAGGTCACTCTATTTTCCCATCAGAAAGAAGAAATAACCACAGGCTCAGCCTGACCCCCGGAACCAGAACAGGGCCTGAAGCCATTCTGCGATTTTGTGGCCAGCTCCCATAAAAACGAGTTGTAAAATGGAGGTTCAGGGCACTGCAATTCACAAACCTGCAGAGTTATAAATGATAACTCTCGTCCACAAATATATTGAGGGAAGGCAAAGAAGAGGATTTGAAATCAAGGCAGAATTGCAGGAAACAGATTTCAGGAGGTAGATACGAATCGCCTTTAAAGCACATGAAAAGCGGCAAAACGTTGACAATGATGCCCTTGGCCAAAAAGGGCGTATGCGTTTTTTCCTGAATATATTCAGGAAAAAACGCATACGCCCTTTTTGGCCAACCAAGCAACCTGGAAAGGCAAATCAGCGCTACAAAGAAGTCTCGCTTCCCATCGGTCAAAAGGGCCATGCTGAAAAAAGTGTCAAAACCAGAAATGCAGGACAGGCCATGGAGAAATGGGAGCCTTGCTACACTGATGGGCGGGATGTAAATTGCCAAGAGCCACTCTGGAGAAGTGTCCGGTGAGTCCTGAAACATCTGAAAAACACAGCTTAGAGAACATAGGGCACTTCCACTCATGGGGGTATAAATTGGGAAAATTAAAAATCAGCAAGACACAAGCACCCCAAAGTTTAGGGCTGCTCTGTTAACCAGGACCTCCACTTCATTCCACCTTAAATATCCCAGGAAAGAGAAAAATGGATAAAGAAGTTGTGGTCCTTATGTACAATGGAATATCACTCAGCCAGGAAATCAATGTCGTAAGGTTAGTAGCAGCATGATGAGTGGATTTAGGTACGACGATTCTAAGTGAAATAAGTCACACAGAAAAGGACACTTCTCATAAGGTATCACTGATAGAGGGAATGTAAAAACCGTTACACTTGAACTGAATTACAAAACAGAACAGAGTCACACATGCAGAAAACACACTATGGCTGCTTAACGGGAAAGGTGAGGTGGGGTGATACATAAAACAAGGGTATCAAATTAGCTCAGATACCGTTCCATAAACCCAATATGTAATAGACAAAACCTACTCCTTGCTCAGAGAACTGGACTCAACACGCCCTATTCACCGCACAAGAATATATCTGACTAATAATAATCGTAAAACCTATGTATTGATATCTCTCTGTTAGTGTGTCAAGTGGGTGTAAAGCCGCATAAACACAGCAGTGAAAAGCAGCTAAACCCCATTATAAAAATAAATTACTTTGAAACAACCATGAAACAAAGACAGTGAAAGAGAGAGAAATTCTTACACAATGCGTTCAGGGGCTGTGATGCAACCTGGATTGACCATATCTAGACGCACAGCTGGATGAGACATAAGGGTGGACACTCTTGGGGCTGAGAGGTTTGGTGAGGTTGGGTGAGCAAACGCAGACCCTTTAAAGGAATACTGCGTGGTACCCATCGCATGGGTCCCAAATCTCCAGGTTCAAGGGCATCTTCCTACATCAAAAACATGCATGAGAAACCCAGAAGACGGTACACCGTGTGATGGGGAAAGGTTTCTAAAACTTACCTCATTTCTCATCTCCTTGTGCCCGGGTTCGCCGTTCCAGCCGCTTTACTAGCAAGCTCCCTACTTGGAGCATCAGCACCTTTAACCTCCTGTTCCGTACAGGTTGCAATTTGTCCTGAGGATAAACGGGAAGACGTGGAACCAACGAGAGACTAGCTCTTGGTGTTGGGACAGGCACAGGTCACTCTATTTTCCCATCAGAAAGAAGAATTAACCACAGGCTCAGCCTGACCCCCGGAACCAGAACAGGGCCTGAAGCCATTCTGCGATTTTGCGGCCAGCTCCCATAAAAACGAGTTGTAAAATGGAGGTTCAGGGCACTGCAATTCACAAACCTGCAGAGTTATAAATGATAACTCTCGTCCACAAATATATTGAGGGAAGGCAAAGAAGAGGATTTGAAATCAAGGCAGAATTGCAGGAAACAGATTTCAGGAGGTAGATACGAATCGCCTTTAAAGCACATGAAAAGCGGCAAAACGTTGACAATGATGCCCTTGGCCAAAAAGGGCGTATGCGTTTTTTCCTGAATATATTCAGGAAAAAACGCATACGCCCTTTTTGGCCAACCAAGCAACCTGGAAAGGCAAATCAGCGCTACAAAGAAGTCTCGCTTCCCATCGGTCAAAAGGGCCATGCTGAAAAAAGTGTCAAAACCAGAAATGCAGGACAGGCCATGGAGAAATGGGAGCCTTGCTACACTGATGGGCGGGATGTAAATTGCCAAGAGCCACTCTGGAGAAGTGTCCGGTGAGTCCTGAAACATCTGAAAAACACAGCTTAGAGAGCATAGGGCACTTCCACTCATGGGGGTATAAATTGGGAAAATTAAAAATCAGCAAGACACAAGCACCCCAAAGTTTAGGGCTGCTCTGTTGACCAGGACCTCCACTTCATTCCACCTTCAATATCCCAGGAAAGAGAAAAATGGATAAAGAAGTTGTGGTCCTTATGTACAATGGAATATCACTCAGCCAGGAAATCAATGTCGTAAGGTTAGTAGCAGCATGATGAGTGGATTTAGGTACGACGATTCTAAGTGAAATAAGTCACACAGAAAAGGACACTTCTCATAAGGTATCACTGATAGAGGGAATGTAAAAACCGTTACACTTGAACTGAATTACAAAACAGAACAGAGTCACACATGCAGAAAACACACTATGGCTGCTTAACGGGAAAGGTGAGGTGGGGTGATACATAAAACAAGGGTATCAAATTAGCTCAGATACCATTCCATAAACCCAATATGTAATAGACAAGACCTACTCCTTGCTCAGAGAACTGGACTCAACACGCCCTATTCACCGCACAAGAATATATCTGACTAATAATAATCGTAAAACCTATGTATTGATATCTCTCTGTTAGTGTGTCAAGTGGGTGTAAAGCGGCATAAACACAGCAGTGAAAAGCAGCTAAACCCCATTATAAAAATAAATTACTTTGAAACACCCATGAAACAAAGACAGTGAAAGAGAGAGAAATTCTTACACAATGCGTTCAGGGGCTGTGATGCAACCTGGATTGACCATATCTAGACGCACAGCTGGATGAGACATAAGGGTGGACACTCTTGGGGCTGAGAGGTTTGGTGAGGTTGGGTGAGCAAACGCAGACCCTTTAAAGTAATACTGCGTGGTCCCCATCGCATGGGTCCCAAATCTCCAGGTTCAAGGGCATCTTCCTACATCAAAAACATGCATGAGAAACCCAGAAGATGGTACACCGTGTGATGGGGAAAGGTTTCTAAAACGCACCTCATTTCTCATCTCCTTGTGCCCGGGTTCGCCATTCCAGCCGCTTTACTAGCAAGCTCCCTACTTGGAGCATCAGCACCTTTAACCTCCTGTTCCGTACAGGTTGCAATTTGTCCTGAGGATAAACGGGAAGACGTGGAACCAACGAGAGACTAGCTCTTGGTGTTGGGACAGGCACAGGTCACTCTATTTTCCCATCAGAAAGAAGAAATAACCACAGGCTCAGCCTGACCCCCGGAACCAGAACAGGGCCTGAAGCCATTCTGCGATTTTGTGGCCAGCTCCCATAAAAACGAGTTGTAAAATGGAGGTTCAGGGCACTGCAATTCACAAACCTGCAGAGTTATAAATGATAACTCTCGTCCACAAATATATTGAGGGAAGGCAAAGAAGAGGATTTGAAATCAAGGCAGAATTGCAGGAAACAGATTTCAGGAGGTAGATACGAATCGCCTTTAAAGCACATGAAAAGCGGCAAAACGTTGACAATGATGCCCTTGGCCAAAAAGGGCGTATGCGTTTTTTCCTGAATATATTCAGGAAAAAACGCATACGCCCTTTTTGGCCAACCAAGCAACCTGGAAAGGCAAATCAGCGCTACAAAGAAGTCTCGCTTCCCATCGGTCAAAAGGGCCATGCTGAAAAAAGTGTCAAAACCAGAAATGCAGGACAGGCCATGGAGAAATGGGAGCCTTGCTACACTGATGGGCGGGATGTAAATTGCCAAGAGCCACTCTGGAGAAGTGTCCGGTGAGTCCTGAAACATCTGAAAAACACAGCTTAGAGAACATAGGGCACTTCCACTCATGGGGGTATAAATTGGGAAAATTAAAAATCAGCAAGACACAAGCACCCCAAAGTTTAGGGCTGCTCTGTTAACCAGGACCTCCACTTCATTCCACCTTAAATATCCCAGGAAAGAGAAAAATGGATAAAGAAGTTGTGGTCCTTATGTACAATGGAATATCACTCAGCCAGGAAATCAATGTCGTAAGGTTAGTAGCAGCATGATGAGTGGATTTAGGTACGACGATTCTAAGTGAAATAAGTCACACAGAAAAGGACACTTCTCATAAGGTATCACTGATAGAGGGAATGTAAAAACCGTTACACTTGAACTGAATTACAAAACAGAACAGAGTCACACATGCAGAAAACACACTATGGCTGCTTAACGGGAAAGGTGAGGTGGGGTGATACATAAAACAAGGGTATCAAATTAGCTCAGATACCGTTCCATAAACCCAATATGTAATAGACAAAACCTACTCCTTGCTCAGAGAACTGGACTCAACACGCCCTATTCACCGCACAAGAATATATCTGACTAATAATAATCGTAAAACCTATGTATTGATATCTCTCTGTTAGTGTGTCAAGTGGGTGTAAAGCCGCATAAACACAGCAGTGAAAAGCAGCTAAACCCCATTATAAAAATAAATTACTTTGAAACAACCATGAAACAAAGACAGTGAAAGAGAGAGAAATTCTTACACAATGCGTTCAGGGGCTGTGATGCAACCTGGATTGACCATATCTAGACGCACAGCTGGATGAGACATAAGGGTGGACACTCTTGGGGCTGAGAGGTTTGGTGAGGTTGGGTGAGCAAACGCAGACCCTTTAAAGGAATACTGCGTGGTACCCATCGCATGGGTCCCAAATCTCCAGGTTCAAGGGCATCTTCCTACATCAAAAACATGCATGAGAAACCCAGAAGACGGTACACCGTGTGATGGGGAAAGGTTTCTAAAACTTACCTCATTTCTCATCTCCTTGTGCCCGGGTTCGCCGTTCCAGCCGCTTTACTAGCAAGCTCCCTACTTGGAGCATCAGCACCTTTAACCTCCTGTTCCGTACAGGTTGCAATTTGTCCTGAGGATAAACGGGAAGACGTGGAACCAACGAGAGACTAGCTCTTGGTGTTGGGACAGGCACAGGTCACTCTATTTTCCCATCAGAAAGAAGAATTAACCACAGGCTCAGCCTGACCCCCGGAACCAGAACAGGGCCTGAAGCCATTCTGCGATTTTGCGGCCAGCTCCCATAAAAACGAGTTGTAAAATGGAGGTTCAGGGCACTGCAATTCACAAACCTGCAGAGTTATAAATGATAACTCTCGTCCACAAATATATTGAGGGAAGGCAAAGAAGAGGATTTGAAATCAAGGCAGAATTGCAGGAAACAGATTTCAGGAGGTAGATACGAATCGCCTTTAAAGCACATGAAAAGCGGCAAAACGTTGACAATGATGCCCTTGGCCAAAAAGGGCGTATGCGTTTTTTCCTGAATATATTCAGGAAAAAACGCATACGCCCTTTTTGGCCAACCAAGCAACCTGGAAAGGCAAATCAGCGCTACAAAGAAGTCTCGCTTCCCATCGGTCAAAAGGGCCATGCTGAAAAAAGTGTCAAAACCAGAAATGCAGGACAGGCCATGGAGAAATGGGAGCCTTGCTACACTGATGGGCGGGATGTAAATTGCCAAGAGCCACTCTGGAGAAGTGTCCGGTGAGTCCTGAAACATCTGAAAAACACAGCTTAGAGAGCATAGGGCACTTCCACTCATGGGGGTATAAATTGGGAAAATTAAAAATCAGCAAGACACAAGCACCCCAAAGTTTAGGGCTGCTCTGTTGACCAGGACCTCCACTTCATTCCACCTTCAATATCCCAGGAAAGAGAAAAATGGATAAAGAAGTTGTGGTCCTTATGTACAATGGAATATCACTCAGCCAGGAAATCAATGTCGTAAGGTTAGTAGCAGCATGATGAGTGGATTTAGGTACGACGATTCTAAGTGAAATAAGTCACACAGAAAAGGACACTTCTCATAAGGTATCACTGATAGAGGGAATGTAAAAACCGTTACACTTGAACTGAATTACAAAACAGAACAGAGTCACACATGCAGAAAACACACTATGGCTGCTTAACGGGAAAGGTGAGGTGGGGTGATACATAAAACAAGGGTATCAAATTAGCTCAGATACCATTCCATAAACCCAATATGTAATAGACAAGACCTACTCCTTGCTCAGAGAACTGGACTCAACACGCCCTATTCACCGCACAAGAATATATCTGACTAATAATAATCGTAAAACCTATGTATTGATATCTCTCTGTTAGTGTGTCAAGTGGGTGTAAAGCGGCATAAACACAGCAGTGAAAAGCAGCTAAACCCCATTATAAAAATAAATTACTTTGAAACACCCATGAAACAAAGACAGTGAAAGAGAGAGAAATTCTTACACAATGCGTTCAGGGGCTGTGATGCAACCTGGATTGACCATATCTAGACGCACAGCTGGATGAGACATAAGGGTGGACACTCTTGGGGCTGAGAGGTTTGGTGAGGTTGGGTGAGCAAACGCAGACCCTTTAAAGTAATACTGCGTGGTCCCCATCGCATGGGTCCCAAATCTCCAGGTTCAAGGGCATCTTCCTACATCAAAAACATGCATGAGAAACCCAGAAGATGGTACACCGTGTGATGGGGAAAGGTTTCTAAAACGCACCTCATTTCTCATCTCCTTGTGCCCGGGTTCGCCATTCCAGCCGCTTTACTAGCAAGCTCCCTACTTGGAGCATCAGCACCTTTAACCTCCTGTTCCGTACAGGTTGCAATTTGTCCTGAGGATAAACGGGAAGACGTGGAACCAACGAGAGACTAGCTCTTGGTGTTGGGACAGGCACAGGTCACTCTATTTTCCCATCAGAAAGAAGAATTAACCACAGGCTCAGCCTGACCCCCGGAACCAGAATAGGGCCTGAAGCCATTCTGCGATTTTGCGGCCAGCTCCCATAAAAACGAGTTGTAAAATGGAGGTTCAGGGCACTGCAATTCACAAACCTGCAGAGTTATAAATGATAACTCTCGTCCACAAATATATTGAGGGAAGGCAAAGAAGAGGATTTGAAATCAAGTCAGAATTGCAGGAAACAGATTTCAGGAGGTAGATACGAATCACCTTTAAAGCACATGAAAAGCGGCAAAACGTTGACAATGATGCCCTTGGCCAAAAAGGGCGTATGCGTTTTTTCCTGAATATATTCAGGAAAAAACGCATACGCCCTTTTTGGCCAACCAAGCAACCTGGAAAGGCAAATCAGCGCTACAAAGAAGTCTCGCTTCCCATCGGTCAAAAGGGCCATGCTGAAAAAAGTGTCAAAACCAGAAATGCAGGACAGGCCATGGAGAAATGGGAGCCTTGCTACACTGATGGGCGGGATGTAAATTGCCAAGAGCCACTCTGGAGAAGTGTCTGGTGAGTCCTGAAACATCTGAAAAACACAGCTTAGAGAGCATAGGGCACTTCCACTCATGGGGGTATAAATTGGGAAAATTAAAAATCACCAAGACACAAGCACCCCAAAGTTTAGGGCTGCTCTGTTGACCAGGACCTCCACTTCATTCCACCTTAAATATCCCAGGAAAGAGAAAAATGGATAAAGAAGTTGTGGTCCTTATGTACAATGGAATATCACTCAGCCAGGAAATCAATGTCGTAAGGTTAGTAGCAGCATGATGAGTGGATTTAGGTACGACGATTCTAAGTGAAATAAGTCACACAGAAAAGGACACTTCTCATAAGGTATCACTGTTAGAGGGAATGTAAAAACTGTTACACTTGAACTGAATTACAAAACAGAACAGAGTCACACATGCAGAAAACACACTATGGCTGCTTAACGGGAAAGGTGAGGTGGGGTGATACATAAAACAAGGGTATCAAATTAGCTCAGATACCATTCCATAAACCCAATATGTAATAGACAAGACCTACTCCTTGCTCAGAGAACTGGACTCAACACGCCCTATTCACCACACAAGAATATATCTGACTAATAATAATCGTAAAACCTATGTATTGATATCTCTCTGTTAGTGTGTCAAGTGGGTGTAAAGCCGCATAAACACAGCAGTGAAAAGCAGCTAAACCCCATTATAAAAATAAATTACTTTGAAACACCCATGAAACAAAGACAGTGAAAGAGAGAGAAATTCTTACACAATGCGTTCAGGGGCTGTGATGCAACCTGGATTGACCATATCTAGACGCACAGCTGGATGAGACATAAGGGTGGACACTCTTGGGGCTGAGAGGTTTGGTGAGGTTGGGTGAGCAAACGCAGACCCTTTAAAGTAATACTGCGTGGTACCCATCGCATGGGTCCCAAATCTCCAGGTTCAAGGGCATCTTCCTACATCAAAAACATGCATGAGAAACCCAGAAGATGGTACACCGTGTGATGGGGAAAGGTTTCTAAAACGCACCTCATTTCTCATCTCCTTGTGCCCGGGTTCGCCATTCCAGCCGCTTTACTAGCAAGCTCCCTACTTGGAGCATCAGCACCTTTAACCTCCTGTTCCGTACAGGTTGCAATTTGTCCTGAGGATAAACGGGAAGACGTGGAACCAACGAGAGACTAGCTCTTGGTGTTGGGACAGGCACAGGTCACTCTATTTTCCCATCAGAAAGAAGAAATAACCACAGGCTCAGCCTGACCCCCGGAACCAGAACAGGGCCTGAAGCCATTCTGCGATTTTGTGGCCAGCTCCCATAAAAACGAGTTGTAAAATGGAGGTTCAGGGCACTGCAATTCACAAACCTGCAGAGTTATAAATGATAACTCTCGTCCACAAATATATTGAGGGAAGGCAAAGAAGAGGATTTGAAATCAAGGCAGAATTGCAGGAAACAGATTTCAGGAGGTAGATACGAATCGCCTTTAAAGCACATGAAAAGCGGCAAAACGTTGACAATGATGCCCTTGGCCAAAAAGGGCGTATGCGTTTTTTCCTGAATATATTCAGGAAAAAACGCATACGCCCTTTTTGGCCAACCAAGCAACCTGGAAAGGCAAATCAGCGCTACAAAGAAGTCTCGCTTCCCATCTGTCAAAAGGGCCATGCTGAAAAAAGTGTCAAAACCAGAAATGCAGGACAGGCCATGGAGAAATGGGAGCCTTGCTACACTGATGGGCGGGATGTAAATTGCCAAGAGCCACTCTGGAGAAGTGTCCGGTGAGTCCTGAAACATCTGAAAAACACAGCTTAGAGAACATAGGGCACTTCCACTCATGGGGGTATAAATTGGGAAAATTAAAAATCAGCAAGACACAAGCACCCCAAAGTTTAGGGCTGCTCTGTTAACCAGGACCTCCACTTCATTCCACCTTAAATATCCCAGGAAAGAGAAAAATGGATAAAGAAGTTGTGGTCCTTATGTACAATGGAATATCACTCAGCCAGGAAATCAATGTCGTAAGGTTAGTAGCAGCATGATGAGTGGATTTAGGTACGACGATTCTAAGTGAAATAAGTCACACAGAAAAGGACACTTCTCATAAGGTATCACTGATAGAGGGAATGTAAAAACCGTTACACTTGAACTGAATTACAAAACAGAACAGAGTCACACATGCAGAAAACACACTATGGCTGCTTAACGGGAAAGGTGAGGTGGGGTGATACATAAAACAAGGGTATCAAATTAGCTCAGATACCGTTCCATAAACCCAATATGTAATAGACAAAACCTACTCCTTGCTCAGAGAACTGGACTCAACACGCCCTATTCACCGCACAAGAATATATCTGACTAATAATAATCGTAAAACCTATGTATTGATATCTCTCTGTTAGTGTGTCAAGTGGGTGTAAAGCCGCATAAACACAGCAGTGAAAAGCAGCTAAACCCCATTATAAAAATAAATTACTTTGAAACAACCATGAAACAAAGACAGTGAAAGAGAGAGAAATTCTTACACAATGCGTTCAGGGGCTGTGATGCAACCTGGATTGACCATATCTAGACGCACAGCTGGATGAGACATAAGGGTGGACACTCTTGGGGCTGAGAGGTTTGGTGAGGTTGGGTGAGCAAACGCAGACCCTTTAAAGGAATACTGCGTGGTACCCATCGCATGGGTCCCAAATCTCCAGGTTCAAGGGCATCTTCCTACATCAAAAACATGCATGAGAAACCCAGAAGACGGTACACCGTGTGATGGGGAAAGGTTTCTAAAACTTACCTCATTTCTCATCTCCTTGTGCCCGGGTTCGCCGTTCCAGCCGCTTTACTAGCAAGCTCCCTACTTGGAGCATCAGCACCTTTAACCTCCTGTTCCGTACAGGTTGCAATTTGTCCTGAGGATAAACGGGAAGACGTGGAACCAACGAGAGACTAGCTCTTGGTGTTGGGACAGGCACAGGTCACTCTATTTTCCCATCAGAAAGAAGAATTAACCACAGGCTCAGCCTGACCCCCGGAACCAGAACAGGGCCTGAAGCCATTCTGCGATTTTGCGGCCAGCTCCCATAAAAACGAGTTGTAAAATGGAGGTTCAGGGCACTGCAATTCACAAACCTGCAGAGTTATAAATGATAACTCTCGTCCACAAATATATTGAGGGAAGGCAAAGAAGAGGATTTGAAATCAAGGCAGAATTGCAGGAAACAGATTTCAGGAGGTAGATACGAATCGCCTTTAAAGCACATGAAAAGCGGCAAAACGTTGACAATGATGCCCTTGGCCAAAAAGGGCGTATGCGTTTTTTCCTGAATATATTCAGGAAAAAACGCATACGCCCTTTTTGGCCAACCAAGCAACCTGGAAAGGCAAATCAGCGCTACAAAGAAGTCTCGCTTCCCATCGGTCAAAAGGGCCATGCTGAAAAAAGTGTCAAAACCAGAAATGCAGGACAGGCCATGGAGAAATGGGAGCCTTGCTACACTGATGGGCGGGATGTAAATTGCCAAGAGCCACTCTGGAGAAGTGTCCGGTGAGTCCTGAAACATCTGAAAAACACAGCTTAGAGAGCATAGGGCACTTCCACTCATGGGGGTATAAATTGGGAAAATGAAAAATCAGCAAGACACAAGCACCCCAAAGTTTAGGGCTGCTCTGTTGACCAGGACCTCCACTTCATTCCACCTTAAATATCCCAGGAAAGAGAAAAATGGATAAAGAAGTTGTGGTCCTTATGTACAATGGAATATCACTCAGCCATGAAATCAATGTCATAAGGTTAGTAGCAGTATGATGAGTGGATTTAGGTACGACGATTCTAAGTGAAATAAGTCACACAGAAAAGGACACTTCTCCTAAGGTATCACTGATAGAGGGAATGTAAATCCGTTACACTTGAACTGAATTACAAAATAGAAGAGAGTCACACATGCAGAAAACACACTATGGCTGCTTAACGGGAAAGGTGAGGTGGGGTGATACATAAAACAAGGGTATCAAATTAGCTCAGATACCGTTCCATAAACCCAATATGTAATAGACAAGACCTACTCCTTGCTCAGAGAACTGGACTCAACACGCCCTATTCACCGCACAAGAATATATCTGACTAATAATAATCGTAAAAACTATGTATTGATATCTCTCTGTTAGTGTGTCAAGTGGGTGTAAAGCCGCATAAACACAGCAGTGAAAAGCAGCTAAACCCCATTATAAAAATAAATTACTTTGAAACAACCATGAAACAAAGACAGTGAAAGAGAGAGAAATTCTTACACAATGCGTTCAGGGGCTGTGATGCAACCTGGATTGACCATATCTAGACGCACAGCTGGATGAGACATAAGGGTGGACACTCTTGGGGCTGAGAGGTTTGGTGAGGTTGGGTGAGCAAACGCAGACCCTTTAAAGTAATACTGCGTGGTACCCATCGCATGGGTCCCAAATCTCCAGGTTCAAGGGCATCTTCCTACATCAAAAACATGCATGAGAAACCCAGAAGACGGTACACCGTGTGATGGGGAAAGGTTTCTAAAACGTACCTCATTTCTCATCTCCTTGTGCCCGGGTTCGCCGTTCCAGCCGCTTTACTAGCAAGCTCCCTACTTGGAGCATCAGCACTTTTAACCTCCTGTTCCGTACAGGTTGCAATTTGTCCTGAGGATAAACGGGAAGACGTGGAACCAACGAGAGACTAGCTCTTGGTGTTGGGACAGGCACAGGTCACTCTATTTTCCCATCAGAAAGAAGAATTAACCACAGGCTCAGCCTGACCCCCGGAACCAGAACAGGGCCTGAAGCCATTCTGCGATTTTGCGGCCAGCTCCCATAAAAACGAGTTGTAAAATGGAGGTTCAGGGCACTGCAATTCACAAACCTGCAGAGTTATAAATGATAACTCTCGTCCACAAATATATTGAGGGAAGGCAAAGAAGAGGATTTGAAATCAAGGCAGAATTGCAGGAAACAGATTTCAGGAGGTAGATACGAATCGCCTTTAAAGCACATGAAAAGCGGCAAAACGTTGACAATGATGCCCTTGGCCAAAAAGGGCGTATGCGTTTTTTCCTGAATATATTCAGGAAAAAACGCATACGCCCTTTTTGGCCAACCAAGCAACCTGGAAAGGCAAATCAGGGCTACAAAGAAGACTCGCTTCCCATTGGTCAAAAGGGCCATGCTGAAAAAAGTGTCAAAACCAGAAATGCAGGACAGGCCATGGAGAAATGGGAGCCTTGCTACACTGATGGGCGGGATGTAAATTGCCAAGAGCCACTCTGGAGAAGTGTCCGGTGAGTCCTGAAACATCTGAAAAACACAGCTTAGAGAACATAGGGCACTTCCACTCATGGGGGTATAAATTGGGAAAATTAAAAATCAGCAAGACACAAGCACCCCAAAGTTTAGGGCTGCTCTGTTGACCAGGACCTCCACTTCATTCCACCTTAAATATCCCAGGAAAGAGAAAAATGGATAAAGAAGTTGTGGTCCTTATGTACAATGGAATATCACTCAGCCAGGAAATCAATGTCGTAAGGTTAGTAGCAGCATGATGAGTGGATTCAGGTACGACGATTCTAAGTGAAATAAGTCACACAGAAAAGGACACTTCTCATAAGGTATCACTGATAGAGGGAATGTAAAAACCGTTACACTTGAACTGAATTACAAAACAGAACAGAGTCACACATGCAGAAAACACACTATGGCTGCTTAACGGGAAAGGTGAGGTGGGGTGATACATAAAACAAGGGTATCAAATTAGCTCAGATACCATTCCATAAACCCAATATGTAATAGACAAGACCTACTCCTTGCTCAGAGAACTGGACTCAACACGCCCTATTCACCGCACAAGAATATATCTGACTAATAATAATCGTAAAACCTATGTATTGATATCTCTCTGTTAGTGTGTCAAGTGGGTGTAAAGCGGCATAAACACAGCAGTGAAAAGCAGCTAAACCCCATTATAAAAATAAATTACTTTGAAACACCCATGAAACAAAGACAGTGAAAGAGAGAGAAATTCTTACACAATGCGTTCAGGGGCTGTGATGCAACCTGGATTGACCATATCTAGACGCACAGCTGGATGAGACATAAGGGTGGACACTCTTGGGGCTGAGAGGTTTGGTGAGGTTGGGTGAGCAAACGCAGACCCTTTAAAGTAATACTGCGTGGTCCCCATCGCATGGGTCCCAAATCTCCAGGTTCAAGGGCATCTTCCTACATCAAAAACATGCATGAGAAACCCAGAAGATGGTACACCGTGTGATGGGGAAAGGTTTCTAAAACACACCTCATTTCTCATCTCCTTGTGCCCGGGTTCGCCATTCCAGCCGCTTTACTAGCAAGCTCCCTACTTGGAGCATCAGCACCTTTAACCTCCTGTTCCGTACAGGTTGCAATTTGTCCTGAGGATAAACGGGAAGACGTGGAACCAACGAGAGACTAGCTCTTGGTGTTGGGACAGGCACAGGTCACTCTATTTTCCCATCAGAAAGAAGAATTAACCACAGGCTCAGCCTGACCCCCGGAACCAGAATAGGGCCTGAAGCCATTCTGCGATTTTGCGGCCAGCTCCCATAAAAACGAGTTGTAAAATGGAGGTTCAGGGCACTGCAATTCACAAACCTGCAGAGTTATAAATGATAACTCTCGTCCACAAATATATTGAGGGAAGGCAAAGAAGAGGATTTGAAATCAAGTCAGAATTGCAGGAAACAGATTTCAGGAGGTAGACACGAATCACCTTTAAAGCACATGAAAAGCGGCAAAACGTTGACAATGATGCCCTTGGCCAAAAAGGGCGTATGCGTTTTTTCCTGAATATATTCAGGAAAAAACGCATACGCCCTTTTTGGCCAACCAAGCAACCTGGAAAGGCAAATCAGCGCTACAAAGAAGTCTCGCTTCCCATCGGTCAAAAGGGCCATGCTGAAAAAAGTGTCAAAACCAGAAATGCAGGACAGGCCATGGAGAAATGGGAGCCTTGCTACACTGATGGGCGGGATGTAAATTTCCAAGAGCCACTCTGGAGAAGTGTCTGGTGAGTCCTGAAACATCTGAAAAACACAGCTTAGAGAGCATAGGGCACTTCCACTCATGGGGGTATAAATTGGGAAAATTAAAAATCACCAAGACACAAGCACCCCAAAGTTTAGGGCTGCTCTGTTGACCAGGACCTCCACTTCATTCCACCTTAAATATCCCAGGAAAGAGAAAAAAGGATAAAGAAGTTGTGGTCCTTATGTACAATGGAATATCACTCAGCCAGGAAATCAATGTCGTAAGGTTAGTAGCAGCATGATGAGTGGATTTAGGTACGACGATTCTAAGTGAAATAAGTCACACAGAAAAGGACACTTCTCATAAGGTATCACTGTTAGAGGGAATGTAAAAACTGTTACACTTGAACTGAATTACAAAACAGAACAGAGTCACACATGCAGAAAACACACTATGGCTGCTTAACGGGAAAGGTGAGGTGGGGTGATACATAAAACAAGGGTATCAAATTAGCTCAGATACCGTTCCATAAACCCAATATGTAATAGACAAGACCTACTCCTTGCTCAGAGAACTGGACTCAACACGCCCTATTCACCGCACAAGAATATATCTGACTAATAATAATCGTAAAACCTATGTATTGATATCTCTCTGTTAGTGTGTCAAGTGGGTGTAAAGCCGCATAAACACAGCAGTGAAAAGCAGCTAAACCCCATTATAAAAATAAATTACTTTGAAACACCCATGAAACAAAGACAGTGAAAGAGAGAGAAATTCTTACACAATGCGTTCAGGGGCTGTGATGCAACCTGGATTGACCATATCTAGACGCACAGCTGGATGAGACATAAGGGTGGACACTCTTGGGGCTGAGAGGTTTGGTGAGGTTGGGTGAGCAAACGCAGACCATTTAAAGTAATACTGCGTGGTACCCATCGCATGGGTCCCAAATCTCCAGGTTCAAGGGCATCTTCCTACATCAAAAACATGCATGAGAAACCCAGAAGATGGTACACCGTGTGATGGGGAAAGGTTTCTAAAACGCACCTCATTTCTCATCTCCTTGTGCCCGGGTTCGCCATTCCAGCCGCTTTACTAGCAAGCTCCCTACTTGGAGCATCAGCACCTTTAACCTCCTGTTCCGTACAGGTTGCAATTTGTCCTGAGGATAAACGGGAAGACGTGGAACCAACGAGAGACTAGCTCTTGGTGTTGGGACAGGCACAGGTCACTCTATTTTCCCATCAGAAAGAAGAAATAACCACAGGCTCAGCCTGACCCCCGGAACCAGAACAGGGCCTGAAGCCATTCTGCGATTTTGTGGCCAGCTCCCATAAAAACGAGTTGTAAAATGGAGGTTCAGGGCACTGCAATTCACAAACCTGCAGAGTTATAAATGATAACTCTCGTCCACAAATATATTGAGGGAAGGCAAAGAAGAGGATTTGAAATCAAGGCAGAATTGCAGGAAACAGATTTCAGGAGGTAGATACGAATCGCCTTTAAAGCACATGAAAAGCGGCAAAACGTTGACAATGATGCCCTTGGCCAAAAAGGGCGTATGCGTTTTTTCCTGAATATATTCAGGAAAAAACGCATACGCCCTTTTTGGCCAACCAAGCAACCTGGAAAGGCAAATCAGGGCTACAAAGAAGACTCGCTTCCCATTGGTCAAAAGGGCCATGCTGAAAAAAGTGTCAAAACCAGAAATGCAGGACAGGCCATGGAGAAATGGGAGCCTTGCTACACTGATGGGCGGGATGTTAATTGCCAAGAGCCACTCTGGAGAAGTGTCCGGTGAGTCCTGAAACATCTGAAAAACACAGCTTAGAGAACATAGGGCACTTCCACTCATGGGGGTATAAATTGGGAAAATTAAAAATCAGCAAGACACAAGCACCCCAAAGTTTAGGGCTGCTCTGTTGACCAGGACCTCCACTTCATTCCACCTTAAATATCCCAGGAAAGAGAAAAATGGATAAAGAAGTTGTGGTCCTTATGTACAATGGAATATCACTCAGCCAGGAAATCAATGTCGTAAGGTTAGTAGCAGCATGATGAGTGGATTTAGGTACGACGATTCTAAGTGAAATAAGTCACACAGAAAAGGACACTTCTCATAAGGTATCACTGATAGAGGGAATGTAAAAACCGTTACACTTGAACTGAATTACAAAACAGAACAGAGTCACACATGCAGAAAACACACTATGGCTGCTTAACGGGAAAGGTGAGGTGGGGTGATACATAAAACAAGGGTATCAAATTAGCTCAGATACCATTCCATAAACCCAATATGTAATAGACAAGACCTACTCCTTGCTCAGAGAACTGGACTCAACACGCCCTATTCACCGCACAAGAATATATCTGACTAATAATAATCGTAAAACCTATGTATTGATATCTCTCTGTTAGTGTGTCAAGTGGGTGTAAAGCGGCATAAACACAGCAGTGAAAAGCAGCTAAACCCCATTATAAAAATAAATTACTTTGAAACACCCATGAAACAAAGACAGTGAAAGAGAGAGAAATTCTTACACAATGCGTTCAGGGGCTGTGATGCAACCTGGATTGACCATATCTAGACGCACAGCTGGATGAGACATAAGGGTGGACACTCTTGGGGCTGAGAGGTTTGGTGAGGTTGGGTGAGCAAACGCAGACCCTTTAAAGTAATACTGCGTGGTCCCCATCGCATGGGTCCCAAATCTCCAGGTTCAAGGGCATCTTCCTACATCAAAAACATGCATGAGAAACCCAGAAGATGGTACACCGTGTGATGGGGAAAGGTTTCTAAAACACACCTCATTTCTCATCTCCTTGTGCCCGGGTTCGCCATTCCAGCCGCTTTACTAGCAAGCTCCCTACTTGGAGCATCAGCACCTTTAACCTCCTGTTCCGTACAGGTTGCAATTTGTCCTGAGGATAAACGGGAAGACGTGGAACCAACGAGAGACTAGCTCTTGGTGTTGGGACAGGCACAGGTCACTCTATTTTCCCATCAGAAAGAAGAATTAACCACAGGCTCAGCCTGACCCCCGGAACCAGAACAGGGCCTGAAGCCATTCTGCGATTTTGCGGCCAGCTCCCATAAAAACGAGTTGTAAAATGGAGGTTCAGGGCACTGCAATTCACAAACCTGCAGAGTTATAAATGATAACTCTCGTCCACAAATATATTGAGGGAAGGCAAAGAAGAGGATTTGAAATCAAGGCAGAATTGCAGGAAACAGATTTCAGGAGGTAGATACGAATCGCCTTTAAAGCACATGAAAAGCGGCAAAACGTTGACAATGATGCCCTTGGCCAAAAAGGGCGTATGCGTTTTTTCCTGAATATATTCAGGAAAAAACGCATACGCCCTTTTTGGCCAACCAAGCAACCTGGAAAGGCAAATCAGGGCTACAAAGAAGACTCGCTTCCCATTGGTCAAAAGGGCCATGCTGAAAAAAGTGTCAAAACCAGAAATGCAGGACAGGCCATGGAGAAATGGGAGCCTTGCTACACTGATGGGCGGGATGTAAATTGCCAAGAGCCACTCTGGAGAAGTGTCCGGTGAGTCCTGAAACATCTGAAAAACACAGCTTAGAGAACATAGGGCACTTCCACTCATGGGGGTATAAATTGGGAAAATTAAAAATCAGCAAGACACAAGCACCCCAAAGTTTAGGGCTGCTCTGTTGACCAGGACCTCCACTTCATTCCACCTTAAATATCCCAGGAAAGAGAAAAATGGATAAAGAAGTTGTGGTCCTTATGTACAATGGAATATCACTCAGCCAGGAAATCAATGTCGTAAGGTTAGTAGCAGCATGATGAGTGGATTCAGGTACGACGATTCTAAGTGAAATAAGTCACACAGAAAAGGACACTTCTCATAAGGTATCACTGATAGAGGGAATGTAAAAACCGTTACACTTGAACTGAATTACAAAACAGAACAGAGTCACACATGCAGAAAACACACTATGGCTGCTTAACGGGAAAGGTGAGGTGGGGTGATACATAAAACAAGGGTATCAAATTAGCTCAGATACCATTCCATAAACCCAATATGTAATAGACAAGACCTACTCCTTGCTCAGAGAACTGGACTCAACACGCCCTATTCACCGCACAAGAATATATCTGACTAATAATAATCGTAAAACCTATGTATTGATATCTCTCTGTTAGTGTGTCAAGTGGGTGTAAAGCGGCATAAACACAGCAGTGAAAAGCAGCTAAACCCCATTATAAAAATAAATTACTTTGAAACACCCATGAAACAAAGACAGTGAAAGAGAGAGAAATTCTTACACAATGCGTTCAGGGGCTGTGATGCAACCTGGATTGACCATATCTAGACGCACAGCTGGATGAGACATAAGGGTGGACACTCTTGGGGCTGAGAGGTTTGGTGAGGTTGGGTGAGCAAACGCAGACCCTTTAAAGTAATACTGCGTGGTCCCCATCGCATGGGTCCCAAATCTCCAGGTTCAAGGGCATCTTCCTACATCAAAAACATGCATGAGAAACCCAGAAGATGGTACACCGTGTGATGGGGAAAGGTTTCTAAAACACACCTCATTTCTCATCTCCTTGTGCCCGGGTTCGCCATTCCAGCCGCTTTACTAGCAAGCTCCCTACTTGGAGCATCAGCACCTTTAACCTCCTGTTCCGTACAGGTTGCAATTTGTCCTGAGGATAAACGGGAAGACGTGGAACCAACGAGAGACTAGCTCTTGGTGTTGGGACAGGCACAGGTCACTCTATTTTCCCATCAGAAAGAAGAATTAACCACAGGCTCAGCCTGACCCCCGGAACCAGAATAGGGCCTGAAGCCATTCTGCGATTTTGCGGCCAGCTCCCATAAAAACGAGTTGTAAAATGGAGGTTCAGGGCACTGCAATTCACAAACCTGCAGAGTTATAAATGATAACTCTCGTCCACAAATATATTGAGGGAAGGCAAAGAAGAGGATTTGAAATCAAGTCAGAATTGCAGGAAACAGATTTCAGGAGGTAGACACGAATCACCTTTAAAGCACATGAAAAGCGGCAAAACGTTGACAATGATGCCCTTGGCCAAAAAGGGCGTATGCGTTTTTTCCTGAATATATTCAGGAAAAAACGCATACGCCCTTTTTGGCCAACCAAGCAACCTGGAAAGGCAAATCAGCGCTACAAAGAAGTCTCGCTTCCCATCGGTCAAAAGGGCCATGCTGAAAAAAGTGTCAAAACCAGAAATGCAGGACAGGCCATGGAGAAATGGGAGCCTTGCTACACTGATGGGCGGGATGTAAATTTCCAAGAGCCACTCTGGAGAAGTGTCTGGTGAGTCCTGAAACATCTGAAAAACACAGCTTAGAGAGCATAGGGCACTTCCACTCATGGGGGTATAAATTGGGAAAATTAAAAATCACCAAGACACAAGCACCCCAAAGTTTAGGGCTGCTCTGTTGACCAGGACCTCCACTTCATTCCACCTTAAATATCCCAGGAAAGAGAAAAAAGGATAAAGAAGTTGTGGTCCTTATGTACAATGGAATATCACTCAGCCAGGAAATCAATGTCGTAAGGTTAGTAGCAGCATGATGAGTGGATTTAGGTACGACGATTCTAAGTGAAATAAGTCACACAGAAAAGGACACTTCTCATAAGGTATCACTGTTAGAGGGAATGTAAAAACTGTTACACTTGAACTGAATTACAAAACAGAACAGAGTCACACATGCAGAAAACACACTATGGCTGCTTAACGGGAAAGGTGAGGTGGGGTGATACATAAAACAAGGGTATCAAATTAGCTCAGATACCGTTCCATAAACCCAATATGTAATAGACAAGACCTACTCCTTGCTCAGAGAACTGGACTCAACACGCCCTATTCACCGCACAAGAATATATCTGACTAATAATAATCGTAAAACCTATGTATTGATATCTCTCTGTTAGTGTGTCAAGTGGGTGTAAAGCCGCATAAACACAGCAGTGAAAAGCAGCTAAACCCCATTATAAAAATAAATTACTTTGAAACACCCATGAAACAAAGACAGTGAAAGAGAGAGAAATTCTTACACAATGCGTTCAGGGGCTGTGATGCAACCTGGATTGACCATATCTAGACGCACAGCTGGATGAGACATAAGGGTGGACACTCTTGGGGCTGAGAGGTTTGGTGAGGTTGGGTGAGCAAACGCAGACCATTTAAAGTAATACTGCGTGGTACCCATCGCATGGGTCCCAAATCTCCAGGTTCAAGGGCATCTTCCTACATCAAAAACATGCATGAGAAACCCAGAAGATGGTACACCGTGTGATGGGGAAAGGTTTCTAAAACGCACCTCATTTCTCATCTCCTTGTGCCCGGGTTCGCCATTCCAGCCGCTTTACTAGCAAGCTCCCTACTTGGAGCATCAGCACCTTTAACCTCCTGTTCCGTACAGGTTGCAATTTGTCCTGAGGATAAACGGGAAGACGTGGAACCAACGAGAGACTAGCTCTTGGTGTTGGGACAGGCACAGGTCACTCTATTTTCCCATCAGAAAGAAGAAATAACCACAGGCTCAGCCTGACCCCCGGAACCAGAACAGGGCCTGAAGCCATTCTGCGATTTTGTGGCCAGCTCCCATAAAAACGAGTTGTAAAATGGAGGTTCAGGGCACTGCAATTCACAAACCTGCAGAGTTATAAATGATAACTCTCGTCCACAAATATATTGAGGGAAGGCAAAGAAGAGGATTTGAAATCAAGGCAGAATTGCAGGAAACAGATTTCAGGAGGTAGATACGAATCGCCTTTAAAGCACATGAAAAGCGGCAAAACGTTGACAATGATGCCCTTGGCCAAAAAGGGCGTATGCGTTTTTTCCTGAATATATTCAGGAAAAAACGCATACGCCCTTTTTGGCCAACCAAGCAACCTGGAAAGGCAAATCAGGGCTACAAAGAAGACTCGCTTCCCATTGGTCAAAAGGGCCATGCTGAAAAAAGTGTCAAAACCAGAAATGCAGGACAGGCCATGGAGAAATGGGAGCCTTGCTACACTGATGGGCGGGATGTTAATTGCCAAGAGCCACTCTGGAGAAGTGTCCGGTGAGTCCTGAAACATCTGAAAAACACAGCTTAGAGAACATAGGGCACTTCCACTCATGGGGGTATAAATTGGGAAAATTAAAAATCAGCAAGACACAAGCACCCCAAAGTTTAGGGCTGCTCTGTTGACCAGGACCTCCACTTCATTCCACCTTAAATATCCCAGGAAAGAGAAAAATGGATAAAGAAGTTGTGGTCCTTATGTACAATGGAATATCACTCAGCCAGGAAATCAATGTCGTAAGGTTAGTAGCAGCATGATGAGTGGATTTAGGTACGACGATTCTAAGTGAAATAAGTCACACAGAAAAGGACACTTCTCATAAGGTATCACTGATAGAGGGAATGTAAAAACCGTTACACTTGAACTGAATTACAAAACAGAACAGAGTCACACATGCAGAAAACACACTATGGCTGCTTAACGGGAAAGGTGAGGTGGGGTGATACATAAAACAAGGGTATCAAATTAGCTCAGATACCATTCCATAAACCCAATATGTAATAGACAAGACCTACTCCTTGCTCAGAGAACTGGACTCAACACGCCCTATTCACCGCACAAGAATATATCTGACTAATAATAATCGTAAAACCTATGTATTGATATCTCTCTGTTAGTGTGTCAAGTGGGTGTAAAGCGGCATAAACACAGCAGTGAAAAGCAGCTAAACCCCATTATAAAAATAAATTACTTTGAAACACCCATGAAACAAAGACAGTGAAAGAGAGAGAAATTCTTACACAATGCGTTCAGGGGCTGTGATGCAACCTGGATTGACCATATCTAGACGCACAGCTGGATGAGACATAAGGGTGGACACTCTTGGGGCTGAGAGGTTTGGTGAGGTTGGGTGAGCAAACGCAGACCCTTTAAAGTAATACTGCGTGGTCCCCATCGCATGGGTCCCAAATCTCCAGGTTCAAGGGCATCTTCCTACATCAAAAACATGCATGAGAAACCCAGAAGATGGTACACCGTGTGATGGGGAAAGGTTTCTAAAACACACCTCATTTCTCATCTCCTTGTGCCCGGGTTCGCCATTCCAGCCGCTTTACTAGCAAGCTCCCTACTTGGAGCATCAGCACCTTTAACCTCCTGTTCCGTACAGGTTGCAATTTGTCCTGAGGATAAACGGGAAGACGTGGAACCAACGAGAGACTAGCTCTTGGTGTTGGGACAGGCACAGGTCACTCTATTTTCCCATCAGAAAGAAGAATTAACCACAGGCTCAGCCTGACCCCCGGAACCAGAATAGGGCCTGAAGCCATTCTGCGATTTTGCGGCCAGCTCCCATAAAAACGAGTTGTAAAATGGAGGTTCAGGGCACTGCAATTCACAAACCTGCAGAGTTATAAATGATAACTCTCGTCCACAAATATATTGAGGGAAGGCAAAGAAGAGGATTTGAAATCAAGTCAGAATTGCAGGAAACAGATTTCAGGAGGTAGATACGAATCACCTTTAAAGCACATGAAAAGCGGCAAAACGTTGACAATGATGCCCTTGGCCAAAAAGGGCGTATGCGTTTTTTCCTGAATATATTCAGGAAAAAACGCATACGCCCTTTTTGGCCAACCAAGCAACCTGGAAAGGCAAATCAGCGCTACAAAGAAGTCTCGCTTCCCATCGGTCAAAAGGGCCATGCTGAAAAAAGTGTCAAAACCAGAAATGCAGGACAGGCCATGGAGAAATGGGAGCCTTGGTACACTGATGGGCGGGATGTAAATTGCCAAGAGCCACTCTGGAGAAGTGTCTGGTGAGTCCTGAAACATCTGAAAAACACAGCTTAGAGAGCATAGGGCACTTCCACTCATTGGGGTATAAATTGGGAAAATTAAAAATCACCAAGACACAAGCACCCCAAAGTTTAGGGCTGCTCTGTTGACCAGGACCTCCACTTCATTCCACCTTAAATATCCCAGGAAAGAGAAAAAAGGATAAAGAAGTTGTGGTCCTTATGTACAATGGAATATCACTCAGCCAGGAAATCAATGTCGTAAGGTTAGTAGCAGCATGATGAGTGGATTTAGGTACGACGATTCTAAGTGAAATAAGTCACACAGAAAAGGACACTTCTCATAAGGTATCACTGTTAGAGGGAATGTAAAAACTGTTACACTTGAACTGAATTACAAAACAGAACAGAGTCACACATGCAGAAAACACACTATGGCTGCTTAACGGGAAAGGTGAGGTGGGGTGATACATAAAACAAGGGTATCAAATTAGCTCAGATACCGTTCCATAAACCCAATATGTAATAGACAAGACCTACTCCTTGCTCAGAGAACTGGACTCAACACGCCCTATTCACCGCACAAGAATATATCTGACTAATAATAATCGTAAAACCTATGTATTGATATCTCTCTGTTAGTGTGTCAAGTGGGTGTAAAGCCGCATAAACACAGCAGTGAAAAGCAGCTAAACCCCATTATAAAAATAAATTACTTTGAAACACCCATGTAACAAAGACAGTGAAAGAGAGAGAAATTCTTACACAATGCGTTCAGGGGCTGTGATGCAACCTGGATTGACCATATCTAGACGCACAGCTGGATGAGACATAAGGGTGGACACTCTTGGGGCTGAGAGGTTTGGTGAGGTTGGGTGAGCAAACGCAGACCATTTAAAGTAATACTGCGTGGTACCCATCGCATGGGTCCCAAATCTCCAGGTTCAAGGGCATCTTCCTACATCAAAAACATGCATGAGAAACCCAGAAGATGGTACACCGTGTGATGGGGAAAGGTTTCTAAAACGCACCTCATTTCTCATCTCCTTGTGCCCGGGTTCGCCATTCCAGCCGCTTTACTAGCAAGCTCCCTACTTGGAGCATCAGCACCTTTAACCTCCTGTTCCGTACAGGTTGCAATTTGTCCTGAGGATAAACGGGAAGACGTGGAACCAACGAGAGACTAGCTCTTGGTGTTGGGACAGGCACAGGTCACTCTATTTTCCCATCAGAAAGAAGAAATAACCACAGGCTCAGCCTGACCCCCGGAACCAGAACAGGGCCTGAAGCCATTCTGCGATTTTGTGGCCAGCTCCCATAAAAACGAGTTGTAAAATGGAGGTTCAGGGCACTGCAATTCACAAACCTGCAGAGTTATAAATGATAACTCTCGTCCACAAATATATTGAGGGAAGGCAAAGAAGAGGATTTGAAATCAAGGCAGAATTGCAGGAAACAGATTTCAGGAGGTAGATACGAATCGCCTTTAAAGCACATGAAAAGCGGCAAAACGTTGACAATGATGCCCTTGGCCAAAAAGGGCGTATGCGTTTTTTCCTGAATATATTCAGGAAAAAACGCATACGCCCTTTTTGGCCAACCAAGCAACCTGGAAAGGCAAATCAGCGCTACAAAGAAGTCTCGCTTCCCATCGGTCAAAAGGGCCATGCTGAAAAAAGTGTCAAAACCAGAAATGCAGGACAGGCCATGGAGAAATGGGAGCCTTGCTACACTGATGGGCGGGATGTAAATTGCCAAGAGCCACTCTGGAGAAGTGTCCGGTGAGTCCTGAAACATCTGAAAAACACAGCTTAGAGAACATAGGGCACTTCCACTCATGGGGGTATAAATTGGGAAAATTAAAAATCAGCAAGACACAAGCACCCCAAAGTTTAGGGCTGCTCTGTTAACCAGGACCTCCACTTCATTCCACCTTAAATATCCCAGGAAAGAGAAAAATGGATAAAGAAGTTGTGGTCCTTATGTACAATGGAATATCACTCAGCCAGGAAATCAATGTCGTAAGGTTAGTAGCAGCATGATGAGTGGATTTAGGTACGACGATTCTAAGTGAAATAAGTCACACAGAAAAGGACACTTCTCATAAGGTATCAGTGATAGAGGGAATGTAAAAACCGTTACACTTGAACTGAATTACAAAACAGAACAGAGTCACACATGCAGAAAACACACTATGGCTGCTTAACGGGAAAGGTGAGGTGGGGTGATACATAAAACAAGGGTATCAAATTAGCTCAGATACCGTTCCATAAACCCAATATGTAATAGACAAAACCTACTCCTTGCTCAGAGAACTGGACTCAACACGCCCTATTCACCGCACAAGAATATATCTGACTAATAATAATCGTAAAACCTATGTATTGATATCTCTCTGTTAGTGTGTCAAGTGGGTGTAAAGCCGCATAAACACAGCAGTGAAAAGCAGCTAAACCCCATTATAAAAATAAATTACTTTGAAACAACCATGAAACAAAGACAGTGAAAGAGAGAGAAATTCTTACACAATGCGTTCAGGGGCTGTGATGCAACCTGGATTGACCATATCTAGATGCACAGCTGGATGAGACATAAGGGTGGACACTCTTGGGGCTGAGAGGTTTGGTGAGGTTGGGTGAGCAAACGCAGACCCTTTAAAGTAATACTGCTTGGTACCCATCGCATGGGTCCCAAATCTCCAGGTTCAAGGGCATCTTCCTACATCAAAAACATGCATGAGAAACCCAGAAGACGGTACACCGTGTGATGGGGAAAGGTTTCTAAAACTTACCTCATTTCTCATCTCCTTGTGCCCGGGTTCGCCGTTCCAGCCGCTTTACTAGCAAGCTCCCTACTTGGAGCATCAGCACCTTTAACCTCCTGTTCCGTACAGGTTGCAATTTGTCCTGAGGATAAACGGGAAGACGTGGAACCAACGAGAGACTAGCTCTTGGTGTTGGGACAGGCACAGGTCACTCTATTTTCCCATCAGAAAGAAGAATTAACCACAGGCTCAGCCTGACCCCCGGAACCAGAACAGGGCCTGAAGCCATTCTGCGATTTTGCGGCCAGCTCCCATAAAAACGAGTTGTAAAATGGAGGTTCAGGGCACTGCAATTCACAAACCTGCAGAGTTATAAATGATAACTCTCGTCCACAAATATATTGAGGGAAGGCAAAGAAGAGGATTTGAAATCAAGGCAGAATTGCAGGAAACAGATTTCAGGAGGTAGATACGAATCGCCTTTAAAGCACATGAAAAGCGGCAAAACGTTGACAATGATGCCCTTGGCCAAAAAGGGCGTATGCGTTTTTTCCTGAATATATTCAGGAAAAAACGCATACGCCCTTTTTGGCCAACCAAGCAACCTGGAAAGGCAAATCAGGGCTACAAAGAAGACTCGCTTCCCATTGGTCAAAAGGGCCATGCTGAAAAAAGTGTCAAAACCAGAAATGCAGGACAGGCCATGGAGAAATGGGAGCCTTGCTACACTGATGGGCGGGATGAAAATTGCCAAGAGCCACTCTGGAGAAGTGTCCGGTGAGTCCTGAAACATCTGAAAAACACAGCTTAGAGAACATAGGGCACTTCCACTCATGGGGGTATAAATTGGGAAAATTAAAAATCAGCAAGACACAAGCACCCCAAAGTTTAGGGCTGCTCTGTTGACCAGGACCTCCACTTCATTCCACCTTAAATATCCCAGGAAAGAGAAAAATGGATAAAGAAGTTGTGGTCCTTATGTACAATGGAATATCACTCAGCCAGGAAATCAATGTCGTAAGGTTAGTAGCAGCATGATGAGTGGATTTAGGTACGACGATTCTAAGTGAAATAAGTCACACAGAAAAGGACACTTCTCATATGGTATCACTGATAGAGGGAATGTAAAAACCGTTACACTTGAACTGAATTACAAAACAGAACAGAGTCACACATGCAGAAAACACACTATGGCTGCTTAACGGGAAAGGTGAGGTGGGGTGATACATAAAACAAGGGTATCAAATTAGCTCAGATACCATTCCATAAACCCAATATGTAATAGACAAGACCTACTCCTTGCTCAGAGAACTGGACTCAACACGCCCTATTCACCACACAAGAATATATCTGAATAATAATAATCGTAAAACCTATGTATTGATATCTCTCTGTTAGTGTGTCAAGTGGGTGTAAAGCCGCATAAACACAGCAGTGAAAAGCAGCTAAACCCCATTATAAAAATAAATTACTTTGAAACACCCATGAAACAAAGACAGTGAAAGAGAGAGAAATTCTTACACAATGCGTTCAGGGGCTGTGATGCAACCTGGATTGACCATATCTAGACGCACAGCTGGATGAGACATAAGGGTGGACACTCTTGGGGCTGAGAGGTTTGGTGAGGTTGGGTGAGCAAACGCAGACCCTTTAAAGTAATACTGCGTGGTACCCATCGCATGGGTCCCAAATCTCCAGGTTCAAGGGCATCTTCCTACATCAAAAACATGCATGAGAAACCCAGAAGATGGTACACCGTGTGATGGGGAAAGGTTTCTAAAACGCACCTCATTTCTCATCTCCTTGTGCCCGGGTTCGCCATTCCAGCCGCTTTACTAGCAAGCTCCCTACTTGGAGCATCAGCACCTTTAACCTCCTGTTCCGTACAGGTTGCAATTTGTCCTGAGGATAAACGGGAAGACGTGGAACCAACGAGAGACTAGCTCTTGGTGTTGGGACAGGCACAGGTCACTCTATTTTCCCATCAGAAAGAAGAATTAACCACAGGCTCAGCCTGACCCCCGGAACCAAAACAGGGCCTGAAGCCATTCTGCGATTTTGTGGCCAGCTCCCATAAAAACGAGTTGTAAAATGGAGGTTCAGGGCACTGCAATTCACAAACCTGCAGAGTTATAAATGATAACTCTCGTCCACAAATATATTGAGGGAAGGCAAAGAAGAGGATTTGAAATCAAGGCAGAATTGCAGGAAACAGATTTCAGGAGGTAGATACGAATCGCCTTTAAAGCACATGAAAAGCGGCAAAACGTTGACAATGATGCCCTTGGCCAAAAAGGGCGTATGCGTTTTTTCCTGAATATATTCAGGAAAAAACGCATACTCCCTTTTTGGCCAACCAAGCAACCTGGAAAGGCAAATCAGCGCTACAAAGAAGTCTCGCTTCCCATCGGTCAAAAGGGCCATGCTGAAAAAAGTGTCAAAACCAGAAATGCAGGACAGGCCATGGAGAAATGGGAGCCTTGCTACACTGATGGGCGGGATGTAAATTGCCAAGAGCCACTCTGGAGAAGTGTCCGGTGAGTCCTGAAACATCTGAAAAACACAGCTTAGAGAGCATAGGGCACTTCCACTCATGGGGGTATAAATTGGGAAAATGAAAAATCAGCAAGACACAAGCACCCCAAAGTTTAGGGCTGCTCTGTTGACCAGGACCTCCACTTCATTCCACCTTAAATATCCCAGGAAAGAGAAAAATGGATAAAGAAGTTGTGGTCCTTATGTACAATGGAATATCACTCAGCCATGAAATCAATGTCATAAGGTTAGTAGCAGTATGATGAGTGGATTTAGGTACGACGATTCTAAGTGAAATAAGTCACACAGAAAAGGACACTTCTCCTAAGGTATCACTGATAGAGGGAATGTAAATCCGTTACACTTGAACTGAATTACAAAACAGAAGAGAGTCACACATGCAGAAAACACACTATGGCTGCTTAACGGGAAAGGTGAGGTGGGGTGATACAGAAAACAAGGGTATCAAATTAGCTCAGATACCGTTCCATAAACCCAATATGTAATAGACAAGACCTACTCCTTGCTCAGAGAACTGGACTCAACACGCCCTATTCACCGCACAAGAATATATCTGACTAATAATAATCGTAAAACCTATGCATTGATATCTCTCTGTTAGTGTGTCAAGTGGGTGTAAAGCGGCATAAACACAGCATTGAAAAGCAGCTAAACCCCATTATAAAAATAAATTACTTTGAAACACCCATGAAACAAAGACAGTGAAAGAGAGAGAAATTCTTACACAATGCGTTCAGGGGCTGTGATGCAACCTGGATTGACCATATCTAGACGCACAGCTGGATGAGACATAAGGGTGGACACTCTTGGGGCTGAGAGGTTTGGTGAGGTTGGGTGAGCAAACGCAGACCCTTTAAAGTAATACTGCGTGGTACCCATCGCATGGGTCCCAAATCTCCAGGTTCAAGGGCATCTTCCTACATCAAAAACATGCATGAGAAACCCAGAAGATGGTACACCGTGTGATGGGGAAAGGTTTCTAAAACACACCTCATTTCTCATCTCCTTGTGCCCGGGTTCGCCATTCCAGCCGCTTTACTAGCAAGCTCCCTACTTGGAGCATCAGCACCTTTAACCTCCTGTTCCGTACAGGTTGCAATTTGTCCTGAGGATAAACGGGAAGACGTGGAACCAACGAGAGACTAGCTCTTGGTGTTGGGACAGGCACAGGTCACTCTATTTTCCCATCAGAAAGAAGAATTAACCACAGGCTCAGCCTGACCCCCGGAACCAGAATAGGGCCTGAAGCCATTCTGAGATTTTGCGGCCAGCTCCCATAAAAACGAGTTGTAAAATGGAGGTTCAGGGCACTGCAATTCACAAACCTGCAGTGTTATAAATGATAACTCTCGTCCACAAATATATTGAGGGAAGGCAAAGAAGAGGATTTGAAATCAAGGCAGAATTGCAGGAAACAGATTTCAGGAGGTAGATACGAATCGCCTTTAAAGCACATGAAAAGCGGCAAAACGTTGACAATGATGCCCTTGGCCAAAAAGGGCGTATGCGTTTTTTCCTGAATATATTCAGGAAAAAACGCATACGCCCTTTTTGGCCAACCAAGCAACCTGGAAAGGCAAATCAGCGCTACAAAGAGGTCTCGCTTCCCATCGGTCAAAAGGGCCATGCTGAAAAAAGTGTCAAAACCAGAAATGCAGGACAGGCCATGGAGAAATGGGAGCCTTGCTACACTGATGGGCGGGATGTAAATTGCCAAGAGCCACTCTGGAGAAGTGTCCGGTGAGTCCTGAAACATCTGAAAAACAGAGCTTAGAGAGCATAGGGCACTTCCACTCATGGGGGTATAAATTGGGAAAATGAAAAATCAGCAAGACACAAGCACCCCAAAGTTTAGGGCTGCTCTGTTGACCAGGACCTCCACTTCATTCCACCTTAAATATCCCAGGAAAGAGAAAAATGGATAAAGAAGTTGTGGTCCTTATGTACAATGGAATATCACTCAGCCAGGAAATCAATGTCGTAAGGTTAGTAGCAGCATGATGAGTGGATTTAGGTACGACGATTCTAAGTGAAATAAGTCACACAGAAAAGGACACTTCTCATAAGGTATCACTGTTAGAGGGAATGTAAAAACTGTTACACTTGAACTGAATTACAAAACAGAACAGAGTCACACATGCAGAAAACACACTATGGCTGCTTAACGGGAAAGGTGAGGTGGGGTGATACATAAAACAAGGGTATCAAATTAGCTCAGATACCGTTCCATAAACCCAATATGTAATAGACAAGACCTACTCCTTGCTCAGAGAACTGGACTCAACACGCCCTATTCACCGCACAAGAATATATCTGACTAATAATAATCGTAAAACCTATGTATTGATATCTCTCTGTTAGTGTGTCAAGTGGGTGTAAAGCCGCATAAACACAGCAGTGAAAAGCAGCTAAACCCCATTATAAAAATAAATTACTTTGAAACAACCATGAAACAAAGACAGTGAAAGAGAGAGAAATTCTTACACAATGCGTTCAGGGGCTGTGATGCAACCTGGATTGACCATATCTAGACGCACAGCTGGATGAGACATAAGGGTGGACACTCTTGGGGCTGAGAGGTTTGGTGAGGTTGGGTGAGCAAACGCAGACCCTTTAAAGTAATACTGCGTGGTACCCATCGCATGGGTCCCAAATCTCCAGGTTCAAGGGCATCTTCCTACATCAAAAACATGCATGAGAAACCCAGAAGATGGTACACCGTGTGATGGGGAAAGGTTTCTAAAACACACCTCATTTCTCATCTCCTTGTGCCCGGGTTCGCCATTCCAGCCGCTTTACTAGCAAGCTCCCTACTTGGAGCATCAGCACCTTTAACCTCCTGTTCCGTACAGGTTGCAATTTGTCCTGAGGATAAACGGGAAGACGTGGAACCAACGAGAGACTAGCTCTTGGTGTTGGGACAGGCACAGGTCACTCTATTTTCCCATCAGAAAGAAGAATTAACCACAGGCTCAGCCTGACCCCCGGAACCAAAACAGGGCCTGAAGCCATTCTGCGATTTTGTGGCCAGCTCCCATAAAAACGAGTTGTAAAATGGAGGTTCAGGGCACTGCAATTCACAAACCTGCAGAGTTATAAATGATAACTCTCGTCCACAAATATATTGAGGGAAGGCAAAGAAGAGGATTTGAAATCAAGGCAGAATTGCAGGAAACAGATTTCAGGAGGTAGATACGAATCGCCTTTAAAGCACATGAAAAGCGGCAAAACGTTGACAATGATGCCCTTGGCCAAAAAGGGCGTATGCGTTTTTTCCTGAATATATTCAGGAAAAAACGCATACGCCCTTTTTGGCCAACCAAGCAACCTGGAAAGGCAAATCAGCGCTACAAAGAAGTCTCGCTTCCCATCGGTCAAAAGGGCCATGCTGAAAAAAGTGTCAAAACCAGAAATGCAGGACAGGCCATGGAGAAATGGGAGCCTTGCTACACTGATGGGCGGGATGTAAATTGCCAAGAGCCACTCTGGAGAAGTGTCCGGTGAGTCCTGAAACATCTGAAAAACACAGCGTAGAGAACATAGGGCACTTCCACTCATGGGGGTATAAATTGGGAAAATTAAAAATCAGCAAGACACAAGCACCCCAAAGTTTAGGGCTGCTCTGTTAACCAGGACCTCCACTTCATTCCACCTTAAATATCCCAGGAAAGAGAAAAATGGATAAAGAAGTTGTGGTCCTTATGTACAATGGAATATCACTCAGCCAGGAAATCAATGTCGTAAGGTTAGTAGCAGCATGATGAGTGGATTTAGGTACGACGATTCTAAGTGAAATAAGTCACACAGAAAAGGACACTTCTCATAAGGTATCACTGATAGAGGGAATGTAAAAACCGTTACACTTGAACTGAATTACAAAACAGAACAGAGTCACACATGCAGAAAACACACTATGGCTGCTTAACGGGAAAGGTGAGGTGGGGTGATACATAAAACAAGGGTATCAAATTAGCTCAGATACCGTTCCATAAACCCAATATGTAATAGACAAAACCTACTCCTTGCTCAGAGAACTGGACTCAACACGCCCTATTCACCGCACAAGAATATATCTGACTAATAATAATCGTAAAACCTATGTATTGATATCTCTCTGTTAGTGTGTCAAGTGGGTGTAAAGCGGCATAAACACAGCAGTGAAAAGCAGCTAAACCCCATTATAAAAATAAATTACTTTGAAACACCCATGAAACAAAGACAGTGAAAGAGAGAGAAATTCTTACACAATGCGTTCAGGGGCTGTGATGCAACCTGGATTGACCATATCTAGACGCACAGCTGGATGAGACATAAGGGTGGACACTCTTGGGGCTGAGAGGTTTGGTGAGGTTGGGTGAGCAAACGCAGACCCTTTAAAGGAATACTGCGTGGTACCCATCGCATGGGTCCCAAATCTCCAGGTTCAAGGGCATCTTCCTACATCAAAAACATGCATGAGAAACCCAGAAGATGGTACACCGTGTGATGGGGAAAGGTTTCTAAAACGTACCTCATTTCTCATCTCCTTGTGCCCGGGTTCGCCGTTCCAGCCGCTTTACTAGCAAGCTCCCTACTTGGAGCAACAGCACCTTTAACCTCCTGTTCCGTACAGGTTGCAATTTGTCCTGAGGATAAACGGGAAGACGTGGAACCAACGAGAGACTAGCTCTTGGTGTTGGGACAGGCACAGGTCACTCTATTTTCCCATCAGAAAGAAGAATTAACCACAGGCTCAGCCTGACCCCCGGAACCAGAACAGGGCCTGAAGCCATTCTGCGATTTTGCGGCCAGCTCCCATAAAAACGAGTTGTAAAATGGAGGTTCAGGGCACTGCAATTCACAAACCTGCAGAGTTATAAATGATAACTCTCGTCCACAAATATATTGAGGGAAGGCAAAGAAGAGGATTTGAAATCAAGGCAGAATTGCAGGAAACAGATTTCAGGAGGTAGATACGAATCGCCTTTAAAGCACATGAAAAGCGGCAAAACGTTGACAATGATGCCCTTGGCCAAAAAGGGCGTATGCGTTTTTTCCTGAATATATTCAGGAAAAAACGCATACGTCCTTTTTGGCCAACCAAGCAACCTGGAAAGGCAAATCAGGGCTACAAAGAAGACTCGCTTCCCATTGGTCAAAAGGGCCATGCTGAAAAAGTGTCAAAACCAGAAATGCAGGACAGGCCATGGAGAAATGGGAGCCTTGCTACACTGATGGGCGGGATGTAAATTGCCAAGAGCCACTCTGGAGAAGTGTCCGGTGAGTCCTGAAACATCTGAAAAACACAGCTTAGAGAACATAGGGCACTTCCACTCATGGGGTTATAAATTGGGAAAATTAAAAATCAGCAAGACACAAGCACCCCAAAGTTTAGGGCTGCTCTGTTGACCAGGACCTCCACTTCATTCCACCTTAAATATCCCAGGAAAGAGAAAAATGGATAAAGAAGTTGTGGTCCTTATGTACAATGGAATATCACTCAGCCAGGAAATCAATGTCGTAAGGTTAGTAGCAGCATGATGAGTGGATTTAGGTACGACGATTCTAAGTGAAATAAGTCACACAGAAAAGGACACTTCTCATATGGTATCACTGATAGAGGGAATGTAAAAACCGTTACACTTGGACTGAATTACAAAACAGAACAGAGTCACACATGCAGAAAACACACTATGGCTGCTTAACGGGAAAGGTGAGGTGGGGTGATACATAAAACAAGGGTATCAAATTAGCTCAGATACCATTCCATAAACCCAATATGTAATAGACAAGACCTACTCCTTGCTCAGAGAACTGGACTCAACACGCCCTATTCACCGCACAAGAATATATCTGACTAATAATAATCGTAAAACCTATGTATTGATATCTCTCTGTTAGTGTGTCAAGTGGGTGTAAAGCGGCATAAACACAGCAGTGAAAAGCAGCTAAACCCCATTATAAAAATAAATTACTTTGAAACACCCATGAAACAAAGACAGTGAAAGAGAGAGAAATTCTTACACAATGCGTTCAGGGGCTGTGATGCAACCTGGATTGACCATATCTAGACGCACAGCTGGATGAGACATAAGGGTGGACACTCTTGGGGCTGAGAGGTTTGGTGAGGTTGGGTGAGCAAACGCAGACCCTTTAAAGGAAAACTGCGTGGTACCCATCGCATGGGTCCCAAATCTCCAGGTTCAAGGGCATCTTCCTACATCAAAAACATGCATGAGAAACCCAGAAGATGGTACACCGTGTGATGGGGAAAGGTTTCTAAAACGCACCTCATTTCTCATCTCCTTGTGCCCGGGTTCGCCATTCCAGCCGCTTTACTAGCAAGCTCCCTACTTGGAGCATCAGCACCTTTAACCTCCTGTTCCGTACAGGTTGAAATTTGTCCTGAGGATAAACGGGAAGACGGGGAACCAACGAGAGACTAGCTCTTGGTGTTGGGACAGGCACAGGTCACTCTATTTTCCCATCAGAAAGAAGAATTAACCACAGGCTCAGCCTGACCCCCGGAACCAAAACAGGGCCTGAAGCCATTCTGCGATTTTGTGGCCAGCTCCCATAAAAACGAGTTGTAAAATGGAGGTTCAGGGCACTGCAATTCACAAACCTGCAGAGTTATAAATGATAACTCTCGTCCACAAATATATTGAGGGAAGGCAAAGAAGAGGATTTGAAATCAAGGCAGAATTGCAGGAAACAGATTTCAGGAGGTAGATACGAATCGCCTTTAAAGCACATGAAAAGCGGCAAAACGTTGACAATGATGCCCTTGGCCAAAAAGGGCGTATGCGTTTTTTCCTGAATATATTCAGGAAAAAACGCATACGCCCTTTTTGGCCAACCAAGCAACCTGGAAAGGCAAATCAGCGCTACAAAGAAGTCTCGCTTCCCATCGGTCAAAAGGGCCATGCTGAAAAAAGTGTCAAAACCAGAAATGCAGGACAGGCCATGGAGAAATGGGAGCCTTGCTACACTGATGGGCGGGATGTAAATTGCCAAGAGCCACTCTGGAGAAGTGTCCGGTGAGTCCTGAAACATCTGAAAAACACAGCTTAGAGAGCATAGGGCACTTCCACTCATGGGGGTATAAATTGGGAAAATGAAAAATCAGCAAGACACAAGCACCCCAAAGTTTAGGGCTGCTCTGTTGACCAGGACCTCCACTTCATTCCACCTTAAATATCCCAGGAAAGAGAAAAATGGATAAAGAAGTTGTGGTCCTTATGTACAATGGAATATCACTCAGCCATGAAATCAATGTCATAAGGTTAGTAGCAGTATGATGAGTGGATTTAGGTACGATGATTCTAAGTGAAATAAGTCACACAGAAAAGGACACTTCTCCTAAGGTATCACTGATAGAGGGAATGTAAATCCGTTACACTTGAACTGAATTACAAAACAGAAGAGAGTCACACATGCAGAAAACACACTATGGCTGCTTAACGGGAAAGGTGAGGTGGGGTGATACAGAAAACAAGGGTATCAAATTAGCTCAGATACCGTTCCATAAACCCAATATGTAATAGACAAAACCTACTCCTTGCTCAGAGAACTGGACTCAACACGCCCTATTCACCGCACAAGAATATATCTAATAATAATCGTAAAACCTATGCATTGATATCTCTCTGTTAGTGTGTCAAGTGGGTGTAAAGCGGCATAAACACAGCATTGAAAAGCAGCTAAACCCCATTATAAAAATAAATTACTTTGAAACACCCATGAAACAAAGACAGTGAAAGAGAGAGAAATTCTTACACAATGCGTTCAGGGGCTGTGATGCAACCTGGATTGACCATATCTAGACGCACAGCTGGATGAGACATAAGGGTGGACACTCTTGGGGCTGAGAGGTTTGGTGAGGTTGGGTGAGCAAACGCAGACCCTTTAAAGTAATACTGCGTGGTACCCATCGCATGGGTCCCAAATCTCCAGGTTCAAGGGCATCTTCCTACATCAAAAACATGCATGAGAAACCCAGAAGATGGTACACCGTGTGATGGGGAAAGGTTTCTAAAACGCACCTCATTTCTCATCTCCTTGTGCCCGGGTTCGCCATTCCAGCCGCTTTACTAGCAAGCTCCCTACTTGGAGCATCAGCACCTTTAACCTCCTGTTCCGTACAGGTTGCAATTTGTCCTGAGGATAAACGGGAAGACGTGGAACCAACGAGAGACTAGCTCTTGGTGTTGGGACAGGCACAGGTCACTCTATTTTCCCATCAGAAAGAAGAATTAACCACAGGCTCAGCCTGACCCCCGGAACCAGAACAGGGCCTGAAGCCATTCTGCGATTTTGCGGCCAGCTCCCATAAAAACGAGTTGTAAAATGGAGGTTCAGGGCACTGCAATTCACAAACCTGCAGAGTTATAAATGATAACTCTCGTCCACAAATATATTGAGGGAAGGCAAAGAAGAGGATTTGAAATCAAGGCAGAATTGCAGGAAACAGATTTCAGGAGGTAGATACAAATCGCCTTTAAAGCACATGAAAAGCGGCAAAACGTTGACAATGATGCCCTTGGCCAAAAAGGGCGTATGCGTTTTTTCCTGAATATATTCAGGAAAAAACGCATACGCCCTTTTTGGCCAACCAAGCAACCTGGAAAGGCAAATCAGGGCTACAAAGAAGACTCGCTTCCCATTGGTCAAAAGGGCCATGCTGAAAAAAGTGTCAAAACCAGAAATGCAGGACAGGCCATGGAGAAATGGGAGCCTTGCTACACTGATGGGCGGGATGTAAATTGCCAAGAGCCACTCTGGAGAAGTGTCCGGTGAGTCCTGAAACATCTGAAAAACACAGCTTAGAGAACATAGGGCACTTCCACTCATGGGGGTATAAATTGGGAAAATGAAAAATCAGCAAGACACAAGCACCCCAAAGTTTAGGGCTGCTCTGTTGACCAGGACCTCCACTTCATTCCACCTTAAATATCCCAGGAAAGAGAAAAATGGATAAAGAAGTTGTGGTCCTTATGTACAATGGAATATCACTCAGCCAGGAAATCAATGTCGTAAGGTTAGTAGCAGCATGATGAGTGGATTTAGGTACGACGATTCTAAGTGAAATAAGTCACACAGAAAAGGACACTTCTCCTAAGGTATCACTGATAGAGGGAATGTAAATCCGTTACACTTGAACTGAATTACAAAACAGAAGAGAGTCACACATGCAGAAAACACACTATGGCTGCTTAACGGGAAAGGTGAGGTGGGGTGATACAGAAAACAAGGGTATCAAATTAGCTCAGATACCGTTCCATAAACCCAATATGTAATAGACAAAACCTACTCCTTGCTCAGAGAACTGGACTCAACACGCCCTATTCACCGCACAAGAATATATCTGACTAATAATAATCGTAAAACCTATGCATTGATATCTCTCTGTTAGTGTGTCAAGTGGGTGTAAAGCGGCATAAACACAGCATTGAAAAGCAGCTAAACCCCATTATAAAAATAAATTACTTTGAAACACCCATGAAACAAAGACAGTGAAAGAGAGAGAAATTCTTACACAATGCGTTCAGGGGCTGTGATGCAACCTGGATTGACCATATCTAGACGCACAGCTGGATGAGACATAAGGGTGGACACTCTTGGGGCTGAGAGGTTTGGTGAGGTTGGGTGAGCAAACGCAGACCCTTTAAAGTAATACTGCGTGGTACCCATCGCATGGGTCCCAAATCTCCAGGTTCAAGGGCATCTTCCTACATCAAAAACATGCATGAGAAACCCAGAAGATGGTACACCGTGTGATGGGGAAAGGTTTCTAAAACGCACCTCATTTCTCATCTCCTTGTGCCCTGGTTCGCCATTCCAGCCGCTTTACTAGCAATCTCCCTACTTGGAGCATCAGCACCTTTAACCTCCTGTTCCGTACAGGTTGCAATTTGTCCTGAGGATAAACGGGAAGACGTGGAACCAACGAGAGACTAGCTCTTGGTGTTGGGACAGGCACAGGTCACTCTATTTTCCCATCAGAAAGAAGAATTAACCACAGGCTCAGCCTGACCCCCGGAACCAGAACAGGGCCTGAAGCCATTCTGCGATTTTGCGGCCAGCTCCCATAAAAACGAGTTGTAAAATGGAGGTTCAGGGCACTGCAATTCACAAACCTGCAGAGTTATAAATGATAACTCTCGTCCACAAATATATTGAGGGAAGGCAAAGAAGAGGATTTGAAATCAAGGCAGAATTGCAGGAAACAGATTTCAGGAGGTAGATACAAATCGCCTTTAAAGCACATGAAAAGCGGCAAAACGTTGACAATGATGCCCTTGGCCAAAAAGGGCGTATGCGTTTTTTCCTGAATATATTCAGGAAAAAACGCATACGCCCTTTTTGGCCAACCAAGCAACCTGGAAAGGCAAATCAGGGCTACAAAGAAGACTCGCTTCCCATTGGTCAAAAGGGCCATGCTGAAAAAAGTGTCAAAACCAGAAATGCAGGACAGGCCATGGAGAAATGGGAGCCTTGCTACACTGATGGGCGGGATGTAAATTGCCAAGAGCCACTCTGGAGAAGTGTCCGGTGAGTCCTGAAACATCTGAAAAACACAGCTTAGAGAACATAGGGCACTTCCACTCATGGGGGTATAAATTGGGAAAATTAAAAATCAGCAAGACACAAGCACCCCAAAGTTTAGGGCTGCTCTGTTGACCAGGACCTCCACTTCATTCCACCTTAAATATCCCAGGAAAGAGAAAAATGGATAAAGAAGTTGTGGTCCTTATGTACAATGGAATATCACTCAGCCAGGAAATCAATGTCGTAAGGTTAGTAGCAGCATGATGAGTGGATTTAGGTACGACGATTCTAAGTGAAATAAGTCACACAGAAAAGGACACTTCTCATAAGGTATCACTGATAGAGGGAATGTAAAAACCGTTACACTTGAACTGAATTACAAAACAGAACAGAGTCACACATGCAGAAAACACACTATGGCTGCTTAACGGGAAAGGTGAGGTGGGGTGATACATAAAACAAGGGTATCAAATTAGCTCATATACCGTTCCATAAACCCAATATGTAATAGACAAGACCTACTCCTTCCTCAGAGAACTGGACTCAACACGCCCTATTCACCGCACAAGAATATATCTGACTAATAATAATCGTAAAACCTATGTATTGATATCTCTCTGTTAGTGTGTCAAGTGGGTGTAAAGCGGCATAAACACAGCAGTGAAAAGCAGCTAAACCCCATTATAAAAATAAATTACTTTGAAACACCCATGAAACAAAGACAGTGAAAGAGAGAGAAATTCTTACACAATGCGTTCAGGGGCTGTGATGCATCCTGGATTGACCATATCTAGACGCACAGCTGGATGAGACATAAGGGTGGACACTCTTGGGGCTGAGAGGTTTGGTGAGGTTGGGTGAGCAAACGCAGACCCTTTAAAGGAATACTGCGTGGTACCCATCGCATGGGTCCCAAATCTCCAGGTTCAAGGGCATCTTCCTACATCAAAAACATGCATGAGAAACCCAGAAGATGGTACACCGTGTGATGGGGAAAGGTTTCTAAAACGCACCTCATTTCTCATCTCCTTGTGCCCGGGTTCGCCATTCCAGCCGCTTTACTAGCAAGCTCCCTACTTGGAGCATCAGCACCTTTAACCTCCTGTTCCGTACAGGTTGCAATTTGTCCTGAGGATAAACGGGAAGACGTGGAACCAACGAGAGACTAGCTCTTGGTGTTGGGACAGGCACAGGTCACTCTATTTTCCCATCAGAAAGAAGAATTAACCACAGGCTCAGCCTGACCCCCGGAACCAGAACAGGGCCTGAAGCCATTCTGCGATTTTGCGGCCAGCTCCCATAAAAACGAGTTGTAAAATGGAGGTTCAGGGCACTGCAATTCACAAACCTGCAGAGTTATAAATGATAACTCTCGTCCACAAATATATTGAGGGAAGGCAAAGAAGAGGATCTGAAATCAAGGCAGAATTGCAGGAAACAGATTTCAGGAGGTAGATACGAATCGCCTTTAAAGCACATGAAAAGCGGCAAAACGTTGACAATGATGCCCTTGGCCAAAAAGGGCGTATGCGTTTTTTCCTGAATATATTCAGGAAAAAACGCATACGCCCTTTTTGGCCAACCAAGCAACCTGGAAAGGCAAATCAGGGCTACAAAGAAGACTCGCTTCCCATTGGTCAAAAGGGCCATGCTGAAAAAAGTGTCAAAACCAGAAATGCAGGACAGGCCATGGAGAAATGGGAGCCTTGCTACACTGATGGGCGGGATGTAAATTGCCAAGAGCCACTCTGGAGAAGTGTCCGGTGAGTCCTGAAACATCTGAAAAACACAGCTTAGAGAACATAGGGCACTTCCACTCATGGGGGTATAAATTGGGAAAATTAAAAATCAGCAAGACACAAGCACCCCAAAGTTTAGGGCTGCTCTGTTGACCAGGACCTCCACTTCATTCCACCTTAAATATCCCAGGAAAGAGAAAAATGGATAAAGAAGTTGTGGTCCTTATGTACAATGGAATATCACTCAGCCAGGAAATCAATGTCGTAAGGTTAGTAGCAGCATGATGAGTGGATTTAGGTACGACGATTCTAAGTGAAATAAGTCACACAGAAAAGGACACTTCTCATAAGGTATCACTGATAGAGGGAATGTAAAAACCGTTACACTTGAACTGAATTACAAAACAGAACAGAGTCACACATGCAGAAAACACACTATGGCTGCTTAACGGGAAAGGTGAGGTGGGGTGATACATAAAACAAGGGTATCAAATTAGCTCAGATACCGTTCCATAAACCCAATATGTAATAGACAAGACCTACTCCTTGCTCAGAGAACTGGACTCAACACGCCCTATTCACCGCACAAGAATATATCTGACTAATAATAATCGTAAAACCTATGTATTGATATCTCTCTGTTAGTGTGTCAAGTGGGTGTAAAGCGGCATAAACACAGCAGTGAAAAGCAGCTAAACCCCATTATAAAAATAAATTACTTTGAAACACCCATGAAACAAAGACAGTGAAAGAGAGAGAAATTCTTACACAATGCGTTCAGGGGCTGTGATGCAACCTGGATTGACCATATCTAGACGCACAGCTGGATGAGACATAAGGGTGGACACTCTTGGGGCTGAGAGGTTTGGTGAGGTTGGGTGAGCAAACGCAGACCCTTTAAAGGAAAACTGCGTGGTACCCATCGCATGGGTCCCAAATCTCCAGGTTCAAGGGCATCTTCCTACATCAAAAACATGCATGAGAAACCCAGAAGATGGTACACCGTGTGATGGGGAAAGGTTTCTAAAACGCACCTCATTTCTCATCTCCTTGTGCCCGGGTTCGCCATTCCAGCCACTTTACTAGCAAGCTCCCTACTTGGAGCATCAGCACCTTTAACCTCCTGTTCCGTACAGGTTGCAATTTGTCCTGAGGATAAACGGGAAGACGTGGAACCAACGAGAGACTAGCTCTTGGTGTTGGGACAGGCACAGGTCACTCTATTTTCCCATCAGAAAGAAGAATTAACCACAGGCTCAGCCTGACCCCCGGAACCAGAACAGGGCCTGAAGCCATTCTGCGATTTTGCGGCCAGCTCCCATAAAAACGAGTTGTAAAATGGAGGTTCAGGGCACTGCAATTCACAAACCTGCAGAGTTATAAATGATAACTCTCGTCCACAAATATATTGAGGGAAGGCAAAGAAGAGGATTTGAAATCAAGGCAGAATTGCAGGAAACAGATTTCAGGAGGTAGATACGAATCGCCTTTAAAGCACATGAAAAGCGGCAAAACGTTGACAATGATGCCCTTGGCCAAAAAGGGCGTATGCGTTTTTTCCTGAATATATTCAGGAAAAAACGCATACGCCCTTTTTGGCCAACCAAGCAACCTGGAAAGGCAAATCAGGGCTACAAAGAAGACTCGCTTCCCATTGGTCAAAAGGGCCATGCTGAAAAAAGTGTCAAAACCAGAAATGCAGGACAGGCCATGGAGAAATGGGAGCCTTGCTACACTGATGGGCGGGATGTAAATTGCCAAGAGCCACTCTGGAGAAGTGTCCGGTGAGTCCTGAAACATCTGAAAAACACAGCTTAGAGAACATAGGGCACTTCCACTCATGGGGGTATAAATTGGGAAAATGAAAAATCAGCAAGACACAAGCACCCCAAAGTTTAGGGCTGCTCTGTTGACCAGGACCTCCACTTCATTCCACCTTAAATATCCCAGGAACGAGAAAAATGGATAAAGAAGTTGTGGTCCTTATGTACAATGGAATATCACTCAGCCAGGAAATCAATGTCGTAAGGTTAGTAGCAGCATGATGAGTGGATTTAGGTACGACGATTCTAAGTGAAATAAGTCACACAGAAAAGGACACTTCTCATAAGGTATCACTGTTAGAGGGAATGTAAAATCTGTTACACTTGAACTGAATTACAAAACAGAACAGAGTCACACATGCAGAAAACACACTATGGCTGCTTAACGGGAAAGGTGAGGTGGGGTGATACATAAAACAAGGGTATCAAATTAGCTCAGATACCGTTCCATAAACCCAATATGTAATAGACAAGACCTACTCCTTGCTCAGAGAACTGGACTCAACACGCCCTATTCACCGCACAAGAATATATCTGACTAATAATAATCGTAAAACCTATGTATTGATATCTCTCTGTTAGTGTGTCAAGTGGGTGTAAAGCCGCATAAACACAGCATTGAAAAGCAGATAAACCCCATTATAAAAATAAATTACTTTGAAACACCCATGAAACAAAGACAGTGAAAGAGAGAGAAATTCTTACACAATGCGTTCAGGGGCTGTGATGCAACCTGGATTGACCATATCTAGACGCACAGCTGGATGAGACATAAGGGTGGACACTCTTGGGGCTGAGAGGTTTGGTGAGGTTGTGTGAGCAAACGCAGACCCTTTAAAGTAATACTGCGTGGTACCCATCGCATGGGTCCCAAATCTCCAGGTTCAAGGGCATCTTCCTACATCAAAAACATGCATGAGAAACCCAGAAGACGGTACACCGTGTGATGGGGAAAGGTTTCTAAAACGTACCACATTTCTCATCTCCTTGTGCCCGGGTTCGCCGTTCCAGCCACTTTACTAGCAAGCTCCCTACTTGGAGCATCAGCACCTTTAACCTCCTGTTCCGTACAGGTTGCAATTTGTCCTGAGGATAAACGGGAAGACGTGGAACCAACGAGAGACTAGCTCTTGGTGTTGGGACAGGCACAGGTCACTCTATTTTCCCATCAGAAAGAAGAATTAACCACAGGCTCAGCCTGACCCCCGGAACCAGAACAGGGCCTGAAGCCATTCTGCGATTTTGCAGCCAGCTCCCATAAAAACGAGTTGTAAAATGGAGGTTCAGGGCACTGCAATTCACAAACCTGCAGAGTTATAAATGATAACTCTCGTCCACAAATATATTGAGGGAAGGCAAAGAAGAGGATTTGAAATCAAGGCAGAATTGCAGGAAACAGATTTCAGGAGGTAGATACGAATCGCCTTTAAAGCACATGAAAAGCGGCAAAACGTTGACAATGATGCCCTTGGCCAAAAAGGGCGTATGCGTTTTTTCCTGAATATATTCAGGAAAAAACGCATACGCCCTTTTTGGCCAACCAAGCAACCTGGAAAGGCAAATCAGGGCTACAAAGAAGACTCGCTTCCCATTGGTCAAAAGGGCCATGCTGAAAAAAGTGTCAAAACCAGAAATGCAGGACAGGCCATGGAGAAATGGGAGCCTTGCTACACTGATGGGCGGGATGTAAATTGCCAAGAGCCACTCTGGAGAAGTGTCCGGTGAGTCCTGAAACATCTGAAAAACACAGCTTAGAGAACATAGGGCACTTCCACTCATGGGGGTATAAATTGGGAAAATTAAAAATCAGCAAGACACAAGCACCCCAAAGTTTAGGGCTGCTCTGTTGACCAGGACCTCCACTTCATTCCACCTTAAATATCCCAGGAAAGAGAAAAATGGATAAAGAAGTTGTGGTCCTTATGTACAATGGAATATCACTCAGCCAGGAAATCAATGTCGTAAGGTTAGTAGCAGCATGATGAGTGGATTTAGGTACGACGATTCTAAGTGAAATAAGTCACACAGAAAAGGACACTTCTCATAAGGTATCACTGATAGAGGGAATGTAAAAACCGTTACACTTGAACTGAATTACAAAACAGAACAGAGTCACACATGCAGAAAACACACTATGGCTGCTTAACGGGAAAGGTGAGGTGGGGTGATACATAAAACAAGGGTATCAAATTAGCTCAGATACCGTTCCATAAACCCAATATGTAATAGACAAGACCTACTCCTTGCTCAGAGAACTGGACTCAACACGCCCTATTCACCGCACAAGAATATATCTGACTAATAATAATCGTAAAACCTATGTATTGATATCTCTCTGTTAGTGTGTCAAGTGGGTGTAAAGCGGCATAAACACAGCAGTGAAAAGCAGCTAAACCCCATTATAAAAATAAATTACTTTGAAACACCCATGAAACAAAGACAGTGAAAGAGAGAGAAATTCTTACACAATGCGTTCAGGGGCTGTGATGCAACCTGGATTGACCATATCTAGACGCACAGCTGGATGAGACATAAGGGTGGACACTCTTGGGGCTGAGAGGTTTGGTGAGGTTGGGTGAGCAAACGCAGACCCTTTAAAGGAAAACTGCGTGGTACCCATCGCATGGGTCCCAAATCTCCAGGTTCAAGGGCATCTTCCTACATCAAAAACATGCATGAGAAACCCAGAAGATGGTACACCGTGTGATGGGGAAAGGTTTCTAAAACGCACCTCATTTCTCATCTCCTTGTGCCCGGGTTCGCCATTCCAGCCACTTTACTAGCAAGCTCCCTACTTGGAGCATCAGCACCTTTAACCTCCTGTTCCGTACAGGTTGCAATTTGTCCTGAGGATAAACGGGAAGACGTGGAACCAACGAGAGACTAGCTCTTGGTGTTGGGACAGGCACAGGTCACTCTATTTTCCCATCAGAAAGAAGAATTAACCACAGGCTCAGCCTGACCCCCGGAACCAGAACAGGGCCTGAAGCCATTCTGCGATTTTGCGGCCAGCTCCCATAAAAACGAGTTGTAAAATGGAGGTTCAGGGCACTGCAATTCACAAACCTGCAGAGTTATAAATGATAACTCTCGTCCACAAATATATTGAGGGAAGGCAAAGAAGAGGATTTGAAATCAAGGCAGAATTGCAGGAAACAGATTTCAGGAGGTAGATACGAATCGCCTTTAAAGCACATGAAAAGCGGCAAAACGTTGACAATGATGCCCTTGGCCAAAAAGGGCGTATGCGTTTTTTCCTGAATATATTCAGGAAAAAACGCATACGCCCTTTTTGGCCAACCAAGCAACCTGGAAAGGCAAATCAGGGCTACAAAGAAGACTCGCTTCCCATTGGTCAAAAGGGCCATGCTGAAAAAAGTGTCAAAACCAGAAATGCAGGACAGGCCATGGAGAAATGGGAGCCTTGCTACACTGATGGGCGGGATGTAAATTGCCAAGAGCCACTCTGGAGAAGTGTCCGGTGAGTCCTGAAACATCTGAAAAACACAGCTTAGAGAACATAGGGCACTTCCACTCATGGGGGTATAAATTGGGAAAATTAAAAATCAGCAAGACACAAGCACCCCAAAGTTTAGGGCTGCTCTGTTGACCAGGACCTCCACTTCATTCCACCTTAAATATCCCAGGAAAGAGAAAAATGGATAAAGAAGTTGTGGTCCTTATGTACAATGGAATATCACTCAGCCAGGAAATCAATGTCGTAAGGTTAGTAGCAGCATGATGAGTGGATTTAGGTACGACGATTCTAAGTGAAATAAGTCACACAGAAAAGGACACTTCTCATAAGGTATCACTGTTAGAGGGAATGTAAAATCTGTTACACTTGAACTGAATTACAAAACAGAACAGAGTCACACATGCAGAAAACACACTATGGCTGCTTAACGGGAAAGGTGAGGTGGGGTGATACATAAAACAAGGGTATCAAATTAGCTCAGATACCGTTCCATAAACCCAATATGTAATAGACAAGACCTACTCCTTGCTCAGAGAACTGGACTCAACACGCCCTATTCACCGCACAAGAATATATCTGACTAATAATAATCGTAAAACCTATGTATTGATATCTCTCTGTTAGTGTGTCAAGTGGGTGTAAAGCCGCATAAACACAGCATTGAAAAGCAGATAAACCCCATTATAAAAATAAATTACTTTGAAACACCCATGAAACAAAGACAGTGAAAGAGAGAGAAATTCTTACACAATGCGTTCAGGGGCTGTGATGCAACCTGGATTGACCATATCTAGACGCACAGCTGGATGAGACATAAGGGTGGACACTCTTGGGGCTGAGAGGTTTGGTGAGGTTGTGTGAGCAAACGCAGACCCTTTAAAGTAATACTGCGTGGTACCCATCGCATGGGTCCCAAATCTCCAGGTTCAAGGGCATCTTCCTACATCAAAAACATGCATGAGAAACCCAGAAGACGGTACACCGTGTGATGGGGAAAGGTTTCTAAAACGTACCACATTTCTCATCTCCTTGTGCCCGGGTTCGCCGTTCCAGCCACTTTACTAGCAAGCTCCCTACTTGGAGCATCAGCACCTTTAACCTCCTGTTCCGTACAGGTTGCAATTTGTCCTGAGGATAAACGGGAAGACGTGGAACCAACGAGAGACTAGCTCTTGGTGTTGGGACAGGCACAGGTCACTCTATTTTCCCATCAGAAAGAAGAATTAACCACAGGCTCAGCCTGACCCCCGGAACCAGAACAGGGCCTGAAGCCATTCTGCGATTTTGCAGCCAGCTCCCATAAAAACGAGTTGTAAAATGGAGGTTCAGGGCACTGCAATTCACAAACCTGCAGAGTTATAAATGATAACTCTCGTCCACAAATATATTGAGGGAAGGCAAAGAAGAGGATTTGAAATCAAGGCAGAATTGCAGGAAACAGATTTCAGGAGGTAGATACGAATCGCCTTTAAAGCACATGAAAAGCGGCAAAACGTTGACAATGATGCCCTTGGCCAAAAAGGGCGTATGCGTTTTTTCCTGAATATATTCAGGAAAAAACGCATACGCCCTTTTTGGCCAACCAAGCAACCTGGAAAGGCAAATCAGGGCTACAAAGAAGACTCGCTTCCCATTGGTCAAAAGGGCCATGCTGAAAAAAGTGTCAAAACCAGAAATGCAGGACAGGCCATGGAGAAATGGGAGCCTTGCTACACTGATGGGCGGGATGTAAATTGCCAAGAGCCACTCTGGAGAAGTGTCCGGTGAGTCCTGAAACATCTGAAAAACACAGCTTAGAGAACATAGGGCACTTCCACTCATGGGGGTATAAATTGGGAAAATTAAAAATCAGCAAGACACAAGCACCCCAAAGTTTAGGGCTGCTCTGTTGACCAGGACCTCCACTTCATTCCACCTTCAATATCCCAGGAAAGAGAAAAATGGATAAAGAAGTTGTGGTCCTTATGTACAATGGAATATCACTCAGCCAGGAAATCAATGTCGTAAGGTTAGTAGCAGCATGATGAGTGGATTTAGGTACGACGATTCTAAGTGAAATAAGTCACACAGAAAAGGACACTTCTCATAAGGTATCACTGATAGAGGGAATGTAAAAACCGTTACACTTGAACTGAATTACAAAACAGAACAGAGTCACACATGCAGAAAACACACTATGGCTGCTTAACGGGAAAGGTGAGGTGGGGTGATACATAAAACAAGGGTATCAAATTAGCTCAGATACCATTCCATAAACCCAATATGTAATAGACAAGACCTACTCCTTGCTCAGAGAACTGGACTCAACACGCCCTATTCACCGCACAAGAATATATCTGACTAATAATAATCGTAAAACCTATGTATTGATATCTCTCTGTTAGTGTGTCAAGTGGGTGTAAAGCGGCATAAACACAGCAGTGAAAAGCAGCTAAACCCCATTATAAAAATAAATTACTTTGAAACACCCATGAAACAAAGACAGTGAAAGAGAGAGAAATTCTTACACAATGCGTTCAGGGGCTGTGATGCAACCTGGATTATTGACCATATCTAGACGCACAGCTGGATGAGACATAAGGGTGGACACTCTTCGGACTGAGAGGTTTGGTGAGGTTGGGTGAGCAAACGCAGACCCTTTAAAGTAATACTGCGTTGTACCCATCGCATGGGTCCCAAATCTCCAGGTTCAAGGGCATCTTCCTACATCAAAAACATGCATGAGAAACCCAGAAGATGGTACACCGTGTGATGGGGAAAGGTTTCTAAAACGCACCTCATTTCTCATCTCCTTGTGCCCGGGTTCGCCATTCCAGCCGCTTTACTAGCAAGCTCCCTACTTGGAGCATCAGCACCTTTAAACTCCTGTTCCGTACAGGTTGCAATTTGTCCTGAGGATAAACGGGAAGACGTGGAACCAACGAGAGACTAGCTCTTGGTGTTGGGACAGGCACAGGTCACTCTATTTTCCCATCAGAAAGAAGAATTAACCACAGGCTCAGCCTGCCCCCCGGAACCAGAACAGGGCCTGAAGCCATTCTGCGATTTTGCGGCCAGCTCCCATAAAAACGAGTTGTAAAATGGAGGTTCAGGGCACTGCAATTCACAAACCTGCAGAGTTATAAATGATAACTCTCGTCCACAAATATATTGAGGGAAGGCAAAGAAGAGGATTTGAAATCAAGGCAGAATTGCAGGAAACAGATTTCAGGAGGTAGATACGAATCGCCTTTAAAGCACATGAAAAGCGGCAAAACGTTGACAATGATGCCCTTGGCCAAAAAGGGCGTATGCGTTTTTTCCTGAATATATTCAGGAAAAAACGCATACGCCCTTTTTGGCCAACCAAGCAACCTGGAAAGGCAAATCAGGGCTACAAAGAAGACTCGCTTCCCATTGGTCAAAAGGGCCATGCTGAAAAAAGTGTCAAAACCAGAAATGCAGGACAGGCCATGGAGAAATGGGAGCCTTGCTACACTGATGGGCGGGATGTAAATTGCCAAGAGCCACTCTGGAGAAGTGTCCGGTGAGTCCTGAAACATCTGAAAAACACAGCTTAGAGAACATAGGGCACTTCCACTCATGGGGGTATAAATTGGGAAAATGAAAAATCAGCAAGACACAAGCACCCCAAAGTTTAGGGCTGCTCTGTTGACCAGGACCTCCACTTCATTCCACCTTAAATATCCCAGGAAAGAGAAAAATGGATAAAGAAGTTGTGGTCCTTATGTACAATGGAATATCACTCAGCCAGGAAATCAATGTCGTAAGGTTAGTAGCAGCATGATGAGTGGATTTAGGTACGACGATTCTAAGTGAAATAAGTCACACAGAAAAGGACACTTCTCATAAGGTATCACTGATAGAGGGAATGTAAAAACCGTTACACTTGAACTGAATTACAAAACAGAACAGAGTCACACATGCAGAAAACACACTATGGCTGCTTAACGGGAAAGGTGAGGTGGGGTGATACAGAAAACAAGGGTATCAAATTAGCTCAGATACCGTTCCATAAACCCAATATGTAATAGACAAGACCTACTCCTTGCTCAGAGAACTGGACTCAAAACGCCCTATTCACCGCACAAGAATATATCTGACTAATAATAATCGTAAAACCTATGCATTGATATCTCTCTGTTAGTGTGTCAAGTGGGTGTAAAGCGGCATAAACACAGCATTGAAAAGCAGCTAAACCCCATTATAAAAATAAATTACTTTGAAACACCCATGAAACAAAGACAGTGAAAGAGAGAGAAATTCTTACACAATGCGTTCAGGGGCTGTGATGCAACCTGGATTGACCATATCTAGACGCACAGCTGGATGAGACATAAGGGTGGACACTCTTGGGGCTGAGAGGTTTGGTGAGGTTGGGTGAGCAAACGCAGACCCTTTAAAGTAATACTGCGTGGTACCCATCGCATGGGTCCCAAATCTCCAGGTTCAAGGGCATCTTCCTACATCAAAAACATGCATGAGAAACCCAGAAGATGGTACACCGTGTGATGGGGAAAGGTTTCTAAAACGCACCTCATTTCTCATCTCCTTGTGCCCGGGTTCGCCATTCCAGCCGCTTTACTAGCAAGCTCCCTACTTGGAGCATCAGCACCTTTAACCTCCTGTTCCGTACAGGTTGCAATTTGTCCTGAGGATAAACGGGAAGACGTGGAACCAACGAGAGACTAGCTCTTGGTGTTGGGACAGGCACAGGTCACTCTATTTTCCCATCAGAAAGAAGAATTAACCACAGGCTCAGCCTGACCCCCGGAACCAGAACAGGGCCTGAAGCCATTCTGCGATTTTGTGGCCAGCTCCCATAAAAACGAGTTGTAAAATGGAGGTTCAGGGCACTGCAATTCACAAACCTGCAGAGTTATAAATGATAACTCTCGTCCACAAATATATTGAGGGAAGGCAAAGAAGAGGATTTGAAATCAAGGCAGAATTGCAGGAAACAGATTTCAGGAGGTAGATACGAATCGCCTTTAAAGCACATGAAAAGCGGCAAAACGTTGACAATGATGCCCTTGGCCAAAAAGGGCGTATGCGTTTTTTCCTGAATATATTCAGGAAAAAACGCATACGCCCTTTTTGGCCAACCAAGCAACCTGGAAAGGCAAATCAGGGCTACAAAGAAGACTCGCTTCCCATTGGTCAAAAGGGCCATGCTGAAAAAAGTGTCAAAACCAGAAATGCAGGACAGGCCATGGAGAAATGGGAGCCTTGCTACACTGATGGGCGGGATGTAAATTGCCAAGAGCCACTCTGGAGAAGTGTCCGGTGAGTCCTGAAACATCTGAAAAACACAGCTTAGAGAACATAGGGCACTTCCACTCATGGGGGTATAAATTGGGAAAATGAAAAATCAGCAAGACACAAGCACCCCAAAGTTTAGGGCTGCTCTGTTGACCAGGACCTCCACTTCATTCCACCTTAAATATCCCAGGAAAGAGAAAAATGGATAAAGAAGTTGTGGTCCTTATGTACAATGGAATATCACTCAGCCAGGAAATCAATGTCGTAAGGTTAGTAGCAGCATGATGAGTGGATTTAGGTACGACGATTCTAAGTGAAATAAGTCACACAGAAAAGGACACTTCTCATAAGGTATCACTGATAGAGGGAATGTAAAAACCGTTACACTTGAACTGAATTACAAAACAGAACAGAGTCACACATGCAGAAAACACACTATGGCTGCTTAACGGGAAAGGTGAGGTGGGGTGATACATAAAACAAGGGTATCAAATTAGCTCAGATACCGTTCCATAAACCCAATATGTAATAGACAAGACCTACTCCTTGCTCAGAGAACTGGACTCAAAACGCCCTATTCACCGCACAAGAATATATCTGACTAATAATAATCGTAAAACCTATGTATTGATATCTCTCTGTTAGTGTGTCAAGTGGGTGTAAAGCGGCATAAACACAGCAGTGAAAAGCAGCTAAACCCCATTATAAAAATAAATTACTTTGAAACAACCATGAAACAAAGACAGTGAAAGAGAGAGAAATTCTTACACAATGCGTTCAGGGGCTGTGATGCAACCTGGATTGACCATATCTAGACGCACAGCTGGATGAGACATAAGGGTGGACACTCTTGGGGCTGAGAGGTTTGGTGAGGTTGGGTGAGCAAACGCAGACCCTTTAAAGTAATACTGCGTGGTACCCATCGCATGGGTCCCAAATCTCCAGGTTCAAGGGCATCTTCCTACATCAAAAACATGCATGAGAAACCCAGAAGATGGTACACCGTGTGATGGGGAAAGGTTTCTAAAACGCACCTCATTTCTCATCTCCTTGTGCCCGGGTTCGCCATTCCAGCCGCTTTACTAGCAAGCTCCCTACTTGGAGCATCAGCACCTTTAACCTCCTGTTCCGTACAGGTTGCAATTTGTCCTGAGGATAAACGGGAAGACGTGGAACCAACGAGAGACTAGCTCTTGGTGTTGGGACAGGCACAGGTCACTCTATTTTCCCATCAGAAAGAAGAATTAACCACAGGCTCAGCCTGACCCCCGGAACCAGAACAGGGCCTGAAGCCATTCTGCGATTTTGTGGCCAGCTCCCATAAAAACGAGTTGTAAAATGGAGGTTCAGGGCACTGCAATTCACAAACCTGCAGAGTTATAAATGATAACTCTCGTCCACAAATATATTGAGGGAAGGCAAAGAAGAGGATTTGAAATCAAGGCAGAATTGCAGGAAACAGATTTCAGGAGGTAGATACGAATCGCCTTTAAAGCACATGAAAAGCGGCAAAACGTTGACAATGATGCCCTTGGCCAAAAAGGGCGTATGCGTTTTTTCCTGAATATATTCAGGAAAAAACGCATACGCCCTTTTTGGCCAACCAAGCAACCTGGAAAGGCAAATCAGCGCTACAGAGAAGTCTCGCTTCCCATCGGTCAAAAGGGCCATGCTGAAAAAAGTGTCAACACCAGAAATGCAGGACAGGCCATGGAGAAATGGGAGCCTTGCTACACTGATGGGCGGGATGTAAATTGCCAAGAGCCACTCTGGAGAAGTGTCCGGTGAGTCCTGAAACATCTGAAAAACACAGCTTAGAGAACATAGGGCACTTCCACTCATGGGGGTATAAATTGGGAAAATTAAAAATCAGCAAGACACAAGCACCCCAAAGTTTAGGGCTGCTCTGTAGACCAGGACCTCCACTTCATTCCACCTTAAATATCCCAGGAAATAGAAAAATGGATAAAGAAGTTGTGGTCCTTATGTACAATGGAATATCACTCAGCCAGGAAATCAATGTCATAAGGTTAGTAGCAGCATGATGAGTGGATTTAGGTACGACGATTCTAAGTGAAATAAGTCACACAGAAAAGGACACTTCTCATAAGGTATCACTGATAGAGGGAATGTAAAAACCGTTACACTTGAACTGAATTACAAAACAGAACAGAGTCACACATGCAGAAAACACACTATGGCTGCTTAACGGGAAAGGTGAGGTGGGGTGATACATAAAACAAGGGTATCAAATTAGCTCAGATACCGTTCCATAAACCCAATATGTAATAGACAAGACCTACTCCTTGCTCAGAGAACTGGACTCAAAACGCCCTATTCACCGCACAAGAATATATCTGACTAATAATAATCGTAAAACCTATGTATTGATATCTCTCTGTTAGTGTGTCAAGTGGGTGTAAAGCGGCATAAACACAGCAGTGAAAAGCAGCTAAACCCCATTATAAAAATAAATTACTTTGAAACAACCATGAAACAAAGACAGTGAAAGAGAGAGAAATTCTTACACAATGCGTTCAGGGGCTGTGATGCAACCTGGATTGACCATATCTAGACGCACAGCTGGATGAGACATAAGGGTGGACACTCTTGGGGCTGAGAGGTTTGGTGAGGTTGGGTGAGCAAACGCAGACCCTTTAAAGTAATACTGCGTGGTACCCATCGCATGGGTCTCAAATCTCCAGGTTCAAGGGCATCTTCCTACATCAAAAACATGCATGAGAAACCCAGAAGATGGTACACCGTGTGATGGGGAAAGGTTTCTAAAACGCACCTCATTTCTCATCTCCTTGTGCCCGGGTTCGCCATTCCAGCCGCTTTACTAGCAAGCTCCCTACTTGGAGCATCAGCACCTTTAACCTCCTGTTCCGTACAGGTTGCAATTTGTCCTGAGGATAAACGGGAAGACGTGGAACCAACGAGAGACTAGCTCTTGGTGTTGGGACAGGCACAGGTCACTCTATTTTCCCATCAGAAAGAAGAATTAACCACAGGCTCAGCCTGCCCCCCGGAACCAGAACAGGGCCTGAAGCCATTCTGCGATTTTGTGGCCAGCTCCCATAAAAACGAGTTGTAAAATGGAGGTTCAGGGCACTGCAATTCACAAACCTGCAGAGTTATAAATGATAACTCTCGTCCACAAATATATTGAGGGAAGGCAAAGAAGAGGATTTGAAATCAAGGCAGAATTGCAGGAAACAGATTTCAGGAGGTAGATACGAATCGCCTTTAAAGCACATGAAAAGCGGCAAAACGTTGACAATGATGCCCTTGGCCAAAAAGGGCGTATGCGTTTTTTCCTGAATATATTCAGGAAAAAACGCATACGCCCTTTTTGGCCAACCAAGCAACCTGGAAAGGCAAATCAGCGCTACAGAGAAATCTCGCTTCCCATCGGTCAAAAGGGCCATGCTGAAAAAAGTGTCAACACCAGAAATGCAGGACAGGCCATGGAGAAATGGGAGCCTTGCTACACTGATGGGCGGGATGTAAATTGCCAAGAGCCACTCTGGAGAAGTGTCTGGTGAGTCCTGAAACATCTGAAAAACACAGCTTAGAGAGCATAGGGCACTTCCACTCATGGGGGTATAAATTGGGAAAATTAAAAATCAGCAAGAC